>NC_142053.1:636920-1273841 GCF_982192425.1 Myodes glareolus
CCATTTGGTATTTGACAAAAAGGATGCCAAAAATACACACTGGAGGAAAGACAGAATCTTCAACAACTGGGAAAATAAGATGTTTACATGTAGAAGAATGAAATTGAAATATAAATGAAAATGAAATATATTGCCATCCACAAAAATCAGTTTCAAGTAGATCAGAGACCTTGGTGTGAAACTTGAAACCCTGAAACTTCTAGAAGAAAAGATTTAGGTGTGGGATGATAGTTTCTGAATAGGATTTTATTCACTCAAGGAGTAAGGTCAACAACTGAAAAATGGGACCTCATAAATATAAGAGGCTTCTGTACAGCTGAGGAAACAATCAACCTAGTGAAAAGAAAACCCACTAGGTGGGAGAGAATCTTTCTTTGTAAGACAGATATCTGATAGAAGGTTAATATCCAGAATCTATAAGAAACTCATAAAACCAAGAGTCAAGAAAAGAAATAACCCAATTAAAAAGTTGGCTATGGAAAATGGAAAAAGAAGGCATCTTCAACAAATAGTGCTGGCATGACTGGATATTGACGTGTAGAAGAATGCAAATAGATCCATACCTATCCCCATGTACAAAGCTCAAGTCAAAATGAATCAAAGACCTCAACATAAAACCATCCATACTGAACTTCATAGAAGAGAAAGTGGGAAGTAACCTTGAACACACTGGTACAGAAAAACATTTCCTAAATATAACTCCAGTAGCATAGACACTGAGAGTAACAATAAATAGAACTTCCTGAAACTGAGAAGCTTCAGTAAAGAAAAGACATGGTCAATAAGACAACACAGCAGCCAACAGAATAGGAAAAGATCTTCACCAACCCCACATCTGACACGGGACTTGTAATAGAAGCAGCAGGCCGCGTTCCCGTTCCAGGTGCCCAGCCGCTTAACCACGAAATAGTTACACAGAGATCTGTATTAATTAAATTGCTGCCTGGCCCATTATATCTAGTCTCTTATTGGTTAACTCTCACACCTTGACTAACCCATTTCTAATAATCTGTATGTCACAACGAGATCGTGGCTTACCGGAAGGGGAATCATAGCATCTGCCTGACTCTGTTTTTTTCTCCCAGCATCCTGTTCTGTCTACTCCACCTATCTAAATTTTGCCCTATCAAAAAGCCAAGGCAGTTTCTTTATTAACCAATGAAAACAACACATAGACAGATGACCCTCCTACATCAGGGACTGATCTCCAAAATATACAAAGAACTCAAGACACTAGACATCAAAAGAACAAATAATCAAAAAAAATGGGGTATGGACCTAGACAGAGAACTCTCAATAGAGAACTCGCAAAGGGCCAAAAGACACTTAAGGAAATACTCAACATTCTTAGCCATCAGAGAAATGCAAATCAACACAACTCTGAGATATCTAATCTTACACCTGTCAGAATGGCTAAGAACAAAACCACTGATGACAACTTACATTGGAGAGGATGTGGAGTAAAGGAAACACTCATCCATTGCTGGTGGGAGTGCAAATTTGTATAGCCACTTTGGAAATCAATAAGGTGGTTTTTCAGAAAATTGGGAATCAACCTACCTCAACACCCAGCAATATTGCTTTGGGCATATACCCAAAGGATGCTCAATCATACCACAAGGACATTTTCTCAACTATGTTCATAGCAGTATTATTCATAATAGCCAGAACCTTGAAACAATCTAGATGCTACCCAACTGAGGAATGGATAAGGAAAATGTGGTATATTTACACAATGGAGGACTACTCCGTGGTAAAAATAATGACATCTTGAAATTTACAGGCAAATGGATGAAACTAGAAAAAAAAACATCCTGAGTGAGGTAACCCAGAATCAGAAAGACAAATATAGTATGTACTCATTCATAAGTGGTTTTTAGACACAAAGCAAAGAACAACCAGCCTACAGTCTACAGCCCCAGAGAACCTAGACAACAAAGAAGACTCTAAGAGAGAAATACATGGATCCGCGTAGGAAGGAGGAAAGACAAAATCTCCTAAGTAAACTGGAAGCATGGGGGACAGGGAGGAGGGTGGAAGGGAAGAGGAGAAGAAAGAAGGGGTGATGTGGAATGTCCTTCTGTATATGTGTTGCTTTTATTGGAAAATTAATAAAGTCTTTCTGCCAATAGCTTAGCAGAGTAAAGGCAAGCGGGAAATCTGAACAGAGATACAGAGGAAAAAGTAGGCAGTTTTTAAGGAGCTGTCATGTAGCTACCAAAGGAGACAGATGCTGGAACCTTACCAGTAGGTCACAGCCTCGTGGTGATATACAGATTAATAGAAATGGGTTAATTTAAGATGTAAGGACTAGCTAGGAATATGCCTAAGCTATTGGCAAAACAGTGTTGCAATTAAAATAGTTTATTTGTGATTATTTGAATCTGGGTGGCCAAGAAACAAGAGTCATCTCCATTTACAAAGGGGAGTGGGGAAAATGTACAGCTCATTTTAAAACAATAAATCAAATTAAAAACAATGGCTGTGGATCTGAACAGAGAGTTCCCAAAGGAAGAAATAAAAATGGCTAAGATTGTGTTCATCTTCCTTAGCAATTAGGGAAATGCAAATTAAACCACTTTGAGATCTCATCTTATCCCAGTCAGAATGGCTAAGTTTAAAAGAAAAAACTTCTGACAACAAAATCTCGCAAGGGTATGAGAAAAGGATGTTGGGGTGTTTTGTGTTGTGTGGGTCAGTCAAAGAAAGAGGTCACTCTGAGAAGAAATTTTAAGGCCTGTTGCAGCAGGAAGGTCCAGTCTCTGATGAACTGAACCTCAAACAGCCATACAAGACATATTTATTGATGGTTACATAGTTGATTTTTAGGCAAAGTATTTCCTCATATCAAGGTCCTATCTAATATATATGTCTAAACTCTACAAACTTATTTCTTGTCATGTTTTCCACAGTAACGGTGCAGAGTTTATATATTCTTAGAGCAAGACCTGCAATCTGAATATCCGTAAAGTTGTTGAGACTCTTTGTAGCAAGACTCTCCTGTGATGACCCTGGTGCAGAAGTTCACTGAGAGAATATTAAAAAAAAAAACATCAAATGGTTGGTCTGGTTATTACAGTTATTATGGGAATCTTTGCATTGACAGCAACAGCCGTGACAGCTGGGGTTGGAACTTCATAAAGAAATCTAAACTGCTGAATTCATTAGAGACTGACATAAACATTCATCAGAACTATAGACTGGACAAAATAAAATTGATAATGAGATAGTGAATGAGTTAGCTGAGTTAAGGCAAGTTGTTATATATTAGAAGTTCAGTTAGAAATTTTGAAAGAGCAGATACAATTAAAATGTGATTGGAATGTTTCTTCTTATAGAACGACACCCTTGAGATTTAATGAAAACAAGTATCTTTGGGATAAAGTTAAGATGCATTTGATGGGTCACCCTAATTCTTCTCTATTATTTACAGAAAGAAATTAGGGAGCCTTTTACAAAAAGGTTACCTGATATGACAAGAATGGATATTATGGAAATTCTTGTAGAAACCATAGCTTCATTCAATCCTATAAATCATTTTAATAGAATTCTTATTGTAGCAGTGTTGTTCTTGTTCTCTCAACAATAGCCTTACTTGTTTTAAAATGATTGTAAGTCAAATAGATATAAAAAAAGCTATATATACTGTGAGGCTACTTAACCTTCGAAAAAGTTAAGTTTTGTATAAGGGAAATAGAAATTTGTGGCATAATGTCCCACTGGCCTAGCGCCAGAGGGTTAGCAAGCAACCTCCACTAGCCATGAAACTGCTTTGGATTATACCTGGCCTAGCTCTAGAGTTTTCACTTAACCCCTAGTCCTTCTTTTGTGCTGCAAATACCTTTTGTTGCCCTTTGTGAATCTTTTCTGAGAGTTTCCCAAGGATATAAAGCCTATGTAAAGCTGCGTTTAGAGTAAGCCCATAAAACCATGATATCTCATGAATCAGGTATTTGCAACTGGTATTTTATTTTTAGAAACTTCCCTCAGCTTGTTTTGAGATATAAAAATCTACTAGCTAAAGTGTAAGTATAAGAAAAAATAAAGATACAAAGAGGCAAAGAAAAAAATTAACGTGTTTCTATTAATCTTTGTTTTGGCATGTATCTTTTTACCTTTCCTCCATTCTTTAGGTCCAACTCTCTCTGTTACTTGCTGGTGAAATCCTTTGTGCCAGATTCTAACCCAGAGTTCCTATCTCTTCCTGGAAGTCCTGCCTAACCTCTCCTACTGGCCGTTCAGCTCTTTATTAAGCCAATCAGAACAAAACAGTGACACATTTTCACATAGTGTGATCAAATATTCCACAACATTTTAATTGAATTTCAATGGTAAATTTTGAAATTATCCAAACAAAATTACAAGAACTATTGCATAATTTAAATTGTACTAAAATACATGCTGTATTGAAAACTATTTTAATAGGGAACATCAGGATAACTACTGAACAAACTAGAGTACATAATGTTCAAAATATTGAATAGCCTAAAGAATATTGAATGCCAGGGTTGTGTTTATTGAATCTAGAAGATGAGGATGATTCAGTTCAGTTCAGCCAGTTGAAAGATCATCATTTTTCCACCTGAAACTGCTTCATTGCCTCTACTTGAACTGCATCTAAGTAAAAGAAAGCAATAAAATCTTTTATCATTTCTACTTGTCTCATTGGTTATAAAATAAATGATGTTTTATTTTTCCCATTATCTAAAATACCTGAAGCTTTGTTGGGCAGATGCTCAAGAATCAGAGCTAAAGATTGAAGAAAAACTTCGTTTTTTAAAAAACAGTGCTCTGAGACAATATACACTGCCTGAGATGCTGAATTTCTAGTCTTTACACATTCATTAGTGGAAACTGTCCTCATCATTCACTCACTATTCACTGTCCTGGAATCTTCAATCTTTGATTAATTATCTCCTCTTCTGAGTTCCCATGTATGTCTATTGCTTGACTGTCTATTTTTTTAAATCTTCTTATTAATCTTATATCAGTTCTCTGGAAAGGTATTCCTGAAATGCTCAGCCTAAATTAATTTAATTACTAACCACAAAATTGTTGAATGAATAAATGGATGGATGAATAAAAGGGCCATTGAAAATAGAAGAATCCAGATGAAGTTTAATAACTCAAGATTATAAAGCTTTGTGCTAGGTATGCACATTTTTGTATCATTTTAATTTACAGGAAATAATAAAATTGGTTTTGTTTTTTACAAAAGAGCAATAATACAGAGATATGTCTGTTTTATAAAAATATCATTATAACACTTGGTCCTGTCAAGGTTCTAAGCAACAATAGTTCAAATATACCTGGTAACCTGGGTGTTGAATGGGAACATTGCTGATCTCTAAACCATACTTAGTATAAATAATGGATCTAGATGCCATTAAGAGAGGAGAACCTATTAATAGAAACCTATTAATAGAAAAATTGTGAGAACCTTGTTTTGGTTGCTTTTCTATTGTCATAGTACTAAGAGGACCGACAAGTGGTCGCTCTAGTGTAAATATTTCATTTAATTAATGCAAATGGGAGGAAATGCCAAATACAAGGAAAACGATAAATCTGTAAAGGTGCAGCTAATTAAAGAGTGTAAGGGGGAATGACTTAATAAATCATTTCATAAGCATTAATCACAAAGTAAGGTATATAAAGAATTTGTCACAACAACAAAACTGCCATCTCTAGGCTTAAAATATTTATGGAAAAAGAACATAAATCTATACATTGGTATGCACATATCTTTGATGAAATATTTTAGTGTGAGTATAGGACAACTTTTGTAGGGTTAAATGTGAAGGCTGTATAAGGTTTCTGGATCTAAATAGTAAGGTAGGCATATCAGGTCAAAGACATACAAGGTTAAGGTATTTCTTCTATTTTCTGTCACTTTCCCAGTGACTTATTGAGATTAAGTTTTCAAACAAATCCAGAAGATAAAAAAGGACATTTAAAGAAGAACATACTAAAATAGCTATAAAGGCCTCTCTTTTTTGGTCAGAGGAAATGAGGTAGGTTCTTTTTCTGCAGTCCAAACTGAGCACAAATTTAAGCTTTTGGTAAAGCTTAGCTTTAACAAGAGCTGGGATTATAGTCCTAGCACTGGTCTTCACATTTACCAATAATAATTGTTATAAAGTGAAAATTATAATGTATTAAAAATAATTGGAAATATTAGTGTTCTGGTGAGCTAGAGATAGGGGTTTAATTCAATAAGATAAATAGTGATAATTTTTTTACTCTTAAAAAACACCTACATTTGGGGCTGAAGTGATAACTCAGCTGTTAAGACCACTTACTGCCCTTGAAGATGACCCAGAGTTTTGCTTTTTATAACCACATGGCAGCTCAGAAACATCTATAACTTCAATTCCAGAAAATCTGATGCCCTCTTTTGACATCCACAAGTACCAAGTACACACATGGTATACACACTTACATGCAGGTAAGACACTCATATACAAAAATAAATCTAATATTTCTTATTTAAAAATTGCCCAGCTACCAGATGGTTTCAGCAGATAATTCTACTAGACTTTCAAAGAAGAGACGATATCAATACTCTTCAAATTATTGCACACAATAGAAACAGAAGGGACATTGTCAAACTCTTTTTACAAGACAACGGTTACCCTGGTACCCAAACCACACAAAAATGAAACTAAGAAAGAGAACTACAGACAGATCTCCCTCATGAATACTGATGCAAAAATACTCAATAAAATACTGGCAACCCGGATCCAAGAACACATTAAAAAAAATCCACCATGATCAAGTTGGCTTCATTCCAGAGATGCAGGGCTGGTTCAACACACGAAAATCTATCAGTGTGATACACCATATAAATAAACTGAAAGAAAATAACATATGATCATCTCATTAGATGCTGAAAAAGCATTTGACAAAAATCCCACACCCCTTCATTTTAAAGGTCTTGGAGATATCAGGGATACAATAAATGTATATTAACATAATAAAAGCAATATACAACAAGCCAACAGTTAACATCAAAATAAATGGAGGGAAGCTCAAAGTGATTTCACTAAAATCAGGAACAAGACAAGGTTGTCCACTCTCTCCATATCTACTCATCATAGTACTCAAAGTTCTAGCTAGAACAATAAGACAACAAAAGGAGATCAAAAAGGGATACAAATGGGAAAGAAAGAAGTTAAACTTTCACTATTTGCAGATGATATGATAGTATACATAAGTCACCCCAAAAGTTCTACAAGAGAATTCCTTTGGCTGATAAACACCTTAAGTAATGTAGCAGAATACAAGATCAACTCAAAAAAAAAAAAATCAGTAGCCCTCCTGTATACAAATGATAAAGGAACTGGGAAAGAAATAAGGTGAACATCAACATTTACAATAGCCACAAATAACATAAAATATCTAGGGGTAACACTAACCAAAGAAGTGAAAGACCTATTCAATAAGAACTTTAAGTCTTTGAAGAAAGAAATTAAAGAAGATCTTAAAAAATGGAAAGATCTCCCATGCTCTTGGATAGGTAGGATCAACATAATCAAAACAGAAATCCTACCAAAAGCAATCTATCGATTCAATGCAATCCCCATCAAGATTCCAGCACAATTCTTCACAGACCTTTAAATAACAATAATCAACTTCATATGGAAAAGCAAAAAAACCCAGAATACCCAAAATAATCCTATACAATAAAGGAACTTCCGGAGGCAATTATCCCTGACATCAAGCTCTATTACAGAGCTGTAGCTACAGTATTTCAATACTGTAGTATTGAAAACAACTTGGTATTGACATAAAAACAGACAGATTGACCAATGAAATTGAATCAAAGACCGGATATTAATCCACACACCTATGAACACCTGTTTTTTGAAAAGATGCTAAAATTATACAGTGGAAAAAAGAAAACATCTTCAACAAATGGTGTTGGCATAACTGGATGTCAATATGCGTAAGGATTCAAACAGATTCATATCTATCGCCATGCATAAAACTCAAGTCCAAATGGATTAAAGACCTCAATATGAATCTGACCACACTGAACCTGATAGAAGAGAAAGTGGGAAGTATACTTGAATGCATTGGCACAGGAGACCACTTCCTAAATAAAATCCCAGTAACACAAATACTGAGAGCAACAATTAATGAATGGGATCTCCTGAAACTGCGAAGCTTCTGCAAGGCAAAAGACACAGTCATTAAGATGAAACAACAGCCAACTGAATGGGAAAAGATCTTCACCAACCCCACATGTGACATAGGGCTGATCTCCAAAATATATAAAGAACTCAAGAAACTAGACATCAAAATACCAAATCCAATTAAAAAATGGGGCACAAATATAAACAGAATTCTCAAAAAACAAATCTCGAATGGCCAAAAGACACTTAAGAAACTGGCCAACATCCTTAGTCATCAAGGAAATGCAAATCTTAAAATGACTCTGAGATACCATCTTACACCAGTCAAAATGGCTAAGATCGAAAACACCAATGATAGCTTTTGCTAGAGAGGATGCAGTGTAAGGGGGGACACTCCTCCATTACTGGTGGGAATGTAAACTTGTACAGCCACTTTGGAAATCAGTATGGTGATTTTTCAGAAAATCAGAAATCAACCTATGTCAAGATCCAGCAGTACTATTCTCGGGCATGTACCCAAAGGATGCACACTCATACCACAAAGACATTTTCTAAACTGTGTTCATAGCAGCATTATTCATAATAGCCAGATCCTGAAAACAACCTAGATGCCCCTCGACCAAAGAATGGATAAAGAAAATGCCATGGTAAAAAACAATGACATCTTGAAATTTGCATGCAAATGGATGGAACTAGGAAAAAAACCCCAGACTCAGATAGACAAAAATTGTATGTACTCACTCATAAGTGGATATTAGACATAAAACAAGAATACAAAACCAATAGTCTGTAGTCTGGCCAATGCTAGAGCTACTTTGTAAATGATTCCCATCAACTCTACTTTCTGCTCAGCTTTCTGTGAAATTACTTTCTATGTGTCCTTTACAGTTTTCAGTCTGCAAACCATACTTCCGGTCTCAAGTTCTGTTATCCTAAATGATGCCTTTTTAAGTTAATGGTACCTAACCTAGAATATTCCACAATCCTTTTGGAAGTTTTTTGCCCTGATCTATCATTCTTTCCTGTCAGTAAATTACAAAAGTTTAAATCATATTTACCATTTTTGGTATTTTGGAGTGTTTCTTCTTACCTAGCATTCTGTGCATAGGAACCTGCTGTGAAGTCAGTGCATAAGGGCCAGAAGATTTTACCTTGAAGAAAAGTTCCAATTACTATATGTTTTCTACTAATATTTAATAAAAAATAGAAATTGCACTGCAGAACAGCATCTCATCCAGTAATTGAGTGTATAAACAACAGGGGCCCACAAGATTATCTCACTAATGTTAAAATAATTTTTTAATTTTGTGTAAGCATGCTATCATATTTGCATAACAAAAGTGCCCTAGAATATATTTCTCAAAATAAATCCCAATTGTTATATGAGCTATGGTTATATTATAAGATACAGAAAATAGTCTGTTGCATATTTAGTATTGAGAACAGATTTGTACAGAGTCTTTTACAGTTAGGATAATGATTTTTCCTTGCACATGGCAGACTCAGAATGTTTAAAGATATCCAATTTTTGTTAGTACTACCTTGAAAGCTAAAGAAGAGTTTAAAGTAGCTTACATTTACTGAAGAATAGGAATTCATTTGGAAAACATGTGAAATATGCAGTTAGCTATGAAGGAAGAAGCTATAACTCTTCTTTTGACATCCTATGAATAATATAACAAAATTAGAGATAAAATTTTCAGCCTCAACATCTCCAGTAAATGAAAACTCCATTAACTTATCAGTGTTCACTTAAAGTCTTTAGTTATACTATCTTTAGATGCATAATACAATTTAAAAATAAAGATAATACAACTTGCATCACAGATGAAAAACATAAAAACAGCATGATGCACAGTTCTCAAACTTAATTAGAATTAATTTAAAAAGAATTAATTCATTCTTCACAATAGCAGCAATAGGTTTCAATACTTTCCTTAGTTTTTGTCTATTCCTAGGTAATATAGCATGAGATAATGACCTTTGAGTTTTGGCATACTCCAAAGTGCTGGGGATTGTCCAGACGGTCTTGAATAAGAAGGCAGATAGATCATTTCTCTGATCCTTGCCAAAGTACTCTTATTTCATGGCTTCTAATTTCACTACTTAAAATTCATTAATATCAGAAATTTGTTGTGGAATAGAATAGTTGTTTAACTATGTAAAAATGTGTTGTGCTTATGCTGAATTTGTTTAACTAAATATGTGCTGCTTTTTTTATCTTGCCTGCCTTGTTGGAGTTTCCTCTGAGTTCTACATCCTGAACGGCCTCAAGAATGCTGACTGGGATGATCAAGCCTCACAGAACACTCCAGTCAGGATTTGAACATAATCCTAAACTTTCTTTGGGTCCCTATAATATTATTATCACCCCCAACCAGCAGGAAGTAGCCTATAAAACTATGCCCACATTCTCAAAAGATGGATTATGGATGTTTGTTATTGTTTAATGTGTTGGTCGCAAGTTGTTATGGAAAATGGTCAGGAAAAAAGCTAAACAAAGGCTATTAGATTCAAGGTCTTGTTTTTTAATTTTTATTTATTTTTTATTATTAAAAAAATTCCTCCTCCTCCCTACTTCCCATTCCCCTCCCCTTCTCCCCACTCCCCTCCCCTCAAGGTCTTGTTTTGAAAAGAAAAAAGGAAACTGCTGTGGGATAATGCTTTTGTACACTTTAAACATTTGTCACTTGTATTGGTTTAATAAAACATTGGTTGGCCAGTAGCCAGGCAGGAAGTATAGGCAGAACAACCAGACTAAGAATTCTGGAAAGAGGAAAGGCAAAGATGCAGTCACCAGCTAGAAGCAAGAAAAAATGCCTTACTGAGATAAGATATCAAGACATATAACTAAACATAGATAAGAATTATGGGTTAATTTAAGTTATACGAACTACTTAATAATAACCCTGCACTAATAAGCCAAACCGTTTGTAATTAATATAAGCCTCTGTGTGTTTCTTTGGGACTGAATGGCTGCAGGACCAGGAGGGACAGAAACTTCGGTCCATACTGCCTATAACACCTGAGTGCTTCATACAAATATGAATGGTGAATATATACTTAGAGGAGTGTAGAAAAAGGTGCGATGGGCCGCTTCCCACCGCCTGACTTCCTGGCTAGTTTACACCCAAAATAATTACATGGAAACTGTATTCTTTTAAACACTGCCTGGCCCATTAGCTCTAGCCTCTTATTGGCTAATTCTCACATCTTGATTAACCCATTTCTAATAATCTGTGTAGCACAACGAAGTGGTGGCTTACTGGGAGGATTCTAACCTACATCCATCTTGGGCCGGAGCTTCATGGCAACCGCAAGACTCTGCTTCTTTCTCCCAGCATTCTGTTCAGTCTTTTCCACCTATCTAAATCCTGCCCTATCAAAAAGCCAAGGCAGTTTCTTTATTAACCAATGAAAGTAACACATAGACAGTTGACCCTCCTCCATCATTTCCCCTTTTTCTGTTTAAACAAAAAAGAAGGCTTTCATTTTAATGTAGAAAAAGTACATATAGCAAAACAGTCATAAAGCAAGAATTACAGTTATAATATCTATATCCATTGTATCTTTTATCATAACTAAGGAAAACTATAACTATAACTAATCATTCTTCAACTCCATAAAAGACTCCAGAAGGATATAATATTACCTAAGTAAACAAAAAGTAGGCAACTTCCAAAACTCTAGAAATGACAGAGACATCTCGCTGCCTGGACAGTCACACAAAGTTCTTCTGTACAGTTGGGGCATCCATCTTTGGCCTTCAGGCCCATAGTATTCAGCAGACATTTCCATGAAGCAGGAAATTTCAAAGACAGTTCAGTCACTATCTGCTGTGTCCTGCAGAATGTCTCGCAGACTCTTTCATGAATCAGGAACCCCAAAAGACCATCTCACCTTTAGGCCAGTTCAGCAGTCCTCTCTCTGCGATTTCTTTGTGTTCAGTCTATGCAAAAGTCCAGGCAAGAGCAGTTTCTTGTCTGAAAGGCTAACCCACTCCATAAGGAGCCTCTTCGATGACCATCTTCCTCTTGAAGTAGATTGGTGCTGTCAGGAGCAGATGTGTCTCATTGTCATGAAAAGCCCTAAGTTATTAAAACATTTAAAATGCCATATTCTGTAGTCTTTGAAAGATATGAAGAATGCCTATCTAATTAAAATATATCTCTATATATCTAGGAAATCTAACTAACATAACTACAAGTGTGGGAATTGCTGCCCCGAGTTACATTTCCCTGCCCCCACCCATTTGAGGTGCTTATCTGCAAAGAAAACATAATAACTTCCCTCTGCTCCTGGAGTTGGATAAGGAAGTTTGAGTGCATGTGATGTACGTGATCATTCCTTGATCCCTACTGGGGTCAGGTGACAGTCCCTGCTTGGGTCAGGTGACAGTCCCTCCTGAGGTCAGGTGACAGTCCCCCCTGGGGTCAGGTGACAGTCCCTCCTGAGGTCAGGTGACAGTCCCTTCGCAGCCCACTCCTCTTATGGTGCCATGGTATAAATGCTAGCCCCAGCAGAACAATAAACGAGCTGAAGCTGTTCCACCTCAACCTCGTGCTCTGTGGATTCATTCAACCTGGACACCCTCTGCCGAGACTCGTGGTTCCAGACCGTGCTGGCGCAGTAATTGGAGCCCCCCCCCCCCAGCCCGAGATCAGAAAGGTGAGGAAAGTGGACCAGGTCATCCTGTAGCCGGCAAGGATGCATTGGAGATTAAGATATAATTAAGAAATAAGAGATATTTAAGATAATTAAGAGATAAGAGATAATTAAGAAATGGGAAATACCCCGGGTAAATCAGAGCTAAAGTTTCAGTTAAAGAGCAGGGAACAGCTGTAAAAACTAAGACTTTAGAAGATTTTCTTAAAACTATAGAAACATGGAGTCCCTGGTTCATCACCAGTGGAGCCCTCAATATTTCTGAATGGGAACAGGTTCGCGGGGATCTTCCAAAAACTTTGAGAAAGGAGGCGCCTGAAGTCTTGCCAATCACCACGTTCTCCCTATGGGGACTGATTAGGGATGCTTTCCTTACAGAGAAAGTCCGGGTTAAGCAGGCCTTGGAAGCAACAGAAGAGGTGTTATCTGAGATTCCAGATAGCGAGACTAAGGCTTCTCTTTGTTCTGATGTGGCCTCCGACACAGAGGCAGAACCGCTCCCTCAGCCTGCTAAGGGGAGGCCCGGTAAGGTAGAGGAGAGAAAGATTAAAAAGAAAAAACTTCCAAACAGGGAGGAGGGAAATGAGTCACGGGACAGAGTTTCCTCTTAGAACTTAGGGGCTCATCCCAAGCAAAATTCTTCAGCACAGTCATGCCTTTATCCCTCTTTGTCTGATTTTGAAGAGAGCTTGGGGGAATCAACAGATTCGGAAGAGGAAACTTTGGAAGGGGAAATTGCAGCATTGCAGCGAGAATTATGCAGGGCCCTTTTAAAAGAAAAGACAAAAGGGACCTCTGGGGAGAAGGACAAGCCCCCTCCCTACCCTCTTTCTGATGCAATTAGTACCTTTCCGGCCCCTCCCTTTTGGTCGGGTTTGGAGGAGGCTCCCTGCGGAGGCACGTTAAGTGCTACCCAGTGGTAGCCCCTGTTCTGGAAGTTCCAGATCCCAACAATCCAGGGCAGGTTTTTCGTCACCATGAACCTCTGGCTTTTAAGGATTTAAAACAATTAAAGGAAGCTACCAGCCTTTACGGCACCCAAGCCCCATTTACGTTGTCTCTTATGGAGTCTTTTAGGGCTCTTAACCTCACCCCAAGTGATTGACAGCAGCTCTGTCATGCTGCGCTTAGTGGGGGAGACTTTCTTATTTAGAGAGGAGAGTTTCAGGATAGATGTACCCACACTGCCGCTCAAAATGCACTGAATGGGCAACTCCAAAGATATGCTGACATGCTAGCAGGGACAGGTGCTTTTGGGAACATTCAGCAACAAATTCAGTATGATCTGGCAGTATACGCCCAGGTGGCAACTGCAGGCATCGGGGCCTGGTGGGCCCTCCCTCTAACTGATGGAGGGGATCACCTGTCCAAAATCCTTCAAGGACCCTCCGAACCATTTTCAGATTTTGTAGATCGACTCATACAAGTAGCAGAGTGGCTTTTTGGACCAGCAGGAAATTCTATGCCAATGGTGAAACAAATGGCCTATGAGAATGTTAACAAGTTCTGTAAGGAAGCCCTCCATCCCCATCGGAAGAAGAGTCTTAATGACTATATTCGAATATGTCGAGACATCGATGGGAATTTTATTCAGGGGCAGGTCTTGGCTGCTGCATTAGGACCCCAAAAAGGGGGGAACAATAATGGTACCACCAAGGGAACAAAGGTTTGCTTTGGTTGTGGCCAAATTGGACATTTTCACAAAGAATGCTCCCAAAATTTAAATAGCAATCCTCGCTGCCCAGGACTATGCCCCCGCTGCAAGCGAGGATACCATTGGGCCAATGATTGTCGCTCTAAGACAGATGTGGAGGGACAGCCTCTTCCTCCTCCTATCAATCAGGGAAACTGGAAGAGGGCCTGGCCCCAGGGCCCCCAAGCCAGTGCGTATGGGGCTATGACCTCCCTTCTAGGGAGTGGCAGAATCTGTTTCGTCCCTCAGAACAACCCCTTTATATCTCAGACCTCATCCGAGGAACCCCAGGGAGTGCAGGACTGGACCTCAGTCCCACCAGTCGAACAGTTTTGACTCCTAAAATGGGAATACAGGCCCTGTCTACGGGGGTGAGGGGACCCCCACCTCCAGGTACTATGGGCCTACTGTTGGGACGCGCTAATGTGCTCCTTAGGGACATCCGTATACATCCCGGACTGGTGAATCCTGACTCAGAAGGGGAAATTAGGATTATGGCCTCTGTGGAGAAGGGAGTGGCAATAGTGCCAGCTGGGTACCGAATTGCCAATTAATCCTCATACCAGTGGTCTCATGTGACACTCTGGTGTTAAAAGAGAAGCGGGAAAGACAATGCTTAAGGGAAACTGGGGCATCCACGTTTTGGGTAGTCACCTTGAATAAATGCCCTCAACTCACCTTAAAGGTAGAGGATAGACCCTTTATAGGAATTTTGGATGCGGGGCCGGACGTCTCTGTTCTGGCTGAAAAGCATTGGCCTAAATCATGGCCTAAGCAGGCAGGGACCACCACCCTTCAGGGGATTGGCCAGGCGATACCCAAAAAAAGTGCAAAAATTCTAAAATGGCAGGATTCAGAGTGAGAGACAGGCTATTTCCAACCAGATGTCCTCCCAGGACTCCCAGTTAATTTGTGGGGTCATGACATTTTGGAAGACATGGGGGTCATTCTCACCACGCAGAGCTCCTCATCAGCCCAGAAAGCCACTAGAATAATGCAAAAGATGGGATGGGCTCAGGGCAAAGGCCTAGGAAAGTCAGAACAAGGTTTAACGTGCACAGTAGCAGACCTCCCAACTGATACCTGTGCCCCCAAAGATAGAAGAGGCTTGAGGTATTTTTGTTGAGGGTCACTGCTGTGCCGCTAATGCCCATACCAATTAAATAGCTTGATAACACTCCAGTGTGGGTAAAACAGTGGCCTTTGTCTAGAGAGAAGCTTCAGGCGTCCCATGAGTTAGTTGAAGAACAATTGCAGGCTGGACATCTCATCCCCTCTACCTCTCCATGGAATACTCCCATTTTTGTTATAAAAAAGTCCTCTGGCAAGTGGTGACTGTTGCAGGACCTGCGTGCCATTAATGCCACCATGCAACCTATGGGACCCCTTCAACAGGGCTTACCCTCCCCAGTGGCAATTCCCCAAAGATGGCATTTGGTCGTTATAGACCTTAAGGATTGTTTTTTCTCTATACCCCTGCATATTCAGGATAGCTTTTAGCCTTCCCTCCATTAATATTCAAAAACCTGCCCTGCGCTATCAGTGGGTCATCCTCCCCCAGGGTCTGGATGCCAGTTCTTCAATTTGTCAGATGTATGTTGCTGCCTGTTTGGATCCACTTAGACGTAAGTTCTCCTCCTTCCATATCATCCACGATATGGATGATATCCTTCTGACAGCACCAACAAAAGAGGAAAGTTTACTAATGTTTGCAGAATTGCAGACCCTTCTGGAGGGACATGGGTTCATTTTGGCCCCAGAAAAGGTGCAGATGCAGCCCCCCTATTCTTTTTTTTTTCAAAGTTTATTAAATTATGAAAGTTTCCATTTCCGCCCCTCCTCCCAACACCCTCCCACTCTCCCCCTTCCCCTCTTCCTCCCTCTCCATCCCTAAGAGCAGTCAGGGCTTCCAGCCCTGTGGGAAGTTCAAGTTCCTCCCCCCTCCCTCCAGGTCCAGGAAGGTGAGTATCCAAACAGACTGGATCCCAAAAATCCAGTATATGCAGAGGAAACAAGTCCCAGTGTCATTGTCAGTGGCTTTTCAGAAAGGCTCCGGGCCAGCCACATTCAGAGAATCCGGCCACATTCAGAAAATCTTGTTGGATCACATGCTCGTTCAGTCCTAGTCCAACTGGCCTTGGTGAACTCTCATTAGATCAGTTCCCTTGTATCAGTGGGTGATTGCACCCCTCGCGGTCCTGAGTTTTTTTTCATGTTCTTCCTCCTTCTGCCCCTCATTTGGACCATGGGGCAGCCCCCCTATTCTTATCTGGGCTTTCAAATCCAATCCGTTGGGCTTCAGCCTCAGAGGCTGCAGTTGGATTGCTCCCATTTGTGGACCCTCCATGATTAGCAGAAATTATTAGGAGATGTTCAGTGGATCCGTTCTTCCCTTTCCATTCCTACGGGAGTTCTTAAGCCCCTTTATGACTTGCTGCCTGGGGACCCTTCCCCTGCCTCCCCCAGAATCATGACTCCAGCGGCAAAAGAAGCCCTTGATGCCTTGCTTAATGCCATTGAGCGAGCACATCTCTGCCGCCTCGATTATACCCGCCCCTTTAATTTCATGGTTTTTTTCTTCACAATTTTCACCTACTGGCGTTTTTTGGCAAGGGGGACCCATTTATTGGTTACATTTGCCCGCTTACCCTAAGAAGGTAGTGACCCCATATTATGAAATGGTGCTACAGCTTCTATGGAAGGCATATGATTTTAGTTTACAAGTTTTTGTCAGGATCCCAAATAAATTTCTAATCCCTTATCAAAAAGAGGAAATAACAAGGCTACAGAGGGTTCAAGATGGATGGACCTTGTTCATCGCAACCACTGGAGCCATTTTTGATAACCATTATCCTGATTCTCGTTTAATTTCATTTTTTAAAAATCATCCTGTTATCTTTCCAAGAATTATTAAAACTTCCCCCCTTAAGGGAGTGTGCTCAGAACTGATGGTTCTTCCAAGGGCTATGCAGTGGTGGTCTCTGGTTCAATTAAAGAAAAACAGCCCCTAGGTCCAATTTCTGCCCAAGCTGCAGAACTCACGGCCTGCCTTATGGCCTTTTCTCTTTTCAAGGATCAACCCTTCAATTTGTATACTGATAGTATATATGTGGCAAGGATTGTTGGGCCACTGGAAACCTCGCCATATATATTACCTACCTCTCAGGTTTTCCACCTTTTGGTTCAGCTGCAAAGTCTTATATGCCAAAGAGTGTTTCCTGCCTTTGTTGACCATATTTGGGCCCATACTGATCTGCCAGGGCCTTTGGCAGAGGGAAATAAGCTTTCAGATTCCCTCACCTACCCAACGGCATTGTTCCTTTCTGAGGAACAATGAGCCCATCATCTTCATGAAAAGTATCATTTAAATGCATCTTCTCTAAAGTTTCAATCTGGCTGTACTCTAGCCACAGCTACTCAAATCACATCCCAATGTCCAGCTTGTGCTCCATTTCATAATGCCCCCAATTAAGGTGTTAATCCCCGAGGCCTCCGTCCTAACCACCTTAGGCAGATGGATGTTACCCATTTGTCTCAAGCTGGCAGACTTAAATTTTTACATGTCTCTGTAGACACTTATTCCAAGGTAATTTATGCCTCCCTACATTCAGGAGAAAAGATTAAGGACGTTATTGATCATTGTCTGAAAGACCACCCTGAGGGTCTTAACCACATGGAGACCCTTGCCCAAGAACCGATTCCAAGCCACTGGATGCAAAAGCAAGAGGCAATTTTTTTATTGCTCACATAGGGCCTATGGGTGCTGCAGTCACCTGGAGAACTGAGCACCCCGGGCTGGGTTTTGGGGCAGATTATATAGGAAAGGGGCAGGCAGAAGCGAGCATACAGAAGCAAATGCATAGTTACAGGGGTCTCATTGGTCAATTTTAATGAGGCCATGAAGTCATGTCTAAGACAGGTGTCAGCATTCCGCTGGGTGCCTGACAGTTTGGGGACTCTCCATTCCTCCCGCTTAATCTTGTTCATGCGAGTGGCATAGCTCTTGGTGTCAAACCACAGGCATCCTGTTATGCAGACTTGACAATAACATCTGTGCCTTTGTTATGAGCCCCAAGACCTTGTTATGAGCCCCCAGTGTTTGGTTCAAACCTTGCTTATAATGGTGTTACAGCAGCTAAACAGCCAGGTGGGGGTCTTTCAGTCTACAGACTTTTACCTATATGGGCATCCATATTTTCTCAAAACAGACAACGGACCAGCTTATACCAGCCAAAGGTTTGCAAAATTTTGCCAAGAACATCAAATTACACATACCTTTCCACATAATCCACAGGACAGGCCATAGTGGAGCGCACGCATGCTACCCTTAAACAATTTTTTTTTTTGTAAAATGAAGAAGGGGGAGTATATCACCTCCCCAAATACCCAGTTATCTACAATTTTATACATTTTAAATTTTTTAACAGTAGATAAACAAGGTCTATCAACAATGGAGAGACATTGGCA
Source organism: Myodes glareolus (assembly GCF_982192425.1). NCBI lineage: Eukaryota > Metazoa > Chordata > Mammalia > Rodentia > Cricetidae > Myodes > Myodes glareolus. Next base: position 655,881 of record NC_142053.1, read on the forward strand.
GAAACCTTCCCAATCTCTGGGTTGGGTTAGATGGAAGGATAGTATCACGGGACAGTGGCAATCACCCACACCCATGTTGGCTAGGATGAGGGGAGCCATTTGCGTTTTCCCTCCAGGAACCAAAACACCCATCTGGGTGCCGGAGCAGAATGTTCAGCCAGCGGAGCCAGGTCCTACTGGTCCTGATAATATGGATTCAAGTGAAGAACACTGAGGGAGGCCTGAGAGGGGCACTGGTGAGGAATCCACCCATACTGATGCCAGTAAGTAAAATGAGCTCTGTTTTTCCATCCTTTTATTCCACCAATTATACCTTGGGGGTTCCTGCAGCAAATACAGCATTAGAAAGATCTTCATTGGGTAATTTAACGTTTGATATATCCCATGCTCTCTGCTTCCAGAGGATTAGCAATATTTCAGAGATGCCTAATATCTCTCTTTCTGGACCATGCGTGGTCGTTAGTAATTATTCTCTGGGAGACTTTTCTTCTAATTCTTCTGGGAATCCCTGTTATGCATTGAGAGATATCTTTTACCCAATAAATTTTAAAAGAAATGTTTCTGGACTTCCAACTCCTCCGAGACCAGCTCCCTTATGTTGGAAGATGCCATAGTCCTTCAGATTGTACTTACCATTATCTTGGGAAAATTGTGCTCCCAAGGAACCATGGAAATTGGAGGAAGATAAATATTTATGGTGGTTTGGTCACTGACATACCTCTAAAAACTCCTTGAGAGGGGCCTTTGATTATTCCTATAGAAATCCAAATATGGCAGGAGTTTCACCTACGTTCGCAGGCATGTTTCTCTGTGGCCCTCGTGCATGTACAGATATTAGGCCTTTAGCCCTTCAAAGGGGCTTGGCTTTCAATGCTACAGCCAGATGGAACACATCAGACATCTTTGAGTCATCCCTCCGGATTAATTATGCAGTGGGAATGAATTTCTCTATTGTCAGCCTAGCTTGTGTTCTGCCTCCCTTCGTGTTTGTCTCCTTTAATGGGTTGGTCGGGGAGGATGGTGTCCTTAATTGTTCTTCCAGCTCCTGCTTTTTGAGCAATTGCTGGTCCCCGACGGATGAGTCCATGCTGATGGTGAGAATTCCTGCTCTGGTTCCCCTGGTGGTAGAAGACCCACATGATGGATGAGAGCTTATCTTGTATTGAGAGAGAAGAGACTTTGGAATCACCGCTGCAGTCATCGCAGCTATTGCCATATCAGCCACAGCTGCCACCATTGCAGGAATCACCGTGTCCTAGAATGCAGCTACTGCAGAGACTGTTAACACTCTTGTTGCCCGTGTTACCCAGGCCTTAGAGACTCAAAATACCATGGACTCACATATTCACTTGGGGATGTTAAAATTAAATCAGTAAACAGCCTTATTGCAGGAACAGATTAATGTGTTGTGGATGGTGCAACAAGCCTCTTGTTCTCATTTTTATCATTCTGCCTGTGTGACCCTTATGGAAGTGAAAAATATGTCCTTTGAGGTGCAACGCCTTAATGCTTACCTTAGGGGGCCTTGGAATGATTCCTTTGTAAACTTTACCCACTCTTTGGTATATCAAATTATTGCAATTAATGAAACTCGTGTTAAACCTATATCTGCTGAGGGATGGTGAAATGCCATGGCCCAGATTGGGGGTTGGGCACAGCGATGGGGAGGTGCCTTGTCCCTGGGAATATTGGGACTAGTAGGGGTGGCAGTAGGCCTGCTCCTCTTAAAACAACTCCTAAACACCTTCACCACGACTGAGCTTGTCCACCATCAGGTGTTGCTCAGTCTGGCCCATTACTCTCCCGGAAGTCATGAGGTATGGCTGCAGATTCTGAAAAAATGAGGGTCTCCAAGGATGGGCAAGCTGTGAGGAGAACCCCCCACCTAAGACAGAGCATCGGGGGCCCTATTACGGGTAAGGGAAGGTACTTCCCTCGCAGGATGTAAGACAGGACCCCTCATTATAAAATAAAGTAGGGGGAATTGGGGGAATTGCTGCCCCGAGTTACATTTCCCTGCCCCCACCCATTTGAGGTGCTTATCTGCAAAGAAAACATAATAACTTCCCTCTGCTCCTGGAGTTGGATAAGGAAGTTTGAGTGCACGTGATCATTCCTTGATCCCTGCTTGGGTCAGGTGACAGTCCCTCCTGAGGTCAGGTGACAGTCCCTTTGCAGCCCACTCCTCTTATGGTGCCATGGTATAAATGGCACCCCAGCAGAACAATAAACGAGCTGAAGCTGTTCCACCTCAACCTCGTGCTCTGTGGATTCATTCAACCTGGACACCCTCTGCCGAGACTCATGGTTCCAGACCGTGCTGGCGTGGTATACAAGCTTGATTATTATTGATGATTATCCATTAACCTATATTTCTTAATTATACATTACATTTTAAAATGAACTACACAATCACAATATCTTAAGATCAGAAATACATATAAATATAACAAAATTGACCTTAAAATCTATACCAATGCGAATTATTTATATCTATATCATATCCCCCTTTAAATGTAAAAGAACCATTTATAAACAATATCTGGGAATATGGACAGTTATTTCTCTCCAAGCTTTTTCCTGCTGTATAGGGGCACTGTTATTCAGGTCTTTCATGGTATAACCTGTGTGCTAGATTCATCTCTGTCGGCAGTTGAGTGAAGTAATTTCTTGAGGGTGTTCACAGCAACCTTTCAGGAGGACGTGGTCTATTGTACCATATTGGAATAGAAGCAATCCATAGGGTCTCATCCTCTGTGAAAACAAAAGAAAAATCTCTTTTCCAAAGTATCATATCCTTAGATTCAAATTCTAAAATCAAGATACCTTTAGAACATATATGCAGGTTCAGCTTAGCAGCCCATTTAATGAAATGATTTTTTTTTGTACTTAGCTCCTTCACAGTCAAATTTTTTAAAGAAAACACAATAAAATACATAATCCAGACCCTCTGTGAATTTTCCATTTTTACGTGGCTTATTATTTTTCTTTATTTCTTTTAGTCTATAACTATCTTTACTCTGTCTCTTTAAAGACTTTAACCTTTTTTTAAAGACATTAACTTTGTTCTCTATATTCCTTTTCTTCTCTCTCCCAAGCCTATGTACACCATCCAACACTGTGACCCATTTAGAGGTCTTTTATGTCTGAATCTGTCCTATTGTGAATCTGCAATTTTTTTACTGTACAGGAACACTTTTGCTTTGTGCCTTTAAATTAAGTACTTAAGAATCTAAGCTGTGACATTCCTAGGTCAAAAACAGGTACTGCCTGCTTGCCCCACCCAGCCCAACATGGCAGAACCGCTCGTGACTCTGAGCCTTGCACATTGCACTGCTAGCATGGCAGAGGCACTTGACCTCTGAGCCGCAGCACGCAATGACTCCCTTTTAGACACACAGCGAGTCTAGTTGCCATCAAACAAATCGTAGCACTTTACTCCAAATGCTCCATTCAAAAGCTCTGTCTCCTGCAGGAGCCAGACAGAGATTGCGATGGAGGCACAGCCCACAAACTGGTATTTCAAAACCACCACTTTCTAGTAGACCTGATCCCGCTGCCTACTCAGGCAGGAAGAGGCGAGCCATGGGCATGGTCTCAGCTACTTTGTTCCCGACCCCGAGTGGGCACACAAACGTCCGGGCCCAGAAATGCTCCATAGCTGGAAATTGCACCAGCGGCAGGGCCCATGAAACTGCATTTTAAAATGTCTCTCTCTCTCTTTTTTTTTTTTTTTTCCTGCTGCTATTGCTGAAACAGGAAATTTCTCTAAGGCACATCCTAGCAAACAGCAAAAAGCTGTGTTAAACCCTCTTTCCCTTTTTTTAAAGTCCTCTCAGGTTTTTAAGTGGATTTAGTTACCACGTTGGGCAGCCAATCTGTTGCATAAGGAGCGGTGGACTGCATTCCCACCCGGATCCCGGCTAGCTAACCCCCGAAATAATTACACGGAAACTGTATTCTTTTAAACACAGCCTGGCCCATTATATCTAGCCTCTTCTTGGCTAACTCGTACATATTCTTTTAACCCATTTTTAACAATCTGTATGCCACCACAAGGTCGTGGCTTACCAGGAGGATTCTAACCCACGTCCATCTTGGGCAGGAGAAGCATGGCGTCTGCCTGACTCTGCTTCTTTCTTCTTTCTCCCAGCATTCTGTGTGTGTGTGTGTGTGTGTGTGTGTGTCTCCCAAACTAAAATTAATGAATAATTTTCATTACTAGTGCTAATATTCTGTAACTATGACAAGGCATTCATCATTAGGTCATGCTATTCAAACTGTAACTCATGGGCCATAAACATCAACATCTGCTAAGGGCTTGGCAGAAATTTAGAGTCTCAATGTTCATTCCAGGTCTATTGCATTTTAACAAGACCTCTAGGTGAATAATATGTAAATAAAAGCTTGACAATAATAAAGAGAGGCAGACAAGGGTCTAAACATTCCTTGAAGGAAGAACTATGCCCATAATATTCCTAGACCATTTTTATTATTATTGTTAGAAAATCTCATTATCCTTGCTTCTTGTTGCTTCTTATGTATATAATCTCCCCTGAGGGTTGAGGTGATTGAATATAATTGTTTATGCCTCATATCATAGTGGGGAGAGGACTGTACCACAGAATATCATCTATCATCATTACTATCACTACCACTACCATTCATTGCACAGCTAGCTAATATTTTTGAGTAATTATAATGACTTACATACCATTGAGTATCTTACATGCATTGCCTATTTATTTTTTCTTTCTTTTTAAAATTTATTTATTTATTAAAAATTTCCACCTCCTCCCATTTCCCTTCCACTCTCCCCCGCTCCCCCTCCAATCCTAAGAGAGGGCAGACTACCCTGCCCTGTGGGAAGTCCAAGGCCTTCCCCCCTCCATCCAGGCCTAGGAAGGTGTGCATCCAAACAGACTAGGCTCCCAAAAAGCCAGTACATGCAGTAGAATCAAAACTCAGTGCCATTATCATTGGCTTCTCGGTCAGCCCTCATTGTCAGCCACATTCAGAGTGTACGGTTTGATCAGATGCTCCATCAATCCCAGTCCAGCTGGCCTGGGTGAGCTTCCATTAGATCAATCCCACCATCTCAGTGGGTGAAGGCACCCCTTGTGGTCCTGACTTCCTTGCTCATATTCTCCCTCCTTCTGCTCCTCATTTGGACCTTGGGAGTTCACTCCAGTGCTCCAGTGTGGGTCTCTGTCTCTATCTCCATCCATCACTAGATGCATTAAAATTAAGAAGAGCATCAAATTAGGTTCGAATGACTGGAAGTGTGTTTAGAAGCTCATTGGTATTCATAGTTCTCATCACACCATGTGTCCTACAAAAGATAAAGGAAAATCATAATTATCAGCAATTAAGAGTTTGAGAAGTACTGTGAAATATATATTTTAAAATACAGATTTTTGTGCAAATTTAAAATCCAACTACATGTATTTCAGTGTTTACTTACAAATAAAAGGTATTTACTGACCCTCTCTTGATTTTTGTGATGTCAGATGAGATCATTCTATATACGAGCGATTTTCATTCAGGTACCTGCTATATTGTCTGATGAATGTTGACATAGTATAGCCTAAAAATGAGGTCTGTGACTTTCAAATCAATGATGTTATTTGTAATATGTTAACAAATATAAAAACTTTAGTCCACTTCACCTATATATTTCAATAGCCTTGAAGTTTAAAAGCTAGATATTATTAAAAATTTATAAGCAGCATTGTTTGTCATAGCCAAAACCTGGAAACAACCTAAATGCCTCTTGACCGAAGAATGGATAAGGAAAATGTTGTACATTTACACAATGGAGTACTACACAGCAGAAAAAAATAATGACATCTTAAATTTTGCAGGAAAATTGATGGAACTAGAAAACATCATTTTGAGTGAAGTAACCCAGACACAGAAAGACAATAATCACATGTCCTCACTCATAAGTGGGTTTTAAACATAAAGCAAAGAAAACCAGCCCAGAAATTACAATCCTAGAGAACATAGAAAACAATGAGTACCCTAAGAGAGATATACATAGATCTAATCTACATGGTAAGTAGAAAAAGACAAGATCTCCTCAGTAAATGGGAGCATGGGGACCTTGGGGGAGGGCTGAATGGGAAGGGGGAGGAAGGGAGGGGAGTGGAGAAAAACATATAGTCCAATAAAAATCAATAAAAAAGTAAAAGATAATCTATAAGAATTTTCTTAACAAGGGATAGTTTCCAGATCCTTTCCTTTTTTGTAACATAGTTTTTATATACAGATGTTCATTAATAATTTTAATTAAATGTTTTTCCCTCAAGATTTTCTGTCTAATCACCTCTCTCTTTTGGTTTTTTGATCCATTCTAAATTGTAGAACAATACAAAAAATGATGATATATCTGCATACCTAATTAGAAATGCCAGTTGCTGCTGTTTTTTTCCCCTGTATCTACCTAAAGGCTAATTTTATATGAGGAATAAAAGATCCGGCTAAGGTGGTGAACACCTTTAATTCTAGCATTTGGGAGCTGCTAGATTTAAAGGTGCAGGTGGATCTCTATGAGTTAAAGACCAATATGTCTACATGATGAGTTTCAGGTCAGTCAAGGGATTCATAGAGAAGAGACTGTCTCAATCCTCCCACAAAAAAAACCCGAAACATTACAGTTAAATTGCCTTTGACTCATTCTCAAGATCTGTTTTTTTCTCTTAAATGCAAATGGCATCATAATTTTTAACAGTCTTGCAATCTATTTTTTCATATGCATGCATTCCATGGACAAATATATTAAAAACATACCTAAATAGGGCCTCAGTGGGTAAAGGAACTTGGCATTAAGCCTAGTGACCTGATTTTGATTCCCTTAACTAACTCCCAAAAGCTGTCTTCTCACCTTCACATGCTCACTGTATGCATTATACATACTATAATATATATATATATAATTGTATAATTTATAGTATATAACTATATTTAAAACATTTTTCTAAATGGCATTGTACATTAAATGTTATTATGAAATTTGCTTTTAGACAATCAAGATGGCACTCTGGGTAAAGGTACTATTGCCAAGCCTGACCATGCACACACACAATAAAAAATAAATGTAAAAAAATTAAAATTTTGCTATATTAGAATTGTTTTTGAAATCCAGCCTTCTTAGTAAATAACACATTTGATTTAATACTAAATATGTTGCATTTATTATGCAATACATTATGCCCATTTATTTAATCATTAATCTTATGATTACTTTTATGATATCTTTTTTATCAAATTGCTACAAAGAATAGCCATTTTCTTTATTTTTTAAATTTAATGCTTTATATTTCAACCTTGAGGAAATGATTTTATATATGTAGTAGGATAAGAATGTCATTCTATTTTTAGTATTCACTTGGATTGATAGACTTTATTTGAAATTGACCCCTCTATAATCTCCTCACCATTTTAGTACTACCAATCTCTTTTGTAGATATGGTTCTTGTTCTAAGATATCTATTATGATACACATTATATTTTACTTTAGAGATACTATCCTGTGTAATTACCAAAATTAACACTAAGTATAGAATTATAATCAATTTCTAAACAATAATTTTAATCCAATATTTACTGAAATTAAAGGTTTATGAATTTAAAATAGAAAAAATAATTTAATATTATGAAATAGTTAAGCTTTTCTGTGGAGTTAAAAATATGAAAATGAGCATGTGAGCATATAATACCATCAGGCGTCCAGTTTCTCTCAAAAAGTGAAGCATTTATGCAGTAATACATTTGTGGGAAAGGGGCCCTCATCTAAATAATCTGAGGTTGGCTAAGCGGTTAAACAAACTGGCTGATCTTGCAGAGGACTCAGGTTTGATACACAGCACCTACATGGCAGTTTACAATCATATGTAACACCAGTTTCAGGGAATACATACATGCAGGCAAAACACTCATACACATAAAGAAAGAAAACTAAACAATCTGAAGAGTAATCTAAATATTCAATATCCACTCTGTTATTTACTTTATTATCCAGTGGGTATTTAGGCAGTAGATAAATGGTATATTTACAAGAATACTGATTTCAAAGGTACAATCATAAGTGAAAGAAAAAAATGTGATTTATTTATTTTACCTTTTAAATAAATAAAAGTATTATTTATTTAATTCTAGCTAGTAGAAGTATAAGGAAGTGAGACCTTTTTCAAAAACATTTTGCAGTTGTCTGTTTATGGTTCTTTGTAATATAAGGAAAGAAACACCACACATGAACTACACTCACCTTATTTCCATGAACCATGAGGTGATGTGTGGTGACCAGGGCTTTGAAAACTACCACCCAGCTGCTACTCCAAGCTTTGGCAGAAAGGACATTAGCCAAATGTTCAACACTCATATTTGTTTGGTTTATGTACTGTAGTAAACCTAAATCAGAGATGGTGAAAAGCATTAAAATACAGGTTGAGAAATAATTTTAATTCACTTCATATAGCTACGTTTCTTTTTATTTTACTATTTGATGCACTAATATTCTCTCTCTCTCTCTCTCTCTCTCTCTCTCTCTCTCTCTCTCTCTCCCTGCCTATCTGTCATTTGAAGTGGAGATATATATATATATATATATATATATATATATATATATACACACATATATATACATATATATATTTCCTAGAATTCATTATCTGGCCTTCCCATAGTAATATACACACATGCATATGTGTGGTTTTTTTTGCTAATGTCATTACAAGCAAAAATAGGAAATGAGACCCTTCTAAAAAGCTAGGGCTGTTTTTTGAGACAGTGTCTCATATATGAAAGGCTAGTTTCAAACTCATTATGTACCTAATCTAATAATGGCCTCATACTCCTGATCCTTCTGCCTCTACCTCCTGAATTCTGGACTTACAAGTGTGCTCTATCACTCTGGATTTATGCAAGTATATGATGGGGATGTTATAACATTAGAAAAAACACTCTACCAACTGAGATACATCGCTAGTTGGAAATTGACATTCTGATTGCATCATCTTATATCAAGAGTCTAAGTTATTTAAATACTTTTTGGTATTCTAAAATTTAGTATTAAAAAGACCATTGGTAAACTGGGCGGTGATGGCACATGACTTTAATCCCAGGATTCATAAGGCAGAGGCAGGCGGATCTCTGTGAGTTCGAAGCCAGCCTGGTCTACAAGAGCTAGTTCCAGGACAGGCTCCAAAGCTACAGAGAAATCCTGTCTTGGAAAACAAAACAAAGCAAAGCAAAACAAAACAAAACAAACAAAACAAAACAAAACAAAACAAAAGGCCATTGATGCTAGGCCTTCTGACAGGTCCGTGATCCCAATACAGGCAGAGGCAGGAGGACTGGAACAAGATGAAGGATAGACTGGGCTACACATGAGATCTGTCTCGAAATACCAAAACCCCAAACCCAAAACAAAACAGAAACAAACCCTCCAGTGGTTCTTCTCTGCTTGGTGGAAGGTATGAGCAGTGATCTGGAACTTTTCCTCGTTGGATGTTGATGGGTGGGGAAAGGAGGGAAAGGATCTCTGGTAGAAGTGGCAGCCTCCTACTCACTGGCCAGATGTTTCGGTTCTGGTTCCATGGGCTCATTGGTGGTTGCCCCAAGGGCAGCCTTGGACACAGACAATCCCATGTTTTAGTCAAAATTCTAGAAAGGTTGTTAGTTACCACAAGGATGACTGCACAACAGAGATGGTTGTGGTGTCTGTTCCCTCTTCTTCCCGACCAGCGGGGACCAGCACCCTGGGCAAAGGACTACCAGTTCCTGCAGGTGACAGTTAATAGGTGACATTTCTTTTGTGTCACATGATAGCATGTTTAAACTTGTACAGGGATTCTGGCAGAATGCCAGGAAAGATGGACAACCGGTCTGTGAGGGTAGTAGTGTGGTATACTTGTTTGGGCTCTGAGGGCAGACTCTGGACTGGTAGCTAGCATCTCAACATAAGTGGAGAGTTAACGATAAAGTAAGCAGACTTAAATGCTACTAACAATAATTTTTCTTCAGAATGCTTAAATCTGCAGTTACTCTCATCCAGAATATACTGCATTTCTAATAACTTTTTTCTTTTAAATCTTTCATTGCTCTTAGCATTGTGGTTATATTTTTCCACTAAACCTTTGAAAATATTCACAGTAATTATAATAATTGCTTTAAAATATTGGTGGAGCTGGGAAGATGGCTCAGCCATTCAAAGCACTGTGGTTGCTCTTCCAGAGGACCTGTGCTCAATTTCCAACCACGGTGGCTCTCAGCTGTAACTCTAGTCCCAGGGGATCCATTATGAAATTCTGAACTCATTGGGCAGAGCAGTTGCACGATGCACAGACATACATTCAGGCAAACTCACACATAAAATAAAAATAAAATCTCAAAAACTCAAATGTTCATTTGCTAATTCTATCATCTTTGATATTTTTATGTTTTGGTTAATTTAATTTATTCCTTACATACAATTGCATTTTTCTGCTTCTTCCTATATTTACTAGTTTTGATTTTGATGACAAAAAGTGCTAATTTTGCCTTCTAAAAGCAAAATGTACTACTGTTTTGGACAGTTAATAGACATGCAATCACAAAATAAATGACCTTTTGTGACAGGCATTTTCACTGAAAAAAATATATTCAAGAATAATTTATGTTGTAGTAGGTAGTATTTCATTTTAATTTTTAATATTTAATAATTATTTCACTTCCTTCACAGATCATAATATTTGTCTATTATTCATCTAGTAATGGGCATTTGGTCTGTTTTGCCTTTGAACTATTGACTAATGTGCAAGTATTTGTTTGATTACTCACTTTTAGTCTTTTTGTCTATTTTAATTTATTTTAAATTTAATCCATTTATATTTTTGTGGTGCTGGGGGTACAATCCAGGGCCTTGCGCATAGTAGACAATTGTTCTACCTCTAAGCCACCTTAACTTCCAGACTATGAGTTGATTTTGTCTCTTTATTCACAAGTTATAAGATGCCTATCTATTATGGATTGTTGTCACTAAGATACATCATTTTCATTTTCTTTTTGATTGTTTTTTCACTTTCTTGACAGTGACTATTAAATCATAATTTATTCAATAAAATCCAATTTATCTATTTTTTGTTACTTATGCTTTTAGTGCTGTATCTAAAGATGCTTTACCTAATTCAATGTTATGAATATATATTCTTATTTTGTAGTTTTATAGTTTTAACACATATATGTAAAAATCTATGATACATCTAAAATTTTACATTCATTTATTATGTATACACACATATACCATGGTGTACTTGTGTAACTCAAAAGATAATTTATAGGAGTCTATATATATCATATATATCTTAATATTCTACAGCTAAAGCAATGCCCATGTATTTGATTTTTAATTTTACCATAAATGGAAGTAGTTTTATTTTCAGATTAATCATTATTAGTATATAGACATACTACTGATGTTTCTATATTAGCTTTGCATCCTGCAACTTTAATTTTTATTTTATGTACTGCGTGTGTTTGTGTGTGTGTGTGTGTGTGTGTAGGCAGAAGAATGCTGTAGTATCCATGTAGAGCTCAGAAGAAAACTTATGGGAGCCAGTTTTCTTTTTCTGCCATGTTTGTTCCTAGACTTTACCTCGGGGCATCAGGTTTGAATCAGCATGGTTCATTGAACCATGTTTTTGGTCTGTGCAACTTTAAAGAGCTCATTTATTAGCTCTAGTAGTTTGGTGTGGTAAAACACACCTGTAATCCAGCACTCAAGAGGCAAAGGCAGGATAATGATGAGTTTGAGGCCAACCTGGGCTACAAACTGAGATACAGGCAAACCTAGGCTATGTATCAAGACATAAATAATATATAAATCAAAGAACTTGATTTTGCATCTTTTCCAGTTTTGAAGGGCTCTTATTTCTCTTTTTCTCAATTTCTATGATTAGAATCTCCAATATAGTGGTGGTAGAAGTAGTAGGAATAGACAACTTTATCTTGATACTGTTTTTATGCAGAAAGCATTCAACTTTTTTTTTAACCACTGAGTTTGTTGTTAGTTGTGGTTTATTCATATATAACCTTTTCTGGTGGAGGATGCTTCTTTTATTTCTAGTATAACTAATGTTTTCTTTATAGTAATGTGTTGACTTTGGTCAAGTGCACTTATATCACATGACATTTTCCCTGAAGAAATGTGAGTAAATACCTATTCACTTTAGTTGAGAATGACTCAAAGGCAACTGCATCCCCAAAAGCCCACCCCAGCGTGAATGGTGGCTAATGAAATTTGAAAACCTAGAGCTCACTGTTGTCGGGGTTTCTGTCCTGTTCAGTTCCTGAGATTGTTAAGTCCCAAAGAAATCACACAGAGGTCTACATTAACTTTAAACTTCCTCTCTGTTTGTCCCACCTATACTTCCTGCCTGGCTACTGGCCAATCAGCATTTATTTAAAATATAATTGACAGAATATAGATAATTGTCCCACACCAGCTCACTGTAAAATTTTGAAGCCAAGTTCAAAAGGTTGAAGAGGGTCTCCTTTAGTTACATCAATTTGTCTAAGAGTATTTCTCATCAGTCGTTATTGCTTATATATGCTTGGGGACAGAGGGACCTGGTGAATCTGATCAGCTTTAGTGACTTACTCAAAATAATGAGTTATTTACTTCAAGTGTCTTAACTCTTTTCTTGAAGACTTAAATGTCTTACTTCACCTTAGAACATCCTGTATTTTAAGCTTTCCTCCTAGCTGAAAGGTTTTATTTCAGAGGAAATTGCTATACAACAATTTATCCTGCATCACTTGAATTGATCCTGTAATTTTATTCTGTAGCTCAGGCTGGGCTGAAACTAGTGATAACCTTCCTGCTTCAGTATCTTGAATACTGGGATTATAAATGTGAGCCACCACAACTGACTCTTCACAAATACACACACACACACACACACACACACACACACACACACACACATTGAACTAGCTTCAAATGTGTAAGGAAATACCACATTGATCATATGGTACAATTATTTTTGTACGCTGACTAGTTAGGTTTGCTAGTAACTTATTGAAAACTTGTGAATCTGCATTAATGGAGAATATCGGCATTTGGCTTTGTTGTGGCCTTTTTGGTTTGGTGTCAGAGTAGTAGTGATGAGTTAAGAAGTTTTGAGGATTGTTTACATTCCTGATTTGGAAAATTTTATGAGGAATTGGTATTAGTTCAAATAATTGGCCAAATTTACCAATTAAACTGTGTGGTCCATGGTGAGTGGGAAAATTTTCAATTGCCAATTTGATCTGTTTATTTCTTACAGGTCTTATTTAGATTTTTTTAAATTCTTGTTGGTTAAGTTTCAGTGTTTTACATTTTTTAAAGATTTATTTATTCTGTTATCTAATCCAGTAGAATATAGAAATACATAGCTTTCTTTAATAATTCTTATCATTTTTTGCAAGCTTGACAGTTTTTACAACCATTTCATCCTCAATTTTAGAAATTTGAATCTCTATTTTCAAATGGTCAGAATTACTTAAAGAATGTTGGTTTTGTGGATGTCTTAAGAGAATGAACTTAATTTTTAAACTAATTTCCCTATTGTTTTCTATGTCATTTATTATCACTCTAACCCTTATTATAACCTTTCTTCTTCTCAAACTGAGTTTAATTTGATCTTCGTTTTCCAGTTCCTTAAGATAGAAACTTAGATTGTTGATTTCAAATCATATCTCTCTTTAAAATGTACTTTTAGAACTATAAAAACTCCCATGAGGCATTGCTTATGTTGCATTTCATAAGTTAATTATAGGATAGTGTGTTTATTTTACTTAACCTCAAAATATTTTGCTACTTTCCTTGTGATTTTGCTTGACCCAATAGGCATTTTAAAATGTTTATAATTTTCATAAATTTGTGAACTTTGTAAATTTCCTTAATTATTTTTTTCAGTTGTAGTTAGAAAACATATATTTTATTATTTCAATTATTTAAATTGATTGAGGCTTCTCTTATGGTCTAACATATGATATAACCGTAACATTTGAGAAGAACGTGCATTGTCCTACTGGATCCATATTACAAGTTGTCTGTTAGGTTAAATTTTTTCATTTCCTTTCTGAACGTCTACCTGGTTGTAGGTACTATTAAAAGTAGGATTATGAAGTTCAGAAGTAGTTATTTTTTTAATTGTCTCCTTCTTCTTTGATTGAGTCAATGTTTTTTTTTTTTTTGCTTCATGGATTTTGAACTCTATTGTTAGGCTTTTATATTGGTTATATCCTTCTGACAAACTAACCAGTTTAACTTTATGCAATGCCCTTGTTTTCTCTACAAAAATATACATTATGTGTAACATTAGTTTGGCCATTCCAACTCTTATGATTGCTGTTTTTCAGTCTTTTACTCATAGACTATTTGAATGTAAGTGTCTACATAGGGAACAGCATAGAGTTGGATCATACTTTTAAGCCATTTTAACAATCTCTTCCTTTTGATTGAATTAATTCATTTCTTTTTAATTCAATTTCCAGCAACTTAGGATTTAGTTCCAATATTTTGATAATTTTTTATATCTGTTGATCTTTGTTCCTTCATTAGTGCTTTCTTTTGTGCTGTATAGGTATTTTGTATTGTATCTTTATAACTCTTCTGTTTCTTTTTTTTTTCTCATTAAACTTGTTTTAATGGGTCTCAAAATTCTGTGACAGATTTTTGGTCAAGTTGCTTCCACTAAAAAGTACTGATTTTGAAAACTAATAACTTAAAACTGCCACACACAAAAAAATGGTCCACAAAACATTCTCCTTTCCTTCTGAAGGTTTTACGATGCATTGTTATCATTAACCAGTCTTTTACTATTAAACTTAAATGGCCAATTGAGACAAACAGTTCTGAGACCGTTCTTCCACCACTGATTAAGACTGGGGTGGCAGGTGTTAGGGATAATATTCATTTAGCCTTCTGAGCTTTCTGGGCAGACTTGGTGACCTTGCCAGCTCCAGCAGCCTTCTTGTCCACAGCTTTGATGACACCCACAGCAACTGTCTGCCTCATGTCACGAACAGCAAAACGACCCAGTGGAGGATAGTCAGAGAGACTCTCAACACACATGGGCTTGCCAGGAACCATATCAACAATGGCTGCATCACCAGATTTCAAGAATTTAGGGCCATCTTCCATCTTTTTTCCAGAACGACGATCAATCTTTTCTTTAAGCTCAGCAAACTTGTATGCTATGTGAGCTGTGTGACAATCTAGTACAGAAGCATAGCCAGCGCTAATTTGGCCTGGGTGGTTCAGGATAATCACCTGAGCAGTGAAGCCAGCAGCTTCCATTGGTGGGTCATTTTTGCTGTCACCAACAACGTTGCCACGTCTAACGTCTTTGACAGACACGTTCTTCACATTGAAGCCCACGTTGTCCCCTGGAAGAGCTTCACTCAAAGCTTCATGATGCATTTCAACAGACTTTACTTCTGTTGTCACATTAACTGGAGCAAAAGACACCACCATTCCAGGTTTTAGAACACCGGTCTCCACTCTGCCCACAGGAACAGTCCCAATACCACCAATTTTATATACATCCTGGAGGGGCAGTCGCAGAGGCTTGTCAGTTGGACGAGTTGGTGGCAGGATACAGTCCAAAGCTTCCAACAGGGTGGTCCCACTGGAACTACCATCTTTGCGAGTGATCTTCCATCCCTTGAACCAAGGCATATTAGCACTTGGCTCCAGCATGTTGTCACCATTCCAACCAGAAATTGGCACAAATGCTACTGTGTCAGGGTTGTAGCCAATTTTCTTAATGTAGGTGCTGACTTCCTTAATTTCCTCGTATCTCTTCTGGCTGTAGGGTGGCTCAGTGGAATCCATTTTGTTGACATCAACAATTAGCTGTTTCACACCCAGGGTGTAAGCCAGAAGTGCATGCTCACGGGTCTGCCCATTCTTGGAAATACCAGCTTCGAATTCCCCAACACCAGCAGCAACAATCAGGACAGCACAGTCAGCCTGTGATGTGCCTGTAATCATGTTTTTGATGAAGTCTCTGTGTCCTGGGGCATCAATGATAGTCACATAGTACTTGCTGGTCTCAGACTTCCACAGGGAGATGTCAATAGTGATACCATGTTCATGCTCAGCTTTCAGTTTGTCCAAGACCCAAGCATACTTGAAGGAGCCTTTTCCCATCTCGGCAGCCTCCTTCTCAAACTTCTCCATGGTTCGTTTGTCGATTCCACCACACTTGTAGATCAGGTGGCCGGTTGTAGTGAACTTGCTGGAATCGACGTGTCCAATAACGACGATGTTGATGTGAGTGAGTCTTTTCCTTTCCCATTTTGGCTTTCAATTAGCGGTGGCTTTCACAACACCTGCGTTCTGACGGCAAACCCGTTGCGAAAAAGCAACTCTTCTGTTTCTTGACTATACTTTCAAAATAGTTTCTTTTTCCACCTGGTAATTTTAATTAACAACTTAGAATAACTGATTTTTGTGCATATATGCATATGTGTGAGTCTGTGCACATGTGCGTGTGTGCGTGTGTGTGGTATACACACATATGAGGGGTTGTTTTACATGTCTGTGTGCCAGCAAAGGCCAGAGGATGATGTTAGATGTCCTACTCTATTATTACTCTCTGACTTATTCCATAGAGACGGGTTCTCTCATTGAACCTGAAGCCAAGTTAGGGACCAATAAGCCCGAGTGACCCTCCAGGGTCTACCTACTTTAGTATTGGGGTTATAGGTTTGTGTAGGGCCACTTCCAGCTTGGTACTGGAATCTGAACTTTATGCATGCACACTAAGTACTCTTTTGTTTTGTTTTCGTTTTTTCGAGACAGAGTTTCTTTCTGTAGCCCCAGCTGTCCTGGAACTAGCTCTGTTAGACCAGGCTGGCCTCAAACTCAACAAGATCCACGTGCCTCTGACTCCTAAGTGTTGGGATTAAAAATGTGTACCACCGCTGCCTGGCCATTAAGCACTTTTAACTTATGAATCATATCTCCATCCTCTCCTTTAGTTTTGATTCAAATTTTATTTCAATAGTATTAGAAAAACTTTGCTCAAATACATTTCTGTTCCATTCCTCACTTTTTTTGCTATTATTGTTATACAAAATTACATATTTTATGTGTAAGTATACATATAGTATATATTCATAAATATATTCTATAATTCCTTCTTTATGTAGCTATTTTCTGAGCAGAAGAATAAAGTGTAATAAATGTAGTAGGGACTCCTGATTGCCATAGTTTAGAAGTCCTGGAACTAAGCAGTCTTCCTGCCTCAGTCTCTCAAGAAGTTGGGGCTACAGGTGTGGACAACCACATCTGGCTCTCTAATTTTATTCCTGGGAATGTCTTCTAATCTTCATTTTGGAAGAATAATTTTCCTAAATATAAGATTCTTCACTGATATCCCCACCCTCAAAATCTAGAAAGTACCATCACACTGCATCCTGGCCTTTGTAGTTTCTGACAATTTATCTGTGAATATTTACTGAGGGCCTCTTGTATGTGACACATAATTTTCTATTTTGTCATTTTTAATACTCTTTCATTGTGTTTAAGTATTTTGACTGTCTAAATGAAGATCAATCTTGATATATTACACTTGGAATTCTTTTACTATTTATGCTTCTTGAATGCATGTATTCATAGATTTCCCCAAATTTGGGGATTTTTTTACTGCATTTCTTCTTCTCTTACCTGGAACTCCCATTATGTGCATGTTGTTATGCTTCATGGTATTGCAGATCTCACTGGTGCTCTGTTCATATTTATTTATTATTTTAGCTTCGGCAGAGTGGCTATGCCTTAATCTACTGCTATTTAAGCCAGCAACTGAGACTCTGCAATCACTGGCCTGTTTCTCTGGCAGCAACCTAGCCACTCAGGTCACAACCTGGTGGGAATTCTTTTCCCACAGGCACTGGCTCTGCCACTGCGGTTAAAGGTTGTAGACAAGAGTTTTCCTGTCCCAACTGCCTGCTCCCAAATAACTGACAGCTTCTTCCCAAATAACTGACTTGGAGACTTAATATAAACTATAAATGTTTGGTTGATAGCTCAGGCTTACTACTAACTAACTGTTACATTTAAATTAACCCATATTTCTTATCTATGCTTTGCCAGGTGGCAATACTGATTAATAGAAACGGGTTAAATTAAGATGTAAGAGTTAGCCAATAAGAAGCTAGAGCTAATAGGCCAAGCAGTGATTTAATTAGTACAGTTTCTATGTGGTTATTTCAGGAGTCTGAACAGCCAGGAAATGAAAAAGCCACCACTTACAACAAACCCTATTTATCCAGTATTCAAAACTGCTTTCCAGACGTAGCCATGAGGCTCTCCCATTGAGAATATAAGATTTATTAAGTATATTTATCATAAGCACAAGGATATAGAGGATATTTCCCACCTAAAGTATACTGAAGATAAGTTTCAAGGACCTCAATTGTATGAATAAAGTCAGCAAATCACAGTGAAATAGCAATATTGTAATATGAAAAAGTCTTAATCACAGTGAGGCACCTCTAGTAGTCCAAGGACTCAAAAGTATGATAAAGCTTCATCCTTCTAAAATAAATGAGCCAGATTCTGGCAAAAGTATTATCTTCTTTTTAAACCAGTTACTTGCATAGAGGTTTTTTTTTCACTTTTCTTTGATGTACAAAACATTTACCCCATTATTTCAGGAAATGTGCCTTGGCAATTAGCTATCCCAATTTTGTTGGGACTTAGTCATTGTCAAGTGGCAACAATAATCATTAAGATTAAGACAACAGGCAAGATTTTGTCATTACAGTGAAAATATTAACATCAGAAGTAAGCTCTGACACTGTATGAGTACAAGTAATATTTGCAATGCTAATCTAATTTTAAAACAACTTTTAATGCAAACTCTATAAGGACTTCTTTAAAAACTAAGACAGGATCTCATTCTGTAGTTTAGGCTCACCTCAACAACAATCCCTCTGCATCAGTCTTTTGAATGCTGGGATTACAGACATGCGCAAGTACATTCAGTTCTAAAAGGACTTGAGCTTTTTGTTTTTTTTTCCCAATGTTGAGGGTAGAACATAGGATTTCTTTGTCAACTACATTCAGATGGACTAGTTTGGTCCTATTCTTGTTCCTTCCCAGTCAAGCTAGAGTTGGTGAGCTCCTATCAGCTCAGGTAAACTATTTCAGTGGGTGAACCCATCATGGTCTTTACCTCTTTGTTCATATTCTCATTCCTTCCACTCTTCCATTGGACTTTGGGAGATCCGATGTGGGTTTCTGCCTCTGTTTCCCTCAGTTTCTGGATGAACATTCTATGGTGATATTCTGGGTCCCTCCCTTAACTCCCTAAGGACCACTTTCAATGATATAATCATCCTCACAATATTACTTCTGACAATCAACAAGTATGAGAAATCTTTTCATCTTCTACTTTAGTCTTCAATTTCTTTTCAGTGATTAAGCTTTCATCATATTGTCCCTCCTTGTTTAGTTTTATATTTCTTATTTATTCATTTTTTGTATATTGAATGAGTATTTTTCCATATTGACTCCATTTTCAACAGTCTCATTATAGTATATGAAAGGCTTCTGAATTTTTATTTTTATTTTGAGACCACCCTGGAACTAGCTCTTGTAGACCAGGCTGGCCTTGAATGGATAGAGATCTGCCTCTGCCTCCCAAGTGCTGGGATTAAAAGCATGCTCCACCACCGCTTGACTAAGGCTTCTGATTTTTTTTATAAAAGTTTATTAATTTATAAAAGTTTCCATTTCCGCCCCTCCTCCCAACACCCTCCCACTCCCCCCACTCCCTCTCCTCCTCCCTCTCCATCCCTTAGAGCAGTCAGGGTTTCCTGTCCTGTGGGAAATTCAAGTTCCTCCCCCCTCCCTCCAGGTCCAGGAAGGTGAGTATCCAAACAGACTGAATCCCAAAAATCCAGTATATGCAGAGAAAACAAGTCCCAGTGTCATTGTCAATGGCTTTTCAGAAAGACCCCGAGCCAGCCACATTCAGAAAATCCGGCCACATTCAGAGAATCTGGTTGGATCACGTCCTCGTTCAGTCCCAGTCCAATTGGCCTTGGTGAACTCTCATTAGATCAGTCCCCTTGTAACAGTGGGTGAACACACTCCTCACGGTCCCGCCTTTCTTGTTCATGTTCTCCCTCCTTCTGCTCCTCATTTAGACCTTGGGGGCTCAGTCCAGTGCTCCAATGTGGTTCTCTGTCTCAATCTCCATCCATCAACGGGTGAAGGTTCCCTCTGGTCTTGCCTTCTTTGCTCACGTTCTCTTTCCTTCTGCTTCTCGTTTGGACCAAGGGAGTTAAGTCCAGTGTTCCAATGTGGGTCTCTGTCTCTATCTTCATCCATCACCAGATGAAGGTACTATGGTGATATGCAAAATATTCATCAGTATGGTTATGGGCCAAGGCCAGTTCAGGCACCCTCTCCTCTGTCCAGAGAACAATCTGGGGATCTCTCCTTGGACCTGGGATCCCCTTTATAATCAAGTCGCTTGTTGCTGTGGGAGCTCCTTCCGCTCCTTCAGCCAATTTCTGCTGAGTTACCAGCCCATTGGGGTATGGTCTCTCCCTCTTTACAAAAAGCAACAGTTGTCCTCCTCTCTCTCTCTCTCTCTCTCTCTCTGGCTTCTGGCTCCACTTCCGGCTCCTAGACTCCTTTCCTGTTCGCACAGAGGGGCTGTTGTCTGGGACGGTAATCTGTAAGTTTTTTCCCCTTTGAATAAATAACCATTCTATTAATCAGAAGAGAAAGTGGGAAGTAGTCTACAAGACATAGGCACAGGAGACCACTTCCTAGGTAGAACCCCAGTAGCACAGACAATAAGAGAATCAATGAATAAATGGGACCTCCTGAAACTGAGAAGCTTCTGTAAAGCAAAGGACACTGTCAGTAAGACAAAAAGGCTACCTTCTGACTGGGAGAAGATCTTCACCAACCCCTCATCAGACAAAGGCCTGATCTCCAAAATATACAAAGAACTCAAGAAACTAGACAATAAAACTCTAATTAACCCAATTAAAAAATGGGGTGCTGATCTGAACAGAGAATTCTCAACAGAAGAACTCTGAAGGCCAAAAGACACTTAAGGTCATGCTCAACCTCCTTAGCGATCAGGGAAATGCAAATCAAAACAACTATGAGATACCATTTTACACCGGTCAGATTAGCTAAAGTCAAAAACACCAATGATAGCCTATGCTGGAGAGGATGTGGAGAGAGGGGAATGGCTCATCCATTGTTGGTGGGAATGCAAACTTGTGCAGTCACTGTGGAAATCAGTGTGGCGGTTTCTCAGGAAACTGGGAGTCAACCTCCCTCAAGACCCAGCAATTCCACTCTTGGGAATATACCCAAGAGATGTCCTTTCATACCATCCTTGTTCTTTGTGTCAGTGGGAACACCTTCTGGAATTGCAGGCGCAGATGCTGCTTCATCTAAGTAGGAACTATCTTCATCAGCCAGAAGCTCATCACCCAGCGCATCCAACTCCGCTTCCAGGTTGTCCTCGTCTAACTCTGGGGTGTCATAGCTGCGATCCAGGACTTCCTGGATCTCGTTTGCATCTTCCATCATATCTTCCAGCTGGTCTTGTAAATCCTCAATCTGTTCAATTTTGACTTGCTTGTATGCCTTCTTCATTTCCTTTACTCCCAATTTCATGGCATCCACCGTGGTCCTGGTGTCCTTCAGAGACTGAATGGTGTAGTTAGCCTACTCCATGTTAAAGGACTGCTGGGCAAGGTTGTCTCGCTGCTGCTCATACATCCGCCTTTGCTTTAAAACCCTCAGGGCTTTCTGTTTGACCATGTTCTTGGCAGGACCCTCTCTCATCTTCTTCATTTGATCCTTATATTTCACTAGCTCAGCATCCAACCGGGAAATCTTTTTGTCAATGGATTCTGCCCTGCTATCCACTGTCCCAATGCAGTCAGTCAGGCTAGGCGGCGGAGCCTTAGGTTTCGCTTTTCCGAAGAATTGGTTCATCTTGGCTGGCGGCGAAGAAACCCAAACACTGGAGGAAAACCAGAAACGGAAGCCGGGGTATTTTCTTAATTAAGGATCCCTCTTCCTAAATCATTCTATCTCATATCAAGCTGACATAAAACTAGCCAGTATATTTTGTGCCCTGCTACTTTGCAGAAAATATTTATTGGTTCTAAGAGCTTTTCACTGATGCATTTACAGTTGTTGAAATATGGGATGTTATCTGCAAATAGGGATAATCTGACTAATTTTCTATTTGTATTCTTTTATTATCTTACCTTACAGATTTAGCTGAGACTTATTGTTATATTGAATAAGAATGAAGAGGGTGAGCACCCTTGTTTTGTTACTGACTTTAGCAAGAATGCTTTAGGTTTTCAACATTTAGTATCATAATGTCTATAGGCTTATTATATACAGCCTTTATCATGTAAAATTATGTTCATACTATTCCCAGTTCCTTCAGAGATTTTTATCGTGAGTGGATATTGAAGGATTTTTTATATTGAACTTTTAAAAAAGTGTTTCATGCATCTATTGAAATGATCAGGTGATCCTTAAGTAAACAAGCAAACCCAAGTACTAATAAGGGAGAAGGAAACAATTCAACCAAATCAGAAAATCAAAGAACAAAATCATAAAAATGAGTAATCGTCTTCCAAGAATAGTCTTCAATGCAAATAGCCTTGACTCACCAAAGATTAAGAAGCAAGATCCAAGTAAGTATTGGATATCTTTTTTCAAGAAGCTTCTTGTTACTGGCACAAATACCTACAATTTGAATGGCAAAGGATGAAAATCAACCTGCTAAGCACATAAAAACTAAAAGCAAGCTGGCATACCTATTCTTATATCTGATAAAGTAGACTTCAAACAAAAATTAGTGAGACAACATAAGAAAGCCACTAGAATGGTAAGGAGAAATTTTCATTTTGGAATGTCTTTATTTACCCATCAACTTCAAAAGGTAGTTTTGCTGGGTACAGAAATCTTAGATGACAGATATTTACTTTCTGTGCTTCTGGATTTTAAAGTTGCTAAAGATAAATCTGATGTCATTATGATATGTTTACCTTTATAGGTGAATTGGTTTTTGTATTGGTTACTTTTTTCATTTCTGTAATAAAATATCTGACAAAAGTAACTTAAGGCAGGGTTCATCTTGGATCACAATTTGAGGACATACATGCCATCATATTGGGGAAGGTATGGTGGCAGGAGGAAGCTATTTGCATTAAGCAGCTAGTCACTTTACACCCATAGTCAATTAGCAGAAAAAGACAAATACTGATGATTTGTTCACTTCCTTGTTTTTATTCAGTCTATTTCCCTAACCCGTGGAATGGTGCCACCTACACTTAGGGTCAGTCTTCTCTCTCCAGTTAAACTTTTCATATACATGTGTTTATATGATGATTCCAAATCCAGTTAAGTCAGGCCAAGGTGTAGCTCAGGGACAAAAGCACTCTCCTAGTGTGTGTGAGGTCCTGGATTCAATCTTCAATGTTGCAAAAATATTAATAACCTCTGAAATAAATCCTTTATCCAAACTCAGTTGACAATGAAGAGTTAACCATAATGGTGTTTTTCCTGATACCTTTTAATAATTCTTTGTTTGGTATACATTTATTTGGTATTCTTTTAAAAATGAACTTTGGTGTTTAATATTTTTGAGTATGGGTTATTTTTCTATACACATGTATGGTTAATACTTATATGTCTGGTGTCTGAGGTCAGAGGAAAGTATTGGATCCCCTGGAGCTGAAGTTACAAAAGGTTGTAAGCATCCATGCAGGTTTTGGGAATTGAACCCAGGTCCTCTGAAACAACAGCCTGTGCTACTAACTACTGAGCTCATCAGCCCCTTTGCTTCATATTTTTGACATCTTGGTAATGATATGTCATGGAAACATTCTTTTCTCCTTATATCTGTTTAGGATAAAATGTCTCTTATGTTTGGATAACCATTTCTCTAGATTTGGGGAACTTTCTGTTATAATTTTATTACATAGCATATTTATGTTTGTAGCTTTTATTTCAGATAATTCTATTCTGAAGATTCTTAGGTTTGGTATCCTCATTATATCCTAGACTTTACAACATTTTTGAGTTTTTTTTCCAGAATCTCCATTTTCTTGGTGATTTATCACATTGGCTTTTTCATCCATATTGTTTACTGTCTAATTAATTTTCCTCACCTTTATGTTTCTGACTTTCCTTTCCATGTACTAGATGTAATTCATTTCCTTGCATGCAGCATCATTGAAGACACTGATAATTTTTACTAGTAAACTTTGAAATCATTATCTGGCACTTTACCTGTTGAATTCAGTAGTTAAGGACTTTTGGAGGAGTCATGTTGCCTTAGTTTTTCATAATACTTGTGTTTCTGTGTTGTGATTTACACATTTGTTGACTTAGATATTCCTTTGGGTTCTATTTTGAAATCTTCTTATTGAGCAGCCTACTCTTGAGGGTTCATTATTTAGTACAGCTAAGGGAGTTAAAATGAACTAATGCAATAGAAACAACAACAAACTGTATACAATATAGAAATATATTTAAGTTGATTAGAACACATTAATTCATTACCAATTACCATAAAATAGCCAATAGCCCAATTATGTATATTAGTCAGGGTTCTCTAGAGTAACAGAACTTATGGGATAAAGCAGATTTATTAGAATGATTTACAGGTTGCAGTGCAACTAATCCAACAATCGCTGACTGTAAATGGAAAGTCCAAGAATCCAGCAGTTTCTCAGTCCACAAGGCTGAATGTCTCAGCTGATCTTCAGTCTGTGCTGGAATCCTGAAGAAGTAGACTCTAATGCCAGTGAAGGAATGGACTTGCTAGAAAGGTGAGAGAAAGCAAGCAAACAGCAAAAGCTTTCTTCATACACATCTTCTGAGTCTTTTCCTACCTCAAGATCGGGATTAAAGATTTGTCTTTTCCCAGTTCAAAAGATCTGGACTAAAGGCCTATCTTCTTTCTTCAAAAAATCTGGATTAGAAGTGGAGCTTTCTACTTCAAATTAAGCAAAAATCCCTCACAGCTGTGTCCTCCATTTTTGGGTTTTAGATAATTCCAGAAGTAGTCAAGTTGACAAGCAAGAATAGACATCATATAAAGTTTTCTATTAAATTAAAACTTATTTAGTGTATGTATAGAAATAGTAAATGAATGAGATGAAGAAGATAAAGAAAGAGGAAAAATAGGAAGTTAGGTAAAAGAAAAGAAAGGAAAAAATAGATATTGTTATGGAGGGAAGGAGAAAAGAGCAATAGGTTAAAACAAATAAAAGAAAAAAAAATCCCAAAAGAACAAAGATTACCCAATATGAGAAAGCTGGAATACAAAAATAGGCAAATGTAAGAAGAGGACTAAAACATAAAAACATTAGAGTTAGGCTGATGAGATGGCTCAGCAGGCAAATATGCTTGCTATACAAGCCTGACAGCCAAAGATCAACCCCTGGAATATAAGGGTAAAAGGAGAAAGTAAGTTTTACAAAGTTGTCCTCTGACTTCCACACATGCACTGTGGCATGTGAACCTGCAGTCATCATATACACACAGTAAATAAAGTTAAGAGTTAAAAAAAAACCAGTAAGCAAAATCATAATACTAACAAAGAGTATAGAAAAAAAGGAGATGTGAAAGCATAGGGGTCAGAAAGAAAAACAGATTGTTCAATAATGAAAAATATGTGCAAACAAAAATAGATGAACACGAAAGGGTACAATTTGAGGAGTATTAGGCAGGTGGTATCATGCCAACTTTTATTATTCCTGCGTTTTTGTTGTTGTTAAATCGATATTGGAAACTCCTAATAATATTTGAAAACTTCTTTTTCACTTTCATAGGTTTTTTTCTTTGTATAATAGGGTTCTCTGCTGGCCACCCTTAACTTTACAGTTTATGGGCTGGACAGGTTCTCCCACCTGCCTAATAGTCCTCGGATTGGAATTTCTGAAATGACTAATTTTCTACTTAGAGAATGTCTCCCAAGTGTGCTAGAAGTATGGGAAACAGTCACAGCACTAAGTGTAACAGGGAGAAAGATATGTCTTTGTGTTTTCCTATGTATCACCATGATGAAGGGATGCAGCCATGAATTTCAAGTAGAGCCCTGGAGCTTCTGAGTTCTCAGACACTAGAGCAGTGAATGGCAGTATGTGGTCCCAGAAGTTGTTTTATCCACTGACATGCAGCTCAGAACTATCATACTCCAGGGTTATTCATAGGTGAGCTCTGTTTCTGGCCACTAAGGGAGAAGACATTTTCCCTGTTAGCCTTACTGAGGTGAGCTTGTTGTCATCTTTGATTTGTTAGTACCCAGTTATTCTACCCCCTGCAACTCCCTCCAGAGTTGTCACTCACTCTGGAGCTGAGGCATGTTAAATTTAGGATCCCTGGTTTGTGGTTGTTTCCTGTTTTCTTGTCCCAGGGTAGTTCAGTTTTTAAGTTTTCTTAAAATGACACTAGTCCACTGCAATGAAGTCTTACAGAGTGGTAAAATGTTTTCCTCTCCACTGCTGACCCATCCAACAAAGGAATCACTGCCGTGCCAAACCTACAAGATTTGAGGTTTGTGAGGGCTGTGGGAGTGTTCTGAAAGAAGAACTATAGTGATATTTTATTTATTTTTACAAATAAAATTTGTCTGAAAATCAAAAAGTAAAACTAAGCCACTAGAGGCCAGGTACTGGTGAAATACACCTTTAATCCTAGGATTTGGGAGACAGAGACAGTTGGATCTTTGTGAGTTCAAGGCCAGCCTGGGCTACACAAGATCAATGCAGAAACAGATCTAGGTGGTGGTGGCTCACACCTTTAATCCCAGTACTAGAGAGCACTATATAAACCAGGATGAGACAGAAACTCCTCTTTCATTCTGAGAACTTCTTAGAGGTAAGAGCTCTCTAGTGACTTGGCTGCTTTGCTTTTTTATATAAAACATAAATATCACTCACTATAGAAAACTACCCATCTATTTTCCTCAATGTGGCCTAGATTACCTCTTGAAGGCTTCTGCTTCTTTTTCCCTTGCCAGAGAGTAATGAGGGTGGAGTTGTGTTCAGCTTGACTTATCTTTCTTCTAATTTTTAAGATGTTCTATTGCTAACTTTGTGGATTTATAAAGCTCTTCCTCTCGTTGAAATAATTATTTTATTCTCAGTCTTCATTAGTTCACACAGCTGCTAGTCTATCATTTCTTCAGAAGACTGGGTATACATTTTTATTCTATATAGCTATCAATTGGTATGATTTGTCTACTTTTGAATTAGGTTGCTCTTTTGCTGTTGTTATCTGAGTTTTTATATATTCTGGATACTAGATTCCTTTTTTTCTTTTCTTTTCTATTTATTTATTTATTGGTTTATCAAAAGAGTTATTCTGTGTAGCTTTGGAGCCTGTCCTGGAATTCACTCTGTAGACCAGGCTGGCCTCGAATTCACAGAGCTCTGCCTGCCTCTGCCTCCCAAGTGCTGGGATTAAAGGCATGTGTCACCATAGCCTGGCTGTATACTAGATTCTTAGATATATTGTTTGTAAATCTTTTGTGTCATTTTCTGAACTTTCATTTTTTATTTTGAGTTTTATTTTTTATATTTTTAATCTACAAATTTCTAAATTTTCATCAGGTCCAACAACTAGTTTTTTGTGGTTTTTCTAAAATGTCATTGCTAACACCAAAGTCATAGAGATTTACTGATGTTTTAATATTTTAATAGTTACAAATTCTTACATTTAAATCTTTAACACATTATTAGTTACCACTCATGTATGATATGGGGTGGGGGTCCAGCTTCATTATTCTGTGCAGATATTTAGTTGTCCAATCACAAGTTGTTAAAAGGACTATTGTTTCTCCCATTCAATTGTCTTGTCATTTTTGTTAAAAATCAGTTCACCATATACATATGCATTCATTTCTGGAGTTCATCCTATTCACTGTTAGTGGAGAATAGTATCTGAAGTCCAGTATTTTGGTGGCAGGTGTGTTCATTAGTTACTGAAGTGCCATTTCTATTCCCTCTCAATGTGCATAGGTAAGAATTGGAGGTACACAGGTACACCACTCATTCTCTCAAATACCACACATAATTCGCTTTTTAAACAATCATATTAACTTTCTATTTCCATTTAACATCACGGGGGTAATTTTATCCTTCTTTTTTATGTATCTGTAAAAAATGTCTCAAGCATGAAAAAGCTTGCTTCAATCTTCCTCAACGCATTTACTTATTTGCTCAATTATTTTATTTAATGTAAGAGATCATTGTCTCTTCTTCACTGTGAGGGTACTGACACAGGACAACTTTCACTAGATCTTGTTCCTGCCCTGCTACAAGGATAAGAACTCTTAGGCCTTCATGAAGTAACCCTAGTCACTAGGCACCATGCATTCTTCCTCATACATACCTATTATATACATTCCAAATCTGATTAGATTACAAAAAAAATCTAAATTGCTTTAACTCTGTCCCAATGCAAACAGTTAAAAAGGTGACAGAGATGTTGAGGTTGCCTGCTTGGATTCCAGTTTGTGCATATGGATGTTCCCTTTCACTGAGGTATGAAAGTAAAAAAGAATATAAGCTGAACGATAAACACACTAAATTTTGATGTATCAAATTCAACGCGGTAATAAGACTGTTTAGTGGAAATATGTAATGGGTTGCTAGAAATCTAAGTCTGGAATTCAGACAGGTGTAGAGAGAGAAAAGTATTTGATTGTAACTGCATGGAGAGGGGTATGAATGAATTTTTAGAGGGGACAGATAGGGTATAGAAAATAACACAATACATGATAACAAAGTGGTAAATTTGGAAGAAGGACCAACTGTGTCAAGCCACAGGTTTATTAATGACAGTTTTCAAAAATAAAAATAAAAGAATATGAGTTTGACTATGTGGAGGTTATCGGTAACTTTAGGAGAAATGGTTTCAAAGGCAGTATAGACAAGGTCAGAATGCAGGTTCCAAGTATAGGAAATAAGGAAGCAGTAAAGTATGGTGTTTTATGTCTGTAATATTAGCATTCAGGAGACAGAGGCAAGAAATCTTCTAGATTGAGGCCAACGTGAGCCGTAGCGTAAGACCCTACCTCAAGAAAGGCTTAAAAAAAAAAAAGAGGGAGAACACACCTATCTCTAAACAAGTACCTTTTGTTTCAATCAGCTTTGATGGTGATTGAAAAGGCAGAGAGGATACAAGGCTATGTATTCGAATGCAATATTCTGTGTAAAGGTAAACTACTTAGGTATAATTGGGAAAATAATCACATCTCATGCAGATCATTGTTCTTTCTGATGATCAACATTTTTAAAATATGAACACTGACTGAAAAGTAACCTTCGTGGTCTACTATAATTTCATTTTATCTATGAAAAAGAAACAAACTTGTGTTCATAGTTGGTCTAATATACAAATCATTTTATCCCCCCCCCCCCACTCTGAGGATTTCTTTATATTACCTTCCCTTCTCCCCATTTTTTTTTCTGAGACAAGGTTTAGCCCAACTGGCTGGCTCTAAACTTGTGATAAGTTTCCCACCTCAACCTCCTGAGTTCTAGGATTACAGGCATGTGCCACTACACATGGCTCATCAATCAGTCTTATTTCATAAGAACCTTACTTCTTATTATTTAAACCTATAAATTTTTATTTTGCAATAATTATAGACTTACCAGAAATTGTAAAAAGTAGCACAAAATCCCACGTACCCTTTACCCAGTTTGTCCTACTTGTAAGATCTTCTACAGCTATAGAACTTCAAAACCAACATTATGGTAATGGTATAATACTGTGAAATAGGCTACAGATGTTATTTACTTCCACGAGATTTTACATGTATTGATTTTTATGCATATAAATCTATAAAATGCTAGCACAGGAACAGATTTACGTACTAAACACTAAATTTAAGATACAAAACTGTATCAGCCTAAATGAACTCTTATGTCGCACTGTAATAACAATGCATATATAATGTCCAATCCCTGACTCTGGAAATCATTAATCCGTTCTTCCTTTTCATTAATTCTGACATTTCAACAACACTTCAGAAATGCAACCATACAGTAAGTGACCTTTTAAGACTCGCTTTTTTCATTTACTATATGCCCCAAGGCTCATCTAAATTATATAGATATTAGTAATATGTTCCTTGCCTCTACAGAGTAGTATTCCATGGTAGGAATGGCTTGTTTAGCCATTTACCCACTGCAGAACATTTGGGTTGTTTCTAATTTGCAGCTATCACAGATAAAGTTGCCAAGAAAAATTCTGTAAAAGTTCGAGGCAGTATGACAGCTGGTTCATGTTAAGTGTATGCTTAACTTTATAAAAATTTCCAAACTCTTCTTTTTACCCAGTAGTTGCATTTTACATTCCTGTCATTGTTTGCATTCTCCACAGCAGTTAGCATTTTCACAATTTTCTCTGTAGCAATTCTGATAAGTATATACCATACCACACTGTAGTTATAATTTGCATTTCCCAATGACTTATGAGGGTCAATATATATTCACATAATTACTTCTATTTACCCTCTGTAGTAAAAATGTGTCTTTTTTCATTTTCTACTGGGATTATTTTTGAGTTTTGAACATATTATCTTTTCCATTGATCAGATATTACATGGTTTACCTTTCCTCTTCTTAATATTTTGTGGAATAAAAAGTTTTAATTTTGATGAAGTCCAAATATCTACTTTTTTCTTATAGATGGTGCCTTTTGAGTTGAAAAGTAATACCTGACTCCTAAAAATTTTTTAAATGATTTTTCTCTTAAGTTTTCCAGCTTACATTTAAATTCATGACATATTTTGAGGTACTTTTATAAGATATTTTGTTGATTTGTGAAAATTTAATTTGTTGAAATGACTGTCCTTTCTTCTTAATCATTTAAGCATATTATTGTGTTTATTTTTGAATCTTCTTTCCTGTTCCATTGATTTATACATCTGTTCTTCTGCGAATATCATAGCATCTTGATTATTGCAGCTTTATAGTAAGTCTTGAAGTTATATAATGTGGGCCCTCCACCTTTATACTATTCAAAATTGATTTAGTTTAATAAATTGTATACCCAGTATTTTCATCTGCCCTATAAAAAAGAAAATGAATAAAGAACAATTGTGGTGGAAGGAAATTAGAGAAAATACAGCATTAACATTCCATATGCCCTAAGAATATTTGTTTTCAAATATAAGTATGCCTCAGAATTAGCTAAGTAGGCCATATAGATTTCTGGGTTCTAGCCTCAAAGATTGAATTTGAACTTTGAACTGCAAGTGATTCTGATGCAAGTATTTCTGGGATTTTGAAAAACAATAATCTATGGGAAAATAAAAAGACCAACCAAACCCCCCAGTTACCACTATGGTTGGAACTTATAATGTTTTCTTTCTTTATACTCTTTTTTCCAATTCCCACTTTAGTTTCCAGTATGCAAAAGGCTCAACATTTTTTCTGAAGACACAAATATACAATTAGTGGCTACATATGAATGAATAATAAAGTACAATCATCATATTTTTGAAGTATGATTTCTACTATAACCTAAATACTAAAAAGTCATGGTCATATTATAATTGAATCTTAGATATACAGGATCAGTAAGAATTTGCTTTAGACTCAAATAAGCTAGAACTCAATTGTTTGCTTAAGAGAGCATCCACACAAAATTCAAATTTAGATATCTCATAACATGTATTTAGAGATCAAGAAGGAAGTCCTGACATGATTCTAAGTGAGAATAATCAATAGAGGTGGGTAATGATGAGCCCTGAATGTCTTTCCATTAACCCTATAGTACTTATGATTCACTTGCCTAACAAAAACATCAAACTATAAAATTGAAATACCAAGTATTCTTCCTTTAAATTATACAGGATGGATACCTGAAAATAAAAACAAAGACTTAAAATTCTAAAAAGTTTATGTTGCTGGTGCACATCTTTAATTCAGAAGGAAGTGGATCTTTGTGAGTCCCAGATGTGCCACAGCTACATAATGAGACATTGTCTCAAAAAAAGTTTATGTCAGGTATTTTCATTGAGAATAGGCATTTAATGCCAAGCATGGTAGGTGGTGCACATCTTTATTCCCAGCACTACAGAGGAAGAGACAGGTGGATCTCTGAGTTTGAGGGCAGCTTAGTGAGGTATGCAGAGTGAGTTTCAGGGCAAATAGGGATGGACATTGACACTTCAGCTCAAAATTAGAATAAATGCTCTTAACATTTGGAATAAACTTATCAAACGTTTTATTCCCAGATATTCCTTGCTAATGTACCTCTTATAACCTTTACAAAATAACTTTCATAGTCTGTAAATCATCCTTCATGTTTTCTTTTACAGCAACTGTAGGCAAGAGGATTCTATAAGCTCTGGAGAAGTTTTAGGAAGACATCTTGTATTTTATATACATAAAACTATTTGTTGTGATATAAAAGTGCTCCTGAATTATCTGCCTACATAGGAGTTGTATATAGTTTTGAACCATATTCAGCGCACAAACTGAGAAACAATATTATCACATTTTTGTCCTCTTGCTTTATTCTAGGGAAGACAGCTCTTCCATAAGCTCTTCTTTTTCTTGTTGCAACTCCTGCAAATGTTGCTGGTTTTGCTCCAATCTGTCCTCCAACCACTGTAGTAGAGGCCCACTGACTGCTGACATCTGACTGCACAAATTCTTGGTAAACACTTCAATAAGAAAAGAAAAAACATATTATGAGATAACTATAAAAAGAACTATACACTGGCATGTTCCTACTATACTACTAACAATATCTTAGTTTTGGGCACAGAAAAAAAGGGCTTGGAGAAACAAGTTTCTAAAGTACAGTAAGTAGAACTGGTAAAGGATTTTCAATAGTCAACAAGGGGGAAAAGAGCTGAGCAAATCAGGTACATATTCTGAAGCTCTAGATCCATAAGCCAAATAGAAATCTATGTTAAAAAATAAAATTAAATTTGAAAAAGTAAAAAGGATGGCTAGCTTCTCATTTCTTCATGTTAAAGGGTTAAGAAAGCACAAAAGGGTTCCCGTCTCCAGTAGGACTCTACTGCTTTCTCAAATGGAACAGAATTAAGTCCACAGAATCTAAGCTTGTCTCCTCTGATCAGCACTATAGGCTTGTGCCTAGGTTATCTAGCAGTGAAAATGTACTTAAAATGGCTTTTTTTGATGAATAAACAAATGAATAGATATTTAGTGACTAACCTATCCCTCACTAATTTCAAAGTTTCAATTAAGTATGAATTCTTTCATATGCATGCACCTATCTTTAGGCACTGCCCAGGTACATTGATCAGTCTGTACTTTTGAGATGTTAGTATATTTTTAAATTATTGTGATTTTAGAATATGGTTATGTGCCAACATTACCAATCTTAACTCTTTGCCATATTTTCCTGAGATAAAAATGATGAGATATAGTTTTCCTTCTTGTTTTCACAAAGACGTTATCTACCAACCAGAAATCTTTTCATGATTGTTGTGGTATATACATTTAAGCCCAGCACTTGAGAACAGGGTAGTCTACATATTGAGTTCCAGGACAGCCAAGGCTACATAGAAAGACCCTGCCTCAAAACAAACAAATAAATACATAAAATAGAAAAGAAAGCATTCCAATGTTCTTCACCAGCAATTTAGTTCATTAATGTTTTGTTGTTTGTTTGTTTGTTTTAGTTTTTTAAAGTCACTCAGTAGCCAGGTTTTATTCTGGATATCTCTGTGTAGACTAGTCTGGCCTCAAACTTATGCCAATCCTCTTGCCTCTGCCTCACCAGAGATGCACTACAGACATGCAACACTCTACTCTGTTTAGTCATTAAATAGGGAAATCTGGGTTAGCTGAATGGTAGATGTAGCTAGAGGTGTGTGTATGTTGAAGAAAGTAAATTGGTACATATTATATACTTATTTTTTGACCCTTAAACTTACCGAGGAATTCCTTCTCTATTTATTCACATGGAAAATTTCCTGCCTGATGTATTCCCTTTCTTCTACCTGCTTATCTCTTCTAGCTCCTACTACAAGACTAAAATAGGTCAGTAGTAATGTGATAAAACCAGTACATAATGGCCTATTTCTAAAAATTCTGGAAGTTATTGAGCATCCATGTTATGAAATACAATGGCCACTGGGATTCCCTAAGATAGTGTTTAAACTATCTTTAACTGATAGGTGCTATCAGCACACTACTGAGCTAGTCTATAAAAAAGCTTTTCTAGTTTTCCTTCTGTCTTATCAAGACCACATTTATAGTATTTAAATGTCTATAGGGTTTCAAGGAAATGTAAGAAGCAAAATTAGTTAAATTTCTAGAGAAGGAAACTGGAAACTCAAAGATAAATTAAAATTGTTTCTATAAAATGAGTATTTCAGAAATCACTCCATATACTCCAAAAAAAAAAAAATCTTACCCGAGCCATTATGGATCTTGGTTACTGAGTCCAGATGTGTAAGGCTAAAGGGATAGGTACTTTAGGTTAGCAATAATGCAGAATCAAAATGGTCAGGTATTTAACAAAATCATAACCTGATTTTGATCATAACAGAAGATCATAACAGAACTTGGCCAACTTGATTAGATAATCTGAGTTTCCACCATGGTTAACTTTATATTTAATTGGGGGGGATATGATTTATTAAAAAATTCAAAAGATAATTCAAAGACATAATTATGAAACTACTATCTCTTACTGAAGCTCTTGATACATTACACATTTAGTAAATAAGGCCCAGTAGTACACAGTGGGATCATTAGGATGTTGTGGTTTCAAAAAGGAAATGTGTTTTGTCTTAAAGGATCCAAAATATATGAGGCAAGATAGTAATGTTAAAGAGATCATCATAATATAGTATGAGAAACATGATTTGAAGCTGCTGTGAAGCTCTCTCCTAGACAGGTAAAAGGAAAGGGGCCTCAAAAGCTGAGCTGTTAAAGATAAAGGGTCTTCACTGAAGTTAACAAGAGAAACACTGAAGAAGTGTTACCTGTGAATCCTTCTATATGCATCCTGTTCTTCCTGACATAGGATCTTTGGCAGTTCTACTGCTGATTCAAGGCATACCTTCCCAATAGTGATATGAGGTACAATATGGATTGGGATTTCAATTCTCTCATACCTGTAAGACAACCAATTTAGATCACATTTTATCCGTTAATTAAAACAAGATATTTACACTTTAATGATATTGGAATATGGAGTGCTTCAAAGATTACATATTACTATAATTCATTAAGTTACTCAGTTTGAAAGTAGACAGAGTTCAAATTAGGCTTCTCTGGAGAGCAAATTAGAAGTCCATTTGTGCACTCATTGTTCTCTAGTCCTTTAGAGAATATGAATCCAGTTCTGTAAATTTAACATAAACCTTTAGGAACTCAAAATCAATATGACCAGTTGTTCAAATAAAAGAAACAACTAATACTGCTTTTAGTCAAAAAGTTGCATGAAGCTAAATAAACTGACTCAAATACAGATACTTCAGTGATTCTATCGGATTCATTTTGTAGATGGAATTACTCACATAAATAACATCCCACAATTTTTATTCTCTTCTATGGATAAAACTAGGTAAGATATTTACACATACTTCCATTTCATGGTAGAATGGAAGGTACAGACAGGCTTGTCTAAGTTCAGTCAAGTTCCTTGTATATATTTTTCACTTCCAATATGCCTAAACTCGACATTAACAGTGGGGTCAGTGGAAGATCCAGTCTGGGGACCCTCTACATTATGAAATCCATGGATACATGGCAGTAAAGTAGAATAAGATCTAGTTCTCTGTTGCCTTCTCTTCCTATCCACGAAAAGTGTCATTTGGTCCTTTATCATGATTTAGATGAAACATCATGACAAGAAATTACAACTATCTTTCTTTTATCCATATTCACATAATTAGGGAAGAGTTAATGAAACAATATACAATAGTGGCCTTTGGGGAATAAAATACAGTGATTAACATTAATGATGGGCCCAGAAACACTAAAGAAGTCAGTAGGCTACTCTTAGTTCTCTTAACAAGGTGTTCAATTAAATTTTCTGGGTGTATAAGCAGAAATGGTCTCAACAGTATATAATATGGAACATACATTTCTATAAATTCATAGAAGAAACTGCAGAGTTTCTGTCAGTTGACCAAAATTTAAAACCCAGAACCAAAATAAAACCATAGGTATCTAAAGCTTATAACAGATTCTGCCTCTGATAATAAACTAGTTTTCATAACACGTTTTCCTACTAAAAACAATTAAAACACATTTAAAGAAAAAAAACTGACAGTAGTCACTGGAGAACTACCAAGACAATAAGTAATGGGGCCAACAGGGAGAAAATTTCAGAGGTGACTTTAACAGATCCAGTTTTCCCAGAAAAGTATGATTCTAAACAAGGAAATTTATAGGATAAGAAGTTGCAAATAGTTTTCAAACATACTGGTGAGTTCAGAATGACAAAATTATAGCTGAGAAAATGCAAGGGTAGAGAAGACCTGTAAACTATTCTCAGGCATATGATGGTAAACATACTATGAACAAAAATAGAACTACATTACTATACTGACTGGTTTTGAGTGTCAATTTGACACAAGCTAGAGTCATCATGGAGGAAGGCACTCCGGTTATGGAAATGCCTCCATGAGATCCAGCTGTAAGTCATTTTCTCAATTAGTGATCAATAGGGGAGGGCCCAGCCCATGGTGAGTGGTGCTATTGAGTGGTGCTATTCCTAGGGTGGTGGTCCTGGATTCTATAAGAAAGCAGGCTGAGCAAGCCAGAAGGAGCAAGCCAGCAGCACTCCTCCATGTCCTCTGCAACAGCTTCTGCCTTAGGTGATATGGGATTCCCCTCTGTATGCTGTGAAAATGTTTTATTACCATTGGCTAATAAAGAAACTGATTTGGCCTATGGCAGTGCAGAATAAAGCAAGATGGAAAAACCAATGAGAGAGAGGACAAAAGAAGGGTGAGTCATGCAAACACCATGTAGCTGCTGAAGGAGAAAGACAGCAGAACCTTACCATCCCGGAAGTCACAGCCTAGTGGTGATACACAGATTAATAGAAATGGGTTAAGATGTAAGCGCTAGCTAGGAATATGCCTGAGCCATTGGCCAAATAGTTTTGTAATTAATATAGTTTTTGTATGGGTGGCTGGGAAATTAAATTCCAGTCTCTGATAAAACTTAGGATCCTCCACTGTTTGAGTTACTATCCTGATTTCCTCCAATGATGGACTATGATCTGGAAGAGTAAGCCAAATAAACTCTTTCCTCTCCAATTTGCTTTTTGATCATGGTGTTTTGTCACAGCAATAAAAATCCTACCAGAGACAACGATATAGGAACTAAAAGCCTAGACTTGACTTATCCCAATTCCTAACTAAATAGAAAGTGATCTCATCGTTATACTAGCTAGAATTTAGAAAGCCACCCAAACCTTCACTATAATGAAACATATCAAATAATGAGATATAAAGGAAAAATATCTATTAAGTGTGAAAATCAAATAAATTATGTTCTAGAAAGAAACAATGAATAGATTATGAGTAGAGATCAGTGGCCACTCTTCTCATTTGAAAAAGAGAAAGGTACATAATAGGCTTTGCCTAAAACTTAACTTTGCTAGGAGTAAGGAGAAATGAAGAAGGCATGTAATTATACAAGAGTATTGCTAGACTGAAAAACATAGAAACCTTATATATAGAATTAATTCAACTCCATAATCAAATTTAATCCACAAGCTTTGCTAAGAACATGGAGAATGAGATTTGAGCTGAAAAGAAGAGAAATCTTTAGCATTTTATATTTCTTAAATCTAAAACTCATGCTATACATGGAAAATGTGATGGCCATTGGGCAGATGTAATCCTGTGCTCATATCCCAGAAAGAAAGAAAGAAAGAAAGAAAGGAAGAGAAAGAAAGTGAAGAAAAAAAAGAAAGGAAAAAAGGAATTAAAAAAAATGAAGTAGGAATACAGTTCTGACCCAAATAACTTCT
The DNA here is from genome assembly GCF_982192425.1 of Myodes glareolus. NCBI lineage: Eukaryota > Metazoa > Chordata > Mammalia > Rodentia > Cricetidae > Myodes > Myodes glareolus. Next base: position 693,922 of record NC_142053.1, read on the forward strand.
GAATGGATGGAAATTATAAGCCTTAAAATTTATATAAAATACTTCATGAATAATGAACTAATTCTCTTTTTAAAATTTTAGATGGGGCCTCTCGATATAGTTCAAGAAGACCTGAAACTCACTTAGTATCTCAGGTTGGTCTGAAACTTGAGATCTTTCTTTCTCAGGCTTCCTAGTGCTGGGATTATAGGCTTGCATTATCATACCTGGCTCTTATCTATTCTCAAATGTGCATGGAATGCTCTCCCCAGGATAGACCACATGCAAAATTTAAAAGTATTTTTTTTCTGATTATAGCATAAGGAAACTAGAAATGAATGAAATAAGGAAAAGTTGAAAATCCATAGATGAATAAATTAAACAAGATACTCTTAAACAACAAATGGGTTAAACAAACTTATAAGAGAAATTAGAAGAAAACCTGAAACAACTGAAAATGAAAACAATCTATTATGAAATGAAGCAAAAATAATATGATGAAGAAAGTTAACCCATTATTTATAGCCATGAACACTGAAAAAGAATTAACAGGGAAAGATGGCTTAGTGGATAAAGGTATTTTGTTGCACAAGCATAATGACCTGAATCAGATTTCTAGGACCCAAACAGAAGATGGAGAACTGCAGAAAGTTGTTCTCTGACCTTGACATGTATACCATGGCATAGCACACCTCCACATATAATAAATATGTGCATGCAAAACACAAACATGAGGATAAATCCATAGCAACAGTGTTGTCCACCCTCAACTTCACTATCAGTCATCAGTATTCAGAGTCCTGAGGTAGCAGACATAAGATCTGCATAGGATTAAAATGTACAAAAGCATCAAAACCAAAAACAGAGAAATCTGGTGTGCTAATTACTTTTGTGTCAAGTATGTAACACCAATCTGTCACTAACAGTAAGAAACTGATTTCCAATAAAGCTCATGTCTGGCCTGATGGCGCATAGGGAGGAATAGGCTGACAAGAAAGGAAGAGTAAAGTACTAGAGTTTGTATATTCCAAAATGCACAGGAAATGCAAACAAAGATTGCAGAGTTGAACCTGTAACTCTAATAAAAGAATAACACAAACATGCACATACATGTAATAAATATTTTTTAAAGTTGGGCATGGTGGCTCACGTCTTTAATTACACTTAGGAGACAGAGGCAGGTGGATGTCTTTGAGTTCAAGGCCAGCCTGGTCTACAGAGTGAGTTCCAGGACAGTCAGGGGTACACAGAGAAACCCTACACCAAAAGCCCAAAATAAATAAATAAACAAATAAAAAAAAATAAATGTTCGGCAGTGCTGGTGTGTATCTTTAAGCCCAGCACTCAGGAGGCAGTGGCAGGAGGATCTCTGAGTTCGAGGCCAGTCAGGAGTACCACAGTAAAACCCTGTACCAAAAAGCCTAAGCAAACAAACAAATAAAATGAATGAATAAATGAATGAATGCCAGGTGGTAGTTTTGCATGATTTTAATCCCAGCACTTAGGAGGCAGGAGGATCAAATTTAAGATGCTAGGCTTAATAGCCTTGGTCCACAAGCTGGGACTTTAAGTATGAGCCACTGCACTCAGTTCAGCAAGGTTAACTTCCAATTACAAAAGTATCAATAACAAAAAATAAATAAATAAGACAAAAAAGTTTAAGTGCTCACTTTGGCAGCACATATACTAAATAATACAGAGATTAGCATGGTCCCTGAACAAGGGTGACATACAAACTCATGAAGTGTTCCATAGTTACAATAGATAAATAAATAAATAAAAGATAATAATTACCCATATGCTCATGATTATGGGGTACCAGAGTCGCTAACATTTATGAAACATTACTATGTGCCAAATACAAATATGGAAAATATTTGGTCTGCATTAATTTAATTAAGTCTCACAACAGGCATGCAATATCACCTCTGTTTTATTTATTAATCTATTATTTTTTACTTTTAAAGTTTTTTTTATGTGTCTGAGCGTTTTTGGTTACACGTATGTCTCTTCACCACAGTATATTTGGTACCCAAAGCGGTGATAAGAGGACATCAGACCCCCTGGAACTGGGGTAGCAAATGATTGTGAGTCATTGTGTAGATGTTGAAAACTGAGCCTAGGTACTCTACAAGAGCAGCAAGTGCTCTTAACCATTGATACACTTCTCCAGGCCATTACCTCTTTTTTACAAATACAAAAATCAGATGTTTAGCTGGGTACGGTGACACATGTCTTCAATTCCAGCACTTGGGAGGCACAGGCAGAGGCAGATGGATCTCTGTGAGTTTGAGGTCACCCTGGTCTATATTTTGAGTTACAGGACAGCTAGGGGACAGACAGTGAGACACTGTCTCAAGAAAAAAAAGGACATGTTTAAAAAACTATACTAACTTTACTAGTTCACAGTCACAGGGCTAAGTAGACAGTATATTTAATATTCAAAGTCAGGTTGGACTCCAGCGTGTGAGTTATAACTGCCACAACACATTCATAATTTTTTTTTTGTTTCCATTCTGGCTTGTATCCAACACAGATGTAACTGTTAGAATCTTGGGCCAGGTTTGTATATGTAATCTCAACATTCAGGAAGCAGGATGAGGAGGATTGCCACAAGTCTGACGCCAGCCTGGTCTACACAGTGAGACCTGGCATTAAATAACAATAAAATAAATTGTCCTTCAGAAAGACTACAGCAGCTGGGAGTTCCATTTACCACCAGCAATACAGAACAGCAGCCACATCCAAACTGAGCAATATTTAAAGCAAAAATAAAATAAAACCATGACAATTTGATAGGAAAAGCAACATGTTATCACTAATTATCACTTAAAAATAAAACATTTGTTTTTACAAATAATTTCTGTCATCTATCTTCATCCATATTTTCATTTTGTTTACAGACTTTTGAATTGCTATATGGTCAAACCTACCAGTCTTCTACCATGCACCATTCCCTTGATATGCTTAGAAAACCTACCAGTAATTCATATGTTCTTCAGTTCTTCACTTAGAACCATCTAAACTTCTTGTTGGAACATAGCCCAGTTAAAATTGAAACTCATCTGCAGATCACTTTCAAAAGACTATGAGCAGACAAATACTTCTACCTTATATCTTTCTAATACCTTATAAAAAGTTCAAAATGGGAAAAACCTAACAATTTTCTATGAAATATTTGAAGAGTTCTTCTATTGACCTAAAACAGAAATAGCCATCAGATTGGATGAATAAGTAGAATGGAATTTCAGTATTTTTTGGTCTTATGTCAACATCTTCTTAATTGAGTCAAGTTTCTACAATATATTGTTAACTATTCAAAATTTGTTAAAGGGATGTTTGGGATCCCCTGTAGCTTTTTCGGATTGGAAGAGTTTCCAGGTGTCATTCATCACATTCTTCCCATGTTTTGAATTAACTGCATTCACCTCTCTCTATCTTTACAACGAGAATCAAGCAGGGGGCATAGGAAAAACTAGCAAACCTGTCCAGGGTTCCTTCTCGTTGTCCACTGAAAACATTAAAATAGTAATCGGTGCATTCTCTGCTAAGAAAAGACATTTTGATTTCTATCATGTTCACTGAGAAACTGACTATATTAATTTTCTTTAGGATATTTACGAAACAGTGTATGTTCAAAAAGTGACTTAAGCCAGAAATACTTGGAGAGTCTAACAATTTATATTCAAAAGTACTGCTGATGACTTGTCTGTGATGGGATCACTGATCAGAGCCACATCTGATACCACTGGCCAGTTTTAGTCCATGACATTCTTGGTAATCTTGGTCTTCTATTCTCTGGATAGGAGTATTATCTAGTTTGCTATGGTGGCATCTCCCTAGTCCCTTATTACTGCTTTTTTAAACTATCTATAAATATATAGACATGTCAACAATTTCATTATTATATTATTACATTGGTGATTCCTGTTTCTCATTTCTTTACTAAGACAGTCCCACTGTGTAGCCCTGTCTGGCCTAGAACTCAGTATATAGTCCACACTGGCCTTGAACATACAGAGATCTACCTAACTCTGTTGTCTGGGTGCTAGGATCAAAGATGTGCACCACCATGTCTGGCTCACTCATCTTTTTATTGATAATTTGTCTTTAGTGTTTTTGACGTTTTGAGACAGGATCCCATGTACCCCAGGTTGTCACTGAACTTGCTTAGCAGCCAAGGTAATCTTAAACTTCTGATTCTCCTGCCTCCACCTAACAAATACTGGTAGATTGTAGTGATTTACCACCAAATCCAATATTAAGACTTGTTTGAGATAAAGTTTGGCAATTATGACATGGTGTGGTCTACCTGAACCATAACTCATTATGCAACTGAGATTTTCTTCTAACTCACTGCAATCCTCCAGAATCAGCCTCCTAAGTGTTAGGATTACAGGAATGAACTATCATGTCTAACATTAAATTTTTTTCCTAATATTCCAGATAATTTACCTTTATTAGTTATAAAATTAGCAAATATTTTCAATCTTATGAGCTGCCTTTTCACTTTCTTAATATCTTTTCATAAACAAGTTTTATGTTTTACAAATGTATCTATTCTGTTATTCATGTTTTGCTGTCACATCTATGAAAACTTGTCATACTGCAAAGCTCAAATGTCATCAGATTTAACCTATGTTTTCTAAGTATTCATGGTTTTAGATTACTTATTTAGTTCACTAGTTTATCTGTAGTTAATTTCTATATATGTTGTGAGGTGGGGGGTCCAACTTTACTGTTACGTATATATAATTGTCAAAGCACCACTCAGAAGAAATCATTCGTTTCTCATTCAATGACATTGGCACCCTTGCTGAAGGTTGATTTGGTTTAATTTTGAATCACTCAGTTCATTCTGAGTATATTGATTTTAGTTTCACACTACGCAAGCTTTATAGTAAGTTTTAGAAACTTATTTATCTGATTTTGTCTTCTTTTTATCAATATTGGTTATTCCATACATCTTAGATTTTATAATTATCTTTTCCATATATGTAACAAAAAGGACCTTTGGAATATATGAGTATTTCATTGACTCTAGATATCTTTAGGGACTATTATCATTTAAGAATATCAAGTATTCTATATATCACTGTGTTAGTTTTTGTTAACTTGACACAAACTAAAGGAACCTGAAAAGAGAAAACCTTAATCAAAAAATTATATTCATCAAATTAGCCTGTGGGAATATCAGTGAAAGCAATTTATTGATTAATGATTGATATGGGATGGCCCAGCCCACTGTAGATGGTACCACCCCTGGACAGGTGGTCCTGGGTATTATAAGAAAGCAGGCTGAGCAAGCCAGTAAGTCACACTCCTTCATGACCTCTGCATCAGTTTCTGCTCTAGGTTCTTATCTTAAATTCCTGCAATACCTTCCTTTAATAGTAAACCATAAGATACAAGGTGAAACAAACCATTTCATCACCATTTAGCTTGTTTTATCACTGAAATAAAGAAGCAAACTCAATCACATACATATACATATAAATATGTATGTGTAAATTCTTTTATTTCTTTTAGTACTTTTAGTTCTAATGCATCAAATTTCTTCTTGCCTTGGTTAAATTTTCTCTTACATCTTTTACTAAACTTAATGCTATTTTAAATGAAATTATTTTCCCATATTTCTTTTGTAAAATGCTGATATATACAAACAACTGATTTTGTGTTTTGAACATGAACCCAGAAACTTTGTCTAATTTTGATGTTGAACCTATTGCTTTGGCCATAACTACCAGTTCAATGTTGAGTAACAGTGCCAATTGTTTATATTATTTCTGTTGTTATGTGGCAAACTTTTATTTGTTAACAATGTATATAACATCTAATTTACAGTTTTAATAAATATCTATAAATGTTGTAAAAGTTCTCTTCTATTTCTAGTTCTCTAAAGAGAAAGGGAGCAAATATAAAGGGATGGGGGAAAAGAATTTGACATGTGTCCTACTAAGAGAGAGAAAGTTGTGAGAGAAGCTGATAATGGACCTGCTTCTGCTAGGATGTCAAGTCCATAAGACAGGAATGTGTTAGATAAGTTAAAAAGAATGCTAACCTTGAGTTTAGGACTTATGCCTCAATTCTCATAACTATTATTAAGAATAAAACATTTCAGAGAAGTAGGACTCAGAAAAAAAGTCTCACCATTCTTAGGAACTTACTAGAGGATCTCTCCAGCAAAATGACAATAAATCAAGAACCCTATAATAAATAACACTCAGGAGAATAAATAAAGAAACCAGTCCCCCACCACCCTGGATATCAGTTAAGCAAGCCAAAGTGGGATGTCAGATCAGGTTAGGATGGTTTCATGGAGTAATCCTTAAAATGTGGGAATTCCAGTGTTTTTACATTATCCCTAAGAGTTTAGAACTTAAGGAAGTGATAAAAATGAAGGAAAAAGAAATCAACTGAAAAACATTATGTAAAAACAAAAAGCAAATAAAAAGAAAACAAAACAAAATCTATGCAAAAAATCATCATTAATAGTACATTAGTTCATATTAGTTAGTTGAAGAGGGAATAACATTTACCTAATCACCATGATAAAATTTATTTTCTATTACAATTTAATTAATACACAAAACATATGCAACGAAATTATGTTTATAATCTTGAGCAGAGATGCTTGTAACTATGAAAATTTAGTAATCATGGAGAGCCAAATCAATATTGTCTAATGTCAACTGTTAATAAAATAAAAAGGCAAACTTTAGGTGGGTGTGGTAGCCCATGTCTGGAAAGCTCAACACAGAGAAGGCACAAGGAGGAGGATCATGAGCTCAGACTGGAGGACATAAGACCCTGTCTCAAAACACAAAAATAAAAAAAACTGAACTTTATTAAAGATTAGAAAAGTAACCCGAAAAAATGAAAACATAGTAACTACATTTTGGAGAATGGAAGTGGGATGGTATCAGTGACCATCATCTTTATTTGTGACAACAACAACAACAAAAAAGGTAGACAGAGTTTTGGTTGTTTGTTTTGATTTCGCTTTGGTTTTTTGTTTTTGTTTTTTAAGATAGGCTCTTATTATGTAATCCTAGTTGGCCTGGAAATCACAGAGATCCACCTGCCTCTGCTCCTCTGTACTGGGTGGAATTAAAAGCACATACCACCATGCCTAGCAATAGATTAGTATGGTTTTTTTGTTTGTTTGTTTGCTTTTCTTAGTGCACTGGTATTTTGCCTGCATGTATGTCTGTGTGAAGGTGTCAGATCCACTGGAACTGGAGCTAAAGACAGCTGCAAGCTGCCATGTAGGAGCTGGAAATTGAACCCAGGTCCTCTGGAAAAGTAGTTAGTGCTCTTAACCACTGAGCCATCTCTCCAGCCTCTGACTACCATGCTTTAATGAGAATATTAATCTATACAAACATTTGAATGAAAGACTATAATTCTAAATGACTTTTATGGCAGAAAAGTAGGACTTACATCTCCATGGTAAATGTTTGCTTAGTATTTATGGGACCCTGGGTTCAATCTTAGCAACACTGAAAAAGTTTCTGTAGCAACAGAGAATTATCTATAAAAATATCTAAATTTTTTCACATTTGGTCTTTGCTTTAGAACACACCAGAGAAAGAGAAACCAGCAGTACAACACAATTTGGAAAATGTGGACCAAGATTATGGTGATATAACTATAACAAAGAGATTATGTGTCTGACTTCAGCTTCCTAGACTTTCATAATACACAAACTGCTAAAGAAATTCTAATCTTTTTAGGACTGTTAGTGGGTAAGAGTAGAAATATAGTACTATTAGTGCCTTACTAATGAGAAAAATTAAATGAAACAGAACAATCAATTTCATGACTAGGAGTTCATAAATAATAACATCTCTGTCATACTTACTCTGAGCTTTTTTGGGCTTGTATGGATTGGAAGCAAGTGTAGAGTACCCGACCAGTCTATTTTAAAAAATAGAAATGAAATGTCATACACAAAGGAATTTATTTTTGTTATTTTTTTTCTTGAGCCAAAATATCTGGATATTTTTACCGAGTACATTATAGTAGTCAATATACATATACAATGTATAATAACCGACTCAATATAACGAGCATTTCTATCTTCAACTATTAATCATTTTGTTTGTTTTTTAAGACAAAGAGGTGTAGCCTAGGCTGTCCTGGAGTTTGATCTATAAACTAGGCTGGCCTGAACTCACAGAGAGCAGCCACCTGCCTCTGTGTCCTGAGTGCTGGGATTAAAGGCATGAGACACCACCACCATGTACCATTAATCATTTTTGAGTTGGAAATTTCATAGCAATTTAGTAGACTCTAACTTAAAGTTCAAAGGCTTTTATGGACATATGAGACTAAAAGAGATTCCCAAGATTATAGAAAATGCCATAATTAATCAATTTCTGTGAGAAGGATCACATACACAATTAATATAAATCACAGCCAAACATCTTCTCATAAAACAATTACTAACAAATACGAGAACCAGGAAAGTGACTAACCTCATTTATTATTTATGAGGACAATATGCAAATTAAATTGTGAAAAAAAACCAAAAGCATTTCAAAACAATTATAAAGTTCCAGTTATTGAATTCTAATGTTTCTGAAAGATAGTGAAGTCATGGAAAATATTCATTATTAGTACACTTATCTTCTACACACCATGATCAAAGCTTTATTATCTTTTGCCTAGATTACTGGCAATATCTTCCTAACTGGTTTCTCTGATGCCATTAATTTTACCCTTCTCACTCCAATCCTGTCCAGTCCACTAGCAATATAATACCTAGAGTAATTCTATTAAGATATAAAGTCACCCTGTAATGGTTTCCCAACTCAGAGGCAAAGGAAAGGTCTTTCAAGAACTAGTTCCCATTACATTTTGGTCCTCTTTAAGGATGACCAAACCAGAATACTTTCAAGAGATAAAAAAGGCTAGTGAAATAGAGCATTGTAATATAAGTATAAAAATTGAGACTGAGGCAAATTGGAATACATTGTCATCATCTTCCCCTCTCTACTATAGTCACACCAGCTTCCTCAATGTTCTCTGAAAACGCCACACTCACCTTAGGATGCTTGCACTTGCTATTTCTTCTGTCAGGGATGATCTTGACCCAAGAAATACTCAAGACTTGCTCCCTTATATACTTCTAATCTTGACTTGATAACCCTTCCCACTGAAAACTTCCCTGACCAACCTATTAAAAATGAAAAGAGATTTTTCTCTATCTGTATCTACTCTGTGTATAAACATACACACACATGTGTATGTACACATACACTTATACATAAAATACCTTTGTGTTTTTGTCTTCTATGAAACAGGAAAAAATAAGTCCTACAAAGCCTTGATCCATCATTTGGTACATGGCTTGTGTACGAACATCTGAAATATAAATAAAAATATTCTGTTAATAACCTATACTTAACAGATTTTAGTTAGAGATAATAGTAAAGACTAATTAATAGTGACCTTATCAATACTCATATTCTGCAGGCAAAATAGAGATATATTGTAATGATATATAAATGTCAGAGCATATTTTGCCAAGTTGGAGAAATATTATGAAAAGTTTGCTATTAAATAGTAACTCTAGGCTGCTTAGCCTAAGTGGCCCTACTACAAAATGTAGCACAGAAAAAAATTAGCTATCCCTAAAACTTCATAATTTCCTCTAGACTACAAGATAGGCTTTGGAAATGACAAAAGTATTTCTTAGAAGTAATGCCTTCTAAGTTTCCCTTTTGATGACCATACTATGTAATGGAGGAAAAATGATATTCATTTGAGAAAAATAAACAAACACTGCGACCTTATAACACTTACCAACATGGGAAGGCCAAACGGTTATGTGAGGGTGAGAATGATACCAGCCAACAACTCTCATGGGACGACCTGTTAGTTCAGCCAACCTGTATGTTTGTCAAGGTATTTTCAAAATAAGAAAAACCCTTGATGCTTATAATAAAGGCTTAAAATACATAATTAAGGGTGAAATAAGACTGATGCTCTGAATTCCAATGTTATTCACTTAAAGTCATTTTTAAATATAACTCATATTTCTATTATTGTTTTATCCCAATTGTGCAAATGTTAATTCACTCAAATCTTTACATTCTCTGCAAAAAAGCTTGTTTAAATCTTCAAAATTCATTTATATTTTCAATTTTAGAATATTCTTCTACTTCTACTTCCAGTAAAAAATATTTAAGAAATAAATGTGTGTGTACATTTATGTCCAGTGGTTTATAACTTTCCTAATGCTATGGTTATCCTTTAACACAGTTCCTCATGTTGTGATGACCCCCCAAACATAAAATAATTTTCGTTCCTACTTCATCACTAATTTCCTTTCTATTATGAATCATAATGTTAATATTTTCTTGAAATAGAGGTTCACCAAAGCAGTCATGACCCACAAGTTGAGAACCATATATACTGATATGTGTACATTGTAGGATGGAACAGACATACGAGGCAAGTGCTCTGACTTTAAGCCATAATAATTTTTAAAATTTATGTCTATAGTAGGCTGTCAAATATTAAAAAGAACAAAGTAAAGTGGCTGTAGGCCAAAGTTCACAGTTCAGTTTCCCATGTCCTGTAAAATGATGCTTAGTTTTCCTAAAAAACTACCTATATTAAAACAGAACCAAATGATTGCCATTTTGACTGAAATGAAATAGGATCACAACATAATTTTGATTTGCATGTCCTTGATGGCTGGATGTTAAATACTTTTAAAATATTTATTGGATGTTCATGCTTCTTCTAAAAAGATTTTTTTTATTTTATCATTGTGTTTTACTTGCATGTATTATGTGTATCATGTGCATGCCAGGTGGTCAGAGGTTTCTTCTTGAGAACATGAATCATGAAGAATTTAATGCTATTTTTTCCTAGTTTCAACTCTGTTATAGTTTCTTCTTTTTGTATAGATAAGTGAATTAAAATTAATTGAGGGATTAATGAGGTTAAGAGCACTGGCTGCTCTTCCAGAAGATCTGGGCTCAATTCCCAGCACCCACATAGTTGCTCACAGCTATTTTTAACTCCAGCACCAGGGATTTTGATACTCTCTTCTGGTCTCCAAGGCATTGCATGCACATAGTGCGTAGACAAACATGCAGGCAAAACACCCATATAATTGATAATGAAAGTTAAAAAAAAACTTAAGCATTACTGCTTCAGAATGGCCATTCTAACTATATTAAGATGTATAGAGTTTGGGACTGGGAAATTGTCTGAATGGCTAGGTCAAACTAGCTGTTTTTATTTGGGAGTTAATTGGAATAAAGTCATTTAATTTTAAAAACAATGCACTGTCTACTAATTTCATTGTGCATATATTGATTGGCAGCGTTTTCTGGTGTTTAATTTTTGCAATTCTGTATACATTCCAGATATTTACTGCCTGTCTGAAGTACAGTCAGCAAAGATTTGTCTCCAATTCTATGTAAGGGTTGGAGAAATGGTTTAGTGGTTTAGAGCACTGGCTGCTTTCCTAGAGAATCCAGGTTCAATTCCAAGCATCCATATGGCAGTTTATAACCATCTGTAAGTTCAGTTCCAGGAGATTCAACACCTTTTTCTAGCTTGATGGGTACCAGGCACACACACACACACACACACACACACACACACACACACACACACACACACCTATATATGCAGGCAAAATACCCACAAACATAAAATTAAACACACACACACACACACAAATACATTTTATACAACTAAATCTGAGTAAGAGTACACTAAAGTCAAGCCAGGTGGACTACCCAGAACCTAAGTGGATCATTAAGTCTGGTGACTTTCAGGCAGAGAACATTTCCAAAGAGACAGAACCCTAGATATATCCAGTGGGTCCCACTTGAGTACTCCACAAAGCACAGAGGAACACAAGTATGTGAGGAAAGGACCTGAGGCCCAAGAAAAAGGAACTGCCCCTTACAAGGATGATGGTAACTACTTGGCCCTGAGAAGCAGGATGGGACCAGCAGCTGTTTCCCCCTATAATACCCTGCCAAGGTAGAAAGACATCTTTTAGGAGGCAGGGGGCAGAGTGCTTAGAAGGGTCCTATCTTAGGAGTAAGGAAAACCTCCTACATTCAGAGTTGCTCTGCTCTACACAGTTAAACCTGAAAAGGCTCAGATGCTCTCCAAGTTGCTCAACAGCATCCTAGAACCCAGTGCTCATGTGTCTGTATAGCAAGACAGAACATATCTCAAACAATGAAAAGAAAAACTAAAGTTGAAAGAAATAAACATATTTTAGTTTTAAAACAGAGTCTCACTACATACCACAGGCTGGTTTCTACCTTTAAGTACTGGGATTACAGGCATGTGCCATTATACCCTAGCTGACAAATTATTTTCCTGGGCAGATTAGCAACACTGAAACACAGAAGAATCATTTAGATGAGGCATGACATTTGGGGACCTGTCATGTCACTAAAGCCCCAGATTCACACAGCAGCTCTACAAGCTGACAGACAGCTTTCTTCATAAAGTAATTAACAATATTTCTAGTCAGGGTATTCTCTATAGAGATTATCAGTTTGGGATTTAATAGAATGTATGTATATGTTCATACTCTAGAAAATGTTAGCCAAATTTTCAAAGCTTTAGTTGATAAAAAAAAATGTATCTGATAAAGAAGTATCTCAACAACTGGATCAATTGAATAATTGAATACATTTCTTCAATAAATAACCATGCAAAGATTGAAAGGAAAGGAAGATGAAATCAAGTAGACCATGTTAGAAGAATCTGTTGATAATTCTTCCATACTAATAAAAAATTTTGATTGACAGTTAGGACTTGCACTTTCTGGTGGCAAAGTTGCTACATTAGGAGCTGGAGAGATGGATTAGTGGTTGAGAATATCTACCACACTTGCAGAAGATATGGATTTAGTTCCCAGCATCCACATCAGGCAATTCACAACTGCCTGTAACTCCAGCTTCAAGGGATGCAATGTCTTCTTCTGAACTTTTGAGGCACCTGCATTCACATATGGCTTATATACCCACACATATTTTAAGATTTTTGAATTACAAATGAAATCATGTGAGCAGCATTTTCTTGTGTATATCCAAGGGACTCTTGGGGAGTGTACTTTCACCAAAAAAACTCCCAAATATCATGATGTAAAATGAAGCAAACTATATTTTTTGACATAAGTAAAGACACTTTAGACTCTAACAAATTCCTTAGAAGTGGCAAATAAGATGGCCCTGAAGTTTAAATATCAAGAAATGATGAATACCAATGCTATGCTATGAGATTTCAGTGCTCCAACTGATATAGCAGAGTGACTAATGTGTATTCAGAAACACTGTAATGTTTGACTGCTACACCAGGAAAGCAGCAGTGATATTGCCAAGATAAAAATCTATCAATGAGGCTGGGCAGAGGTGGCACATGCCTCTAATCCCAGCACTCAGGAGGCAGAGGAAGGCAGATCTCTGTGAGTTCGAGGCCAGCCTGGTCTAGGAGAGCTAGTTCCAGGACAGGCTCCAAAACTACAGAAACCCTGTCTCTAAAAACCAAAAGAAAAAAAAAATCTATCAATGTGAGCAAAGTGGTGGTGGTGCATGCCTTAATCCTAGCACTCAGGAGGCAGAGTCAGGTGGGTCTCTTGAGAGTTCAAGGTCAGCCTAGTCTACAGAGTGAGTTCCAGGACAGCCAGGGCTGTTACATAGAGACAGCCAGGGCTGTCTCAAAAAACAAGAAAAACAAAAAGCAAAATAAAATCTATCAATGTCCTTAAAAAAAGGGGATTTTATGGTGAAAAGAAAATTTATAAAAAGAAAGATGAAAAAAGGTATAGGAGGGATTGAAGAGATGTCTCAGTGGTTAAGAGACCTGGCTGCATTTCCAGAGGACTCAGGTTCATAAACTCCAGTTCCAGAGGATCTGTCACCCTTTTCTGGCCTCCTTAGGCACCAGGTACACATGTGGAACATTTACAGCTTAAAGTAAAAACAAATACAACTTTTAAAAAAGCTATAGTAGCAAGTTTTCATGACTAATTTATCTAATTTCTTAAATACTTAAGAAATTTGTGCAAAAGTTCTACTATTAGCTAAAGATTGGTTCAAAAGTAATGTAAATGCACAAAGCATAAATATACCTGAATATAAAATTATATGTGACTAGTAAAGCAATATATTTTTATATGTAATCAATTCAAGATCTTTGAAAAACCTATTTTTTTTGAGACAGGGTTTCTCTGTAGCTTTGGAGCCTCTCCTGGAACTAGCTCTTATAGAGCAGGCTGGGTGGTGGTCACACATGCCTTTAATCCCAGCACTCGGGAGGCAGAGGCAGGCGGATCTTTGTGAAAAACCTATTTTAAGAGGTTGTATATAAACTAGAATATTCTATCTTACTTATATTTCAAAGTGTTATAAAATACAAAATTTAATAGAGAAAAACTTGATGAGATATCAACAAAATACTCTAAATGCATATAAAAACTTTAAATCTTAAAATATAGATGAAGGAAAAAGAAAGTAACATTAACATTATTGCTTTTTCATTTCCTGTCTGACTGGGAGACTATACTCCAAGTAATAAAATATTGTTGGGCTAGCTGGTGTTGTCTTACATTTTTATTTTTAGTCCCAGCCCTTGTGAGGCAAAGGTAGGTAGGTTTCTGAGTTTGAGGACAGTCTTTTCTACAGAATGAGTTCCAAAGACAGCCAAAGAACTCTGCCTCAAAAAACCAAAATTAATTAATTAAATTTAAATTAAATAATTAAATTGAAAAAAGAAAGAAAAAAGATACTTTTACAAAGAGTATATTTTGTTATTGACTTCCAATGAACTGCTAACACAGAAATATGCTGAATTCAATATTAACAATCTATTACAAAATGAACCTATAAACCAGGAGGTGGTGATGCAGGCCTTTAATCCCAACACTCAGAAGGCAGAGGCAGGTCGATCTCTGTGAGTCAAAGCCAGCCTGGTCTACAAAGTGAGTTCCAGGACAGCCAGAACTGTTACACAGAGAGACTTTGTCTCAAAAAACAAACAAACAAACAAAAAAACCCAAATCAAAATGGACCTACAGAAAACAAAAAAAAAGTAAAATTTAAATATAAGTAGTATACATGCATAGCATAAACTTTGAAAAGTATATAAAGAAGCTAAATGTTATGATAGCTATCTGCAATCCCAACACTCAGGAAGTGGGAAGCCAAACCAGACTAGGCTACAGAATAAGACCTTCTCTTGAAAATTCCCAAATAAAAAGTATAAAAAGTATTTTAAAATTCATTTTCTCGAGTCTTACGTACAGATAGAACCAGGAAAAGATTAACTTAATTCAGTTGAACAATAAACCATTAGAGGCACTAATATAAAGTTAATTTGCCACAGACAAAGTATGGAATTCAGACTACAGGAAACAAATCATTCTTTGGTTACCTTTAACATAGAATAATGTGTTCAGTTCTCTTCATTGCATTTTTCTGAGGGAACGTTTCACAAACTAATCTTTTCAGGGATAGGAACCAAGATAATGAACAACCTAGAAATTAGAAAAACTGGAAGAGCAGGAAGGAATGGAGTCAATGCGTAGAAAGTATGATGGGAAGCAAAAGAAACTGCCTCTAGAGCTCACTGTTAGTGTTTTACCCTGGGTCTTGTGGATATTTGCAAGCATGACTGTTCAAAATTTATTTCTTCCAATAAAAGAAACAGAAAGAAATGAAATTCTGATTAACCTGGGATGAAGAGATAGCTCAGTTTACAAGGTACTTGCGTTTTAAGTACAAGGCCTTGAATTTCATCCCTAGATCTCAGAACCCAGTCAGTAAACAAGTAACAGGCCTGGATAGATGGGTCAGTGGTTAAGATTGTTTGTTCTTGCAGAAGATCCAGGTTTAGTTCCCAGCACCTACTTGGTGACTCATAGCCATTTATCTGTAACTCCAGTTCAGGGAATCTAATGCCCTTTGACCTCTGCAGGCACTAGGCACAAACATAGTGTACATATATACATACAATCAAAACATTCATATACATAAAAAAAACTTAACTAAAAAAAAGAAAACAAATGACAAAAAATGCTGGCAAGGTTATAGGGTGAAAGAAACTATTCATGGGAGTATAAACTGATACCATGGCAATGGAAATCAGTATGAAGGCTCCTCAAACACATAGGACCCAGTTATACCACTCCCAGGTATATATTTCAAAAACCCCATAGATTACTACTGAGATACTTCCAGATTCATGACGATTGCTGCATCCAGGATCACAACATCCAGGAAATGAAAGCAGCCTAGATGCCATCAACTAATGAATGAATAACTAAACTGTGGTGAAGTTAGAAAATATATTGAGTGAAGTGGCCAAGATCCAGAAAGACAAATGTTATAAGGCATAAGTTTTTTTTCATATGTGGATCCTAGCTTTTAATTTTTATATATGTATATTTTTGTAGGAATAAATGTGTATAGATTGAGGAAACCAGAAAGAGGCCCATGAGGGTCAGGAATAGGGCTTTCAGGAAGCACAATAGAGAGGGCAATGGAACACATGGATAAGCAGAAAGAAATACTGAGGACAGATTTAAGTAGGGGTGGGGGCAGGGAGATGGTGGAGCAGAGGGAGTGGAGGTAGGGTCAACTGAATGTAAGCATGTAGGAAAATATCATATGGAAACTTCCTACTTGGCAAAGTAAAAATTGTTAAAGGTAAAAAGTGTTTAAAAGAAACAGTACCCAAATACACACACACACACACACAAACACACACACACACACACACACACACACACGCGAGACAGAGACAGAAATGGAGACAGACAGAGAGAGAGAGAGAGAAAGACAGACAGAGAGAAAGGGGGTAAGAATGACTAATCAAATAATTATATCTAAAGGGTCAATATGAAAACCATGGAACATTCACCAAGGAGAAAACTTATGAAGCCACCTAAAGTAAGATGACTATAGTCATCGCATCTGTGTGGCCCAGAAGCCCCACAAAACACAAAGCATCTAATGTATTAGTAAGGATATTTCTGCCTCTGTTGAGGCTGCAGACAGCTGCTCTGGAGAAATTTCTACACGGTCCTTTCTCTTGTCAGAACGTCGCAAGATAATGACAGAATGGATGTGAACAATTCTGATGGTATCCATCTAAAGAAAAATTCAAAGAAAAGGTTATTTCTCTCTCTGGCCAATTATACTTCTCTCTCCAATTTCCTGTAATTATAGGATTACATTTTATTAAAGTAGCATTTCAGAATTTACGAACTGAAATTAAAGAATTTCAGTTTTGAAAACTGATGCTTTTGTTATTAATGATGCAATGTTTTATATATATATGTGTGTGTGTGTGTGTGTAAATATACATATAGTATTTCTGAGTCAGAGTTTCACATAGTTCAGCTTGGCCTCCAACATGCTGTGTGGCTGGAGCTGGACTTGAACTCCTGATATTCCTGCCTGTATCAATGCATGATATCCCAATCGAGACATATATTTCAGAATATTCAGATCAAGGATATGCTTTTTGAATAATCATCTAAGTGTACAAAATGCATTATCATATGAAGGAATATAAAAGTGTTCAAATGGTAATAATATGGTTGAGAAAAAAGTATTATACATGGAATCACACTAAAATAATGGAGAAAAATCAATGTGAGGAAATCAGAAGAATAACTTATATTAGTGTGAGGACATATAGAATTCCTGCAATTGCCAAGTGGGTATATGAGCTACAGAAGACATAAAGTGTGAGTAAAATGCTTGGGAAACAGATTGATTAAGTGATGCAGTTGCAGAGCTCAAGGTGTGATGGAAGATAGGAAGGCTAAGAAAATACAGAATAAAAGCACGTACAAAGTTTCTAATATCATTTAGTGGATTTCAAGATGAATTGGAAAGAAATTAAACACAGCCATATTCTTCTGGTAGTATTTAAGCTTAGGCTCAAACAGAGACAATAAATTTTCACAAGATAACAAAAAAGTATGGAGACTGTGGTCAGAAGTCTGGGCCTAAATCAAGAGGGGTGTCCACATTTAGAACAGTCTAGAGTTAAAGGTAGAAAATAGACAAAGAAGACATAAGGAGCAGTGAAATGTTTCAAGTTTGATTTGGGGTAGGGTGGTTGGCTTTCAATGACAGAAGTGGAAAGACAAAAAAGAAGAGGAAATTTTTTGATATAAGCTATGCTTTCCCTACTGTACAATATAAAATCCATTAGGCACAGCTCTTAAAATGTCAAGTTTGATTTTAAATGAGCCATAAATATGATACCCACTGTAATTAAAAGACTTAATACAAAAAAGGAGGAGGGTGAAAAATGTGAAATATCTCAATATTTCTTAAATATTGACAACTTTAAAAATTAGAACTAAATAAGATATACCCGTATATTAACATTATTTTCATCTTTTTGCTGTACTTATTTAAAGAAAATGTGAATATAGCTAAAAGTTAGCATTTTGGTATGGATAACTATACTGAATAGACAAATATCAAAACAAGGTATCAATTGCATAACAAATACTGACTATTCTTTTAATAAATAAAATGTTATTGAAGGAATAACATGTTCTTTTTGTTGTAGCTGTTTGATAAGGTCTCACTCTATAGCCCAAGATGACCTGCAACTTACTATGTAGCTTAGGTTAGCCTGAAACTTGCAATGATTCTTTGCCTCACCTCTTGAGAGATAAGACTACAGTTGTGAGCCACCTGGCTTTATAACTTGTTGAAAACACAACACAGATAGCTCGAAAGCTAATATCTCAGAAGGCTGTTATGCTTTTGCTTTATTCAGTTACTTAGAGTTCCCATAAATCATGTGCTCCCATTTTATGGGTCAGTATCTTTTCATACAGTCTCCCTTCTGTGTAAATACTTTTACTTGGTAAGCTCTTTCATATTAAGTTCCTGACCATACTATAAATATCTAATAATTTTCCCTTCACATGTATTCTTTCATAATAGATATGCACTTATTTCTGCTAGAACACACACGGTACTCTATTTATTTTCACACTTTTCTCCTGTACTAGAATACAAGCTTCTCAAAAGCAGGGACCATATTTCATTCATGATTTTCTTACCAGCAACTAGTACAATGTGTGGTCGGCATAGAACAGACAAAAAATAAAATTAGGAGCAAAGACAGATGTATCCACTCTCAAAGAATAATAAAACATATAATTGAATTTTCAATAGAATCTATGAAAACCCAAAGATCACATCTTAGAGAACTAAAATAAAATACATGCAAACCAAGAATTCTAGAATCAAAGAATGTATCCTTTAAACTGCAGACAAAATAAAGATGTCTTCAGATGCCTAATGGAGGGAATTTATTATTAGGATAGAAATGTTACAGTTCTTCAGACAGGTAATTCCAAAAAATGAAGAAATGATTAAGCGCCATAAAAATATTTGTATAAACACAATGAATATAGAATGTACAAAAAGTAATAGCCATGTTAAATAAAGCTTAACATACATATAGAATTAAAATGTATGACAATAATCTGAAAGACAGATGGATATGAATTAAAATAAAAAATGTTTTAAAGTTTTAGTACAAATACTCCCCGACTTATGATTATTCAACAAAGGATTTTTCAACTTTACATTAATGGGGATATAGTATACATTCAGCAGAAATTGTACTTTAAATTTAAATCTTCTCCTGGACTGTTGATAAACATGTAACATAACCGACTTTTGCAAAGCTGAGCTGCAGCTTTCAGTAAGCCATACAATCATGAAGATAAACAATGGATACTGCAGTATGCTAAGATGCTTGGTACTTTAGGTGTATTGTACACTTGGGGTCAATGATATTTTCAACTTACAGTGAATTTGTTAAGATATAGCAAAGCTGTATTATTGAAGACATGGTAAAAATAGCTGTATTAAGCTATAATATGTAATGAAGAATACATATTGTAATATGTAGGATAACCACTAAAATCATAAAAGACTATTATAATAAATGGAGGATCAAAATAGAATAATAAAATTTATTTGATTAGCACAAAAGACAAGAAAAGAGCAAAAAAAGTAATTCAAAATAAAAAGGTAGATTAAACAGAAAACAAAAGAATGGCAACTGTAACTTATATATATTAATAACTACTAAAAATAGCAAACTCCAAATAAAAAGATCATCAGATTAGATTTTTATATGCTGCTAATAAGAGCTATAAATATTGGTATACAGACATGCTAAAATCAAGAAAAAACTTTACAAAAGAGTAATGACTAAAGGAATATATAGAATTAATAAGTAAGTTTTCTCTTTGTTTTGAAAATGACAGTGACTTAAGTATAGTATTTGTAGTCTAATGTGACTTTTAATGAGTTATTTATGTATTTTATGTATATGGGTGTTTTTTTCCTCCATGCACATTTGTGTACCAGAAGAAGGCATCAGATCCCATAGGTGATGGTAGTGAGCCATCATGTGGGTGATAGGAATTGAAATCAGGACCTCTGGAAGAGCAGCTAGTGATCTTAACCACAGAGCCATCTCTCCAGCCCCTATGACATTTTTTTAAATAAGAGAAGTGTTTTGGTTAATCTGGGTTGTCATCATGGCTGGATTGACAGATGTCTAGAATAGGATTAGGGAAGTTAGCTTCTGGTGTGTCTGTTCCAGCATCATTGTCAGAGAGGACGGATTTCCAGGAGAGTAACAGAGGAAAGTCTCTCCCTGGGTGTGGAATTTCCATGCAATAGTCTGGGAGCCCAGGCAGAATTAAAGAAGAGAAAGCCTGACAGGGCAGCCTAGCTCCATCCTTCCTGAGCTAGAGCATGTAACACTGTTGCCATCACTCATGACCACAAGACTCCAGAGCCTCCAGCCATCTAATGGAGATGCACAGCAGCTACAGTTCAGGGAGCTTCCAGGTCTGGATTGGGACTGCATCATTTGTCCTCTTTGCTCTGAACTGAATTATTCCACTCTCCAGCAAGCAGAAAGCCAATGTTGGACCACCAGTCCCCAGTTGGGTAACAAATCCTATAAACTGCCCTTCATAACAAATATCATAGAGAGGGAAAGAAATAGATCCCAATTCTATTGCTTCTGTTCCTTTAGAAAACTTCAACACAGGAAGAAAGGCGGTTTAAGTGGTTATGGTGAAGAAGTTTGTATATAAAGATAATAAGTAGACGCTTGGCCTAACAGCTTGGAGAAAGCATAAGAAACTATTTTTATTGTAGTTTACAGAATCATTAGGCTCTGATACATTGAAGGAAGACCTAGCTGGTTTTATACAATTAGAAAATGGCAGGAAAAGTGGGGTGGGAGTGTACATTCAGGAGAAAAGGTAAAAAGAATATGAATCGAACCTCAAAGTCTTAAGGAAAGTGAGAAAAAGGCTAGAAAACAGGAACGGAGTAATGCTGATCAGATTATTACTGGTGGTCAAGTAAAGTTTCTACAAAGAATAGAAACTAGGTCACATTCTAGTGAGACTTTTCATCTGATTTTAGTAGAAAAAAAAACATGCTGCACAATTTCAGAATGGATTAATGTCCTGGCTGAAATCATCAGACTGCAGAAATTCCTCCCCAACTGCAAATTTCTATCATGCAAAATTTTATCATACATACCTTTTCTGCAACTGTGCGCATTTCAGTTCCAGTGTATGTAAATTTGGAGTCACTCCTATTGGAGATAGATTAGAAAAGGGGGGAAACTGGGGTTTGGAATAGAAAAAGGAGTCAAGGAAAAATAAGATAAACAGTTTTTGCAATGTAACCTTAGCTGAAACAAAAGAGGATGGAAGGGGAACAGAGTAGATTCCAGGTATTACGGTGTGGGCTTGATTAACAATAACTTATGCTTTGCAGTTTAAACAAAGGGGACCCAAAGGTTTTACCATCTCTCAAGCTTTCAAGTTACTAGAAACCTTTAAGGCTCACAGGGGCTGAGGTGCAACAGGACTAAAATTCACTGACGATTTAGATGGAGGAATGGATCCACAAGGGAAAAGCCTCTCAATGTGTGGACATTATGTGCCACAGTGAAAGTTACTGGCATTTCTCTGACATTTCAGAGAACAGAGAATGTAAAACACAAAGCAAGAAAATGGAAAGCAATAGAACCAAAGTCAAGTATATTATGTCAGTCAACAAAGTTCTATCCATGTATCTCTCATGCAATAACCAATTGGGCTCCTGGAGCTCCAACAAAATTCCATTTATAAGAACTTTTTTTTAATAGGTTCACTTACAATGTTGGTTCCTTCAGCCAGAATTTTCCACATAGGAGCATAAATATCTCAAATAAAAGTCATGCTATGATATAAGGTTAAAAATGAACCTTTAGGATTGTGGTGGAACTCAGATTGTATTGTTGAGGGAGTTCTGTACTGTTCATGTTAAGATAGAATGTGTACACACGATTACCAAAGTTGTTGCAGTTCTCCATCAAGAATCTGTTTAGAGGTTATAATATGATGTAAGTAAACAAATATAGTCTTACCTTACGTCATCATTCAACTGGAGTAGGAAAGAGCAGAAAACATTACTGGCACATTGTTATTTAGTTATAGAGATGCAATTTTACATGAAAATTAGGTAATATGTTCACACACAACAGCATGAAGGACTGGAGAATTCAATCTTGAGCACTTTACAACTACACTGTATTTCCTCAACTACTTTCACAGCTCTGTAACATTTAACCACAACAGAGACTTTGGAGTCCACGAAACCCTTTTGACCTGAGTACTTTGCCATACTTTAAAATGCTGTAGTGATACCTCTGCTTCCCATAAGGAAAACTGGTAGTAGGATGAGAGGGTACTGTAATCGTGGGCTGCTTGTTTCCTAATACCTCGATATCTTCATTATACCAGAATGTTTTTCTGGCCCGATTTGCTGCTTTGGTCACTGGTGTGATAACCCCCACCCCCGTGGGCTCATGAAGACCGCTGAGGGTTTGCAGGAACATAAGCACGGGTCAGAGGGTCAGAGAAAAAGGATCCCGCAACAGCATTAGAAAACGCAAAGGACCGCGTTCCTGTGGCCTCCCAGCCGCTTCAGAGACCACTGGGTACTGATCAGCAGGATTTCAGCCAGGTTGGCCGACCTACTCACCTCCCCTATACATAGACCCATCACCTCCTCCTTTTCAGTGCTCAGAGCATGGTTGAGACAAACTAGGAAAGCGTCAGACTCAAGATGAACCGCTTGCACAGCTTGCACCACCTGCACCGCCATCTTTGTCGGTTCTACTCACATCCGCCTAGGGCTCACAGCAGCCTGGCCAACCGGGTGCTCCTACGCAGCCTTCCCAGCCTGGCGCCCGACGCTCCGCCCCAGGCCTGGCCTAGCAGCGCGGGTTTCACGAGGGCGGAGCCTGGGGCGCGGAGGCGGTGCCACAGCTAGCAGTACCTGGGAGACTCCCGGGTCGGTCTGGGATGGCGAAACAGTGGGACACTGGGTGGTGGTGGGCAAAAGCAGTCTGTACGGTAGTTTGGGCCGCTGGGCGGCTGGGTGGCAGGGAGGCGGTGTTTTTCTGCCGGGGCGTACGTGGGCTGTGAGCAACTCCGAGCGCAAGGGCAGACGCCTCCATAGTGCTGGCGCCCATTTTGCCCGCCCTCTGAGGAGAGCCCAGCGCGGCCTACACTCGTCAGGGACAGCTCTTTGAGGCGACTTCGCCAGGAACAACCACCTCTTTTGAAAGTCGATCCCCAAACAGTTAAGGTTCTATTTTATTTTGCTTTATTTCCAAGTCACAACCCTTGAATCTCTCTGGACCACTTCTGGCTGCTGGCCTGACCTAACTTCGGTTCTAGTGACCTCGGCCCTGGATGCCCCTTGGTTCGCCCTGGGCTCACATCGCAACCCCTGCTTGAGTCTCCCGGGGTGGGGGACCTGGAAGTTTTAGCCTAACTGTTCTGGAAGAGGAGTAATTAGTCCAAGAAACATATTCATGTGAGTAACCTTTTACAGAAACAGTGATTTACTGTGTCTGAAAAAGCAACTCCAGTTTTCTTGCTGTTTTTTTAACAAAAGCTTTTAGATATGTATTTGTTTGATACAGTATAAGAAGGATTGAGAGAGGGACTTCACATTTTATTCAGGTTTGATTATATCACATCAAGAAACTAGTTCTAGGAAATTACAAATTTTTTCTGATCTCTTTCCTGGTGTCAGACATGATTAACTTATATGTAAAACTAATTTTATTTTAAAATATGTCAATGAACTAAGGGATAAATGTACAAATCTTCCTTCCAATTTACAACTTTACCAAATACATGAGAGATTTAGTATTGATTATAAATGAAAACAAAATATATAACACACAGTCTCCATAGTGCATAAGTTTTTGTTTGAATTTGTTTTTTCAAATTCCTTTTGTAGTTCTGAAGCCAAACAGATATGACAGTACTGGAAAGGGAACTCATTCAAGCTGCTACTTGAAGAGGTGTTGATGCTTTGCTCTCCTCTCCCAAGTCAGTTCCAATCAAAGTCTTCCCACAAATACTGTCCCAAATTCAGGGCACTATGGTGCAATATTATGCCTACAGTCTCTCTTTTTACCTTATGCTTATGCCACATCTTTCCATGATTAAGTTTTATAATGATAAATGTTGGAGAAATTGCAGGGGTATATTGGACCTATCTGCATTTTCTCTTTAAGTTTCAATTTTATGTCATATGTAATATATTTTCAGTTATTGTTCAAAGCTAACATGTCCTGCCTTGGTGGGGCAGAAAGTACTGCTCACTTTATTACATTTGCGTAAGGAATTTTTTTAAATTTATCTATTTGTTTAGCCACCTTCAAGAAGAAAATACTTTTGTTTGATGTTTTTAGTCAATCTTTTATTCCAGAGTGTTCATGCTACCTTTTACAGCTCCAAACATTTGACCAGAGATGGAAATAATGATTAACATTCATAGCAAGCTTATTATATGCTAAAGACTACTAAGAATTTACATACATAGTGTGCATAAACTGCCTCAACTGGAATCAGGCTCTGCAATCTCTCGCTATGTGAACTGGTTATCTAATTTCTCTGTGTCTTACTTTCATTACCTTTAATTGGGTATAATACAAATGCCCATCTCATAGCAGCCCATAAAGATCAAATGGGTCAATGTACCTACACATGTTTTTGTTTCTATTTTCTGTTTGTTTTATTATTTGTTTTTCAAGACAAGGTTTCTCTGTGTAGCCCTGGCTGTCCTGGAACTCTCTGTGGACCAAGCTGGCCTTGAACTCAGAGGTTCTCCTGTCTCTGCCTCTGAGTGCTGGGATTAAAGGTGAGTGCCACCACCACCTGACACCTAAACATATGTTAAAACATATGAGAAGTGTTTAATAAATACCATTGCAGTCAATATGTTCATAATTTTACACCTCAGGGAAACTGAGGTAGAGAAAGATTAGGTTGTCTGAGGGTTGCAAAGCTTCTAAATGGTACAAACAGGATTCTTTCATCAGCCAAGCTGATACCTGGGCCTATGTTATTTGGCAACTGAAATTATAATTGGATGAGGATCTTAAATGATTTCAAATAATTAGCATATTCAACCTATTGATGCTATTTAAAAGCTCAAATACCTCAAAATTAAAGCAAATCATATTCTTGAGAAAAAAATACAAAACCATTCTTTCTGTAAAGGAAAAAAAGATGGTTTTATTTAAATTACAACCAAAGAAAGCTTCTCTGTATTCTGTCATTCCTTTAGAACTTATTTACAAAATGTATAAAAATAATGTGTCCAGGTCAGTATGACTTTTGGAATCAAGGCAACTTCTATGGAGGTCATCTCTTTTAGTGGATGTTTAGCTGTAAAGTTATACAAACATATTTTGGGTTGCAGTTGTATTTGAAACTTGTAGTATTTTTTTAAGTAAAATTTCATAGGTTTATATTACATGTATTGTATTGTACCTTGTAACTAAATTTATCCTGCGGTTTTAAGATATTCCTTAGTTTGGAGAATCTTGTACTTTGTGAACAAATACAATATGCCAAAAATGTTCTCTAGTCAATTAAATTTGGGAAATGTTAACTGTATAAAATCTCTGTACAGTATAACTTAGTTGGAGTTTTTACTATACTAATATGCTTTTATGATCTCCAATATTCCCAAACTTATTTGACCAAGGAAAATGTTGGAATCAAGTGTTCTAAAGAATCACATCTATGGAAATGATGTTTCATTCATCCAACATGTGATTTTTGTAGACTTTGAGCTAAATGCCTTTTGCTTAGCCTTTGCTTTTATCTAGTGAGGGGGTTGATGTTTTCGTAGTTATGTGGTCGCTTATCAGTCCTTTGATCACTGCAGTTGCCTTTCTCTGGGCCCTTATGCTCTGAATGATAGGACACACATCCAGCCTAAAGTGCTGAGTGTTCCATTCCCAGGCTCATCTTGTCAATGCCCAGCTTGTTACCCTTTGGAGGTCACAGCAGTACACTAGTTCTGAGAATATTTTGTAGTGCCTGATAGTAATTCAGAATATCACATACTATCTGCCTTCTCTTCCCCTGGAATTAATTCCTTCCAATGTTAGTATGACCAATAAAGTTTTGTTTTTATTCAAAAGAAATGTAAATGTCAACATGTTGGTTGTTGCTAGGACCTATCTATATCTGTGAAATTGAGATGGTCTTGAAATCTTAATAGTTGGTTCCTGCTTTAAAAAATATGTGTGTATGTGCATGTGTGTGTGTGTGCTCATTTTTATTTTTGTATTGGAATTTACTGGGGTATTATATGTATTTCTAAAGCTCTGCAAGAAAAGCAGAACACTCGTAATTTCTAAGTGAAAAAAGGGCTTACAACATATATAAGTAGAGACTCATGCATTTTAGGCAGATAGAAAGCAAGAGCAAGGGCATGCAGCTTGAAACAACACTGGTATTTGAAAGAAATTTTGGCTTAAATACAGTGGTAATGCTGATATTTCCTGGAATCGCTGACCATAGGGTGTAGCAACTGAATGAGAAGAAGAAATTCAAGATAGCTCATAACTTTTTAATGTACAGAAAATGTGATATTGCCATACAGAAAGTAGTGTTTGGTTAAGGAGAAAGAATGCTATCATAAGTAAGTTGAAAATGAGAGAGTACATCTAGGTGAAAAGGATGACATGTGACAGGTTCAGAGTCATAATCACTCTGGAAATAAATGGATAGCTATCATACCTATTTATTCGTCACATAAATGTGAAAATATTCTCTCTCTCTCTCTCTCTCTCTCTCTCTCTCTCTCTCTCTCTCTCTCTCTCTCTTTGAGACAGGGTCTCCTTATGTAGTTAACCTAGAGCTAAGTTATGTATACTAGTTGGCCTCAAACTTACTATAGATACATAGCCCAAGATGGCCTGAACATTCTTCAGCCTTTGGCATGCTAGGATTACAGACATGCACCACATACCCGTTTTGAGACAGTAGTTTTTATACCTACTTTTCTTTTAGGGGATAAGCAGAAAAACAGTGTTGGGGGAATCATATTCAGGATGGTGTCCTTGAAAAAAGGACTAACTAGGTTTAGCGTCATTCCTTTGTTTTTGGCTTCTTCTCATTCCACTTGTGCTCTGGACAGTATCACTTTGAAGGCCCTAACTATCTCCGAAACTATGTCTTATTTCCTTTCCCACTAATAGCTACTTATTAAGAATGAGGGGGTCTTTATTGTGGGACAGATACCCACTGATGTATCTGTGCTCTGCAATAAGTAGAAATACAATGAATCTGCATCATGATGCTATGAGTGGCTTCCACAAGATTCTACTAATGAAAATACATGTGAAGTTATGAGCTCCAAAGCTGGGCATAGAACTGTTGAGAGTTTCCTTGCTACCCCAGACTCTGAGACCAGTACTTTATTTACATCTCGTGAAGAGCAGAGAAATATTTTTTTAATCTTCTAGTTTTTAGAATAAAAATTTTACAACTATGCCTCTGTTGAAAAACAGGCTTCTGTGACATCCTGCTTAAGTGAAATAGGGAGCTAGATGGATGGCTATTATTTGCTTTCAGAAAGTCATGAAACTACACTAAATATTTTTCCTAAAATGAAAATCCCTTTCTGATAAGCCTCACTAGTATAAATAACTTTTTAAATAAAATGACAGATATTTCCTTTCCCCTTATGACAAACTTAGTCTCATTTTAGAAAGCCATATACATTATTAAGAATCTTTTTTAAAATGTAAGCTGTTGAGGAGTGGCTTTTATCTGAAGAATATGGGATGCATATGTCTGTTTCACTACTTTTCTGCCAAAATCATGTGTCCTTAGGTACGCTTTTGCACATTTTCTATTGTTAACACACTACCGATGAATACTGCTTTGTAGATGTAGATGAGAGAGAAACTTGTGTCCAGCCTCCTGTAGTTCTCATCTTCCCACAGAACAAACTTGGAATTCTTGAATGTTTTGCCATAGAAAGTTAGGATTACCTAGGCTTTGCCTGTGTGTTACTTGAGTTTCTTTTTCAGAAAGCTTAAGATGGCATTTGATATGTTTAGGTTGTACAAATAGATATGTATGAGGCTTGGTTCTGTTTGGGTTGCTAGTCCCAGGTCACCTTGCTCACTAGTGAGTTCATCCCAACCTCAAAAGTCACACCTCTGTCCTGTGCGCGGATGCTGCAGGCTTAGGTGGAGAAAAGCAGGGCTAGAATTGGAACCCAAAGCCCAGAATGGCAAGAGAGGATGTGGGGGCTCCACCCGATCATCTCTGGGTTCATCAAGAAGGTATCTACCGCGACGAATATCAACGCACATGGGTAGCTGTGGTGGAAGAGGTAACTGCTTTCGTTTAAAATTTATTTATTTATTTGCTTTTTGCTTTCAAATAACCTGGTTTCTATCTAGTCTCAGTATTCTCATGTCTTTGGTTTTATTTTTGATCATTCCTATTAGGAGACAAGTTTCCTAAAGGCTCGAGTTCAGCAAGTTCAGGTTCCTTTAGGTGATGCAACTCGGCCAAGTCACCTTCTTACTTCCCAACTACCTCTCATGTGGCAGCTCTACCCAGAGGAGCGCTATATGGATAACAACTCTCGCTTGTGGCAGATTCAGCATCATTTAATGGTACACATTTTGCTCAATAATTTTCCTTTGTCCTGAAGATCTTACAACAGAGTACTTTATAAACTTTCCCTTTTCTGACAGGTCAGGGGAGTACAGGAACTACTGCTTAAACTTTTGCCTGATGATTAACCTGGTATGTATTTCTATTTTTTTTCTCCTTCTTCCCTTTCTTTCTTTTCACTCTATTCAGTTGTAGTGATTTGAATGATTTTTTTTTTCAGGTGCTGGAATTCTAAGAAGATATGCTCCTCTGTTCTATTCATTATATGGCAATCACATCATTCACCACTGCGGTGCTCCCACCCTTGAGTCCCAGTGGGGAGGGAGTAGTTTGAAAACTGCAGATGTTTAGGAAGGGTCATGAAGAACACTGCCAGTGAAACTACAGAGAGAGGGTTACACAGGGCAGAAATCAAGCCAACAAAAGCATTTAGTCAGGAAATGTAACTTGAAATGACTCCTTTGAAAATTGCCATAGAACCTTTAATGGACTTCATCAGCTGAACCTGGGATTTGGTGAATCCCAGAAAAATCAGCACATGCTGCAGAACAAATGCCCTCATCAACAAGGACTTGGTACTGATTTAGAGAGAAGAGAGCAGCTTCTAGCAGCATCAACATGTATTTGTCACTTATTTCCCTTGCAGCAAATTCACCCACCTTTTCTTCCATCCTGTAAATACCTAAGGTTTTATTCTAGTGTTTCCCATCCCAGTACTGACATAATTTGGATATACTGAAAACTTGAGGAGTTTTGGGAGAAAAAGATTATTTGTACTGATGAAATTAGTTTCAAAGGCTCCTATGCCTTTCTTCTTTCTGAAACTGTGTCTTTGAATTGCTTTTACAAGATTCTCATCAAAATCCTGTGAATCTAAATTCTTTGATTACAAATATTTTACTTAGTTGGCTTCCATTTGAGCTCAAAATATGATGTTACCTTTTATTGGCACTTTTCTTAAGAGGTAATAGCAACTAACATTACTAATTCCTGGGAAAGTGTTTGTTTTACTTGTAAAGAATTTCCTGAATTAAAGCAGTCATGACAGTTTATGTACATTAAAGTAAGATTTTGCTTTTTAAAATAAGTCTTGGGCCCAGAACAGTGGTGCATGCCTGTAATCGCAGCTATTTGGAAGACTGAGGCAGGAGGATCATTTGACCCCAGGAGTTTAATGTCAGTCTAAGAAACATAATGAGGCCATGTCTTAAACAAAAATCACTTGGTTATAATAGCTCCTGTGTATTGAGTACTTATTGCTTTCCAGTTACTCTTCTGTGCACTTTATATATTTTATCATGTTTAGTCATTCTGTCAGTTCTTTGAGGTACGTATAATTCTTATTGCCATGAATAGTGAAAGAAAGGTATTCAAGAAGTTTAATCATTTACCAAGGGTTTCTTTTGTGAATCATATAACCAGGCATTAGGGTAGACCTTTAAAACTGTGGTGTCATTCCAACATTTGTTTACAATATTCGAGATGACTAGACTGATTTTTTTCATGTCTGTATCTTCTGTTCTTAATGAGATGGAAATACAAAAATATAGTTGATTTATCCTATTAATTAAGAAAGAGTATTTTTAGTGCAATCATTTTTCCAACAATTGTAAGGTCATACTATTTGTTCTAGAAGAAAATTCCATGTAGATAGACTTTAAAATCTTTATTATTAAAAAAGCAAAGTTGTAATAATATTTTTTTGTTTTAGTTTTCTGGATATGCCACAAAAGGATCCATGCCAGAAACAAGCCTGTGAAATACAGAAATGTTTACAAGGTAGGATATAGATTTTTTTAAATAATTTTTTTAAACTTTACCTGTCAACTAGCTATAAGAAACTAATTATGTTATCGGCAGCTTTCATTAGCTTTAAATGTAACATTTCTATAATTAATCGTGAATATTTTCTTCATCGTATTATGAAATCTTTAGAATATTAAAAGTGATGCTTTGTTGGGAATGGGAGACTGTCTTCAGTGGTAGAGCACTTACCTAACATGTGCAAAGCCCCAAGAGTTCTATCCTTAGCACCACACACACAAAAAAAGTGATGTCATTTAAGCTATGGGTTCTTGAGTCCCATTGTACATTAGAATTACCTAACTTTTTTGTTCTTGTTTTTTAAAAAATATTTATTTATTTACTTATTATGTATACAGTATTCTGTCTGCAGACCAGAAGAGGGCACCAGACCTCATTACAGATGGTTGTGAGCCACAATGTGGTTGCTGGGAATTGAACTCAGGACCTTTGAAAGAGCAGGCAATGCTCTTAACCACTGAGCCATCTCTTCAGCCCCCTTTGTTTTGTTTTTTGAGGCAAGGTTTTTCTGTGTAATATCCCTGGCTGCCCTGAAACTCATTTTATAGACCAGACTGGCTGCAAACTCAGATTCACCTACCTCTGCCTCCCCAATGTACCTGGAAAACTTTAAAACTTGTTTAGCACATGTAAAGCAAACTTCCTAGAGGTAGGGTCTGAGCAGGAATCATTTTACAAAACTAACCAAGTGATTTTAATGCACAACCTGAGCTAAGCAAAATCCTTCTATAAATAAAACACTGGTTTGGAGTTGAAGATATGGCTCAGGGATAGAGTGCATGCCCAGAATGCACTAGGCACTTGTTTCCATCATGAACACTGTTTGTATACATAAACAGAAAGAACCAAGGATAATAGTGCATACTTATAATCTCAATACCTTGGAAGCAGAAGCAGGAGAATAACAAGTTCAAGGCTAGCCTGAGCTACAAAGTGACAGCCTATCTCAAAAACTCAAAAATACATATATACATATATAGACATGTTTTAAGGCTAGACTTCGGGGACTAGGAATTAGCTCAATGGAGGACTAATTGCCTAGTATTCATGTGATCCTCAGTTTGATCTCCAGCCATACCTACTCCAATAAGCTTAGGGTATCTGTTTCAAAACTCAGGTGGCTGTGGTTGTGTGGTTTACTTTTGGGTCCTCTGTTGTAGTCCATTAATTTTGCTTAAGACTGCTTTGGCTACTCAAGGTCTTTTTCTCTTTATTTTACTTTTCTTGTATATGGTATTTTGGCTGCGCATATGTCTGTGCATTGCATGTGTGTCTGGTGCCCATAGAAGCCAAAAGAGGGTTTTGGATCTTCTAGAACTGAAGCTGCAGACAGTTGAAAGCCATCATATGGGTGCTATGCATCAAACCCAGGTTCTCTAGAATAGCAGCCAATGCTCTTTTTTAAAAATATTTATTTATTTATTATGTATACAACATTCTTCCATGTCTGCCTGCATGCCAGAAGAGGGCACCAGATGGTTGTGAGCCACCATGTGGTTGCTGGGAATTGAACTCAGGACCTCTGGAAGAGCAGTCAGTGCTCTTGCTCTTAACTGGTGAGCTATCTCTCCGGCTCCATTCATTCTCCTTCTACTTTATGGTATAGTCTAAGGACCATTGGTGTTAGTTTTTTGCTTTTGTTTTTGTTTTTAAAATAATGGTTATAGAGCATCTGTATAGCATGTGCAAAGTCCTAAATTCAATCCCCACTACCACAAACATGACAGGGTTTGTGCTTTTCTTTGATGGAAAATTTTTTAATTATACTTTCAGTCTCATTGCTTGCTATTGATTTATTTAGATTTTTCATTTTGGGGGTTCAATTTTGATAGGCCATATATACAGAAATTTGTCCATTTTCTTAGACTTTCTGAATTATTGACATTATTTTTCAAGTTATTTCAGTTGTTTCTAGTGTAATATTCCTTTTGTCTCCTATTATTATTATTATTATTATTATTATTATTATTATTATTATTGCTGCTGCTGCTGCTGCTGTTGTTGTACTGGAAATTGAACCTGGGGCCTTGTGCAAACATTCTGCCAATCAGTTATACTCTCAAGTCTCTTGTTATGTTTTAAATTTTGAAGTTAACCTATCTAGCCTTGAACTCACTCTACAGCCCAGGTAGGTCTTGAACTTGAGATCCTCCTGCCTCAGTCCCCTGAGTATTTTAGGATTATAGCTCCATGCCACTCAAATTTATTAATTTGAGTCGGAGTCTTCTTTCTTTAGATTAGTTTATCTTGTTTCTCAATTTTGTTTATCTTTTTTAAAAGTCAGCTATTTCATTGATTCTTTGTATTTTTTGTATTCTCTATTAAATTTCTACTTGATTTTTATTTTCTTTCCATTTATTAATTTTGAGTTTGGCTTGCCCTTGTTATTTTCTAAAATTTTGAGATACATTCTTAGGTATTTATATAAGATCTTATTTTTTAATATGGGCATTTATAAACTACGAGTTAAAATGCACTATAGATCAAATAGACTTAATAGACTTTTACAGAATATACTATCCAACAGCAGCAGAATACATATTATCTTCATCAAATTATAGAACTTTTTCCAAGATAGATCAGGCTGGATGGCTTAAGGGTGTGTTGTTCCCCATTCCAAGAGCTTTGGGTATATACAACCAGCTTGAACCGCCACTAACTCATGTTTATATGTAGCTAAGTGAGGACTCACTTGAGGTCCTCAGTCTATATAGCTTGGAGACTGGCAAATGTCCTAGCCACACACTGCATTCCCAGTGCCTCAGAGAATGAGCATGGAGGCCAACCCATTACTGAGTTCTGAGCTGGGAGTGGAGGGATGCAGGTATTAAGCAATCCACAGGTGCTGGTCTTGGCACTCTGAGCCTTAGAACCCATAGTAAACCACATAACCATGGTCACCTTACCTTTATGTTTTATAACCCTTTCAAAACCTAAAAAAAACCCATTATCTTCCAGTTTTATTTCAGAAGAGGGGGGTAATTAAACTTTACATTCAAGCCGCAATTTGTTATGAAATTATGAAAATGTGGGTTGTATGCATTTTTCTAATTCATCAATTTACAAAATGAGACTAGTAGCCACTAATATCAAAAACTACTGCCAAAGACACTTGAATAAAACACAAATTATATATTAAAATAGCTTTCAACAACTTATAAATTGATTTCCTTCCGATTAGAGTTTTAGATAATTATTAATAAATTCTCCTTTTCCTTCTTGACCTGTTGACAGATTCCTAAACAGAAAGAATTCAATAGAGTTGGGTATATCTTCCTTCTAGGTGCTAAGTGAAAAGGGTTGGAAAATTCTTAATTACCTTGTACTTTCTTAGTTTTATGATATTATTACTAAGAGTTGTCTGTTTTTCAGCCAACAACTATATGGAATCGAAGTGTCAGGCTGTCATCCAAGAACTTAGTAAGTGCTGTGCTCGATATCCCAAGGGAAGATCTCTTGTCTGCTCAGGATTAGAGAAGGAAGAAGAAAACCTGACATTGAAGTCTGGATCCAAGTAAAGTTGTGCTGAGAAGTTAAATTTTGCTTCATGTTTCCCTCAAGTGTGTTTTATTTACTACTCCTTCTTCAAACCAGGTAGCAGCAAACAGCAAATGAAAAAATCAATTATAAGAGTTAGCAAATATGCCATCTATGCAAAATAGACCAAAATAATCTGTTAGAAAATAAATATGCATAATGTAAAAGGGAATTGCTAAAATAAACTTGTTTTACATGAAAATATTGGTTTGTTACTGAATGTATTTTAAGAGACTAATAGATACAGATATTAATGGATTCTCTTTTAATCCTTGAATTCAGACTGTTATCTGTATCTTGATCTTGCTTGCCAAATCTTGGATCTCTGTTGAATATGGATAAGATACACAGAGCAATGTGTAGAAAACAGTTTATTACAAAATAACCTGAAATATTCTAAAGAGTAAGTGGATAATGGCCAGAGATCATTATGTTTACATACCTGTTGATATAGATTGTATTCTATTCATCTTTTATGTTTTTAAGTTTTATTTTTATTTTATGTGAATAGGTATTCTGCTTACACGTGTGTCTCTATACCATGTGTGTGTTGATTCTCCTGGGAATGGAGTTACAGACAGTTGTGAGCTGCCATGTGGGTGCTGGGAAATGAACTCGGGTTCTCTGAAAGAGCTTTCGGTGCTTTAACCCCTGAGCAGTCTCTCCAGCCCTGATTGTATACTATTTTCTAAATTTCAAGAACAGGTAGTTTTCCCAAGGGTGTTTTCCTGTCCTGGTGATTGATAGGCACATTTGGATTAACTTACAAGAAGGAGAGAACAAAAGTATGGCTTTGTTCTTTACCAGAAAATCCCTGGCTAGATAGTAATCTTATGATCTTCCCAACAGTTCAGAATATAATCTACCCACAGCCAATGGTGCTCAGATCAGATTCTTTGAATCAGTAATCAAAGTCCCACAGTTTCAGTTACTGGTTTTGCAAACTGCTGATTATGGAAGAAGCCATGCTCAATAAACTTCAAGCCAGATAACATAAAACTAGCTATTTAACAGGACAAGTGGTGTGAAAAAGCTTAAGTTGCATGAGGCCCTCCAGCATTAGAATTATAAGACCCTTCAGAGATTACATGCTACTCTATTTTAAAGTTTCTTTTAACCTAACTCAACACCAATAATTCCGTTTTCTTCTAAATTCCAGTAGGAACATTGTTCTTTTACATCCCTATCACAGTGCCTAGCCACAAATACTTAATATTTCTTCAGTGTTAGGAGAAGCACAAAGGTTTTCCCTCACAAGGGCATTTTGGCAGTCAAGAGCAAAGGACTACCACAAAGTCATACCATGCAACAAACATCACACAAGATATTTATAGGAGAGAGACACAGAATGGCAGCTGCCTCTGACCAGAAACTGAGACAACAATGGACTGGGTAGAGGGACGATCTTTTGAAGGGTCTTTGAAGCATGCACAGTGAGCTAATAGAAAAGTACAGTGCGGTTAGAAGTAGTGCTTGAGCATTAACACTGAGTCACAGGAGCAGCGAGGGGCAGGGTGAGTTTCCACTGACCAGTTACTGTAAGTGTTACAGCTCTGAGGGGAAATGTTTCCCCAATACAAGTGTTGCAGCTTTGAGGGAAAATGTTTCCCTGGTTCAAGTGATACAGCTCCGAAGGAAAGGGCATCCTGGCAGTTGGGAGCCAAGGAACACCACAAAATCACTCCACACAACAAACCTCACAACAGATTTATTGGGAAAGATACAAGAGGGTGCAACCGAATTTCTAGTTGGTCTTAATAATAAAAACCCAGATGCTGCAGGAGCTTCTTCCGCTCCTTCAGCCTCACAATTCTGGGAAGGATATAATGAGGTATTGTGGAAAAAGGTCACCAGCTATTCAGGCTGTACAAGAACATACAGCCAGTAGCAAGCCTTTAGAGGTACCAACAGCCCTATCTTTAAAATGGCTAACTGAGAAGCCAATATGGATCAAGCAGTGGCCTCTAGCTGAAGATAAATTACAGGCTTTGGAACAGCTGGTACAAGAGCAACTAGATGCTAACCATATTGAAGAATCAACCAGCCCTTGGAATTCTCCTGTGTTTGTTGTAAAAAAAGTAATCTGGTAAATGGAGAATGGTGACAGATCTAAGAGTTGTCAACAAAGTAATTCAACCTATGGGTCTGCTACAATCTGGAATTCCTTTGCCTTCTCTATTACCAAGAGGATGGCCTCTTATAGTTATTGATTTGAAAGATTGTTTTTTTCACTATACCTTTGCAAGAAAAGGATAGAGAAAAATTTGCCTTCACAGTGCCTACTTATAATAATTCTCAGCCTACTAGGAGATATCAATGGACTGTCCTCCCACAGGGGATGCTCAATAGTCCACATTGTGTCAATATTTTGTTAATAAGCCATTGGAAATAATTCGTAAGCAATTTCCCAAGGCCATAATTTATCATTACATGGATGACATTTTATTATGTGATTCAAATAAAGATATTTTGGAAAGTATGTTTGAAGAAGTAAAGAAAGTCTTGCCTAGGTGGGGATTAAAAATTGCCCCTGAAAAGATTCAAAGAGGAGATTCTATTAATTACCTAGGTTACAGAATAGGGTTAGAGAAAATTTGAATGCAAAAGGCACAAATTAGGAGAGACCAGTTACGGACTCTTAATGACTTCCAAAGATTCTTAGGTGACATTTCCAGTCTACGATCAGCTGTTGGAATAACACCTGATCTAATACTTCATTTAAACAAAACCTTAGATGGTGATAAAGATTTGAATAGTACCAGAAAATTGACAGTTGAAGCAGAAAAGGAACTGACAATGATTGAGGAAAAATTACAGGAGGCACATGTGGATAGGGTCAACCCGAATCTTAGTTCCATCCTAGTCATACTGCCTTCCAGAATTTCTCCTACAGGAATTTTAATGTAGAGGGAAGATATTATTTTAGAGTGGATATTTATACCTCATAAACCAAGTAAAAAATTAAAAACTTATGTAGAAAAAGTCTCTGAATTAATTATAAAAGGTAAACTGAGACTTCGTCAACTAGCAGGTATAGACCCAGCAGAAATTATAGTGCCTTTTACTACTAAGGAAATAAGAAAGTTATGGGAAGATAATGAACCATGGCAAAGAGCTTGTGCTAATTTTTTGGAAGAAATTAACAGCAACTATCCAAAACGTGATAGACTTAACCTCATAAAGAGAACTTCTTGGATTCTTCCTAGAATTGTATGTGATGCTCCAATAACTGGAGCCCGGACATTTTATACTGATGCAAATAAATCAGGGAAAGCAGGTTATAAATCGGAAGAATTGAGTAAGGTAGAACAAAGCCCTTATAATTCTATCCAGAAGGCAGAATTATATGCCATTCTTATGGTGCTAAGGGATTTTAAAGAACCTCTTAATATAGTTACAGATTCACAATATGCAGAAAGAGTTATCTTGCATATTGAAATCACTGAATTCATACGATGAAACAGAGTTGACTTCATTGTTTATCCAGGTACAGGACATAATTAGGAATAGGCTTTGTCCAATGTACATAACACACATCCGATCCCATACCGGTCTGCCTTGCCCTCTAGCACAAGGTAATGCTGAAATTGACCAATTATTGATTGGAAGCGTTCTGCAGGCCTCAGAATTTCATAAAAAAACATCACGTCAATAGTAAAGGCTTAAAGAAAGAGTTTTCCATTACATGGCAACAAGCTAAGGACATTATAAAGAGATGTCCTACTTGTTCTTTCTATAATCAAACACCGTTGCCTGCAGGGAGTAACCCAAAGGGTACTCAAAGGAATGAAATCTGGCAGATGGATGTGTTCCACTTTATGGAATTTGGTAAATTAAAATATGTACACCACACCATAGACACGTATTCAGGTTTTCAATGGGCAACTGTCCTGAGCTCAGAAAAGGCTGATTCGGTAATCAAACATTTATTGGAAGTTATGGCCATCATGGGTATACCTGCACAAATAAAGACAGACAATGGTCCAGCATATGTATCTAAGAAAATGAAATGCTTTTCTGTTTATTATAATATAAAACACGTTACAGGTATACCAAATAATCCTACAGGTCAGGCAGTTATAGAAAGATCAAATCGTACTATAAAGGATATGCTAAACAAACAGAAAGGGACAAAAGATACCCCCAGAAATAGATTGCATAATGTTTTATTAACCTTGAATTTTCTTAATGCTAATGAGAAAGGAACAACAGCAGCAGAGAGGCATTGGATAATGGAAAAAACTTCTGAACTAAACCAACCTGTTTATTTCAAAGATGTGCTGACCTCTAAGTGGAAGCCAGGAGATGTGCTATGTTGGGGAAGGGGTTTTGCTCTGTTTCCACAGGAGAAGAAAAATTGTGGATACCATCAAAATTAATAAAGGTTCGATTTGAAGAGGAGAAATCTCTTGGAAAGGAGAAATGACAGCGCATCTACAATGATGATATTCATACAGGTGGTAAGAAAAACATATAGAATGGGGGCAGGGTTCTGTTCTTATCTCCACAGGAAAACACTGATCTTTGAAAAGTTCAAGGGACCCTGGATATTTGAATACTGGCAGATGGAAAATAATGGCCCAATAGGGACTATCAAGAAAACTGAATAGATTCTGTAAGTACAATATACTAAATCATATTTCAAAATTTATAGAGTTGGTTTTGAAGTTGGACTCTGGCTCAGTCCCTCTCTAATTCCAAGCCTGTTGTTAAAAGAAAAACCCAGAGTTTCTGGAGTTTCTATCTCATGTCAAGAGCCATGATATGGGACAGAAAGAAATATGAGTTTAGAAAACATCTTTACTTTTCTTCATATCTATCATACTTTTCATTGAATATATCTATCATGCCTTTCATTGAATACATGTATGTCTGTATATGTCTATATGATTACTGTTTAAGTTTTCCACAATGAACAATGAGTTTTTCCTGCAGTGACATTTGAAGTTTCCAGGAAGAAGATGGGGCCCCATAACAACAACTCTACCTGGTTGAGATGATGTCATGATACTGATAGCGCTACTACAAGACCTGTTTTGGGTACCAGCTGCACAAGACGGTTCCAACATGGTTAGCTGAAATGGTGCACATCTTGTACAACATTCTGGCCAGACCTCCACAAAATACCCAGAGACAATTTGCAATTTTAAAAGACATTGATCTTGAAATTTAACCATCATTTTACTTTCACAGGATCC
Organism: Myodes glareolus; assembly: GCF_982192425.1. NCBI lineage: Eukaryota > Metazoa > Chordata > Mammalia > Rodentia > Cricetidae > Myodes > Myodes glareolus. Next base: position 733,525 of record NC_142053.1, read on the forward strand.
CCCAGAAAGAACGTCATCCCCATGACAGCTAGAAGTAATTCTAGAGAACGATGTCCCCTCTCCCACTAAAGTTTGTCCTTGGGTTTAGGGACATCATTTAGGGGTTGATTATAATTAGTATACGGTTGAGGGTTGGGGGAGGAATTTTATAAGTGCAGGAATCTTTTAAAAAAAAGAGGGATAATTGGATTATGAGATAATAGATTTGTACTTGTGAGCTATTGTTTTTAGACAAACATATTGGTATTGATTCTTATATATTGATACAAAGTTAAATTATGTTGACTATTTTATGCGTGCATGCATGCTTCTACCTCTGTTTAAAACATTTTTATGTATTGATATATATATTGTATTGATATATGTATATTTACCATATTGCACTGTACACTTCTACCTCTGATTAAGATACTTATATATTGTTTATGTATTGATATATATATATTTACCATATTGCAATGTATACTTGCACATTGTTTATATTTGGAGGTCACATTGTCCTCATTTATTGCACAATTGTTTATTATCTCAGTCTTTAAGTTAGATAGATATTGAGAATTATATAGATCAACAGTCATCTATGTTTGTCATTTATAATTAGACTAATCAGGTTCTTTAGATACATAGAGATTATATTCAGTATAGATAGATAATCTTCAACCTCTTCAAAGAGCTGTAGAAAATGCCTTTAATCTAATTCAGAACTCTGTGGTAGGGAAACACAATTGCTTCTGGCAACACCGTTCTATTCCTGAGAGAATGTTGAGCACCAAAGACACTCCACCTGGAGCCTTTCTTCTTGGCAGAACTGGCCTTTGGGTAAAGAAATGCTCATACCTCAACTACTGAGAGAGTTACAGAATATCTGTAAATGGATAAAACAGGACTGTCATATCCTGCCAAGACAGGGTAAGATAGTTTTGAAGTTTCTTGCCTTTGAAAATGGTATGTCAGTTACGTCAGGCCTTAGCCAAAGTTGGTTGCTTCAACGCTGCAAACGTGACTTTGGGTGTTTGCCCAGGTAGCCAGTTGTCTCTGTGATTTGTTACATGTGCTGGAAGTTGTTTGATTGCACTTCCTAATTACTCAGGTAACATTATTTCCCTTCTCAGATCTTCGATGGGATTGAAGATTATATAAATGTAGTTACTTTCCTTTCATGACTTGGCCAAGTTATTTGTTATACAAGACTTAAGCTAGTTAGAATAGGATATTTGTATTTATTGTATATAATTTCGTAGGTTTGTACTTATTGTATATAATTTTGTATTAGGCTTAGAACTCTCTTACTTAAACAAAAGGGGGAGATGCTGTGGGAGCTCCTTCCGCTTCTTCAGCCAATCACCGCTGAGTTACCAGCCCATTGGGGCGTGGTCTCTCTCTCTTTTAAAAAAGCAGCGGTTGTCCTCCTCTCTCTCTGGCTTCCGGCTCCGCTTCTGGCTCCTAGACTCCTTTCCTGTTTGTGCGGAGGGGCTATTGTCTGGGACGGTAATCTGTAAGTTTTTTCCCCTTTGAATAAATAACAATTCTATTAATCATAATTCCAAACTGGTGTGGTATTGTCTGTGACTTACGCCTTCACCCAGAGCCCGATATTATGGGGTAAAAGCTGAAAGAGCAGAGAAGCAGAGAGGCCAGCCACTTGTTCTTACCTCTATGAAATCCTCAGACCAAACTGGTATCCTATCTCTACAAGTCCTCAGACTGAATGTGCTGAGCTCCGCTCTCCTTCCCGCTAATATTCCTCTCCCTGCCCAGCCATATTCCTTCCTGTCTCCACCTCCCTAGTGCTGCATTTAAAGGCTTGTGACTCCCAAGTATTGGGATTAAAGGAGTGAGCCACCACCACCTGGTTCTTTTTCTCTGTGAGATCAGATCAATCTAGTGTAATCCAGGGTGGCCTTGAATTCACAGAGATCAGTCTGCCTCTGCCTCCAAAGTGCTGGGATTAAACGTGTGTGCCATCACTGCTTGGCCTCTTATGGCTAACTAGTGGGTTAGCTCTGCACTCTGATCTTCAGGCAAACTTTATTTGTTAAATCACAAATCAAATATCACCACAATAGAGTGGTGCCCTTGGTTTAGGAGCAAAGGAGCAAAGAACTAAATGGGAGGCAGGCATTATATAGAGTTTGTTGTTGGCCGAGTTTTAGATTTCCAACGTGGGGATTGGTAGGACTTCAAGTCCTGATCTTGGGGCAAGCTCAGAGATTGGTAGGATTTTGAGTTCAGATATTGGTGAGTTTTTGAGCTGAGGGATTTGTGGGTTTCCAAAACCCTGAAGTGAGCTCAGAACTTTTGCCCTACAGTTAGTTACCCTACACAGAGTCTTCTAATGTTCAGTGATCCCAGTGATCCCTAATTTATCATCAAAGGATGGAAAAACCCTTTCATTGCAAGTCAGTGGGAAGCTTAATGAGAACTGAACTAGAGAGCTACACAGAGGCTGAATGGTTTTTATTCAAGGCATGAACTGCCAAGTTGTCTCCAAGTGAAGGGAGTGCAACCCCACAAAAAGGGGAGTTTGGAGTTTTATGGGGTGGTCTTAATTGGGTGAGAAAGCATTGTGTGAAAAGAAATTGCTGTAAGAAAAAAAATTTATGGGGGTATTTCTGGTCATATGGATAGCAGTATACAGAGAAGCCTTTTGTTAGAAAAACAGGATGTTGTAGTCAAGCCGCTCTTCTGAGACAAGGGTCAGATGACTTTTGAGACGTCCAGAATGTTCAGTTTCCATTTCTCTTGAAGGGGTCAGGCCCCACCCAGGTCATCCATCTTGGTATGTTTAGTAAGTCCTTCTTGGACCAGCCTTAATAGTCAGCATTGTTTGACAAAACTTTATCTGGTGAGATGCAACACATGTATTTACTCAACCCAAATGGGAGCCCATGACAGACCAAAGTTCACATTCCACCAAATTCCAACTTGGAGAACCAATGAGTTTTATTGGAGTTAATTTGTAAGGAGCAGAAATGACTCAAAGCCTCGTGAATCTGGTCAATTTCAGGGACTTCCTAGAACTAGTTTGAGTTGTTTACCTTTTTAAGAAGCTTCCCAGCAGGATAGAATGTTTCAGTCTCAGAGGAAACTGTTAAACAACAGTCAGGCAGACAGAAACAAAATTAAGAATTTTAGGTAGCTTATGTATGCTTTATTTTCTTATAACCAAAACCCTATAGAAGATCCAAATACTATAAAAAGAAAACTTCTGAAGGAAACTTTTTGATAGCTGGCAGCTATTTTATATCTATTTGCTTTCCTCAAATAGTTGTTAGTATTACTATTGCCCCTTACATCCCAAAAAAGAAGCCTTTTGGGGCTGAGGATATAGCTCAGCTGGTAGAGTACTTGGTTATTATGTACAAGGCCCTGGGTTTGACCCTCAGCACTACATAAACCAGGTGTAATACAAACCTGTAATCCCAGCACTCAGGTGAAGTTGGGAGTATCAGGTGGTCATCCCCAGGTACATAGAAAGTAAACTAGACTATGTGTGAATTATCTCAAAAAAAAAAAAAGGAAAAAGATGCCTTTGTAAGAACATGAGTGTACTTCCTTGATGTCCAAATAACATTAGTTGATAACAAATCTTTTTTTTTAATTTTAAGTGTTTGTGTGTGTTGTTATGCCCAAATCCACAAAGTCCCTGCAAAAACCAACAAGGTGACGGAGTCCCATATGTAAAAACAAAGAGCCTTTATTTTAATCATTTTGCAAACTTGGTCTCTCCACACGTCCAATGTATTGGAATAACCAGAGAGCTCCGAGCTCAATAAGAATTGGGTTTTTATAGTAGTAAAGGTGGAAGTGAGGGGTTTCTCATGTTCAGGATCCCTGATTGGCTGACATTTGTCTAAGGGTGTCCTGGTGAATGTCCACTGACAAATGATCCTCTCTATAGCAGTTGGAATGTGAGGAACTTCCCTTGAATGGTCTGTTCTTGGGCAGTGATTGGGTAATCTCAGTTTGTGGTTCCTCCTACAACCATGTATTGCCTCCTGCAGCAGTTCAGTCCCAAATAAACACACAGAGCCTTATAGTAATTACAAAATGATTGGCCTATTAGCTCAGGCTTATTATTAACTAACTCTTACAACTTAAATTAACCCATAATTATTGTCTATGCTTAATCATGTGGCTTGGTAACTTTTATCAGTGAGGCGTTCTCATCTTGCGTCTTCTGCATCTAGCTGGTGACTGATTCTCTGCCTTTCCTCTTCCCAGAATTCTCCTAGTCTGGTTTTCCCCCCATACTTTCTGGCCAATCAATGTTTTATTAAACCAATGGGAATGACAAATCATTACAGAGTACAAGAGCACTATCCCATAGATAGTGGAGAGCATGCAGGCATACAGGCAGATGTGGTTTGGGTGCTGAGAGTGCTACATCTTGCAAGCAACAACAGGAAGTCAACTGTCAAACAGTGTAAGAAACCTCAAAGCCCACAGTGACATACTTCCTCCAACAAGGCCACATCTCCCAATAGTATCACTTCCTTTGGGGGCCATTTTCTTTCAAACCACCACACCATCCCCTCCATACACCTTTTCCAATCCAACTCTTTTCTTCAAAGCAACATTTTCAAAAACATTTCTAGGAATCACTATAATAATACAATAAAAAGGCTTCTTCTGTGGTTAAATACTTAAAGAATGTTAGCCTAAAAACATGTAAATGGTTAGTTTCCTGCCAGAGTTTAGTTTTTCATATGTTAATATGAGATACAATTCTCTGTAGTGTTATCCTGTGCCAAACTGAACCTCTTTTGTAGACAAGTATTTCTTAGAGTGATTTTCCTCCAAAGTGACTATCTGGGTATGTGCTGCCTGAGAGACATTTGGTCCACAAAGAAGGGTAACAGTTTGAAATTCTCATGAAGTAATTTAAGTGAACACTCATTAATAGGAAAAATATTTTAATAAAGGATTTCATAACTATCATGTTTACATCATCTAGGACTCTAAATTGCTCTTAAAATAACATTGACAGTGGTTACTTAGGACTTACATATTACTCACAAAATCAAATAATTTTTTTTGTTTTATTAGTTGTGTTTACTCAATTAATCACGCTTTAAAAGTATACTGCCTTATTCTGAGTTTCAAAAGCTTCCAAATATTTCTTTAAACTATCCAATCTCAGTTTAAGTCAACAGATCTATTAGAAGACATTGACTTAAATCTTACTATTTTAGCTAATATGGCATACAGTAAAATTAAATACCCAACAGAGAAGGCTTAACCATTACAGAATACTTTTTATGTAACACTGATCAAGACTAACACTGAAACATATTTTTCAGGGAAGAACTCTTGTGATAACTATGAGCTCATCTCTCATTTTGAAAATACAAAATTCTCCAAGTAGCTATTAGTGATGTTAAGTGTAATCATTTGGTTTGTGATTGAAAGACTTTATCAAAGAAGTACTTTTCAACAGCAATGGGTAAAGCAATTATAGGGTGATATTTGGGCAGCAAGTCAACAGTCTATTGCTCTACAACCTTTTATTTAGTAATTTCAGGTTATACTGATGGCAAAAATCCCCTTTTCCATTTTGCTATAATACACCTTTCTCCCTTACAATGTAAGTCAGTAAATTGTGATATTATATTTGTGTTCAGTAACCAGAAATCATCTCCAGTTAATTTTAAAATAAAATTTAAAAAGTATTTACTTGTTAACAGAATTTTAAATTTATTAGCACCAAGTTCCGACTTCTTCAGTGTTTCTGTCTTTCCTGCTCATCAAGAAAATCTGGGATGTGTGAAGCCTCAACCTACCACAATGGTATCCTGAACCAGTGAAGTCAAAATCCCTACGACAAGAGCCACAAACCAACATTTAAAATTCTGCAGATGATTTCCTTGTGTAAGCAAGGATTAGAACTGATGATCATAGTAATCACATCATTTCTTAACGTTTTAATATTGGAAAATGTAGACAGTTTTAATACAGCGAAAATGTGAAAAGAGGCACTAGAAACAGAAAAGGGTGGGGCGATGGAAAGGCGAAAAAGAAGGAAGTCTGGCTTTTCTTCAAATTCTCCATCTCTTAAGAAGGATAAAAGCATCAAAGATCTGAAAAACACTGCATGATTTCTGGGAAATCAGGTCCAGGACTAAAAGTTTTCTCCCAATAGTCCACGGTAATCTGATTAACTGAACAGAGAACCTATTATAAATAAAGAGTCTATTTTACAAAATAAGTTCTTCTCGTGAGAAAAAAAAAGGAAACTGCTAATTTAGGCAGGAGTTTCATTTTCCTGCAGGGATAGCTGGATAAGCGCTTTTCTCTTGGTTGAAACAAAACTGATGATACACAAAAATTTCAAATTCATTTGTATATCACTTTTTTCAGGAAGAGATTTATAATCTCTTTTTCCAAACTATAAAAGCATAGCTTTCAAATAAGAGATTAACCCTTACTTATGTCAAACTTCTGGCAAATATGAAAGAAGAATAAAGAGAACATTCTTAATAATTAACTACAGAAGACCTCTATCTTCAAAAACCACAAGTACACACATTAAAACTATAATAACTAGAATTACATATCTCATTCTTTGCTGAATCATTATATTCTTCCACTTGGATTATGTAAGATCTGCCATAGTCCATGAGATATTAATGTTCCAGATCCAGTACTGTGGACTCTGGCCCAAGAGATAAGTCATATAGGGGACTCAAAAGCTTCAAACTGTTTACTAGTGTCTAGAGCGGTGAGAGGTCTGGGCAAATAGAGGGTCATTTGGAGGGTACTGTGGTACAATGCTCTTGTATCCTGTAAAGATTTGTCACTTGTATTGGTTTAATGAAATGCTGATTGGCCAGTAGCCAGGCAGAAAGTATAGGCAGGGTGACTAGAATAGGAGAATTCTGGGAAAAGAAAAATGCTCAGTCTGTAGCCATCACCCAGAGGCAGAAGATGCAAGATGAGAATGCCTCACTGCAAAAAGGTACCAAGCCATATGGCTAACACAGACAGGAATTATGAACTAATTTAAAATGTAAGAATTAGTTAATAGAAACCTGCCTATCCTCTTGCAACCTCAGTGGAACTCTGAAACAAAGTTTGCTACAATAACGAGAGGACCAAGAAGTGAGAGACCAACCACCTGTCAGGACACCCCACTCTTTGGGCCATCCATAGTGGGGAAGAATCCCAGGCCTCTCCCCCACCTGCCTCAGCTTATCTAGCCAGCGAGCAGGAGTTTCCTGCAAACAGGACCAAGGAAGGAGCTCTAAAGCACAGGTTGTGATTACACAGAGTGGACCAAGAGAGCGAACCAGAAGAGAAGACCAAGGGAGCATGCTAAGAGAGAGACCTCAGTGGCTCCTAGAGACACAGACATGGACAGTACAGAGCAGACCAATAACAATTTCCAAACACTCAGACAGCCACTGCAAGGATTTGACCAAGGTGAAAGACACTGCTGGCCTCATTTGAAGGAAGAGATGGATAGTGGACTGGAGAGGGAGGAGGAGGGGAGTGGGGGGTGGAGGAAGGGAGTGGGAGGAAGGGAGGAGGCAGAAATTTTTTAACAAAGATAATAATAAAGAAAAAAAATCCTCCAACAACCTAAAAAGCAACATGGTAACACTGGAACCCAGTGACCACACAACAGAAAGACTTGATCATCCTAACCCTGACGAAGCAGAAGAAGACGATTTTAAATGTGACTTTATGAAGATGATGGAGACCTTTAAAGAGGAAATTAAAAATTTTGTAAAGAAATGGAGGAAAAGACAAACAAAAAATTGGGAGAAATTAATCTCTCAAAGAACACAAGAAAACTAAGAAAAAAATCAAACAGTTGAAGCAAACAGTTCAAGATTTGAAAACTGAAATAGAGGCAATGAGGAAAACACAAACTGAAGGAATTTTGTATATGGAAAATTTGGGTAAATAGATGGAAACTACAGACACAAGCATAACTAACAGAATACAAGAGCTGGAAGAGAGAATCTCAGGTATTGAAGATACTATAGAAAAAATAAATTCAGTGGTCAAAGAAAACATTAAATCCAGCAAGTTCTTAACACAAAACATTCAGGAAATCTGGCACACCATGAAAAGACCAAACCTAAGAATAATATGGATAGAAGAGAAACTCCAGTTCAGAGGCACAGAAAATATATTCAACTAAATCATAGAAGAAAAATTTTCCAACCTAAAGAAGGATATCCCTATGAAGGTACAAGAGGTTACAGAACACCAAATAGATTGGATAAAAAAAAATGTCCCCTTGCCATACAATGATCAAAGTGAAAAACATACAGAACAAAGAAAGAATATTAAGAGCTGCAAAGGAAAAAGGTCAAGTAACAAATAAAGGTAGATCTATCAGAATATACCCAACTTCTCAATGGAAACCATGAAAGACAGAAGGTCCTGGGAAGATGTGGTGAAGACACTAAGAGACTATGGATGCAAGCCCAGACTACTATACCCAGCAAAGATTTCTTTCACCACCAACGGAGAAAACAAGATATTCTATGACAAAAACAGATTTAAACAATACTCATCCACAAACCAAGCCTTACAGAAAGTACTAGAAGGAAAACCTCAACCCAAGGAAGCCAACAACACCCACAATAGCACAGACATCTGGGGAAATGCACAAACATTACCACCAAAAAATAACCAGAGTTAAAACCACTGGTCAGCTTCCCCCCTTCCCCCTGGGGCCACAAGATCTCCCCAGAGCTGCTCCCTTGCAGGCTGGGCCTGGGCTGTGGGCTCAGCCCAGCAGGGGCAGTTCCTGTGCTTTGAGAGCCTGCCTGAGGACAGGTAGGCCCTGTGTCAGCTCAGCCACATTCCTGGCCAGCAAGAGTCAGTGAACTTCTAGCAGATATCCATTGGAGGAGGGGTGAGTTTGCTCCTGGCCCGAGGGCTTTGGCTAGGAGGAATTCAGACTTTCCCCGCCCCACTCGACTTTCTGGTCACCCTGCAGTGGTGGTTCCACCCTGCGGAGCTCTCCTGAATCCCATCCCAGCTTTCATCCAGGTACACCTTCCTCTCTTCCCCCCTTCCCCCTGGGGCCACAAGATCTCCCCAGAGCTGCTCCCTTGCATGCTGGGCCTGGGCCGTGGGCTCAGCCCGGCAGGGGTAGTTCCTGTGCTTTGAGAGCCTGCCTGAGGACAGGCAGGCCCTGAGTCAGCTGAGCCACATTCCTGGCCAGCAAGAGACAGTGAACTTCTAGCAGACATCCATTGGAGGAGGGGAGAGTTTGCTCCTGGCACGAGGGATTCAGCTAGGAAGAATTAAGACTTTCCCCGCCCCCCTCGACTTTCTGGTCACCCTGCAGTGGTGGTTTCACCCTGCGGAGCTCTCCTGAATCCCATCCCAGCCTTCATCCAGGTACACCTTCCTCTTTTCCCCACATCCCCCTGGGGCCACAAGATCTCCCCAGAGCTGCTCCCTTGCACGCTGGGCCTGGGCTGTGAGTTCAACCCGGCAGGAGGGAGTGCCTGTGTTTCAATAGACTGCCTGAGGAAAGGTAGACCTTCTATCAGTGAAGTCCCTGCCCAACAAGGGAACCTGACCTAGTACCAGAAGATCCAATATAGAGCATTTGAAGGAAGAGATGGGCAGACGCCAAGGCAAGAACTCCTCCAACAATCTAAAAAACAACATGAAATCACCAGATCCCAACGACCCTACAATAGAAGGACTTGAACCTCTTAATTCAGAAGAAGTGGAAAAAAGTGCCATTATGAAAGCAATAGAGTCCCTTAAACAGGATATGAATAACTCCCTTAAAGAACTGGATGAGAAGTACAACAAAAAGATTGAAGAAATGAGTAAAGAAATAGATGAGAAGTATAACAAAAAGTTCGAAGAAATGAGTAAATCCGTGAATGATACTCTGAGAAACCAAGAAAAAACAATCAAATAGGCAATGGAAACAGTTCAAGAATTGAAAACGGAAATGGAGGCAATGAAGAAAACACAAAACGAGGGCCGACTGGATATGGAAAATCTAGGTAAACGAACAGAGACTACAGAATCAAGCATAACCAATAGGATACAAGAGATGGAAGAACGAATCTCAGAGTCTGAAGATACCATAGAGAAAATAAATGCTCTGATCAAAGAAAATAGCAAATCCAACAAATTCTCATCACAAAACATTCAGGAAATCGGGGACACAATAAAAAAACCAAATCTAAGAATAATAGGGATTGAAGAAGGAGACGAACTGCAGATCAAAGGCCCAGAAAATATATTAAACAAAATTATAGAAGAAAACTTTCCCAACCTAAAGAATGATATTCTTATGAAGGTTCAAGAAGCATCCAGAACACCGAATAGACTTGATCAAAAAAAAAATCCCCTCACCATATAATAATCAAAACACAAAACATACAGATTAAAGAAAGAATATTAAGAGCTGCAAGGGAAAAAGGGCAAGTAACTTATAAAGGTAAACCTATCAGACTTACACCAGACTTCTCTATGGAAACCATGAAAGCCAGAAGGTCCTGGATAGAGGTACTGCAGAAACTAAGAGACCATGGATGCAAACTCAGACTACTATACCCAGCCAAGCTATCATTCACTATCAATGGAGAAAACAAAATGTTTCAGGATAAGAACAAATTTAAACAATTCGTAGCCACAAACCCAGCCTTACAGAAAGTAATAGAAGGAAAATCGCAACCCAAGAAATCCAACATTGCCAACACTGCCTACAATAACTCAGACATCTAGCGACCCTTCACAAGCTTAACTCAAAGAAGGGACACATACAAACTCTATTAAACAAACAAACAAAAAATAATAATAACCCGAGTCAACAACCACTGGTCATTAATATCACTTAATATTAATGGACTCAATTCACCTATAAAAAGGCACAGACTAAGAGACTGGATACGAAAACAGGATCCAACATTCTGCTGTTTACAAGAAACACACCTCAACCACAAAGACAGACATCTACTCAGAGTAAAGGGTTGGGAAAAGGTTTTTCAAGCAAAAGGACCTAAGAAACAAGCAGGTGTGGCCATTCTAATTTCCAACAAAATTGACTTCAAACTAAAATCAATCAGAAGAGATGGAGATGGGCATTTTATACTCATAACAGGAATAATTCATCAGGAGGAAGTCTCAATCCTGAATATCTATGCCCCTAATATAAAGCCTCCTACTTATGTAAAAGAAACACTTCTAGAACTCAAGGCAGTCATCAATCCACAGACACTAATAGTAGGAGACTTCAACACACCTCTCTCACCAATGGACAGGTCAATCAGACAGAAACCTAGCAGAGAAATAAGAGAATTATTAGAGGTATTGAATCAAATGGACTTAACAGAAATCCATCCATATAGAACATTCCACACAAATAGGAAAGAATATACCTTTTTCTCTGCAGCTCAATGGAACCTTCTCGAAAATTGACCACATACTCGGTAACAAAGCAAACTTCCACAGATACAAAAAATATTAGTAACTACCTGTGTCTTGTCAGATCACCATGGATTAAAATTAGAATTCAACAACAATGCTTCCCCCAGGAAGCCAACAAACTCATGGAAGCTGAACAGTCAACTACTGAATCACCCCTGGGTCAAGGAAAAAATAAAGAAAGAAATTAAACTCTTCCTTGAATTTAATGAAAACAAAGACACAACATACTCAAACCTATGGGACACTATAAAAGCAGTGCTAAGAGGAAAGTTCATAGTACTAAGTGCCCAATTAAAGAAAACGGAGAAAGCACACATTGGAGACTTAACAGCACACTGGAAAGCTCTAGAAAAAAAAGAAGCTGATTCACCCAGGAGGTCTAGAAGACTGGAAATAATCAAACTGAGGGCTGAAATCAACAAAATAGAAACACAGAAAACAATCTAAAGAATCAATGAATCAAAAAGCTGGTTCTTGGAGAAAATCAATAAGATTGACAAACCCCTATCCAAAATAATCAAACGGCAGAGAGAGAACATGCAAATTAATAAGATCAGAAATGAAAAGGGGGACATAACCACAGACACAGAGGAAATTCAGAGAATCATTAGATCTTACTATGAAAGTTTATATGCCACAAAGTTGGAAAATGTAAAAGAAATGGACATTTTTTTTTAGATAAGTACCATATACCAAAGTTTAACCAAGAACAGGTGAACAATCTAAATAGACCTGTTAGTCGCGAAGAATTAGAAGCTGTTATCAAAAAATCTCCCTACCAAAAAAAGCCCAGGACCAGATGGTTTCAATGCAGAATTCTACCAGAACTTCCAGGAAGAGCTAATACCTATACTCCTTACCGTATTCCACAATATAGAAACAGAAGAGTCATTGCCAAACTCCTTTTATGAAGCTACGGTTACCCTAATACCAAAACCACACAAAGACACAACCAAGAAAGAGAATTACAGGCCAATCTCACTCATGAACATCGACGTGAAAATTCTCAATAAAATACTGGCAAACCGAATCCAAGAACACATTAGAAAAATTATCCATTATGATCAAGTCGGCTTCATTCCAGATATGCAGGGCTGGTTCAACATACGCAAATCTATCAATGTAATCCATCATATAAATAAACTGAAAGAAAAAAAACCATATGATCATCTCACAAGATGCTGAAAAAGAATTTGACAAAATTCAACACCCATTTATGATAAAGGTGTTGGAGAGACTGGGGATACAAGGATCATACCTAAATATAATAAAAGCAATATACAGCAAGTCGACAGCTAACATCAAACTAAATGGAGAGAAACTCAAAGCCTTTCCACTAAAATCAGGAACGCGACAAGGCTGTGCACTCTCTCCATACCTCTTCAATATATTGCTGGAAGTTCTAGCAATAGCAATAAAACAACATAAGGAGATCAAGGGGATTCGTATTGGAAAGGATTAAGTTAAACTTTCGTTATTTGCTGACGATATGATAGTATACATAAGTGACCCCAAAAACTCTACCAAAGAACTCCTACAGCTGATAAACACCTTTAGTAACGTGGCAGGATACAAGATCAACTCCAAAAAATCAGTGTCCCTCCTATACACAAAGGATAAAGAAGCAGAGAGGGAAGTCAGAGAAACATCACCTTTCACCATAGCCACAAATAGCATAAAATATCTTGGAGTTACTCTAACCAAGGAAGTGAAAGACCTATTTGACAAGAACTTTAAGTCTTTGAAGAAAGAAATTGAGGAGGATACCAGAAAATGGAAAGACCTCCCCTGCTCTTGGATTGGGAAAATCAACATAGTAAAAATGGCAATTCTACCAAAAGCAATCTATAGATTCAATGCAATCCCCATCAAAATCCCATCAAACTTCTTCACAGACCTTGAGAGAACAATAATCAAGTTTATATGGCAAAAGAAAAAACCCAGGATAGCCAAAACAATCTGATACAATAAAAGAACTTCTGGAGGCATTACCATCCCTGACTTCAAACTCTATTACAGAGCTACAGTATTGAAAAGAGCTTGGTATTGGAATAAGAACAGAGAAGTCGACCTATGGAATCGAATAGAAGACCCAGATATTAACCCACAAACCTATGAACACCTAATTTTCGACAAGGGAGCTAAAGGTATACAATGGAAGAAGGAAAGCATCTTTAACAAATGGTGCTGGCATAACTGGATGTCAACCTGTAAAAGAATGAAAGTAGATCCATACCTATCACCATGCACAAAACTCAAGTCCAAATGGATTAAAGACATCTACATTAATCCGTCCACTTTGAACCTGATAGAAGAGAAAGTGGGAAGTAGTCTACAAGATATAGGCACAGGAGGCCTCTTCCTAAGTAGGACCCCAGCAGCACAGACAATAAGAGAAACAATGAATAAATGGGATCTACTGAAACTGAGAAGCTTCTGTTAAGCAAAGGACACTGTCAGTAAGACAAAAAGGCTGCCTTCTGACTGGGAGAAGATCTTCACCAACCCCTCATCAGACAAAGGTCTGATCTCCAAAATATACAAAGAACTCAAGAAACTAGGCACTAAAACTCTAATTAACCCAATTAAAAAATGGGGTACTGAACTGAACAGAGAATTCACAACAGATGAACTTCGAATGGCCAGAAGACACTTAAGGTCATGCTCAACCTCCTTAGCGATCAGGGAAATGCAAATCAAAACCACTTTGAGATATCATCTTACACCTGTCAGAATAGCTAAAGTCAAGAACACCAATAATAGCCTATGCTGGAGAGGCTGTGGGGTGAGGGGAACACTCATCCATTGTTGGTGGGAATGCAAACTTGTGCAGCCACTGTGGAAATCAGTGTGGCGGTTTCTCAGGAATCTGGGAGTCAACCTCCCTCAGGACCCAGCAATTCCACTCTTGGGAATATACCCTAGAGATTCCCTAACATACTACAAAAGCATTTGTTCCACTATGTTCATAGCAGCACTATTTGTAATAGCCAGAACCTGGAAACAGCCTAGGTGCCCCTCAATAGAAGAATGGTTAAAAAAGGTGTGGAACATATACACATTAGAGTTTTACTCAGCGGTAAAAAACAATGACATCTTGAATTTTGCATGCAAATGGATGGACATAGAAAACGCTTTACTGAGTGAGGTAAGGCAGACCCAAAAAGAGGAACACGGTATGTATTCACTCATAAGTTGATTCTAACCATAATTAAAGGTCTTTGAGCCTATTATTCGTGATCCTAGAGAAGCTAAATAAGAAGACGAACCTGATGAAGATTATTTAGCTATCTGCCAGGAGGTAGGAAATAGACAAGAGTCCCAGGTAACCTCGGGTGCATGGGGGTGGGGTGGGAGGGTTGTTGGAAGGGGAGAGGGTTAGAGAGTAGGGAGTAGGGGAGGAATGGGGAAAGCTAGGTGGACCGGGATGGGGGGAAGGGAGGAAGGATGAATATGGGATCAGGGAAGAATATATTTCAACTAAGGGAGTCATTTTAGGGTTTACAGGAGACTTGATTATATATGGGATCCCAGGTCCAAGGAGAGATCCCCAGATTGTTCTCTGGACAGAGGAGTGGGTGCCTGAACCGGCCTTGGCCCATAACCATACTGATGAATATTTTGCTTATCACCATAGATCCTTCATCTGGCGAAGGATGGCGATACAGACGGAGACCCACATTGGAGCACCAGACTGAGCCCCCCATGGTCCAAATGAGGAGCAGAAGGAGGAAGAAAATGAAAAAGGAAATAAGGACTGCGAGGGATGCTATCACCCACTGATACAAGGGGACGGATCTAATGAGAGTTTACCAAGGCCAGTTGGACTGGGACTGCACGAGGACGTGATCTAACCAGATTCTCGGAATTTGGCCGGATTCTCTGAATGTGGCTGGCCCGAAGTCTTTCTGAAAAGCCATTGACTGACACTGAGACTTGTTTCCTCTGCATATACTGGATTTTGGGGATTCAGTCTGTTTGAATACTCACCTTCCTTGACCTGGAGGGAGGGGGAGGAACTTGAACTTCCCACAGGGCAGGAAACCCTGCCTGCCCTAAGGGACGAAGAGGGAGGAGGAGAGGGAGTGGGGGGAGTGGGAGGGTGTTGGGAAGAGGGGCGGAAATGGAAACTTTTATAATTTAATAAAATTACTTTCAAAAAAAGGCAATCCTTTCAAAAGCAATCTATAGATTCAATGCAATCCCCATCAAAATCCCAACAAAATTCTTCACAGTCCTTGAAAGAACAATAATCAACATATGGAAGAACAAAAACCCCAGGATAGCCAAAACCATCCTATACAATAAAAGTACTTCTGGAAGCATTACCATCCCTGACTTCAAACTCTATTACAGAGCTACAGTAATGAATACCATTTGGTATTGTCACAAAAACAGAGATGTTGAACAATGGAATCGAATCGAAGACCCAGATATTAATCCACACACCTATAAACACCTGATTTTTGACAAAGAAGCTAAAATTATACAATAGAAAAAAAAGCATCTTCAACAAATGGTGCTGGCATAACTGGATGTCAACCTGTAGAAGAATGAAAATAGATGAATATTTATTACCATGCACAAAACTCAATTCCAAATGGATTAAAGACCTCAATATAAATCTGACCACACTGAACCTGATAGAAGAGAAAGTGTGAAGTAGCCTGCAACACATGGGCACAGGAGACCACTTCATACATATAACACCAGTAGCACAGACAATAAGAGCAAGAGTGAATGTATGGGACCTCCTGAAACTGAGAAGCTTCTGTAAAGCAAAGGACACAGTCAATAAGACAAAAAGGCAACCTACTGAATGGGAAAAGTTCTTCACCAACCATATGTCAGACAAAGGACTGATCTCCAAAATATACCTCAGGACCCAGCAATTCCACTCTTGGGAATATACCCAAGAGATGCCCTATCATACTACAAAAGCATTTGTTCAAGTATGTTCATTGCAGCACTACTTGTAATAGCCAGAACCTGGAAACAACCTAGGTGCCCTTCAATAGAAGAATGGTTAAAGAAAGTGTGGAACATATACACATTGGAGTTTTACTCAGCGGTAAAAAAACAATGACATCTTGAATTTTGCATGCAAATGGATGAAAATAGAAAACGCTTTACTGAGTGAGGTAACTCAGACCCAAAAAGAGGAATATGGTATGTACTCACTCATAAGTGGATTCTAGACATAATTAAAGGACTTCGATGTAGAAGGCCGCAGCCACATTCTCCATTATCAAGATGGCGCTGACATCCGGCTTCACCGCCAGGTGAATGCACATGTGCTCGGTAATTTCCCACTGAGTCCCCGCCTACTCCCGAGGCATCACCTGGGACTGGGAGCAGCGGACCTATCCAAGAGTGACACGTCCAAAGCAGGGTCTGTTTCCTATATAAGGGATGGGTTCCATCTTATCTGGGTCTCCGCCATGTTGGCTGATGCCCGCTCTCCCAAGGGGCATTAAAGCTTTACTGCAGAAGTATCCTATGTGTACCGCGTGGTTCTTGCTGGCGAGACGGTAGCGCGGGACATCTGGTGCTGATACCCGGGAAAAAGAAGAACTTTGCACCACCGGAGACCCCTTGGACACAAGGAGGATTCAGAACTGTAGGCATGCGTGCTCAGAGAGGTACGTTCTAAAGTCCAGAGAGCATATCAGAAACTGAGCAGCAGTGGGAGGTTGTGCGCGCACCCAGATAAGTTAAAAAGGACCCTCCGGTAAAGAATGGGGGAGACAGAAAAGAAAATAAGTTAAAAAGGACCTCCCAGTGATTTTAAAAAAAGTAAAAATGGGGGAGAAGGCTGATTTACAAGGTCAAAAGCTTTATGTTATGTTGTTCATATTGTCTGTTGTGTACTGGATAGGAGAAAGATATTTAAACTTAGAAACTGCTAAGGATATGATGTTTTGGAAAAGAGGTTCTGTTTTCGTCTCCACAGAAAAGGAGAGCCTAAGGGTGTACTTGGGATTTATGTGGTTTGAATCACCGAGACCTCCTGAAATGTTGTAGTGTATACCCCTAAGAATGCAACGGCCCAATAACAGCAGGAAGCAGCCAGAGACTAACGACGCCCAAATTCCCTAAAAGATTAAATGAGGTCCTTGCAGAGCAGCAAGCCTGCTTCTCTGAATTCCGCTTTGCTCCGTACACCGGTTTGGGCTCGGAATGGGTGCAGCTGGGGCTGGAGGGCGGCTGGAGCGGAGCTTTGCTCTGTGGCTATGGTGGGGAGCACATTGCCCCGGCTCAATTGGTGCAGCTCGGTTGGTGCCTGGCCTGGAGGATGTCAGAGCGGTGCCACAGGCAGCCGGGCCAGAAGGCTTACAATGTACCTAAAATTGTGAGGGTCTCAGAGGCAAAAATGGCTCTGATTCCATTTGGCTACGCTAAACTACGCTGACTTCAGGCAGGGCTGGTCGTATTTATCATAATAAAAGCGCAATTAAGGTTTAAATGCAGTAAACAGGCAGTACCGTATTACATCTACATAGTGTGACTTAAGTTTTTAAAAACTGCTTAGCATTTTAAGAACTCAAGTCCTCCTAAAAGATTGCTGTGTATACGCTTGGCTTGTCTGGTGTTTCGGGTTCCGCAGGGAGATGGATGCGAAGGGCCCTTGGATTTCGGGGTGATTGGGTCGTTGGCTGGATCTGTGAGAGTTTACAGCCGCTTTTGCTGTGGCACAGGTGTTGAGAGTTGGCTAGTAGGGAAGCGGCCCTGTTCGCCGCCTCTCCCATTGGCCCCTTGAGCCGCAGCAGCTCTGGCGCGGACCTTGAGTTATTGCCGGCCTGTGCAGCCTTGGTCTGGGTGTCGGCTCCCGCCACACTCCGCCACCAACACAGCCTCAGAGAACTAGGCTAGCCCCGCGGGGAAGGCAGGGGCGCCTGGGGGTGGAGCCACCACTTCTTGGCTTGGGACACGGGGATCCGCACAGCGAGCAGGCCCAGGGCCGCACACAGCCCTTGGATGGCGGGCGGGCTCTGAAACCCAAGGCCACCGTACCGGCAAGAAATACGGGAGCCAATAAATCTTAAATCTAATATCAACAAACAGGGCCTGGGTTTTTCCTAGGCGCCACTGGGGCAACACGGCCCATACCATAAAAAACAGAGATCCCCATATGGGTTCCCCAATGGCCACGTCATCTTAGGACTCCAGGCTGGAAACAGGAAAACGGTTTTCTCATATTTTTAAAACAATAATCTCATCTGTGCCAGATTTAAAATGGTTTAATTCTAAGGCCTACTATAATGACACAGACAAACAAGATTGCTCTTTAGAACAGAGACCTATAGGTCTCTAAGTTCAAGACCAGCCTACTTCCAGTACTGACTGTGCTAAATTTTTACACTGAGTTTTTTAATACTCTTAAATGTTATTTTGGGAGAAGAGTTTGTTTATGTTTTTTTTCTAGAAATGCTACTATTCATGCTGTGGATTCATCTGTCCAGAGGCCTGAGGACAAAGCCTCTGCTATGGAGCTGTCTGGCCTGATTGCTGCGGAGCTGGCGGGTTCCTGAGGGATGGTCCAGCTCCTGCCCTTGGTCTGTCAGTTATTGCTATGTTGTTGTTGTACATTGCAATGTTGTTGTTGCTATGCCATTGCTATGCTGCTAGATTTCCCCTTGTTTTGTCAGTTATTGCTTGCTATCAGTTTCCCTTATCCTGTCAGTTATTTCTGCTAAACACTATGGGTATCTTCAAGATAGGTTACAAAATGCCATGGTTATTTAAATTAAAAATTGGATAAATATCTATTTAAACAAAAAGGGGGGGAATAATAAAGGAACTGCCCCCGATGCCAAGAATGGCCATCGCCATGGCTCTGTTCACCATAAATTTTTTAAATCTGGATGATAATGGCCAAAATGCTGCAACACGACATTGTTCGGATCCGCAGCGGCCCAAAGATTTGGTTAAGTGGAAAGATGTGCTTTCTAATGAATGGAAAGGCCCGGATCCCATCTTATTGAGATCCAGGGGAGCTGTTTGTGTCTTCCCACAGGATCAAGAAAGCCCATTCTGGCTGCCAGAGCGATTGACCCGAACAGTGAAGAGTGATCCACAACACACGGATTCGCCTGAGGACCTGGCTGCTGTTCCTCCTGCCATTTTGCGGATGGATGACAGAGCACCGATGGAGGACACTCTCAGCTTTCCCGAAGCTGTTACCAGTCAGCCATAGGATGGCGGTGTTTCCTCGACTTTTTACAACCAATATGACTCTGGGGCCCCTCATACCATCCTAGAGATGATTTATAAGCCTGGCCGTAGGACTCCAGTCCTGGGCCGTATCCCTCATTCCCCTACTTCAAAGAATGGGTGGGGGTGGAAATGTTTTGGAACAGTCCTATGCTATGGATTAGTGTTTCTCCTCTGGATGGTCTGCTGACTCAAATCCCAAAATCGTAGGGACAAAGTGGTTATTACACAAGCGTTGGCTGCCCTGAAACAGGGGCCTCTACTGATGTGTAGTTATTTATGTTAAAGCAGTAAGGTTTAAGCCAACCAGCTCCTGCACCCCTAGGACTGTGGTCCATTGCACAGGGTGGAGTGCTTGGCTTAGCTAGCCCTGAAGGTTGTTGAGCTGAAGAGCATCGCACAGAGAATGGCCCTCTCTGAGAGATAAGTCGCTTTGCTTAAGGGTTTCCTGCCGTATATTCCCTTTCCCAGAAAATTGGCAAAGGGCAGGCCGGATAGGTTCCAGGTGTCATGAGCCTAGGGACAGATTCCGTGTAAGCCCATTTTTATGTTTTCATTTTGGGAAGTGCGACCTCTATCTTTACCTTCCTAGGGAGTTGCCTTTCTGCAAAGAAGTAAAATTAGGGGGAGATGTAGAAGGCCGCAGCCACATTCTCCATTATCAAGATGGCGCTGACATCTGGCTTCACCGCCAGGTGAACGCACATGTGCTCGGTAATTTCCCACTGAGTCCCCGCCTACTCCCGAGGCATCACCTGGGACTGGGAGCAGCGGACCTATCCAAGAGTGACACGTCCAAAGCAGGGTCTGTTTCCTATATAAGGGATGGGTTCCATCTTATCTGGGTTTCCGCCATGTTGGCTGATGCCCGCTCTCCCAAGGGGCATTAAAGCTTTACTGCAGAAGTATCCTATGTGTACCGCGTGGTTCTTGCTGGCGAGACGGTAGCGCGGGACACTTCGAGCCTATAATTCGTGATCCTAGAGAAGCTAAATAAGAAGGTGAACCTAAAGAAAATCATATAGTTATCCTCCTGGATATGGGAAATAGACAAGATTACCAGGCAAAACTTGGGTGCACAGGGGTGTCTGTGTGGGGGGTTGGATGTAAGGGGAGATGTGTAGAGAGAAGGGAGATGGGGAGGATTCAGTAGAGCTTGGCGGAATGGGATGTGTGGGATGGAGGAAGGATGGATATGGGAGCTGGGAAGTAAATATCTTAATTAAGGGAGCCATTTTAGAGTTTGCAAAAGACTTGATTCTAGAGGGGTTCCCAGGTCCAAGGAGAGGTCCCCAGATTGTTCCTTGGGCAGCAGAGGAGGAGGTACTTGAACTGGCCTTGTCCCATAGCCACACTGATGAATATCTTGCATATCACCATAGAACCTTCATCTGGCGATGGATGGAGATAGAGACAGAGACCCACATTGGACCACTGGACTTAGCTCCCAAGGTCCAAATGAGGAGCAGGAGGAGGGAGAACATGAGCAAGGAAGTCAGGACCACGAGGGGTGCGTCCACCTACTGAGACTGTGGGACTGATCTAATGGGAGCTCACCAAGGCCAGCTGGACTGGGAGTGTTGGAGCATGTGATCAAACTGGACACTCTGAATGTGGCTGGCAATGAAGGCTGACAGAGAAGCCAAGGACAAAGGCACTGAGTTTTGATTCTACTGCATGGACTGACTTTGTGGGAGCCTGGTTTGTTTGGATGCTCACCTTTATAGACCTGGATGGAGGGGGGAGGACCTTGGACTTCCCACGGGGCAGGGAACCCTGACTGCTCTTAGGACTAGAGAGGGAGGGGGAGGCAGAGAGGGGGAGGGAAAAGGAAGGCGGGGAGGAGGTGGAAATTTTTAAGAAAGACAGAAAGAAAGAAAGAAAGGAAGAAAGAAAGAAAGAAAGAAAGAAAGAAAGAAAGAAAGAAAGAGAGAACTCAAGGAATTGACATTAAAATTCTAAATAACCCAATTAAAAATGGTGTACAGAATTAAACAGAGAATTCTCAACAGAATAACCTCAGATGGCCAAAAGACACTTAAAGAAATGTTCAACATCCTTAGCCATCAGGGAAATGCAAATAAAAACAGCTCTGAGATAAATCTTAGACCTGTCAGAATGGCTAAGATCAAAAACACCAATGATAGCCTATGCTGGAGAGGATGTGGAGTAAGGGTAACACTCATCCATTGCTGTGGGAATGCAAACTTGTGGAACCACTTTGGAAATCAGTGTGGCGGTTTCTCCGAAAATTGGGAATCTCAGGATCCAGCAATACCAGTCTTGGGAATATACCCAAAATATGCCCAATCATACTACAAAAGTATTTGTTCAACTATGTTCATAGCAGCATTATTTGTATTAGCCAAAACTTGGAAACAACTTAGAAGCCCCTCAACGTAAGAATGTATAAAGAAAGTGTGACACATCTACACATTAGAACTACTCAGCGGCAAAAAATGACCTCTTGAATTTTGCATGCAAATGGATGGACATAGAAAACACTATTCTGAGTGACATAACCCAGACCCAAAAATATGAATATGGCATATACTCACTCATTATTGGATTCTAGCCATAAATAAAGTACATTGTTCATGATCCATAAACAAAAGATATAGTTCATGATCCTAGAGAAGCTAAGTAATAAGGTGAACTCAAAGAAAAACTTATATAGATCCACCTGGAATTTGGAAGTAGACAAGATCCCTGGCAAAAGTTGGGAGCATAGGGATAGGGGTAAGGGGAGGAAGGGGAGAGGGGGGGAGAGAATGGAGAAGGGGAGGGTTGGAGAGAGCTTGGGGGAGTGGGATGGTTGAGATGGAGGAAGGATGGATATGGGAGCAGGGAAGAAGATATCTTAATTAAGGGAGCCATTTTGGGGCTGGCAAGAGGCTTGGCTCTAGAGGTGTTCTGAGGTGTCCATGGGGATGTCCCCAGCTAGGACCCTGGGCAGTGGAGGAGAGGGTGCCTGAACTGGCCTTCTCCCATAGTCAGACTGATGACTATATTGAATATCACCATAGAACCTTCCTCTGGCGACAGAAGGAGACAGAGACAGAGACCCACATTGGAGCACTGGAATGAGCTCCCAGGGTCCAGTTGAAGAGCGGAAGGAGGGAGAATGAGCAAGGAAGTCAGGATCACAAGGGGTTCTCCCACTGAGAAAGTGTGCCTGATCTAATGGGAGCTCACCAACTCCATCTGGACTGGGAATGAAACAAGCATGTGATCAAACCGGACCCTCTGAATGTGGTTGACAGTTGGGGTAGACAGAGGGGCCAATGATAAAGGCACTGGGATTTGTCTCTACTGCATGTGCTGGCTTTTGGGATTCTAGTCTGTTTGGATGCATACCTTCCTAAGCCTGGATGTAGTGGGGAGGGCCTTGGACTTCCCACAGGGCAGGGTGCCTTGCCTTCTCTTAGTACTGGAGGGGGTGGGGAGAGGGAGTGAGGGGGAGTGGGAGAGAAGTGGGAGGAGGGGAAGAAGTGGGAATTTTGATTGGTATTATTTTTAAAGTAATAATAATAAAAAGAAACCTGGCTTTAGAGAATTTCCCAGGAATCCACAAGGATGACCCCAGTTAAGACCCTAAGCAATAGTGGAGAGGGTGCTCGAACTGGTCTTGCCCTGTAGTCAGAATGATAAATTTCTTAAATATGACCATAGAAACTTCATCCAGCAACTTATGGAAACAGAGGCAGAGACCCACAAAGGAGCACTGGACTGAGCTCCCAAAGTCCAGCTGAAGAGTGGGAGGAGTGAAATTATGAGAAAAAAGGTCAAGACCATGATGGGAACACCCACTGAAACAGTTTACCTGAGCTAATAGGAGCTCACCAACGCCAGTTGGACTGGGAAGGAACAAGCATAGGACCAGACTAGTCCTTCTGAATGTGGGTGACAGTTGCATGGCTGGAGCAGACTGAGGGACCATTGGCAGTGGCATCAGGATTTATCCTAACTTCTTTTTTTCCCCAAAGTTTATTAAATTATAAAAATTTCCATTTCCGCCCCACCTCCCAACACCCTCCCACTCCCCCAACTCCCTCTCCTCCTCCCTCTCCATCCCTAAGAGCAGTCAGGGTTTCCTGCCCTGTGGGAAGTTCAAGTTCCTCCCCCCTCCCTCCAGGTCCAGGAAGGTGAGTATCCAGACAGACTGGATCCCAAAAATCCAGTATATGCAGAGGAAACAAGTCCCTTGTTGGTGGGAATGCAAACTTGTGCAGCCACTGTGGAAATCAGTGTGGCGATTTCTCAGGAAACTGGGAGTCAACCTCCCTCAAGACCCAGCAATTCCACTCTTGGGAATATACCCAAGAGATGCCCTATCATACCACAAAAGCATTTGTTCAACTATGTTCATAGCAGCACTATTTGTAATAGCCAGAACCTGGAAATAACCTAGGTGCCCCTCAATAGAAGAATGGATTAAGATGGTGGGGAACATATACACATTAGAGTTCTCCTCAGTGGTAAAAAGCAATGATATCTTGAATTTTGCATGCAAATGGATGGACATAGAAAACGCTTTACTGAGTGTGGAAAGCCAGACCCAAAAAGAGGAATATGGTATGTATTCACTCATAAGTGGATTCTAGCCATAATTAAAGGTCTTTGAGCC
Organism: Myodes glareolus; assembly: GCF_982192425.1. Classification (NCBI taxonomy): domain Eukaryota; kingdom Metazoa; phylum Chordata; class Mammalia; order Rodentia; family Cricetidae; genus Myodes; species Myodes glareolus. Next base: position 757,784 of record NC_142053.1, read on the forward strand.
TATTAATCGTGATCCTAGAGAAGCTAAATAAGAAGGTGAACCTGAAGAAAATCATGTAGTTATCCTCCTGGAGACTGAAAATAGACAAGAGTCCCAGGTAACCTCGGGTGCATGGGGGGAGGTGGAAGGGTTGTTGGAAAGGGAGAGGGTTAGAGAGTAGGGAGTAGGGGAGGAATGGGGAAAGCTCGGGGGACTGGGATGGGGGGAGGGAGGAAGGATGGATATGGGAGCAGGGAAGAATATATTTCAACTAAGGGAGTCATTTTAGGGTTTACAAGAGACTTGATTATAAATAGGATCCCAGGTCCAAGGAGAGATCCCCAGATTGTTCTCTGGACAGAGGAGTGGGTGCCTGAACCGGCCTTGGCCCATAACCATACTGATGAATATTTTGCTTATCACCATAGAACCTTCATCTGGCCATGGATGGAGATAGAGACAGAGACCCACATTGGAACACTGGAATTAACTCCCTAGGTCCAAACGAGAAGCAGAAGGAAAGAGAACGTGAGCAAAGAAGGCAAGACCAGAGGGAACCTTCATCCGACGATGGATGGCGATACAGACGGAGACCCACATTGGAGCACCGGACTGAGCCCCCCAAGGTCCAAATGAGGAGCAGAAGGAGGAAGAACATGCAAAAGGAAATCAGGACCGCGAGGGGTGCGATCACGCACTGATACAAGGGGACTGATCTAATGAGAGTTCACCAAGGCCAGTTGGACTGGGACTGAACAAGCACGTGATCCAACCAGATTCTCTGAATGTGGCTGGATTCTCTGAATGTGGCTGGCCTGGAGTCTTTATCCTTACTTCTTGTACTGACTTTTTGGGAACCCATTCTCTTTGGATGGATACCTTGCTCATCCTAGATATAGTAGGGAGGGCCTTGGACCTTTCCAAAGCAATGTGCCTTACCTTCTCTGAGGAATGGATGGGGGTGGGGAGGTTAGTGGAGGAAATGGGAGGAGGGGAAAGAGTGGGAACTTAGATTGGTATATATAGTGAAAAAAGATAGTTTGTTCTCTTTAAAAAAACAGAAAAATGGTAAAAAGAAAAAAAGAATTAGTTAATAAGAAGTCTTAGCTAATAGGTCAACCAGTTTATAATTAATGTAGATCTCTGGAAGTTTCTTTGGGATTGAACGGCTGCAGGACTGGGAGGAACAAAACTTCTGTCAACAGGGAGTGGGGAATCTTGTTAGCATGTTATCAGAATGATGACACTTATAGCAATGAGTGGGTGGCTCTTACACAGGTAGGTAATCCCTGGGTTTCTGGTTTAAAAAAAAAAAGGATTTCACAGAGCCTTGGCTAGAGTGAAAATGTTGGAATCTGTTGAGCCCACAGAGGCATTCCAGAAAAAAAGTGCTTCTGCCATGACCCCTTGACCTTCTGTCTGATGGAGAATATCAAACATTATAATTCTGAAGCAGTACCCTGTCCCTTGTGGAATGCACACTTGGTCAAAGGGTTGTCCAGAGTAATAAGAATGCAGGACATAGCCAGAGCCCGAGGGGGATCAGAAGTGAACCAGGGGCTATAGGGAACTGATGGAACGCAGTCTTCCTGCATTTCTGCCAGGGGAAACATCATGTTTCTCAGTACATTATATATGGACAATGTTTAACGTCTTCATCGAAGAAAATCAGTTCTATCATCTCTGGTAAAGAGGTTATCATGTTAATTGACTCTGGGTACTTGAAACAAATCATGTGCCCTGACAAACATGTCTTGCTTTCAAATGAAAACAAATGCATTCAATGCTTTAACTGCCTAACCCTGGTATCATTTAGGTTGTGAATACAATGACAGCTAATTTTTTTCAGAAAACTTAAAGTCAGGCCTTCTTGGCTCTATTTTTCTTGCAATGCTGGGATTGAACCCAGGGCCTCACACATAATAGGCAAATGCTCTATCATTGAGCTACATCCTCAGTAATCTCGAAGCAAAGATGCTGACACTATGAGGCATCAATTGAGGTTCCCCAAAATGTTTGCAGCTACTTCAGTGACCACTGAGCTTTAGCTGGAACTTGAAGTGTGCACATTGTGACTAATCCTGCACCAGCTCTACACAAACAGAAGTGACCACATGGACCCTAACCAAACTTCAGGAGAGACCTATAGTCCTTATTTCAGACAATGAGGGCAAAATCTGAGTCTAGACTATTACCTATTACAATCTTTCAAAGGAATTCCAACCTGCTAATCTTTATTATGCTCACCAATAATCACAAAGAAAGCAGATGGACCAGAAGTCAGCAACCAGTTCACCAGAGAAGTAGTAGATGACCACTCCCCATCACATGCTCAAAGGGGCATGGCAATAGCTTTTGCTGTCACCATACCATTGATGTGGGTAAGACACAGGGAAAGTGACATAGCTACAGAATCATCATAAATAGCATAACTCAAAGAAGGATACAGGTAAAACAGATGATGACCCACAGTTATCAATAAATATACTATACACACAAAAATTACCTAAAACAATGTATGTGTTTGATACTAAAGGATTGTTATTAAAATTTTCTAAATTAATGAGGTATTATACTTATGATAGTTTTAAAAGTATACCTAGCTTTAGTGTTAAAGACATATTGGAAACAATAAAATGACTCTGGTATTTTACAATAAGTGACAAAACAAATATAATTTCATGATTGCTATAGGCAAGCAATTGATACTTTGGGAAATCACAGTACTATACTCTCTTATGTTTCCACAATAAATAGTGAAAAATCATTTTCAAATTCTTTTAGAAAAGTATGTACCAAGGAGAGTTGTACTACCATTTAAAAGGATGATTAATACATATCACAAATAGAATAACTTATATTGGTTTAAGTAATATTAAAATGTAATAAGGAAATACAAATAGGTGAATCCTAAACAGTTTTACACATCCACTGGTAATTTCAATCTTACAATTCAATACATCATTGTCAAGGTATGTCAAAAAGTAATTATCTTTAATGTATAACCTTAAAAGCACACTATTACATATGGGTTCATCTACATATCTAAGAATTCACTTGCATTAAACTAAAACTTTAACAGGGAAGAGTTTTCTTTATATAAATAAATATATTCAATAAATACTTGAAATCTATTACGTAGTAAGCCCTGTGGGTGCAATGAAGATGGCAGACAGCTTTTGGAAGATGATTTCCTAGTTGGAATTGAGAACATGGTAACAGCCATTATAGCAAAATCTGGAGTGTACACAGACTTTTATTTTAAAGAATAATTCTGATAGAGATTGCATTAGATGGAAACAATTTATTTTACATATGGTAACACTGTCTTTCTAAATTCTGAATGTGTGGAACATCTCTTTAAAATTCTGGCTTATATGTTATATTTCATACTAACTGGATAAAGCAACAGTACTTCCATAGAGGGATACTGTTACCCCTAATACTTTAACAAAATTTCAAACAACAGAAAATTTTCTGTGAAATAAATATCTAACAGTTTCTTCCTTCTCCCACCTAAATTACTTGAAAACAGCGATGAGATGCAGTATGTGGTAATGGTGGAAAACATTTCTGGACTGGATCTTAATACCTACAAATGACTCATCTGACCATCCAACAATGAATTTCTAGCAGTTGGTTTCCATAAAGATCCACCTATCAAGTCCAATACCTACATTACTTCATACATCTTTAGCAGAAGTTCATTTTATAGTCAATCTTTAGTCATAATACTTATACTATCATATTGGCAGGATAATTATAGCATGTATAAGTACCTCTTTCTATAATCTAAAGTCAACTAAAAAAGAAGGCACAAACCAAGATACTAATATCTTTCATGCTTAAAGGCAAATGTATTCATTCCTTTCCATGTAACATATACTAAGGTAAGTATACGCTGCTTTTCCAAAGGATCTTATATAGCGGAAAGGGAATATTTTTTTCTTTTCTTTTTCACTTTTTATTGTTTTTACTGCATTATACATTTTTCTCTACCCTCCTCCATACCCCTCCTCTTCCCCTTTTACCCTCTCCCATGACCCCCATGCTCTAAATTTACTCAGATCTTGTCTTTTTCTCAAAAGAGAACATTCTTACTAAGCTACTCATTGATCAAGTCATGAGGCATATACTGGGAGAGTCAACATCTATTGTCTTTTCCAACATGTCAAGCTTATGAGAAGGCCTGTATTAACTTTGTACCAGGAGAAGCCTATGGAAGCCATTCAGATTTGCCACAACAGGAGAAAGGTACAAGACAAGAGTAGCGAGAGGAGTGTTGTTTGTCCTATGTTTAAGTGCAGAAGGTACTGGCAAGAAAAAAGAAGGAATAAAAAACAATGGAGTGAAGTTGTATTTTTTATGATGCCATGCCAAGCAAAAAGCCTCCAAAAAATCCTCCAGTTACTAGAACATTCTTCTTTACAAATGACACAACCTGAAAAACAGAAGATTTTGATACAATGAGTTATTTTGCTATGGATGTTGATCATTTCCATTACTGACAACTATAGGTAAAGTCTTATTTCCTTATTTTCCTAAGCTCCTACCTCCCCTACACCTTCCTGCAAAAGTTTCTACTCTCCTGGCCACTTCCCTTACAAAGTAAATGAGAAATAATATATCCTACATCCTGACCTAATCATTTCTTTTTGTTTTTGCATTATGCAGTATGTGTTTGTGTGTGTGTGTGTGTGTGTGTGTGTATTTGTAGTACATGAACATGTATACACATGTGCATATACATATGTAGGGCCAATATTGATAGGTGTCTTCCTAGATGACTCCCACCTTATATATTGAGGCAGGCTCTCTTGCTGATCCTAGAGATTGCCATTTGGGCTAGTCTGGCTAGCCAGTTTGCTCTGATGATTTTGCAATAGCCTTGAGACTTTAGGCAGGCCACACCTGGCATTTACATGAGTGCTGGGGATCTAAAACTCTGGTCTTTAGATTTGTATGGTAATCACTTTACCAACTAAGCTATATCCCTGGCATAGTCAAATCATTTCTTGAACTTAAGCACAGTGTCTTCATTTTCCAACTGAGTAAGCCATTTGCAACATTACATTCCTATCACTCTGTCCATTCTCCTTGCACCATTATGCAAAGTCCACAGTGTCTCTTCACTACTACTGTATCTAGAGATCTTGATTAGCTTTAACTGTCAACTTGAGACAACCTACAAATATCTGAGAAGAGAATATCAATTGAAAAATTGCCTAAATTAAGTTTTCAACCTGTGGCTCACAAGTCGCCCAAGACCATCAGAAAACACAGACATTTACATTAGAAAACATAAGAGTAGTAAAATCATTATGAAGCAGCAGCAAAAATAATTTTATGGTTGGAGGTCACCACAACACGAGGGATTATATTAAAGGGTCACAGAATTAGGATTAATCTGGGCACGTTTGTAGGAGACTGCCTTGATTGTTAGTTGATGTAGGAGAGCCCACCATACTGTGAGCAGCACCGTTCTCTAGGCAGGTGATCTTGAACTGTACAAGAAAGCTAATTGGTATAAGCCTGTCTGTCAACCAGCAAACAGCATTCTCTGTGGTTCTTGCCACATGCTCTTTGACTGTGAATTAAATTCCTTAGTCAGAGGTAATGCTGTATGGGATAGCAAGCAGGCAGCAAAGATACATTTGTTTCTCTTTGTGTTTAGCTGTCCAAGTTCCGGCCTTGATTTTCCCTCAATAAAGGCCTGAACCTGGAACTGTAAACTGAATAAATCCTTTCCTCCCCTAAACTGCTTTTGGTCAGAATATCTTATCCCAGAAATAAAAATGAAGTTAGGACATTATGTCTCTTTGCCTCACTTCCACTGCAGCCCTTAATTCTCTAGGACTTCCACATTTACTTAAACAAAACACTATCAGAGGTAAACAAAAAATTTCACTTACAGTTTTGATATGTATATCTGGGGAGATATGTATATATGAGTACACATTCATGTGTATAGAGTTCACATATCATCTATGGCCATTTTCACTCTATATGAGGAAGTCTGATCATTGTGACAGAGACCATAACTCAAAAACTGAAAATATTTACTACCTGGCTATCTTCAGAAAAAGTTTGCCAACCCAATATTTAAATATTTCTATTAGTCATGTGCAGAACTCATGGAGTTTGGATATTTCAAAGATAAGCAGGCATAGAGATAAAAAAGTAACTCAAAAATGTTCACATTGGCAGTACACCCCACCCATTATGGCACACCTATTCCTATAAGAACTAGTTAACATGCCAGGCCTTCAATCCCAGCATTTGGTGGCAGAGACAGGCAGATCTCTGTGAGTTCAGAGCCAGCTTGGTCTACAGAGTAAGCTCCAGAACAACCAGGACTGTTAGACAGAGAAATCCTGTCTTAAAGAACAACAGCAACAATTTTTTTTTAACACAACCACTATCTTCATTTCCTTTGTTTTTTTCACTCACTGGCAAAGGTTACCAAATATTTGGATTACTAAGGTTTACAAGAAGAGGCTGGAGAGACAGTAGTTAAGAACACTGGCTGTTCTTCCAGAGGACCTGGGTTCAATTCCTAGCAACTACATGGCAGCTCACGACCATCTGTAACTCCAGTTCTAGAAGACACAATGCCCTCTTCTTGCCCCTACAAGCACTAGGTATGCACAGGGTGTATATATATACATGTAAGCAAAACACCCATATACATAAAAAATAAAGTAAAATCTTTTTAAATAAAAAATGCCTTCATGAGAGTGAGGTAGCACATGCTAGGTATCGCAGAACTCAAGAAGTTGAGACAGAAATTTAAGACTTTATCCCCTGAAAACTGTTTCTACAGTAATGATATTCTAAGATTGACATATCGAATATAGTTTTTGTCTCACTGCTCTAAGTTCTTTGTAATCATAAAGCTTTTTATACTGCTGAGACAGTTATGTAGCCTATTTTTTCTTTTTTAATTTTATTTAAATAACACTTTTTCCTTTTATTTTACATACTGACCGCTGTTCCTCCTCCCTTCTTGCCTCCCAGTATCCCCTTTCCATTTACCTCCCTCCCCTTCTACTCTTCCTCTACCTCCAGTCTCCATTCAAAAAGCGACAGGCCTGCCATGGGCTTAAGTAAAGCATGGCACATCAAGTTGTGGCAGGATCAAGTTCTTCCCCTTCTGTGAAGGCTGGGCAAGGTAATCCTGCATGGGGAACAGGTTCCCAAAAGCGAGCAAAGCACCAGGGAGAGGTCCTGATCTCACTGCTAGGAGCCTTACAAAGAGACCAAGTTATACAACTGTCACACACATGCAGAGGGCTAGGTCAGTCCCACGGAGGCTCCTGACTATGGGTCCAGAGTCCATGAGCTTCCAAGAGCTGAGGTCAGCTGTTTCTGTAGGTTCCCCAACATGACCCCCTGGTTCAAATAATCTCTCCTCCCATTCTTTAGCAAGACGCCCAGAACTTGGCCCAATGCTTGGCTGTGGATTTCTGCACCTGCTTCCATCAGTTACTGAATAAAGCGTCTCTGACAGCAATTAGGGTATTCACCAATCTGATTACAGTAGATGGCCAGTTCAGGCACTCTCTCCACTACTGCTATGAGTCTTAGCTGGAGTTATCTTTGGTGTGGGACAATTGTCTGCATTGTGTCAATTATATTTTAAATTAATGCTGATCGTCAGAAGACAGGCAGGAAGTATAGGTGGGACAACCAGACAGGAAGTAGAGGCAGGTCAATGAGAACAGGAGAATTCTGGGAAGAAGAAAGCCCATTCCTCAGCAGTCCTGGCCCAGCCACAGAAGAAGCAAGATGTGACTGCCTCGCTGAATAAGGTACTGAGTCATGTGGCTAACAGAGACAAGAATAATGGGCTAATATAAGTTATAAGAGTTAATAAGAAGCCTGAGCTAATGGGCCAATCAGTTTATAACTAATGGAGACCTCTGTGTGATTTCTTTGGGACTTAATGACTGTGGGAACTGGGCAGGACAAAACAACCCCAACAACAATCTTTGTGGGTTCCTGGAGGTTTCCCTGGCACCAGGTTTCTCCCCAACCCCAAAATGCCTCTCATCAAGAAGTTTCTTTCATTACTCTTCCTCTTCATCCTACCTCCAACCTGCCTCCTACACCCAGCCCACTCAAACCACTCCCTCAAGTTCTCATCCGTCCATCTCCCCTCCCCTGCCCTGTATCCCATTTTGTACACAAAACTGCTTGTACTTTTCATATACTAAATCTGAACAAAGCAAGTCTTACCTCCTCAGCTTTGCTCTTGACCTCAGTTGGTATTTGGTTATTCTTACGAATCTTCAACTGTTCTTTGGCTTTTTTCATGTCTTTCTCTACTCGTTGCCAGTCAACTTTGATGTACCCAGTATGGTTTGCCAGCTACAATTTTAACAGTGATAAAAGGAAATAAAAAACATGGTCTTTGGTATTCTTTTTTTCAAGATAAATTATGAAAGAGGTAATCAAAATTCTTCTGATTTTCTGTTTTTGGAGACATTTGCTATTTGTTTTTTTTTAAATGATCTTCAGACAAGATGTCTTATATTCAAGGTTCAAAATACTATATTCAAGGTTCCATGCCTAGTAATGGAAATAAACAATTGTCCCCAATTTCTGGTAATTCTTTAATGTACATGCTGAATTTTCCTTTATACAGTTTTAAGTAAGATTTAAAAATAAGATGATTAAACTCAAAGTAGTAAGTTCAATTTTTCAGAAATTTAAAAAAAATAAACATTTTTTCAAGGAATTATGTATAGAATGAAATTGATTCAAGCCGGGTGGTGGTGGCACATTTCTTTAATCCCAGCACTTGGGAGGCAGAGGCAGGCAGATCTCTGTGAGTTCAATGCCAGGTAATCTCCAAACACTTCAAAGACCAACAGAATATGGCATTAAAATGTTTTAATAACTTAGAGTTGTCTAGACATGAGATGTGTCTGCTTCTGGCAGCATCAATTACTTCAAAGAGGATGAGGGGAAACAAAGAAACTCATTATTGAGTTTGTTTTTAATGTAGCAAGGCTAGTCCTTTGGGCAAAATCTGTTCTTGCCTACAATGCTTGACAATATGCTGTATAAACTGGACATGAAGAACCCACAGAAAAAAAAATGACTGCTAAACTTTGCCAAAACAAGGCAGGAACCTTCAGGGTTCCTGCTTCACAGAAGAAACTGCCAGACATTCTGCAGGACACAGAGGAAACCGACTGACGAACTTTGCTAAATAGGTGAGACAGTCCTTCAAACATCCTGCTTCATGGAAAAGTCTGCTAGAATCTTTAGGCCTGTAAGATAAAGATGGATGCTCCAACGTTACAGAAGAACTTTGGGTGACTGTCCAGACAGTCAGATGTCACTGTCATTTCTAGAGTTTTGGAAGTTGCTTGCAATGGACTTCTTGTTTACTCAGGTAATATTATATCCTTCTAGGGATCTTTGATGGAGTTAAAGACTAGATAGTTATAATTATAGTTTTTCTTAGTTATGATAAAAGATAAATTAGATATAAAACTTTAGACTTACAAAGATAGGATAGTTGACAGAGTATTTTCTTAATTTTGGCAAATACAAATAGACTAACTATTGTAGCTATAATTCTTGCTTGATAACTGTTTTGTTATATATAATTTTATTGTTAAAGTTAAAACATTTCTTTTTGATTATACAGAAAGGGGGAAATGATATGGGATGTCTTTCATGGGATGTCTTTCTGTACATCCCATAACATTGTTCTCATTGGTTGATAAATAAAGCTCCACGGCTTATGGCAAGGCAGGATAGAGCCAAGTGGGAAATCCTAGAAGAGATACAGGAGAAGAAGGCAAAGCCTGAGAGACACCATCCAGCTACCCAAGGAACAACACACCAGAGCACTACCAGTAAGCCACAGGCCACATGACAATACAGAGATTAACTGAATGGGTTAATTTAAATGTAAGACCAGCTAGTAATAAGCCTGAGCCATTGACCAAACATTTATAATTAATATTAAGCCTCAGAGTGGTTATTCTGGAACTGGCAGGCAGGAGAGAAACCTTTAGTGGTTAGTGGCATTCAAAATAGTAAACAAAAAAATGTGTATGCTATTTTAGGGCATTATAGCCAATGTTGCAATTTCTCACAATATGTTAATAGGCAAGAGGAATTTCCAAATATCTAGGAAGCTTAATAGACAAACCTGAAGTAGAAAGAATCCACCTCCTACAGCTGTTGCAGCCAATTTTCCAACTTTCTGGAAAACGAAACCAGTGCACCTGTAAAACCAAACCAATATCAGACAAAGTGACAGGCTGTCAGATGCACACAAACCTGAACTTCTGACAATGCTCATATTCTACTTATCTTGAGATGATCTAGTTCCTTCCTACCATGTACAGAAACAGAAAGCCATGCTAGCCTCCAGGCTCCTACAGTCCCTATTGAAAAACACCCATTATACATTTCAAAGTCCACACTAACATCCTGGCCCATCTCACCTTGTCCTCTACCCTAAACCTCTAGGCTGTTTCAGTTAACATGTTTTCCTCCTCTTGGGCACCCCTTTGTTCTCTATACAGACCAGGTTTTCCCCTGTTCTCACTATTCCCACTGTTCTATTTTCTTTCCCTGCCATCTCCACTACTCTCTCTTGCTATTCCCCGCTATTTATCCTTCTCTTGCAGATATGACCATATCCAATCTGCTTCTTTTTCTCTTGGTTTTAGACTCTTTCAGATGGCTCTAGATGTTCTTTCTCTTTCTTATCTACAATAAAAATCTCCCCTACTGCCAACCACTGAGCAGCCATTCCAGCGGTTTCTTTACTGCATCCCTCACATATACTAAGAATGTATGCATGTAACATCATATGAAGCTTGTAAATTAAAAATATACACGCAAGCTGGGCATAGTGGGGTACACCTTTTATCCCAGTACTCAGAAGGCAGAGGCAAGTTAATCTCTGTGAGTTTCAGGACAACCTGGTCTACATAGAGAGTTCCAAACAGCCAGGTTTATGTAAAGAGACGATACCTCAAAAAAATATATTCAAATAGTCTAAACACTCTATTGAAAAGGAAGAGATTTCAAACTGAAGTTTTAAAAGATTCAGGCTGAGGAGATAGTTTAGTGAATAAACTACTTGCTGTATATATATGAGGACTTAAGTTCAAATCCATACAACCCATATACAACTGGGTGTTTTTTTTCAAAGTTTATTAAATTATGAAAGTTTCCATTTCCGCCCCTCCTCCCAACACCCTCCCCCTCCTCCCTCCCCCTCCTCCTCCCTCTCCATCCCTAAGAGGAGTCAGGGCTTCCAGCCCTGTGGGAAGTTCAAGTTCCTCCCCCTTCCCTCCAGGTCCAGGAAGGTGAGTATCCAAACAGGCTGGATCCCAAAAATCCAGTATATGCAGAGGAAACAAGTCTCAGTGTCATTGTCAATGGCTTTTCAGAAAGGCTCCGGGCCAGCCACATTCAGAGAATCTGGCCACATTCAGAAAATCTGGTTGGATCACATGCTCGTTCAGTCCCAGTCCAACTGGCCTTGGTGAACTCTCATTAGATCAGTCCCCTTGTATCAGTGGGTGATCGCACCCCTCGCGGTCCTGAGTTTTTTTTTCATGTTCTTCCTCCTTCTGTTCCTCATTTGGACCATGGAAAACTGGGTGTTTTAAAAGAGTAAAATCTATATGCTACAAGAAACCTATTTAAAATAAAAGACTCCATAAGTGTCAAGTGGGAAATCCATTAATGTGTTTCTGCTGGCTGCTGCCCTCTGTGCTTCTTTTCTTGTCTGATTATTTTTGGGAAGTTGTAACCCTAAGTAGGACCACTCTGAGTTCTATAAATCTTCCCAGAGCACTGATTCTCAACCTTTCTGATGCTGTGATTCTTTAATACAGTTCTTCATGTTGTACTTACCCACAATCATAACATCATTTTCATTGCTACTTCATAACTATAATTTTGTACTGATATGAATCATAATGTAATTATCTGTGGTCTTAGGCAACCTCTATAAAAGGTTATTCTACCAGAGATGAAGGAAGGGCGGAAGGGGCAGGAGGAAAGGAGGGAGGAAAAACTGCGGTCAGTATGTAAAATAAATGAAAAAATTAAATTAATAAAAAAATAAAAATAAAAAATAAAGTATTGTTCTATTCCCAAAGGGGTTATGACCCACAGGTTGAGAATCACTGTCCTAAAGGATTATCAAACACAAAAATATCTTGAGGACTCCCAAACTCTGCAACCCAATAAAATGACTTTAGGAAATTGAATTTCTATTTATAAGTAATGAATAACGGAAAATGAAAATTTGAAGCTACCATAACATCAAAATATGAAATATTTATAATTATTTGGGAATCTATGTTGACTATATATTGTGATATATTGATTGTATAGACTATATAACCTACAAAGCTGAAAAAAGTCAAAGAAAATAAAGCCATAGTGATTAGAATAATATGATACTGGCACCAAGACAAATCAATTTTTAAATGAATTATTTTTATTTTTTAAGTGTTTTATTTTGAGGTGTGTGTATGTATCATGTGCACATGTTTACATATGTGTGCACATGTGTAGCTTGCCATAGCATACATGTGGAAGTCAGAGGACAACTTATACAAGTCAGATCTCCCTTCCTATCATGTGGATCCCTGAGAAAGAACTCAGGTCCTCAGGCTTAATGGTAAGTGCATTAACCTACTAAGCTATTTTGTTGGTCAAAAGACATATCAATTTAATGCACAGATGATAAATTGATTTTTAATACAATATAAAGACATGGAATTAAAGCACACCTGTTCCCTTCCCTTTTCATGTTTTATGTTTAGATTGTTTCTACCTTCAAGTATTATGAATAAAACTAGAACATTTGTATGAAAATTTTTGTATAAAGCATCTGCTTTCCTTTATATTGTTTAAGTGCCAATGAATAGCAAGCCTGAGGCATATTACAACTGTGGAGGTATACAACACTACTTGGGAGACAGAGGAAAGAACATCACAAGTTCTGGGCCATGCTGAGCCATAGACCCCGTTGGAAAAAAAACAAAATCAAAACAAACACAAAAAAAGCCTCTTAAAACTCAATACTACAAAAAAAATGACAATTTCACAGGGAGAAAAACATGAATTTAATAAAAAAAGACAAAATTTAAGTAACAAATATGTTTCTAAGATTGATGAATTAGTCACTGACTCACTAAACTGGCTACTATTACGATAAAAAATATCAACAAATGAAAACTGCCACATTAACATGTGACACAGCTAATACAATTGTGTAGTAGCATTTCAACTTTTTTAAAATAAAGATTTCCTGAAGATCTGAGGGTAAAACAGTCCCACTGATTAGCCTTACAGACCAGATTATGGTAATGCAGACCTTTAATCTCAGTAACCACAATAACACACACGTTCAATCCCAATAGCCATAATGACACACATCTGTAATTCCAGTAGCCACACTAGTTGCCATAGAAACTGGGCACTGCATGCCTTTAATGACAGTGGTGCACACATTTAATCCCAGCCCTAGAAAAGATTATGAAATGGGAAAAAAACAGCTCTCAGACACAAAATCTTATTCTGAGATTCCTGGAGGCAGGATCAACATTTTGGATTGAGGTGGAGGTAAGAGTCAGTGGCTGGCTGTTTTACTTTTTGGATCTTCAGGTTGAATCCTAATTTCTGACCCTGAGCTTTTATTAATTGTGCTTCATAAGTGGATAGCGTCTTAATCTACCTCTTGCTGACTATGTTGCCTTGATCTAGAATCTAGATAAACATTCTGAACCAAAGCTTCTACAAAAAGTATGGAATTTTAAAAAGTACCAAGTTCAGAGTCATTTTAAGAAGAAAATTATATATATATATATATATATATATGTGTGTGTGTGTGTGTGTGTGTGTGTGTGTGTGTGTGTGTGTGTATGTATATAAACTTAAAATAGTGCCTGATTTGCACCAAGTACCTGTATGTAAGGGTTTTGTCACGAGGAATGTTATGGTTAAGGGGACAGTATTTATTGTAGATATGAGAGAAAGAACAGCCAGGGGCATCCGGAAGAGTCCAGAACAGAAAGAGAAGTAGATTAAACATGGCCAGCAGACTGGATATGTCCAAGGCTTCTGGAGAGAGGAGAATAGCGGGGATAGAGAATAGAGAGAGCAGAGTAAGAAAAGCAAGATCAGAGAATAGTCAGAATAGCCAGATTATAAGAAGGGTGAGTAGCTGGGTGTGTGAGGGGGGTCAAAGGCCAGAAGATTGGTATGGGGGCTTTGAAATATTTAACAAATACTTGTGAGTAAAAGGACCAAGGAAGCCTGGAGGTTAGCATGGACCTTGATATGCTGATAGCTGCTGCTGGTATATGTTAATTGGAGAGCCATGTATCTCTTTTGCCAGAGGTAAGGGAAATGATTCCTTTTGGCAGAAGAGAACCAACTTCACAAATTCTTGAGGAATGCTGGCCTTTACCTAACCACCAGAAATCCTCCTATAGTTCAGGTAGAGTTCATTTTTGGATATTTGGACTGCTTTTTGGAGTTTGGTGGATTAGACTGTCCTTTGGGTCTGACAGTAGCATGCAAAAAATATCAAATAGTACTTTAATTTAATGGTTTACAACATGTATTGGCCAATTTCAGTGAAGTCAATGTGTTTTAAATAATTAGAGAAGATAGTTTCTGTAACTATACTACTAAATCAGGCACAAAAGAACGGAAAATCGTTAACATCACTTACCATCCAGTAACACCACCAATTAACAGCTGGGTTGCTACACTATATTTTTCAGCTGACGGCCCAGATTTCTGCCCAAACAGCTTATGCCACCATGGTTGCTTTTTAGTAAATTCTGCAAGATCCAGTGCCTCAAATTTTCCATCAAAGTTTCCTATAAGAGAATTAAGATATCCAGTTAATGGTTGCTGGGGAAGGAGAAGACATTTTCTTCAGTGGTATAGCTAATGGTAAGGTGCCACGCTCTAGTAAATAAACTCTCATCCATGTTTCTGTAAACAGCCCTAGTGAAACTCAATGGGTCATCAAAAATAAAGTATAGTGAAGACAAGACATAACAATTGAAGAGGGTATTTTGGAAAAGGATGGGGATCAGCAGAAATAGGGAAGGACAAAAAAGAGTTATGGGGTATAAATATGATCAAAACACATTATATACAAGTATGAAAAGCCATAATAAAATCCATCATTTTTATGATTAATATAGGCTAATAAAAAACTAAGAAAACTAAGGTAAAAATATTTACTTTTTAAATAAATTACCACCATTTCTAACTAGATTAAGAGATTTTAAAGCAAACAGTTATAATAAAGAATACACAAATTTTCTATTTTAAATAGTAAATTATCTCTGAAATTCTGGGTTAGAATTTTGGAAAAACTGACTAAAATAAACAAATTTGAATATCTAAATTATCTCTGAAATTTTGAGTTGAATTTTGGAAAATTTTAATAAAATAAAAAAATTGAATATCTTTATTGGTCTTCTATTGTTCTTCCTCTCAAATTTAAAACAAATTAAGCTGACCTAGGAAAAACAAGTACTATTGGATAAAAGCATTCTAAATATAAATATTCTTAATTTACCTCTTTAGGAGCCATCTACAAACCAATTTTCTATATTATATGGATTTCCAGTGAATAAAGCAAACAATGTTAGAATGAGTGCTTACTAATTTATATGCTTAATAACAAACTAAATGCACAGAAAAACATAGGTACCATTTATTAATCTCATTTTGTAATCGGGAAACAATGCGCTTTGGAATGTAATACTTAGATCAGGAAAGGAAAACAAGCCAACAAAACATCTTTTTATTGTACAAAAATCATGTTACATCCAGTCCTTCCCTGAAAACATGCATCGAGACAACAAATGTCAAAAACTTACTATCCAAGACTATGCAGAAACAAAAGAAAAAGCCAAGAATTGTCATTTAAAAATATAATAGAAAATAGAGGCAAAATCAGAGATGATCAAGATATTAAGTTAAGCAAAAATGTTCAGAAGGTTACATACATATTCAATTGGAGTCCAAAAAGATTACTGGGTTGGGAGAGAAGTAACATTATAATATAATCCTTAGATAAAAAAATGTCCATTACAGGTTAAGGCAGAGGTTCTCAACCTGTGGATGGCAAGCCCTTTGGGGAGGGTTGCATATCAGATATCTTGCATATTAGATATTTACATTATAATTCATACCAGTAGCAAAATTACAGTTATGAAGTAGCAATGAAAGTAATTTTATGGTTGGGTTCACCACAACATGAGGTACCGTATTAAAGGGTTACAACATTAGCAAGGTTGAAAACCACTGAGTTAAGAAATCCTAAAATTTATATAGACAGACAAAGGACCAATAATAGTGTTCCAGTTACAAAAGTTGTACAACAAAATGCCCCCAAACATCATGAAACAAAGCTAATGTGTCCAGTTCTTTGCACGTGGAATTCAGTCACAGCATTAAGACTTCTATATTATTCTGTGATATCTGAGGCTTTAGCTAGATAACTTATTGTGCAGGGTCTAAAACAATCTGAGAAGTTTACAGTCACATGTACAGACCACTTTTCTTAGAGGCTAGAGTGGGTTTCCTTAATACCATTGTAATTAGCTTCCTCACAAACGGAGGAAAGATTAAGGACCTGGAAAAAAAAAAAAACTGTCTCATCATTTTAAGTCCTGGCCTCAGAAACCATACAGTTTTACTACCATCAAATTAAACTAGAGTAGTCCCCATCCAGATTCAGGAATAAGAAATATAGACTCCAAGTTCTACTGAGAGGGGAATATCAAAGTCCACTTAAAACAGGCCATGTGGGAAAATATATCTTCTATATGATACATGACCACAATCTTAGTGGGAAAGTTTAATGGCATTCAAAACTTACAAGAGCCACTTAAACTTAATTTAAAGATTTATAAAGCTACAATAAGCTATTCAATGATATGCTACATCAACCCAAGTATACACAAAAATGTTAGTTGAAAACAAAGTCTAGAAATAGATTTATACATACTATTATGTGACTTTTCTAACAAGGTATATCCAGGTAATTCTACAGTAGAAAGCAAGTCTTCTCAGTTTTGTTAGAAGCAGTATTCATGTGTTTTTTAAACAAATGGTCTACCTTATACCATACACAATAAAATAATCTATGTGACATAACAATAACATATCACCACCATGTTGAAGAAAATATCGCTGAAAACAAAAGTTTTTTTAAATGTAATTTTACCAAGCCCATTCACACAACAGATGGCTCCAGTCAAAAGTGGGATTAAGTTAGGTGTAGTTCCAAGCATCTGTAAGGCCAACACTGAGGCTGAGAAAGCATTGCTGAGTTTGAGGTCAGATGGTCACACAAAAATCTCTGATGATGGTGGATGAAGTGGAGTGAAGAGTGCCCTATAGCCCACCCAGTTTCATCAGTTGTTCATTAAGTACAGCTAAACAAAATTTACAAGTCTCGTCTATGGGACAAGGAAAACAATGATAATTACTATAAGCACGACAATTCATGTAAGCCTCAAGATGTCTCAGAAATTCCTAGGTACTCTCTATAGCAATTGCATCGCATGTGCTGGTTACAACCTAAATTTAATGAATCGACTGACTTAACGTTAACCAAATTAGAGTAAGAAGAATAACTTAAATGAATCGCTGCACTGGAGTTTTCTTTTACAGTAGGACGACTAAAAGTACCATCCTATACCTCCTACTAATTAAAAAAAAAATCAATAATACGAGTAGGATAGGGCCAACGAAAATGAGGACTGCCAGTCATTTGAAAGGCACGTCCTAAGAGACAAACACGCTTTTGTCAAGAGAGCCGAATCGCTTGAGAACAGGAACTGAATCTTTGTAGGGTACCTCGATAGGAAACCTCGGTAGGAAACCTCGGTAGGAAACCTAGGTAGGGGCGGTGCTAGAAGCCCGGAGGTAAGCCAAGAAAACGTCCCAGGGCAACTTTGCAACCAGTCTGAGCATAACCTTGGCCAGGGGCCGAAAAGTCTCCAAGCCTCTCCGTGCGCTACTGAGGCTCCCCGCGGCAGGAGGAATGCGGCAGGCCCTCGGCTATCCCTCATCCTAAACCAGCAAGGCGGTTCCACCCTCGACCCTCCGCGCGCTTCTGCCTTTACCTTGACTTGTGGCGGCCATTTCGGGGGAAATAGTATCGCGAGGACACAGTTGCAGTTCGCGGGACCAAGGACAGGCGTTAGTCATCCGCTGCTGGCTTCCGGCAAGTGGGGCATACTTCCAGTCCCGTGGGAGCAAAAGAGGGCGGGCCTGGCACCATGAGACAGCTTTTCTGTCCCAGAGCACTGCTTCACCAACCTAAGCTGCAACCCCACACTCGCGCAGAAGAATGTTTGCTATTCCTGCAGAAAGTCTCTTCGCCTTAGGAAGGCACGGTTTATTTCAGCTTCATTTATTTGTTTGTTTGTTTCAGATTGTTCGTATTTACGTAAGCGGTGAGCAGAATGCTTGCTATTCCTGCAGAAAGTCTCTTCGCTTTAGGAACGCCATGGTTTATTTCAGCTTTATCTATTTATTTATTATTTTAGATTGTTCGTATTTACGTAAGCAGTGAGCATATGTTAATTCCGGAGCTCATTCCAACGCTGCTTCATATCTTACACTTCTTTTTTGGTATTTCAAGACAGGGTTTCTTTGTGTAGCCCTGGCTGTGTTGGAACTCGCTCAGCTGATCAGGTTGGCCTCGAACTCACAGAGATCCGCCTGCCCTCTGCCTCCTGAGTGCTAGGATTAAAGGTGTGCGCCACCACTGCCCGGCTATTTTACACATTTTTAAAGCATTCCAGCCACATTAATATTATACACTTGTATTATAATCGTTGCTTCTTGCTCATCTTTAAAGTTTATATATTTTTAAGAGATTTATTTTTACTTTATGTATATGGATGTTTTGCCTACATATATGTCTGTGCAGCATGTGTGTGCAGTACTCAAAGAGGTCAAAAGAGGGCATAGGATCCCCTGGAACTGAAGAGGGGGTGTGATACAGATATCTCAATAACAGCTGAGCACTTCATTGTCTCTTATTCTCTGTACATTTACTAGTTGTGAATCTATTGCAAAAAGAAGCTTCTCTGATGAGGGTTGAATGATGCCCTGTTTTTCGGGTATAATAGTAAGACATGGGGGCAGTTTATTTCTATGTCCATTTAGGAAAGCAATAATATTAGGTTCTGCCCTATGACTTAGGCAGCTATAGGGTTTTGGCCCTATAACAAGTATGAGTTCTATCCTGTAGAGTGTCAGAGCCTGCTCCAACAAAGTCAGCCAGGGTTCCTGGAAGGGGGTGCTGAAGCTAAGGAAATGTTAGACTGAGAGAAATTGAGACAGAAACACAGGATAGATTAGGGGAACTTCCAGCTTACTCTGGACAGTCCCAAGTTTATTTCAGAACCTGCTTATATATAAAAGCAGAACAAAGCACAGCACAGTCAATATCTAACCACAAGACCATTCATGTCCTTGAGCAAGCAGTTTCTTTTATCTGGATGTGCCCTAAGGTCTAGATAGTATCAGCAGTATTCTTTCTACTAGATAGTATGTTCTTTTCTCATGGGCAAAATGCTCTTTCCCACAGGCTTAATCAGAACTTTCTCACAGCCCTCAAGGATACTGGAGCAAGCAGAGCAGGCACTCTTGAACTCAAATGGCTTTTAAGTCAGAATTGACTCCAGATGGAACTGAGTCACATGTGGGTTAGTAGAGTGGGCCTTAAATACAGCACGAAGTGGTTGGGAGTATCTTGTCATGACACCAATTATCATAGCTGCTGTGTAAGACTGTTTGATAACTTGCCTCCCCTAATAGCATGTATATAATCTTACAACACTACTTGCCAGTTGGGGTAAAGCTGGGTTTCCTCCTCTTTCTTTCTTTCTTTCTTTCTTTCTTTCTTTCTTTCTTTCTTTCTTCCTTTCTTTTTTTCTTTCTTTCTTTCTTTCTTTTCTTTCTTTTCCTTCCTTCCTTCGTTCGTTCCTTCCTTTCCCCTGCCTCTATTTTTGTTAGCCAGGTCTGTGTCAGTTTTATGACTCAGATATGTTATATCTTCAGCAATAGGGTCTCACCATCAAGTTCTGTAGAATAATTGACAGTAACATTAGCTATAGCCTATAATGTTTGGAGGTCCATGGGGCCAACAACTCCAAAAGAGGTAACCCACTCCTGGTACTGGGTTTGATATTTATTAGCCTGTAGTGAATTGTCACCCTGTTGTAGGGAGAACTCCATTTGAACTCTTATATATCTATACATGTGTATTTTAGAAAGTGTCTACAGTAGTAGGTTTCCGTATGTCTTTTTCAAATACCTTTAGTGTTAGTAATTACTTCCCATACTCTCTTCTCTTTCTAGTCTTCCCATCCTTATCCTTACTTAACCCTTCTTGTTCAATTAGTCCTCTTCTCTTTTCATACCTACTTCCCTTGAAATCTGCCTTGCTGACAAAATGCTGTTTCCTGTGGGATTAATCAGAACTTTCTCACGGCCCTCAGGAAATTGGCCTAGTCTTCTGATATCTATGGATACTCCAATTTAAAAACACATATCTAAAGGTTCAGTGTTAACATTCACATATGAGAGAGGACCTGAAATATTTGTCTTTCTGGATCTAGGTTACCTGATTGAGAATGATTATTTCCAGCTCTATGCATTTACATGTAAATTTGATAATTTAATTTTTCTTTACAGAAATGGAATAGTATACTATTGTGTGAATGTACTGCATTTTCATTATCGATTCTTCAGTTGATGGACCTCCGGGCTTTTTCCAATTCTTGGCTATTGTGAAATGGATAGCAATGAATATGGATATACACGTATTATTATAGTAATATGTAGATTCCTTTTGGATGTATGCCCAAGAGTTGTATAGATGGGTCATATGGTAAGTTTGTTTCTAGTTTTTGTGGGAAGGGAGGGTGTCTTAGTTAAGGTTTCTATAGCTGTGATAAAACACCATGACCAAAAGCATCGTGGAGGTGACAGGGTTTATTTCAGCTTGTACTTCCAGATAACAGTCCATCAGTGATGGAAGTCAGGGCAAAAATTCAAGCAAGACAGGAACCTGGATGCAAGAACTGAAGCAGAGACCATGGAGGAACATTGCTTAATGAATTGCCCTTTATAGCTTCATCAGCCTGCTTTCTTTATATAACTCAGAACCACCTGCCTAGGGGTGGCTCTGCCTATAGTGACCTGGGTCTCCCATATTAATCATTAAATAAGAAAATGCCCAACAGACTTTCCACAGGCCACCTTATGGAGACATTTTTCCAACTGAAACTTATCTTCACAAATAACTCTGGTTTATGTTAAGTTGACAAAGCAGAAACAACAACAATAAACAGGACAGAGGACACAGGTGTCTTTCCTGGGTCTCTAGATCAGGTGGACAACTGGAGAGTTGCTGTGGGGAAAACGAACTGGGATCTGGTAAATCCCAAAGTTTCTTTGCTGCTGGTACTGAGGAAGAAACTTTTAGAACAGTCTAAGAAACTGAGTACAATTAAAACCTCTTCTTTAGTATTCTGTTCCTTTTCTCAAGGACTCAAACTTGGTAGGATACTCTCAGAGAGGAATGGGTTAAGCCTTAGCTCAGCCACCCTTTTCCTATTCCAGTTTTTCCTGTGCCTGCTTTGCACTGCCAAAAGGAAGTAATCCTTTTCAGCTCTGTTTAGTGCTAATGCTACTGTCACTCTCAGAAGATAAATTTCCATAAAATCCTCTGCAAAATATTTAGGACTTTTCACTAAATCATAAATATTTTGCGTTTTTTCTTCTTGAGAGCTAAAGATATTTTAGAGAAGAGTTAATTTTTCACTTTTCTAGTTGAGCATTTTCTAGGAATAAAAGCCATGCAAATAGCACTCTTCACTTGCTTCTTTCTTAACCTTTTCTATTTCTGCTCTAGTGCCACCAGAAGATATTACCTAGGTGCAGTGGAAGTGTACTGGAACTATAGGCAGAGTGACTTACTCAATGTGCTGCACACGGACACAAGGTAAATATGCTCTGTTGAATGTAACATTGTGAGGCTATGTCTTTGACTACAAGATGCAGACACTAGGCAAAAGTGGATGACTAATACTTAGTTAAGTCCTTCAAACATTTGTAGGTAAGGTGTGCATGCAGTCTGATTATTTGCACCATGTTGCTTGCCATTTCTTCTCAGGGACCTAAGTTACTCATTGATTTTTGTTGTTTGATCATTGATTCTTTGTTGCATGTTGGCACTGTGGTTTAGAGAGAAGTATGGGATGAGGGAGAGAGAAGACACAAGGAGCATGGGAGAGAAAGAGTAGAATTCCCCTTAGCTTACCCCAACCTTCCATAGAAAGAACTAGAACAGTGAAATTCTCAGGAGTATGCATATGGTAGACTTTTGTCTGATATTTGCCCTTGCATAAGAAGCTTTTCATCTTTAGGAAGGGACTCTGGTTTATATGATGAGATTAGACCATTAAATGAGCTCCTCAGTGTTATAATTGTCACTAACTTATTTCAATTTTTCTACATCTTCTCAAATCTATTATACCTTGATTCGATAAGGTATTGAAACTGAATTATATGATAGTCTATTATTTTGTTAAAGTACTGTCTGGACTATATCTCCCTTGTCATTCTTGACATTTCTCTCCCTCTACATCCTTCCATCTTTTTCTCTTTCTCCTTTTAAAAATAATACTTACAGGACATTTCCTGATTTTATTGGATTTTGTCAACAAATATATTTTGGGTTTATTTATAAATTTTTTTAGTCTTTCTATTACTGCAGTTTCTGCTTCTCAATTTCATCCATCAATTCTTTCTAATTTTATTTGGATCACTTTGTTCTTCTATTTTTTGCTTATCAAGTTGAATGTTGAAATTACTTATTTTACGTTTTAGTGTGTTTTTTGTTTTGACTTTCTTTGTTGTTGTTTTGTTTTGAGACAGGGTTTCTCTTTGTAGCAGTTTGGGCTATCTTGGAACTCGCTTTGTAGGTCAGGCTGGCCTCGAATTCACAGATATCCACCTGCCTCTACCTCCTGAGTGGTGGGATTAAAGGCTTGTGCCACTACCACCTGACTTTTTTTTAAATTATCTTTATTTTTTGTTTTGTTTCGTTCTGAGACAAGGTCTCACTTTGTGGCACTGACTGTCATGGAACTCACTTTGTAGACCAGGCTGCTCTTGAATTCACAGAGATCATCCTGTCTCTGCCTTTTAAGTGCTGGGATTAAGGGCGTACACCACAGTGCTGGTCTTTCACTGTGTTTCTTTTATTTTTTTAAAACTTTTAATGATGCAAACAAAAATATACCTAAAAGCGAAGCTTCTGGAAAAACCATTTGTTCTTCCCTGTCTTGTATCGTTCTTCAAATTTGATCTTGGCTTCCCGCCTTGCCTTGTGTTTCAGGGCTGGGTCCCTAAAGACATCCTTGTTGACAACAGTTTTGTCCAGGGGGATGTCCACAGAGTACCTTGTGGGCATCAGGTGGTTGTAGTTATAAACCTTCACAAAGGACTTGATCTTGGATCTCTTGGCGACTTTCTTCTTGCCCATGGCAGCTGTCACTTTTCGGGGATAGCGGTAAATTCCAGCCACCAGGGCATGGCTGTAAGGGCGGTCTGAGCTGCCATCATCAATGTTCTTCACGATGACGGCTTTGTGTCCGGAGTAGCGTCCAGCCAGGACGAGCACCACTTTCCCGGGTTTCATGAACTTGCCCATTTCAACAGCGAGCAGCTGGTTCCCAGCAGAAAGGAAAGGTGGCCACTTCCGTTTCACTGTGTTTCTTTAAATGTGTACTATAAAAATTTAAACATAGTCATGAATATGAAAGCAGGAAAATCAGGCATTTATGTCCAGGTTTGGCTACATAGTGTGTTCATTGTCAGACCTGACTGCTCTTGACCCTATCACAAAATAACAAAAGAGATGGGGAGAATTTAAATACAATGTATATATTGTATTAATGTAAATGCTACATAGAGTCATATCATAGATACTGCATAAGTATTTCTGGTTGTTTATGTTTCACTTCCTCATTCTTCTCCCACATCACCCAGTCTTATTCAACACACAGTGTGTGCATGCACACACACACTCACACACACACACACTACTAATTTTTAAAAACTAGAATACTATACATACTTTATTTACTTTTTCATTCAGAAGCACCTTGTAGAATTCTCTATAGGTCAGTAGACACAACCTTAATACATTCTTTTTAATATCTGTATAAGAGCTGTGTCATACAAGTAAACACATTCTTATCATTATCATTTTGGATGGTGGGCTCTATCCAGTATCATAGTGTACTGATGTAGGTCATTCATTCACTTAGGCTTTCACTTATTTTGTGGTGTTTGGGGTGGACTTCAGGCCTCCTATTTTATTCATGAGTGCTTTATCACTGAAATACAGTCCCAGACATGTTGTTATTTTAGCAAACAGATTCTCTGGTGGTATTTGCTGGAACAAATGAAATAGTTGTTTTGTTTTTGAGACATGTTCTCTCTATATATCTCCAGCTGTCCTGGAACTCACTTTGTAGACCAGGATAGCCTAGAACTCATATTCACCTGACTCTGCCTCCTAAATTCTGGGATTAAAAGTGTGCACAACTATAACCAGTTGTTTTAGTTTCAATTTCTAGAAAGTTCAAGACTAATCATGAGTATACTGTATTTGCATCATTTTACCCCCTTTTTGCCCTCCAACTTTTCTCATGTCCCCACCCCCAACTTCCGCTCAAATTTGAGTTCATGGTAGACCATGCCTGTTCTGTCCAGTAGGTACTATCAAAAGCAGTCATTCTGGTCCTCAGGATCTTACAATCTTTCTGCCCGCTTTTCCTTGCATGTTTCCTGAACCCACTTAGTTAGAGATGTTGCATTTGGGATTGTGTTCCCATGGTTATTATTCTCTGTATTTTGACAAGTTGTTCTATTTCAAAAGGAATCTTCTTTGATGAGATGTCAGAGCTGTACTTATCTATGGTATAAGGATGGGTGTTTAGAAGGCAGGTAGATACTATATTACTTTAATTATAGAGTAGTAGTGGGTTCTTTTTGTAGGGTCTATGATCTCTTCAGCCACAGGTTCTTGTCTAGGTTTACATACCAGGCTATGTGTTCCCTCCAACTGAATTGATTTTATATCCAATTTAGGCAGGTGTTTGTTACTCCCAAGATACAAGTACTGCTATTTCACTACTGAGGCATCTTGCTGGTTTCATTATTGTTGTTGCTCTTGGACTGTACAACTGGGTAGGACTGAGAATAACTTTTCTTTCATGGTAGCTTGCATAGCACCTTCTGATAGTATGAGTGCTAGTCCTCATGAAGGGGGATTCCAGGTTAATAGTAGCTCAATTCCTCCAAGGTTCATGATGAAAGTGTGTGGTAGGATATTATCTTCATATTTTGGCAGGTAGCCAAGAGCAATGAAAATTGCCTATATTGTTTTGGAGAGTCTCTTGGACCCCACCCAACAATTCAAAAGGAGATATCCTTTGCCTGACACACTAACACTCTGGGGTTTTTATTAGTCTATAGTTCCCAGGAAATATTATTTCACTGTGTAGGGTAACTGTATTAAAATGTGTGAGTATGTGTGTATGTGTGTGTGTGTGTGTGTGTGTGAGAGAGAGAGAGAGAGAGAGAGAGAGAGAGAAAGAGAAAGAGAAAGAGAGAACATATGTATTGTATGTACTTTTTTCTTTTTGATTTTTTTTTCGAGACAAGATTTCTCTGTGTAACAGCCCTGGTTGTCCTGGAACTCACTCTGTAAACCAGGTTGACCTCAAACTCAGAGATCCACCTGCTTCTATCTCCCAAGTGCCGGGATTAAAGGCATGTGCCATCACTGCCTGGCTATATTTGCATCTTTAAATAAGATTATAAAGTAATAAATTTCATTATGACTTTACCAGACATCCTTAGTGATATTTATCCCTCTTTCCTTCCTTTCCCTCTATTTTCCTTCCTCCCCTTTCCCAGTTAAGTCCCTCTGTTTTTCCTTTCCCACTGTATCCTGCTATTCCTAATTCTAGAGCTCCTTCTTCACCCTCTACCAATTATCTTTTTGTTCCTGGTTTCTACAGTTATTCCAAGTTATACAATCAATCCTAAAGATTCAGAGCTAGGATCCACAAATAAGAAAGAACTTGTGACATTTGTTTTTCTGTGTCTGGGTTACCACATTCAAAATGATTGTTTCCAGCTCCATCCATTTATCTCTGACTTTCATAGTTTCATTAGCTTTCTTTTTATCTTTGTTAATTTTCTTTCTTTTTTTTCCTTTTATTTCTTTTTTTCGAGACAGATCTTCTGGCTGTCTTGGAACTCGCTTTGTAGACCAGACTGGCCTTGAACTCATAGAGATCCACTTGTCTCAGTTTCCCAAGTGCTGATATTAAAGGTGTGCACCACCACCACACAGCTTGAATTTTTATTATCCATTCATCAGTTGGTGAATATCTAAGCCAATTACGTTTCCTTGCTATTGTAAATAAAGTAGCAATGGACATGGGCATGCAAATATCTTTGTAGTAGAATATGGAGTCTTTGGGGCATCTACCCAGGAGTGATATATCTGGTTCATATAGTAGTTCTATTTGTAGCTTTTTTAGAACTTCCATACTGATTTCCAAAGTGGCTGCATCAGTTTATACTCGATGGAATAGAGTTCCTCTTTCCCAACATCCTCACCAGAATTTGTTGTCATTTGATTTTTTTTTTTGATGATAGGCGTTCTAATTGGGATGAGAGGGAATGTCAGTGTAGTTTTAATTTGAATTTCTCTAATTGCTAATGATGTTAAACACTTTTAAAGTGTTTATTAGCTTTTGTATTTCTTCTAGTGAGAACTTTCTGTTCAGTTCCACAACCTTTTAAAATAGTGAGTTTTCTCTCTTTTTCTTATACCTTTTTTATTTTACTTTTTTTTAAATTCTAATGAAATTACATTTTTCACTTCCCTTTTTTCTCTCCAAATCTTCCACTATATTGCTGTATTTAAAATTCATGGTCTCTTTTTTCATTAACTGTATTGCTTGAATATATTATATGCATGTGCATATATATTCCTAAATATAACCTTCTCAGTCTGTATATTGTTACTAATATGTATCTTTTCAGGGCTGACCATTTGGTATTGAATAACGATTGATGTATTCTTTTCCAGAGGAGACTTTTTCTTCCTTTCTTGTCATTCCTTAGTTGCTTCTAGTTCTTTGTGTGGGGTTGAGATCTCCTGTACTTTTCCTAGTCCACTTTGGCATGTCTATTGGTGACATCCTTGTTTAGTTCATCTTTGTTAAGTTGTGTTCATGAGATCTTTTGGATGTAGTTTCTGATATTACTAGGAGACACAATCTCACAGCAAAGTCCCTGTTCCTCTTGCTCTTACAATCCTTCCACTCCTTCTCCCCAAACCTTCCCTGAGCTTTGGGCATAGGAGTGTTTTATAGATATCCATTGGGACTCTGATTGTGGTTTTCTGTTATGATCTCCATTTGTTATGAAGAAAAGTTTCCCCGATGAGAGGTGAAGACTAAAATTATCTGTGGATATAGGAAAAAATGTTAGCCAGGTGGTGGTGGTACATGTTTTTAATCCCAGCACTCAGGAGGCAGAGGGAGACAGATCTCTGTGAGTTCAAGGTCAGTCTGGTCTACAAGAGCTAGTGCTAGGACAGGCTCCAAAGCTACAGAGAAACCCTGTCTCGAAAAAAAAAAACAAAAGAAAGAAAGCAAGGAAAAAAGGAAGGAAGGAAGGAAGGAAGAAAGAGAGAGAAGAGAGAGAGAGAGAGAGAGAGAGAGAGAGAGAGAGAGAGAGAGAGAGAAAGAAAGAAAGAAAGAAAGAAAGGAAAAGAAAAAAATGTTTAACATTTCATCAGGGATTATGCTGATTAGTAAAGTACTTGATGCAAATTCTCTAATATCCATGACTTCACTGGCAATGAGTAATTAGCTAAGTTTCCATTATCAGGCATGGTTTCCCTCTTGTTGAGTGGGTCTTAAGTCCAATCAGAGAACTGTTGGTTAACACCAAGGTAAGCATGCCACTACTGCATTCTTAAGGTTATCATGCCATGCTGGTCATTAATGTGGTTCATAGGTGTCATAGCTGGGTAGGACTTGGTTGCTTCTCTCCTTTGGAATGTTTGTTTCTTGTTTCTTGTTTGTTTTACTTCTTTGTATATTCTAAAATTATCTGTCCAGTGTATAGCTGGCAAAGATTTTCTTCTGTTCTGTAGGCTATCTCTTTCCTTAATAGATGGTTTGACTCCACTTGATAGATGTTTCCTTTGATGTGCAGGTCCCATTTGTTGACTATTGATTGGCCCTATTTCCTAAGCAATGAAATTTTTTTTATTCAGAAAACCTTTACCTATTCCCATGTCTTTAAGTGTGCTCCATACTTTGTCCTCTAGCAATTTCAGTTTCATATCTAATATTGAGGTCTTTGAGCTATTTGGAGTTTATTTTGTATAGCGTGAGAGATAAGAATTTCATTTCTTCTACATGTAGATGTCCAGCTTATCCACACCATTTGTTAAAGATGTTATCTTTTCTCCTGTGCATATTTTTGGCTCATTTGTCAAAAATCAGGTGACTGTAGGATCATGGACTTATATTGGGGCCTTCTACTCAATTTCGTGATCTATCTTCTTTTGTGCCAGTACTATGCCTGTTTTCTTACCATGTCTCTGCAGTATAACTTGCACTTGTAATCAGCTATAGTAAGTATTCTTTTTGCTCGAGATTTCTTTGGTTATGAGGATCCTTTTTGTTTCCATATGAATTTTAAGATACTTATTTTCATATTACTATGAAGAATGTAGCTTCAATGCTGGTGGAGATTGCATTGATTCTGTAGATTGGTTTTGATAGTATAATTTTCATAATACAGATTCTTCCAGTCCTTGAGCATGGGAGACCTTTCTATCTTTTTTCTTTTTAAAAAAAACAAACTATCTTTTTTCATCATACCTATCAATCCAAGTTCCTATTCCCTCCCCGCCTCCCATTCCCTTCACTTAGCCCCCCACCTCCTATGCACTCCCTAGAGAAGGTAAGGCACACTGCTTTGGGGAAGGTCCAAGGCCCTCCCTACTATATCTAGGCTGAGCAAGGTATCTGTCCAAAGAGGTTCCCAAAAAGCCAGTACAAGCAGTAGGGATAAATCCTGATGCCACTGCCAGTAGTCCCTCAGTCTGCCCCATCCATGCAGCTGTGAACCACAGAGGGACTAGTTTGGTCCTATGTTTGTTCCTTCCCAGTCCGGCTGAAATTGGTGAGCTCCTGTTAGCTTAGGTAAACTGTTTCAGTGGGTATACTCATCAGAGTCTTGACCTCTTTGCTCATATTCTCACTCTTTCCACTCTTCAACTGGACTTTGGGAATCTAATTTCTTTCTTCAGTGTTTTAACATTTTGCTGTATAAGTCTTTCACTTCTTTTGTTTTATTGATACCAAGGTAATTCTTTAGAACACATTTATGGATTTATTTATTTTATGTAAATAAGTGTTTTGCCTGTGTGCATGTCAGTTCACCACTTCAGTACCTAGTACAACAGTCAAAAGAGGGATCCCCTAGGACTGAAATTCCAGTCAGTCGTGAGCCACCATGACTGTAAACCAGGTTGGTCTCAAACTCAGAGATCCACCTGCTTCTATCTCCCAAGTGCCGGGATTAAAGGCATGCACCTTAACTGCTGAACTATCTATTTCCCCAGTCCCTGTATTGTCTTTTTTTAATATTGAGATTTAAAAGTTCTTTATATAGTTTCAATACTACAACTTTATAAGATTTATATTATGTGACTATTATCCCATGCTGTGGGTAATCTTTTCACATTACTAATAGTATTCTTTCAAACTCAAAGTCTTTCATTTTGATGAAGTTCAATTTATCTGTTTTATACTTTTGACATGCAGTTTATATTTTTAACACCTACATTAAGGTCTTTGATTCACTTAAGGCTTGTTTTTTGTGTATGGTGTAAGAAAGGGATACAGGTTCATTCTATTGTTTGTATAGCCTGCAGTTGAATACCCCGAGTAGCAGCCCAGAGGACCAGGTACCTGGTATCATATTGAAAAGTTGGTCATTTATCTGTTTGTTCTTGTTAACAATAGCGAGATGATTATACATCATGAAGTGCTTTGTATTTTAATGTAATCTAGTGGCCTGGCACAATGAATAATACTTTTGGTATAAAATTTTATTTAGGAGGGTTGGGAAGTGACTCAAACAGTGAAGTGCTTGCTTTACAAGCACGAAGAACTGAAGTCAGATCACCAGCATCCACATAAATATTCTAACACTGGGAAGCAGAGATATGCGGAATCATGGAGCTTACTGTACAGCCAGCTTATCTGAATCAGTGAGCTCCAGGCTGTCTAAAAAAAAAAAAAGAAGATGGAATCCCGAGAGATGGCCCAGTGGTTGAGTTATTTCTGCTCTTACACAGGACATAAATTCAATTCCTAGCACTCACATTGTTGAACCCTAGAGTCCAACTACTGAGGAGGAGTCACCCCAAGAATACACTCTCACACCTCAATTGTTGTAAAAGCAAGAGGATTTTAATTCTGCCATGGTAGGGTCACTTAGCATTCGATGCCAAGGACCCCGAATGCCTATTACAAGCCATTTTTAAAGCAAAAAACCATAGAAACAAGGGGGGGCGGACTTGGGACATTTTTCTCATTATTAGGATTGGTTTATTCAGGGGGGGGCTTCTAATAACAAGTGGTCTGAGCCAGGGCAGGAAAGCGGTTGCCAGATTAGGCGAGGAAACAGGGAACATTTGGGGGTCATTCTGACTTCTTTCCAGGAACTGAGTCAAAACTTTGGTGGACATCTGTGGGTTATCTTGTCCTAATTCTAGAAACGGAGCTCTATTTGGAGAATATCCACAAGGTCATAGGAGATGGAAAGTTCCCAACATTTTAGTACGTGCATGTATTCCCAGGGAGTGGGGGGAAGCACTAAGGCACTCAGAAATAGCCTCAAAATTGTCCTAAAGTCCTACAACATGATGGCTCACAACCACTTGTGACTCCAAGTCTACAGGATCCAAAGCCATCTTCTGGCTTCTGCAGGTACTTGCACTCATGTGGCATACACTCACACAGACACATAAAGATAAAAATAAGATAGAGAGAGATAGAAGATACCTAATATCAACATCTGACCTCCATATTTACACACACACACACACACACACACACACACACACACACACACACGAGCACAAGTACACACAATATAACACCCACACTAAAAGTGAATCTAATGAACTAAATAAGTCATTAGCAGGATGTCACATGTATTTACTACAAAAAAGTAGATTTTTTGTTTTAACGTTAACATTTTGTAATCTAGATTATTTTGACAACATGATAAACTGACTCTTAACACATCCTGACAGACTCTGCCAAAGTTTAAAATAGACAGCTAAGGAAATTCAAATTTATATTATCTGTTCCTGCAGCTGCTCAACTTCTTCTAAGCAAAGATCAGAAAATATAATGGTTTTCCAACTAGTTTTAGATAAAATTTGAAAGAACAATTCATGTCAGGAATAATTATTGCCAAGTACATTTGGCAGAATTTATATATCAAATTCCAAGGGAAATGCAAACAACACTCCCAAAAGTTAAGAGGAAGCAAAGTTAGAATGGATTATAAAACATTTTTCTATGATGTTTTGTGCTTCTTCAACAGTGGAAATTTTCCATATAATTAACGTGTAGTATGAAGATCTTCTTCTTGCACTCACTAATATGTCTTTATCCCAGAAAGAAAACAAAGATATTTGTTGCTGAACACAATCTTATATAACAGAAATAGTCTGTATATAACTGAACCCTGTGCAATTTTTCTTTTAATATATTGAACAATTAGTAGTATTGGTTAAAGTTTGGACCATTGAGGGCATTATTTACTCCACCATTATATATCAATGCCACCAACAAATGGATTGTGGTATACCAATAGTCAATTTTTTATACTAGTGTACGATGTTGACCTATGTATAAAAGGCCAGGTGAGTGCCTCTCCCAGAAACAAGTCATCATCAGGTATCTCCTGTAAGTTCATGAGTGTGATGAGGCAAAAAAGGATTTGAGAGGTTTCTAGCCTCCTGTTTATACAGTTATCTTAGCCCTCTAACCCATGAAGTTCCCCCATGCATTTCTCTGCAAAGAAATTCTATTTACTGGAAGAGTTTCCTTATCAACCCCTGGTCTTTGGCCCACAGCCACTATAGAATGTTTTTTGTCAAGGCCTTCAGTTGGCAGAGCCAGTCAACTGGCTCTCAGGTATCTTGGAAACCCTGGAATGGAGTGAAATTCAGGGCTAAGTGGAAGAGTGGGCCAGCAGAATATGATACGGGTGAAGCCAGCCCCACTTTTGCCCTGCTTGGTCAGAGTCCTTGACAGAGGTCTCTGAAAAACTAAGTATCAGTTCAGATATTTGACTGTTAAGAAAACTGTTAAGCATTGAAAGCCAGCAGAGTCCAGCTCTGCTGACTTCCTCCCAGGGTTCGGTTAGATTGCCTTGGAGTAGCAAAAGGTACTTAGAAAATGTCTAGTTTGAGGTTACAGAATGAGTTCACATGATTGCAGTACCAGTCATGTCTCTTTATTGTTCTGTTTTAATTCTAATTTTCTTGTCCTAATTGTCTATAATTTCTTAACTCTAATTCTCTGTATCAATTCTAATTCCAATTCTCTGTTACAAATCTCTATTCCAATTTATTCTTGTTCTAATTACTCAATATTCTTCTTTTTCTTCATTTTTCTACATTCTTTATCCTTCTACATTCTTTACTCTTTCAGTCTTCTTTTTTCCGTTGGTACAAATTCCCCAGCATATACATATACACATGTACATGCGTATATACGTATATACACACACACACACACATCCATCCATTAGGAACTTGTTAGTAATAAAAATCTGCAAGGAAAATTCTCAGGGACACAGGTGTTCTTTGAAGATGTACAGCAAAATTTATCAGCTAGTTTGTAGCTAACCACAGCTGCAGCTGTGAGGAGGTTTGGGCCATCTCTTAAAGGGGGGCACTACAGGTTACAAAGGGATAAAACTAAACCATTGAGAGATCTAAGGAAGAGGCAGAGACTAACATAGTTAGTCAGTTGGGTGCTATTGGTCTCTTGACGGACTATCATATAGCAAGGCCAGACACCTGCAATACCGCTCTAATTAATCATAAATCTTTGAAGGACTTAGATCTAGCAAGGCCAGACACCTGCAGTTCAGCTCTGTGGAAGTTCCTCCTGTGATCTCTCCACAAAGACTTTCTTCTGGTCAAATAATCCTGTCAAGGAATTAATTATAGAGAACAGTCTTATAAGTTGTTTTTTATTGTAGTGTGGGACAAAAGGTTTGACTGTCTTATTTTATTTGCCAGAATTACACAGTTTTTTTGGTGGGGGGGAAGTCATCCTAACAGAACACAGGAAAATTGTGCCCAACATATGAGGAATACATTGCTTAAGAATCACAAAGCTGAGTTAGAAGTGGAGCATGTTATCGCACAACAGAATTTGCAGTTAGAGACAGCCAGCTATTCAAAATGCAATATTTTTCACGGCTGTGCTTATGTGAATTTAACCTCCATCATATGTGTAAATGTCTGGTGGATTGGCCTTCTAAATGTCAGCTGATCTGCATAACCTTGCGGATCTCATGAATTCCCCCTTTTTCATTTAATAAATGCAGTTTATGAATTTCTCTTTGGGGAATGCATACTTCAGGTCCTAAGTGTCTGAGGATGACTGGAAGAATGATAATGATGTTGAAATTAATAATCAACAATCTATATTGATAGTTAATCAATAGTTACCAATAATTTGTATTTATAATTATCAATTTATGTCTATAATTAATAATAAATCAACAATTCACATTGATGGCAAGCTGAGGACTAGTTTAACCATCTTGTAGTTGTATATGAATTCATAATATCTCTGATCTATATTAAGGCAGAGGAGTTATATAGGAATCTACAATAGTTGGTATGACATGGTGTGGTTAAACATGTCCAAATGTTATGATTTTGAGTTATCAAAAAAGAATGGTTGAACATAAAATGTTAGTTTTATTAGTCTTTGATTAATTGTATTAGATTTGATTAATTTGTGTTTTGATTAAGCATTAAAGGGCTTTTATTAAATGTTTTATTCATTTAGTAGACTGAAAGTAAATAGATCAAGATGTCTCCATTAAAATCAGAAGCATTTTTAATTTATATTTAAGAAATGACCAAAGGGAATATAGAATCCTAAACTCATGACTGAATAGCAAGTATCATTGTTCTATCAGTTTATTAGAATTTTATTAATGTTAAACTTTGAACTTTTGAAATCTTAATATAACAATATCAAAATGGATGACCTTTTCTTTTCTTCATCCAGATTTCTTCCTAGAATGCCAACATCTTTTCCATTCAACACCTCCACCATGTACAAAAAGACGGTATTTGTAGAGTACGTGGACCACCTTTTCAACATTGCCAAGCCCAGGCCACCCTGGATGGGTAATGAAAACAATATTGTATGCTAATTATGATGTTAGTTAACTCATTTCCTAGCAAATATTCCTAACCTCAGGACTGTACTTAGTGTGGTCACCAAAGGATATATTCTTTAACCAGATGTCCTTAACTGCTACTTTCAGGAAAATAAACTGACTGGATTTTATATCTCCACTGCTTGGCTTCTACAAACTTGGTCTTGGATTATTTTCTTTTCTTTTTCTCTTTAATCTGTCTACATGGTAGTTCACAAACATCTGGAACTCCACTTCTAGATCCCGCACCCTCTTCTGACTTCCTTGGGCACCAAGCACACATATGGTGAACAAAGGCATGCAAACAAAACACTCATACACATAAAATAAAACAAATAATAAAAAAGATTCAGAGGACATCAAAGTTTGTCATTTAAAAGGAAAGAAATTGTTAACACCTACAAACATTAGTGTCTGTTAATATTTGGACATTAATAGAAAAGATTTAGGCTTGATCAAAGTGAAAGAAAGAAATTTCACAGAATGCAGCTAAAAATTGTGGTCATTTTGTAAAATCAAAGCTATTTCATATTTTCATGTCACTGACTCCAACTCATTCAATAAACCATTTATAAGCATCTTATAAAAATATCCACAGACTATAACGCTTAATTTCCTCTTGATTTCTGTATTTTGGACTATCTACCCATTTGTCATAATCGAAATTAAATCATAGGAATCACCTATGATCTCTTCATTTTTTCTCTCTCCCTCCTTCCCATAAGGTCCTACATATTATGTTCCCTGTATACATCTTTAATCATATTTTTATTATTCTATTGGTCATTCACATAAATTCAGTCATATTATTCAACTATGCCAGATTTACTTATGCCTCAAGACTTTTGCATTTGTTTTATTTGACTTTAATGTTATTCTCCTAGATCATTGAATTAATGAAACATTGAATGACTTATCAGAAATAATTTCTCAGAACAACCCTGAGGCTGAACTAAAGTTAGTAAAAAGCATAACTGCTATTTATCAGTTTCAAAGTGGCACGCTTTTCCACTGTGACTTTAACTCTCACTTTTATAATGACAGGCTCTCTGGTATGTTATCTTTCAAGTAATTTTTGAGGGACATCTCATTTTAACAGGTCTGTTGGGTCCTACTATTTGGACTGAGGTTCATGACATTGTGGTCATTACCCTTAAAAACATGGCTTCTCATCCTGTCAGTCTTCATGCTGTTGGTGTTTCCTACTGGAAATCTTCTGAGGGTGAGTCAAATTCTTTCCTATTGTTCTGCCATTTCAGTTATAGAAAGATGAGAAGCATGTTCTTGCTAATAAGAGCCATGTTACTCCATTTTGGATTGCTATAAAATAAACACTTAGCTGGGCACCTTACAAAGTAAGAGGATTATATAATTAATAGTTCTGAGTTCTAAGAGCATCAGCTATCATGACAGCTCTATGCCATATAGTATAAGTGATCATAAATATTCTGAAACAATGAGCCAAAATTAACCTTTCCTTCTTAAATGTCTCATAACTATTACATTGGAACCAAATATCCAGTGCAAGAAACTTAGAGGGGCATGTCTAAACAGTGTTATACCTGGAATTGTATTAATTCTTTTGTTTATAAATGTATTGAAATTTAATTATCATAGTAGTTGTAATTACTTATATGTACTGCATTCAAGCCCATATGCTTTCCAGTGGCAGAATCAGGCCCATAAGTGGGCCTATCCAACCCTAAAACTTGTGCTCTGAACCACTATTCCACAGTACAGGATTTGTATAGATAATGCTGAATTTTGTTTATATAACTAGAAAGTTCCATGAAATGAACGGGGTGTGACTGGGGACCAAGGATTTAATGATACCTTCAGCATCATTTTTCTCACCATTTTTTTGCTCTATATTCCTTCTGTTTTGGTTTTATTCTTGGCCAGACTTCTTTAACATTATGACAAATGTAGCTACTGAAAACTTGCTTTGATTTTTACAGATGGTGATTATGATAATGAAATCCTTTTCTATATGTCTTGATGTTGAGCAATATGGAAGAGCTATAGAGGAAGGAGGAACATCAGCCTTATTTAATCTGTCTATGGAAAGTTCTTGTCACACAAGATAGAGAGTTTCACTAATATAAACTTCTATAAGTAGTTCCTGAGAAAGGCAAAGACTCAAGAAGAAAAGTGAACTGTAATTGAGGCTTCCAGCATTTAAAATCTGATGTTAGTTCTACCATTTCTATCTCGAAGTTACTAGAATGTAAATATTTCAAAATAGGTTCATTGTATACATTTATTGTTTCCCTAGCATGTAACGTAATACCTAGCATATAGTCCTTGCTCTGCATAAGAACAAAGGTATAGAAAACACCATTTTCTTTATGTTCCTTACTCAATTAGAATTAGTTCTTATGGGAGCAGGGATATGGCTCAGTGATACAGAACTTGTCTAGCCCATATTTTATTCTTTTTTAAAATCTTTTTTAAAATTTATTTGTTTATTTATTAGAAATTACCACCTCCTCCCCGCCTTCCCTTTCCCTTCCCCTCCCCACCTCCCCCTCCCTCTCCAGTCCTAAGAGCAGTCAGGGTTCCCTGCCCCGTGGGAAGTCCAAGGTCCTCCCCACTCCATCCAGGTCTATAAAGGTGAGCATCCAAACAAACTAGGCTCCCACAAAGTCAGTCCATGCAGTTGAATCAAAACCCAGTGCCTTTGTCCTTGGCTTCGCAGTCAACCTTCATTGCCAGCCACATTCAGAGTGTCCATTTTAATCACATGCTCCAACACTCCCAGTCCAGCTGGCCTTGGTGAGCTCCCATTAGATCAGTCCCACTGTCTCAGTGGGTGGACGCACCCCTCGTGATCCTGGCTTCCTTGCTCATATTCTCCCTCCATCTGCTCCTCATTTGGACATAGGGAGCTAAGTCCAGTGCTTCAATGTGGGTCTCTGTCTCTATCTCCATCCATCGCCAGATGAAGGTTCTATGGTGATATGCAAAATATTCATCAGTATGCCTATGGGACAAGGCCAGTTCAGGCACCCTCTCCTCTGCTGCCCAGGGAACAATCTGGGGACCTCTCCTTGGACCTGGGAACCCCTCTAGAATCAAGTCTTTTGCAAACCCTAAAATGGCTCCCTTAATTAAGATATTTACTTCCCTGCTCCCATATCCATCCTTCCTCTATTCCACCCATTCCATTCCCCCAAGCGTTCCCCAATCCTCCCCTTCTCCTTTCTCTCTACCCATCTCCCCTTACATCCACCCCCCACCCCCACCCCCGTGCACCCAAGTTTTGCCTGGAAATCTTGTCTACTACCAATATCCAGGAGGATAATTATATGATTTTCTTTAGGTTCACCTTCTTATTTAGCTTCTCTAGGATCACGAATTATAGGCTCAAAGACCTTTAATTATGACTAGAATCCACTTATGAGTGAGTACATACCATATTCCTCTTTTTGAGTCTGGGTTACCTCACTCAGTAAAGCGTTTTCTATTTTCATCCATTTGCATGAAAAATTCAAGATGTCATTGTTTTTTTACCGCTGAGTAAAACTCTAATGTGTATATGGTCCACACCTTCTTTAACCATTCTTCTATTGAGGGGCACCTAGGTTGTTTCCAGGTTCTGCCTATTACAAATAGTACTGCTATGAACATAGTTGAACAAATGCTTTTGTAGTATGACAGGCCATCTCTTGGGCATATTCCCAAGAGTGGAATTGCTGGGTCCTGAGGTAGGCTGAATCCCAGTTTCCTGAGATACTGCCACACTGATTTCCAAAGTGGCTGCACAAGTTTGTATTCCCACCAAGAACGGATGAGTTTTCCCCTTACTCCACATCCTCTCCAGCATAGGCTATCATTGGTGTTTTTGATTTTAGCTATTCTGACAGGTGTAAGATGGTATCTCAAAGTTGTTTTGATTTGCATTTCCCTGATGGCTAAGGAGGTTGAGCATGACCTTAAGTGTCTTTTGGTCATTTGAAGTTCTTCTGTTGTGAATTCTCTATTCAGTTCAGTACCCCATTTTTTAATTGGCTTAATTAGAGTTTTAGTGTCTAGTTTTTTGAGTTCTTTGTCTATTTTGGAGATCATACCTTTGTCTGATGAGGGGTTGGTGAAGATCTTCTCCAACACATATTTTATTCTTAATATTGGGTACAGAGAAGCCCCTAAAGAATTGCTAATAAAGATTGATGGTACACACCTCTAATCTCAGCATTCATGAGACTGAACCAGGAAGATCATTGTAAGTTCTAGGCCAACCTGAGCCATAAAATAAGACCCTGTATTTAAAAAAATTGCCCCTTCTAACTATATTTCAAACAGAATATGCTATTTTTTTTAAAGTCCAAATCTCCATGGTCTAGGTGATTGGTCTAGAGATAAGCAGTTGATCATGTTTCCCATCTTCTTGGTCACAGTTTATTGGCCTAGTGATCAGTATCTTACCTAATTAAGCTAGGACAAAAAAAGACCCTCGTTTCGGACTTTAAAAATTTTGAGAAACGTTCTATTATTGACAGATAACCCTATAAGTTTTAGGGTAGAGTGAAGTTCTTAGTTCTTCATGGATTCATTGTAACCCCCAAATGGTCATTATAATGAAATTCAAATCATGAAAAATATCTCCCATAGTCTCCAGTACTTGACCACTTGATTCCCAATTGGTGATGTTAGGGGAGGTGATGGAACTGTTAGGACGTAGAATCTTTCTGGAGGAAATATGTCGCTGGAAATAGGCTTTGAGAGTTTATACCCTCACCCCTACCTCTAGGTAGCTCTCTCTACTTCCTTTGTACAATTTAGATATATCTCAACTATCTTCTACAGATGCATGTGTCAATGTCTTCCCTTCCATTATTGACATTTAGCCCATTGGAAGCATAAGCCAAAATAAATTCTTCCTTAAGTTACCTTTGTTCATGCTATTTTATCATGAAAAAAGGTGACTCTGGTTGTGTCGAATTGATAATAAAACTTAACCAGGACAGATGGTGTATCCTAAACATCCAGTATTACTATAATGTTTCTGTAGTTAATGTTTTTACTCTTTGGGGGCCCACCACCCAGCTCCCAAATACATACACAGAGACTTATTCTTACTTATGAATGCCTGGCCTTAGCTTGGCTTGTTTCTAGCAAGCTTTTCTAACTTAAATTATCCCATTTATCTTTAACTTTATTTTGCCTTTGGGCTTTTTATCTTTCTTATATTTTTTTCTTTCCTTCTTACTCTATGCTTGGCTGGGTGGCTGGGTGACTAGACTCTGGTTTCCTCTCCTCTTTTTCCCTAGATTTCTCCTATTTATTCTCTCTGCCTGGCAATCCTACCTATCCATTTCCTGTCTAGCTTGGCCATTCAGCTCTTTATTAGACCAATCAGGTGTTTTAGGCAGGCACATTAACACAGCTTTACAGAGTTAAAAAATGCAACATAAAATAGAGCATCATTAAGCAAATATTTTGCAGTTTAAACAAATATAACACATCTTAAACTAATATTCCACAAAACTTTGCTATTTTTATTCAAATCCCTGTGTTCTCCCTTTGGAGTCAGACTGAGAGTCCTAAAACTCCTATTGTGTCAGTCTTTCTCTGCCCAGAAATTTTCTAAAGAAGATCAAATCTCATAGTACGGAGATAAAGAAGAATTCTCATTTTTCTTTAGACTCTTACTTTTATAAAGAAAGGGCTTATGATCTGCTAAGAGCCATATAGCAGAAGATCAAGATGAGATCATTAAAATAACTTGGCCTTGGCCCCCACTCCAGCTAGCTTCTGCTTAACCTCACAGTGTAGGAAAGAGTGACTAGGATGCCAGTTGACTCCAGTACTATCGATATACTCTAAAACATTTAAAAATCAAGGAAATCATTAATAATTATTGATGCATGTGTTCTATATTACATACTCTAAGTTGTCATTCTGAAATGGAAAGGCCTTAACTTGGAAATTTTCAGACTAATATGACCAAATAATAAAAAAATTTCCTTCCTTTTGGTGATGCCTAATGAAAGAGATGGAATTTGAAAAGATTCTTTAAAGAAAGGTATATTTGTATGCTTCTGAAAGTTTCCCTATATTAGTGTAGAAACTTTCTAGTGCATAAATCTAATGAAAGGAGACTGCTAGTTGCCAACAAGAATCAGAAATAGTTTTTACTCTGTACTTGTAAACTCTCTGCTCCATAGTGTAAAGTTGTTTATATTCTCAGCTTATAGGTGAGCCTGATAAAGAACAAAAACTCAGTAAATATTTAAGTAAATGAGTGAAAATTTAAAAATATTTATGTATTTATTTATTTTGTTTGTACATGTGTCCTGAGTGTATGTACGTATACCATGTGCACATGGGAACCCACAGAGGTCAGAAGATTGTATTGGATCCCTTGGTCCTGGAGTTATCTATAATAGTATGTTGCTATTTGAGTATTGGGAACTGAACCCAGGTCTTCTGCAAGAACAGTAGGCACTCTTTTCTGCTGAAACTTCCTCCAAATTAATAATTTTTTGCTAGTATTTTATTTCTATGCCATTCATCAAATAGTGTTATCCTTTTAAATAAAAACCTGATCTTTAAATCCTCTCTGTCACATCCTAGTGTGTCCAGTGCCTGTATATGTTATAACAATCAATAAAAATGGAGGTCATGAATTTGAAAAAGAGCAAGAAAGGATATATAAGAAAGTTTGGAAGAAGAAAAGGGAAAATGAAAAATATTTAAAAAATACTTATCCAGGACATATTTGTTATTCAATTGAGTTGAATTAGGCTAAAGATGCAAGAATGGAGGCAATATTACTGGCTTACAGAATCAGGAGGTCTCAACAAGAACATAATTTTCACTACTTACTTTAGGATTGGGGGTCAAGCACCTCTGGAAGATACAAGGTTTTATAGCTGCTCCTTTTTAATCATTCAAATGTCTACTGTGTGTGTGTCTCTGTGTGTGCATGTTTATGTAGGTACATGTGTGTGCTAAACAGATCATAGGCCCTAGAAGAGAACTTACCACTGTTCTACTAAATAGACATACTGAACCTACTTCTAATGACTTAATGATATACCCATATGTTAGTGCATCTCTCAGGGAAGCTGCTGCTGCTTCTTCTTCTTCTTCTTCTTCTTCTTCTTCTTCTTCTTCTTCTTCTTCTTCTTCTTCTTCTTCTTCTTCTTCTTCTTCTTCCTTCTTTCTTCCTTTCTTCCTTTCTTCCTTTCTTTCTTTCTTTCTTTTTTCTTTCTTTTTTGTATATGACTACTAACACAGAGACCCATACTGGTCAAGGTGCAGAGAATGAGAGACTGTGAAATGCTCATCCCTAAACATTGCCTTCACCCAAGACTCAGGGAATATTGCAGGAAAAAAAAGAACAAAAAGCTTGCAAGAACCAGAGGCAGTGAATAACTACAAGGAAGGCTGTTGTGCATATGAATTCACAGTGGTTGTGGATTGTGACAGCCTGTCTTTTTGTGTTTTGTTTTATTTATTGAGACAGGATATCTCTGTAAGCCCTGGATGTCCTGGAATTTGCTCTGTAGACCAGACTATCCTTGAATTCAGAGATCCACCTGCCTCTGCTTACTGAGTGCTGGTGTTAAAGGCATGTATCTCCACGCCTGGCTGAGTTTACCATTTTTTGACAGTAATTTTGGGCATAAAATTGGGTCATCATGCTTTTATTTCTAATATAAAGAGAATTTTTTATTGACAATGTTGCTGTAGTTGGTGGTTTTAATCTTTGGGGTGTCCACCACACACCTTGCAAATAAATACACGGACACTTATTCTTACTTATGAATGCCCAGCCTTAGCTTGTTTTTAGCCAGCTTTTCTAACTTAAATTATCCCATTTTCCTTTAACTACATTTTGCCTCTGGGCTTTTAACTCTCTTTATTTCGTATATCTTTTTTTTCCTTCATACTCTGTGACTGACTAGGTGGCTGGACTCTCGTGTCCTCCTCTTTTCCTTTTCTCATTCCTAGATCTTTCCGTTCTTCTCCTATTTATTCTCTCTGCCTGGTAGCCTCACCTCTCCCTCTTTCCTGCCTTGCTGTTGGCCATTCAGCTCTTTATTAGACCAACCAGGTGTTTTAGTTAGGAAAAGTAACACAGCTTCACAGAGTTAAAGAAATGCAACAAAAATGAATACAATACATCTTTGCATCATTTAACAAGTGTTTCACAGCATAAATGAATGTAACACATCTTAAACTAATATCCCACAAGTTGCTTATGTTTTGGAGGAATAGTGTAATGTTTTGACACAATGTGTTTTAAAATTTAAGAGTTATTTTGTACACACACACACACACACACACACACACATATATATATATATACTAAATAGTAATGGTATAATATTTAATGTTTAGTATAGATATATATTGTGGAATATTTAAAACATTGAATATATCTATCTCCTTGAAAAATTTATCATTCTTTATGGTGAGAGCTTTCAAAATCCTGAAAAAGTCTATTATGTAGACTTCATTATCATCTATGAGCATAACATGTTTCTGAGTTGACAATAGACACACACAAAAAACCCCCAATTTTATGCCTTCTTCCTTTAGGAGCTGAATATGAAGATCAGACAAGTCAAAGAGAGAAGGAAGATGATAAAGTTTTTCCTGGTGAAAGTCATACCTATGTTTGGCAGGTCCTGAAAGAGAATGGTCCAATGGCTTCTGACCCTCCATGTCTCACCTATTCATATCTATCTCATGTGGATCTGGTGAAAGATTTGAATTCAGGCCTCATTGGAGCTTTGCTAGTGTGTAAAGAAGGTAATTATATGGAATAATGGAAGGACAAGACAGACTCTGTTGATGCTGTGAGCCTTTAAATTCTTTGCTCTGAAAATGGGGGCCTTCCCCCCCGAATATAGTGATAGAAAGGATAATAATCCAGTTTATTAAAACAATAATATCTATTTTGTGTAATTCGGTGAACTCATTCTATGTAATACAGTGAACTTTAGCTCAAGAACATCTGTGATCTGTAATTAGGTTGCTGCTTCCAAATAATTGCTTTATTCGACTGTAATCTGTAGGTAATCTCAGCAGTGTTTCTTCTCTCCTTTACTTTTTGAAAACTCCGAATTTTCTTAAAAGTTTCTTGGAGACAAAGCACATTTGTCTTTGTGAGCAGTGACATACTGACTGGTTCAGGTGATTATTTTGTCAACCAAAGGTGTACACAAATATGAGAAAAAATGTATTTACTCATGACATGTTATTCTAATATTGTTCATTTGTTATTTAATTTATAGTTTAATAGCATAAACTTATAAAAAGTAAACTTATTATATTTTGATTTTAATTATTTTGTGTGGAAAATCTGCTTAATTGGAGCTTTTTTTGTTTTAGTTATCTATTGTTCAATAACTCCACAATTTGGTGGAGCAATAATAATATTATTTTTGATAGTTATCTTTGGCATCATGGAATTTGAAACTGTCTTGTGTATGGATACAATAGTATTATAGTAAAAAAAATGGTCAGAGCTGAGATTACCTCAAAAGTATTTCATATGTCTTATATCTATGATTGAAAGGCTTAACTAAGATAATAGCCACATAGTGTTTTTAGAATAAGCAATACAAGGGAACCAGACATTTTATATGGTCTCAAGAAGAGTTCACTGGAAAGATGCATTACGTTTCTAATCACTTCTGTTTCATTCTGTTATGTCATACCACTAAAGCTGGTCCATAGGACTCCACATTTTTATGGGGGATGAACAAAGAATCTAGGAACATACTGTTTCTGAATAATAATGAATGTGTTTCAGAAAAGGGGGAGAAGACTAAAGTGTATAATTACTTCGTTTAGAAACTTGGTCTTTCTTATATTGAGTTCAGTTTCATAGCCACAATTAATAACAAAGCCCACAATGAGTTAATTGTGTGATGTAAATAATGATGACACATATAACATACAAGTAAGTTTATAAGCAAATAGTTTGACAGAATTAAATTATCACCAGAGGTCTAGTTCTGGATAAGATGGAGTAAACACATTTTGCTCTTTGCCTTTGACTACATTCAATTATTTGACAAAAATTGATAAAAATTACAACCTAACTCTTTGAAACTTCTAAAAGTAAGTAAAATAG
Source organism: Myodes glareolus (assembly GCF_982192425.1). NCBI lineage: Eukaryota > Metazoa > Chordata > Mammalia > Rodentia > Cricetidae > Myodes > Myodes glareolus. The sequence goes on from NC_142053.1 coordinate 802,506, forward strand.
GTTACAGATAAGGGAAAGCACCAGAATTCAAAGGACCAGCAAATTGATAGACCCTTTTCTCCTTGTAGGATTATATAACCTGTATTAAAGCATAGCTTGAAACTTGGCAATGAATACTGTGCTTCCAGGAACTGGAAAGGTATCTTTTAGTGCTCAGAGGATGGGGAGAAATAACTTTTTAGTCCTTTCCTCCATTCTTTCGTGCACCAACTCCAGCTATGTCCATGGCAGAGACAATGGCTGGCAACAGACGCCTACAGGAACCAAAATCAACAAACAAGGATCTGGTTAAGATGTAACAGTTGGCATCTTCTGATTAAGGAACCAAAAAGAGATAGCTCTGAAAAATAAAGAGATTAGAAAAAAGACCCCCAAACCTTCTGCCTTCACCATCTCCTCCTTCTAGTCCCCTTTTCTCAACATATCTTTTTTGCTTCTGCTTTCATACACTCTCTCTCTCTCACACACACACACACACATATTACACACACACACCCTAAAGACAGAAAACTTGCAATATTTGCTTTTCTGAGTCTGGCTTATTTCCAGTGGCATCCATCTTCTTGCTGATGACATAATTTTATTCTTTTTCTTTGTGGCTGAATAAAACTCAAATGTGTATATGTACTACAAAAAAAGAAAGAATAAAGGAAAGATCTCACACCCATAAAGGTATGCAAAAGAATTTAAATTTGACTCCAACTAGCATATAACTCATGTAAATGACAGTAAAATCTTAAATATGCATTTTAATACCTCAAAGAACAAATAAAATATTATATGATACTATATAATAAAGTTAAATTAGAGAAATTAAGATATTAAAATAAGGCATAAAAGGAGAAAGAGAAACAAAAATGCAAGAAAAATATAAAGAGATGATAAATTTATATCTAAACATAAGTAATTGTATGAGATTTAAATTATCTAAATACATTAAGACCAGAAACTATCATACTGTATATAAAAAGCATGAACTGCTTTTATATTTTGTATTCAAGAAACACATTTCAATAACAATAGCATAGGTTACAAAGCATGGGAAAAAGACATACAAAGTAAACATGAATATGGAGAAAATTGGAATACTGTGAATACATAATCAAAGAAGATGGGTACTGCCATAAGTATAAGTATAAAGATCTATGCAATAAAAATGAGAGTTCAAAAATAAACCCATAAATGTATGGTCATTTGATTTGGTAGATGCTAGCTTCTTCACAATGTTGGAAGACCTGGCTATACCCATGAAAACAAGTAATGAAATTGGGCTTCTTCTCATATTGCATACAAAATTTAACTCAAAAGTAGATAATAATGACCATTTTTGAGGCAGAAAATGGTATCAAAATAGGGTGCCGGAGAGATGGCTCCAGAGGGGCAAATGCTGGGTGAACAAGTCTGATGATCTGAGGTTGATATTCAGAAGCCACATAAAGAAATGGATACAGCAAAATGCACATTGGGAGGTCACGATCCAGCAAAGCTTGAGGTCCAAACAGCCTCATATATGCTGCTCAACAGAAACAAGAGAGGTCCTCATTTTGGTGGAAGGAGCAGACCAACTCCCAAGGATGATTTGTTCGGTTCCATAGCAGTGTAGCTGGGACTGTCCCTTAGGAATGGTAATAATGATTAAAGCTAAGACTCCTAAAATGCCTTTCCCCCTTTGGCTATACAAAGAAAAAGAAAAGTCAAGAGGAAGACTCCAGCTACTTTGTTTTAACAAAAGAAGTCACACCTTGCTTGGGTGTTCCTGGTTTGGGCTGATCTCCTTTTGGTACACCTGTCAAAGTTCTCTGGGCTTTTGAAAAACTAATAACATGCCTAGACTGAGGCTCTCTGTATAAGCTTTTGTTGTCATCAGTGTTGGTATAGACACTGTTTGATCACATACCCTGCCAGGAAGAAAGAAAGGAAAAGAAAGGAAAATTAAAGTTTTTCACTTGTCTGTGAAAAAAAAGTAGATCAAAGATATAATACAAAAAATTAAAAGAAAACACAGTGTCAAAATTTCATAACTACACTTTTACCAATCATTTTTTAGATAATCCATCAAGCTTTTGAACTTAAAAGTATATTAAGAAAATAATAAAGATAATGCTTAGAATAGGAGAAAATATTTGAAAATCATGTTTGATAAGTGAGTTATAACTGGATTATGCAAGGAAAACTTGAAGTCAATAATAAGACAACTTGGATTTTAAAATGGGTAAAAGATCTGTAAGGATGTGTATCCAAAGAAAATGTGCAAATAGTCTCTGGAGATTTAGCTCAGTAGTAGAGCCCTTATGTAGTATGTGAAAGGCCCCTAGTTTCCATCCCCGCCACAACAAAAATAAATAAAAGAATCAAAAAATATAGAAATGGCCAGCAAGCACACAAGACACCAATACCATTAGCCATTAAGGAGAAGTAAATCAAAATAAAAATGAGATACTAATTCATATCTACTTGATGGAGGAGGGTTATTTGTCTATTGTGTTACTTTCATTGGTTAATAAAGAGACTGCCTTGGCCCTCTGATAGGACAGAAAATTAGGTAGGCAGAGTAAACAGAACAGAATGCTGGGAAGAAGGCAATGAGGCAGACGCCATGCAGCCAGCCACCAGGTCAGACATGCTGAATCTTTTCCAGTAAGCCACCACCTCGTGGTGCTACACAGATTATTAGAAATGGGTTAATCAAGATGTGAGAGTTAGCCAGTAACTAACTCTCTAGAGATAATGGGCCAGGCAGTGTTTGAATGAATACAATTTCTATGTAATTATTTCAGGTAAAGCTAGCCAGGAGGCGGGTGGCGGGAAGAGGCCCACCGTTCCTATTTAAAGCCGGCCCCTCATGTTACATCTACTAATATGGATCTACAGTTTTTAAAATAAGAAAAATAAAGGCTGGAGAGATGACTCAGAGTTTGCTGTTTTTGCAGAGAACCTGAGTTTGATTCCCAGCACATATGGTAAACAGCTCATAAACCCGTGGAATCTCTTGCTCTAGAGGTATTCAGTGACCTCTTCTGGACTCCATGGGTACCTGCATTACATATAGCCACACAAGTACACATAATTTAAAAATGAAATCTTTAAAAAATATGAAAAACAGTAAATATTGAGGATATGAGAAATTTTAAACATAAAATTGCTTTAGAAGATGGTTTGGTGGTTCCTCAAATTTTTATAAAAAGAATTAATTTATAATCTAATAATTTCTAAATATAAGCACAAAAGAACAGAAAAACAGATATTCAAACAAAACCATGTGTATAAATGGCCATGACAGAGCTAATCAGAGAAGCTAACTAGAATGGTCAATAAACAGATTGTAAAAAAGAAGGAAGGGAGGGAGGGAGGAAAGGAGGAAAGAAAAGAGAGTCCCTCAACTAGCAATAGAAAGGTACATCTCAATCTGAATTTTTACGACAAAACAAAACCCTTCAAGTTAAACCAGTAGTGATGGTATAAGCCCAGAATTCAGGAGTTGGAGGCAGGAAGATCAGGAATTGATGGCATCCTTGTTACATAACAAATTGAAGGCTAGCCTGAGATACTTGAGCCTTCTCTCAAAAATAAAATTTTAAAAGATCAACAAGATCCTACGGTTAATCTCAAAGTGATGAAAAACTAAGTGCTTTCACACTAATAAGACTTGGAACAAGATCTTTTTTTAAAAATTTATTTATTTATTTATTTATTTATTTATTAAAAATTTCCATCTCCTCTCTGCCTCCCTTTTCCCTCCCTCTTCCCACCTCTCCCTCCCTCTCTAGTCCTAAGAGCAGTCAGGTTTCCATGCCCTGTGGGAAGTCCAAGGTCTTCCCCCCTCCATCTAGGTCTATAAAAGTAAGCATCTAAACAAACCAGGTTCCCACAAAGTCAGTCCATGCAGTAGAATGGAAACCCAGTGCCATTGTCCTTGGCTTCTCAGTCAGCCTTCATTGCCAGCCACATTCAGAGTGTCCAGTGATGTCACAGGCTCCATCAATCCCAGTCCAGCTGTCCTAGGTGAGTTTCCATTATATACGTCCCAGTGTCTCAGTGGGTGGATGCACCTCTTGTGGTCCTGACTTCCTTGCTCATGTTTTCCCTCCTTCTGATCCCCATTTGGACCTTGGGAGCTAAGACCACTGCTCCAACGTGGGTCTCTGTCTCTATCTCCATCCATCGCCAAATGGAAGCGATATGCAAGATATTAATCAGTGTGACTATGGGATAAGGCCAGTTCAGGCACCCTCTCCTCTGCTGCCCAAGGAACAATCTGGGGACCTCTCCATGGACCTGGAAACCCTAAAATGGCTCCCTTAATTAAGATATTTACTTCCCTGCTCCCATATCCACCCTTCCTCCATCCCACCCATCCCATTCCCCCAAGCATTCCCGAACCCTCCCCTTCTCCCTTGTCTCTACACATCTCCCCTTACATTCACTCCACCACCCCCAACCCCCGTGCACCCAAGTTTTGCCTGGAAATCTTGTCTACTACCAATATCCAGGAGGATAATTATATGATTTTCTTTAGGTTCACCTTCTTATTTAGCATCTGAAGGATCACAAATTATAGGCTCGAACTCCTTTAATTATGGCTAGAATCCACTATTGAGTGAGTACATACTATATTCCTCTTTTTGGGTCTGGGTTACCTCACTCAGTAAAGCGTTTTCTATTTCCATCCATTTGCATGGAAAATTCAAGATGTCATTGTTTTTTACCGCTGAGTAAAACTCTAATGTGTATATGTTCCACACCTTCTTTAACCATTCTTCTATTGAGGGGCACCTAGGTTGTTTCCAGGTACTGGCTATTACAAATAGTGCTGCTATGAACATAGTTGAACAAATGCTTTTGTAGTATGATAGGGTGTCTCTTGGGTATATTCCCCAGAGTGGAATTGCTGGGTCCTGAGGTAGGTTGACTCCCAGTTTCCTGAGAAACCGCCACACTGATTTCCAAAGTGGCTGCACAAGTTTGCATTCCCACCAACAATGGATGAGTATTCCCCTTACTCCACATCCTCTCCAGCATAGGCTATCATTGGTGTTTTTGATTTAAGGCATTCTGACAGGTGTAAGATGGTATCTCAAAGTTGTTTTGATTTGCATTTCCCTGACTGCTAAGGAGGTTGAGCATGACCTTAAGTGTCTTTTGGTCATTCGAAGTTCTTCTGTTGAGAATTCTCTATTCAGTTCAGTACCCCATTTTTTAATTGGCTCAATTAGAGTTTTATTGTCTAGTTTCTTGAGTTATTTTTTATATTTTGGAGATCAGACCTTTGTTTGATGAGGGGTTGGTGAAGATCTCCCAATCAGAAGGTAGTCTTTTTGTCTTAATGTCAGTGTCCTTTGTTTTACAGAAGCTTCTCAGTTTCAGGAGGTCCCATTTATTTATTGTTTCTCTTATTGTCTGTGCCACTAGGATTCTACCTAGGAAGTTGTCTACTGTGCCCGTGTCTTGTAGACTACTTCCCACTTTCTCTTCAATCAGGTTCAATGTAGTCAGATTAATATTGAGGTCTTTAATCCATTTGGACTTGAGTTTTGTGCATGGTGATAGATATGGATCTACTTTCATTCTTCTACAGGTTGACATTCAGTTATGCCAGCACCATTTGTTAAAGATGCTTTCCTTCTTCCATTGTATACTTTTAGCTCCCTTGTCAAAAATCAGGTGTTCATAGGTTTGTGGATTAATATCCGGGTCTTCTATTCAATGCCATAGGTCGACTTCTCTGTTTTTATGCCAATACTAAGCCGTTTTCAATACTGTAGCTCTGTAATGGAGTTTGAAGTCAGTGATAGTAATGCCTCCCAAAGTTCCTTTATTGTATAAGATTGTTTTGGCTATCCTGGGTTTTTTGTTTTTCCATATATAGTTGATTATTGTTCTCTCAAGGTTCGTGAAGAATTTTGATGGGATTTTGATGGGGATTGCATTGACTCTATAGATTGCTTTTGGTAGAATTGCCATTTTTACTATGTTGATCCTCCCAGTCCAAGAGCAAGGGAAATCCTTCCATTTTCTGGTATCCTCTTCAAATTCTTTCTTCAAGGACTTAAAGTTCTTCTCAAATAGGTCTTTCACTTCCTTGGTTAAAGTTACCCCAATATATTTTATGCTATTTGTGGCTATCGTGAAAGGTGATGCTTCTCTGATTTCCCTCTCTGCTTCTTTATCCTTTGTGTATAGGAGGGCCACTGATTTTTTGGAGTTGATCTTGTATCCTGCCACATTACTAAAGGTGTTTATCAGCTGTAGGAGTTCTTTGGTAGAGTTTTTGGGGTTGCTTATGTACATTCTCATACCATCTGCAAATATTGAAAGTTTAACTTCTTCCTTTCCAAATTGAATCCCCTTGATCCCCTTATGTTGTCTTATTGCTATTGCTAGAACTTCAAGCACTATATTGAAGATGTATGGAGAGAGTTGACAGTCTGCTCATGTTCCTGATTTTAGTGGAATGACTTTGAGTTTCTCTCCATTTAATTTGATATTAGCTGTCGGCTTGCTGTAAATAGCTTTTATTATATTTAGGAATGAACCTTGTATCCCTAGTCTCTCCAACACCGTTATCATAAAGGGGTGTTGGATTTTGTCAAATGCTTTTTCAGCTTCTAATGAAATGATCATATGGTTTTTCCTTTAGTTTATTTATATGATGGATTACATTGATAGATTTGCGTATATTGAACCAGCCCTGCATCTCTGGGATGAAGCCTACTTGATCGTAATGGAAAATTTTTCTAATGTGTTCTTGGATTTGGTTTGCCAGTATTTTATTGAGAATTTTTGCATCGATGTTCATGAGTGAGATTGGCCTGTAATTCTCTTTCTTGGTTATGTCTTTATGTGGTTTTGGTATCAGGGTAACTGTAGCTTCATAAAAAGAATTTGGCAATGACTCTTCTGTTTCTATATTGTGAAATACTTTAAGGAGTATAGGTATTAGCTCTTCTTAGAAGTTTTGGTAGAATTTTGCATTGAAACCATCTAGTCCTGGGCTTTTTTTGGTAGGGAGGTTTTTGATAATAGCTTCTAATTCTTCAGGACTAATTTAGATTGTTCACCTGGTCTTGGTTCAACTTTGGTATATGGTACTTATCTAAAAAAAAGTCCATTTCTTGTACATTTTCCAATTTTGTGGCATACAAGCTTTTGTAGTAAGATCTAATGATTCTCTGAATTTCCTCTGTGTCTGTGGTTATGTCCCTTTTTCATATCTGATCTTATTAATTTGTGTGTTCTCTCTCTGCCATTTGATTAGTTTGGATAGGGGTTTGTCGATCTTCTTGATTTTCTCCAAGAACCAGCTTTTTGTTTCATTGATTCTTTGGATCGTTTTCTGTGTTTCTATTTTGTTGATTTTAGCCCTCAGTTTGATTATTTCCAGTCTTCTACTCCTCCTGGATGAGTCTGATTCTTTTTTTTCTAGAGCTTCCAGGTATGCTGTTAAGTCTCCAATGTGTGCTTTCTCCGTTTTCTTTAATTGGGCACTTAGTGCTATGAACTTTCCTCTTAGCACTGCTTTCATAGTGTCCCATAGGTTTGAGTGTGATTTGTCTTTATTTTCATTAAATTCAAGGAAGACTTCAATTTCTTTCTTTATTTCTTCCTTGACCCAGGGGTGATTCAATAGTTGACTGTTCAGCTTCCATGAGTTTGTAGGCTTTCTGGGGGTAGCATTGTTGTTGAATTCTAACTTTAATCCATGGTGATCTGACAAGACACAGGTGGTTACTAATATTTTTTTGTATCTGTGAAAGTTTGCTTTGTTACGAAGTATGTGGTCAATTTTCAAGAAGAATCCATGAGCTGCGGAGAAGAAGGTATATTCTTTCCTATTTGGGTGGAATGTTCTATAGATTTCTGCTAAGTCCATTTGATTCACTACCTCTATTAATTCTCTTATTTCTCTGTTAGGTTTCTGTCTGATTGACCTGTCCATTGGTGAGAGAGGTGTGTTGAAGTCTCCTACTTTTAGTGTGTGTGTGTTTTGATGACTGCCTTGAGTTCTAGAAGTGTTTCTTTTACATAAGTGTTTGCTTTTATATTAGCGGCATAGATATTCAGGATTGAGACTTCCTCCTGATAAATTGTTCCTGTTATGAGTATAAAACTTCCATCTCCATCTCTTCTAATTGATTTTAGTTTGAAGTCAGTTTTGTTAGAAATTAGAATGGCCACGCCTGCTTGTTTCTTAGGTCTGTTTGCTTGGAAAAACCTTTTCCCAACACTTTACTCTGAGTAGATGTCTGTCTTTGTGATTGAGGTATGTTTCTTGTAAACAGCAGAATGTTGGATCCTGTTTTCGTATCCAATCTCTTAGTCTGTGCCTTTTTATAGGTGAATTGAGTGCATTGATATTAATTGATATTAATGACCAGTGGTTGTTGACTCCGGTTATTTTTTTGGGGGGGGGGTGGTAGAGTTTGTGTGTTTCCCTTCTTTGAGTTGTGCTTGTGAAGGGTTGCTAGATGTCTGATTTTTGTAAGCATTGTTGGCAATGTTGGATTCCTTGGGTTGTGATTTTCCTTCTATTTCTTTCTGTAAGGCTGGGTTTGTGGCTACGTATTGTTTAAATTTGTTTTTATCCTGTAATATTTTGTTTTCTCCATTGATTGTGAATGATAGCTTGGCTGGGTATAGTAGTCTGGTTATGCATCCATGGTCTCTTAGTTTCTGCAGTACCTCTATCCAAGACCTTCTGGCTTTCATGGTTTCCATAGAGAAGTCCGGTGTAAGTCTGATAGGTTTACCTTTATAAGTTACTTGACCTTTTTCCTTTGCAGCTCTTATTATTCTTCCTTTAATCTGTATGTTTTGTGTTTTGATTGTTATATGGCAAGGGAATGGTTTTTTTTTTGATCCAGTCTATTCGGTGTTCTGTATGCTTCTTGAACCTTCATAGGAATATCCTTCTTTAGGTTGGGAAAGTTTTCTTCTATAATTTTGTTGAATATATTTTCTGAGCCTTTGATCCACAATTCTTCTCCTTCTTCTACCCCTATTATTCTTAGGTTTGGTCTTTTTATTGTGTCCCAGATTTCTTGAATATTTTGTGATGAGAATTTGTTGGATTTGCCGTTTTCTTTGATCAGAGTGTTTATTTTCTCCATGGTGTCTTCAGTATCTGAGATTCGTTCTTCTATCTCTTGTATTCTATTGGTTATGCTTATTTCTGTAGTCTCTGTTCATTTACCTTGATTTTCCATACCCAGCCGGCCCCCAGTTTGTGTTTTCTTCATTGCCTCCATTTCAGTTTTCAATTCTTGAACTGTTTCCATTACCTGTTTGATTGTTTTTTCTTGGTTTCCCAGAGTATCGTTTACGGATTTACTCATTTCTTCAAACTTTTTGTTATACTTCTCCTCCATTTCTTTAAGGGAGTTATTCATCCCCTGTTTAAGGGACTCTATTGCTTTCATAATGGCACTTTTTTCCACTTCTTCTGGATTAGGGTGTTCAAGTCCTTCTGTTGTAAGATCGCTGGTGTCTGGTGTTTTCATGCTGTTTTTCAGATTGTTGGAGGAATTCTTGCCTTGGCGCCTGCCCATCTCTTCCTTCAAATGCTCTCCAATGGGTCTTCTAGTACTGGGTCAGGTTCCCTTGTTGGCCAGGGACCTTGCCCTCTGATGGATCTTCTGCTACAGGATCAGTACCCCTTGCTGGCCAGGAATCTCGCTGACAAAAGGCCTACCTTGTTGCAAGCAGGCTATTGAAACACTGGAACTCCCTCCTGCCGGGTTGCACTTACCACTCTGTCCCAACACCCAAACAGGCTGAGGTGGGGAATTTTATGGCCCAGAGGAAGAGAGGAAGAAGGAAAGTGGCTCTTGGGTGAAATCTGGGATAGAATAGGAGAAGAAAGGGCATAGCAGGGTGGAGCAGCCCCTGCAGATTGACCAGGGATTTAGGGCGGTCGGGTTATGTCTGTGCTCCATTGCCAGGCTTCTGCCGCGGGTCAGGAGCACACTTATCCCTCTGATGGATCTTCTACTACAGTGGAACAAAACTCTTTAACTACTTTTATTTGATGTAGCATTGACAGTCTTGCCTATGATAATATAAGATTAAAAAGCATAAATTGCATTATTGTTCCTATTTACATAAAACATAATTGATTATGTATTAAAAATACCAGAGATATTTTAAATAAAATTCCTATAAATAACAAAGTTGGGGAGGCTTGCAGAACGCAAGATTAACAGATAAAAATTGGTTGTACTCAACATACCATCAAAGAATAATTAAAAATATATTTTTTACTGTGATTGATTTTATTGAGCTATACATTTTTCTACGCTCCCCTCCTTTTCTCTCCCCTTCCCTTTTACCCTCTCCTATTGACAGAGATTTCTGTCCTGCCTTTTCCTACAGTCCTTCAGTACCAAAGAAACACACACAGACCTTTAATTATAAACTAATTGCCCTATTAGCTCAGGCTTCTTATTAACTCTTACATCTTAAATTAGCCCATAACTCTTATCTGTGTTTGCCATGTGACTCAGTACCTTTTATCAATTAGGCATTCTCATCTTGCTTCCTTTGCATCAGGATGACAATTGCAGACTAAGGCTTTCCTCTTCCTACAATTCTGTTCTGGTCACTCCACCTCTAATTCCTGCCTGGCTACTGGCCAATCAGCATTTTATTAAACAACTGACAAACTTTTACAGAGTACAAGACCATTGTCCTACCGCACTCTTCTATGGTCCCCATGCTTCCAATTTACTCAGGAGATCTTGTCTTTTTCTACTTCCCATGTACATTAGATCCATGCATGTCTCTCTTAGGGTCCTCATTGTTGTCTAGGTTCTCTGGGATTATGAATTATAGGCTGGTAGAAATACATTTTTAAATACATTTAAAACACATTTTAAACAAAATATGCACAATTGCTTGCAAAATTAAAACTACAAAATGTAAGTGAAAGAAATCAAAGAAGATTTAAGTGGAGAAATGCACTATGCTCATAGATGTACTAATTAGTTTTTTGTCAGCTTGTCATGAACTAGTCATATGAGAAAGGGAACCTCATTTGAGAAAATGCCTTCTTAAGGCTGTCCTGCAGGTCATTTTCTTAATGATTGTTATGTGAGAACACAGTTAACTGTGAGTGGTACCATCACTTGCAAGTAGTCCTGGGTGCTATAGAAAAGCAGGCTGGACAAAGTAAGTATGGGGAGCAAGCCAGTGAGCAATGTTCTTCCATGCTTTTTGCTTCAGTTTCTGTATCAAGGTTTCCACCTTGAGTTCCTGCCCTGACTTTCTTCAATGATGGACTACAACTGTAAGTTGAACACCCTAATTTGCTTTTGGTCATGTTGTTTATCACAAACATAGAAAGCAAACTGTAACAGTGGGCTACAAGATTCAACACAGTAAAGATATCTGTTCCCACCAATGTACACGTTTAATGTAATACCAGTCAGACTTCAAGTATAGCTTTTGTTGATGTACACAAATTTAATCTAAAATTTCTATAGAAGGTCAGTTGCTAAATTAAACATATTTTACAAAAGAATACAATTTATTAATTACTCTACCCCAATTTATACCTTACTATACAGCTGAACAATTATTGCACATTCCTCAGAAGTTAATGAAACAGGATAGACAGGCCAGTAGAGCCACAAAAAACTGATTTGGTGTAAATACAATCAATGGGGAAAGAGTAATTTCTTCTACAAATGGTGTTAGAATAACTGGGCATTCATATGCAAAAATGAATCACAACCTAAATCATACTCCTTATAAAATAGTAACTCAAAACAGATTAAAGCCTTAAAATATAAAATGTAATGACTTAAAATTTTTAGGAAACCTAATAGGGAGTACTATTGGTGGGGAAGAGAGGGATCTAAAATTGGCTCCAAAAGCTATTAAAAGTCACACTAAAAAGAAAACATGAAAGTGGAAGGGGGACCTGTTGGAAAGAAAGCAGACAGAGACTGAGATGAGGGAGTGGCGGTTAAAATAACTAATATTCATATACATGTATGAAACTGCCAACAAATTGAAAAAATGTGAGTGTATAAACTGGATTGTGTCAAAATAAATAACTTTGTGAAATATACTGTTAGGAGAATGGGGGAGAAAGCCAGGCACAGTGACACATCTGTACCCATGTACAAATGTGTACACACACATACACAAACATATATGCACAATTAAAAAACTATATTGAAGCCAGGCAGTGGTGGCACACATCTTTCATCCCAGCACTCAGGAGGCAGAGACAGGAGGATCTCTGTGAGTTTGAGGCCAGCCTGGTCTACAGAGTGAGTTCCAGGACAGGCTCTAAAGCTACACAGAGAAGCCCTGCCTCGACCCCCCCCAAAAAAAGCTATATTGATGAATGTTTAAAATGTGAGTTTAGTTATTTTTTTACCCATAACTTTTATTCCTTCACAATTATATAAGTATAAAGTTACAAGAGAAATAGAAGATTCCTACATTAATTGTCCAGATACACATGTCATTAACAACTTTTCTGCTGTGAAATCTATCTATCTATCTCCATGTGTTTTATTTGGGCTTGTATTTTTGTATTTTAAATTCCATTTTTTAGGAATTCAGGTTTCTTTTTTAATATTACAAAAGTAATGATTTAGAAGAAATTGGAAATTTGCATAAGTAACTGTTAAGTTACAGGTCCAGGACAATTGGCTGAGGTACTTATTTAACATATGAAACAGGATCTGGCCTCCAGGTTTTCCCAGCATTCCTCAGTCTCTACCTTTTACATGGTATGGCTTGCATACCCTACCCTTTACCCTAAATTTTCCAAGCCAGGGGCTGAGCTGGAAAGAGGCTCTTCCCTATATAATCCAGACATTTTGGTTGCCTGCCCCTTTTGGACCTTTGGTCTCCTGGCTGCTGCATCTGATTCCCCTCCTCCTCTACCACATGGTTCAGCTCAGTTTGGTCATGTCCATTAATGACTCTCCTGGATGTCGCTGCCTCTGAGGCCTATGCTCTCCCACATATCTATAATAAACTTTCTTCTCCAATATACGTAGGAGTATTCATGTCCTTTCCTTTCCTTTTCTTTTGTTTTTCATTTAATAACCATATTTTTCATTTTAGAGAAATCACTTTAAAAGACCTTACACCAAAGAACATTACAGCAAAGTTAACCTTAGTCAAAGGACTTAATTTTTTTATGCTCAAATGGTTTGTTATGAAATGGCTCCTCCTTGTGGCAATTTTCAACAAAGGAATTTTAAATGGATGATAAATACTCTCACTTCTTTTTCAGGAAGTCTGTCCAAAAAAAGAACACAGATGTTGCACCAATTTGTACTACTTTTTGCTGTGTTTGATGAAGGTTAGTGAGCTTCAGTCAGATATTTGAATTCCTATAAGAAGTCAAATATGTAACCAGTACCTTTATCCTATGTTGGAGAAAGTGGGCTGCATATGTTCAGAAAAGATATTGATTATAGGAAGACCACAAAGTGTATTACTGTTCAGGAGTAAAGGAAATGGGGGACAAGAATAACTCTAAGACAAAAATGTAACCTAAGTTCAAATTGCATCTATGAAGTAAAACATAGAGCAGCCCGGGTTTAGGTAATAAATACTTTTGTCTCTACTTCTTAAATATCTTCTGAAGCATTAATCTAATTAATCTTATTGATAAAAAACCAGGAGTTAAATATTGGGGTAAGAACCTGAAAGATCAGAGAACAGGGAGCAGCCACTAGTTGCTTAATGTTGTAATGAGAGCCACTTGTTTGTTACCGACTGCTCAGCCCTGAAATAATCACACAGAAACTATATTGTTTAAAACACTGCTTGGCCAATGACTCTAGTGCATTTCTGGATAACTCATATCTTAAACTAACCCATCTCCCTTAATCTGTGTATTGCCATGTGGCTGTGGCTTACCGGGTAAGGTTCTGTCTGGTGTCTGTCTCCAGTGGGGCTACATGGCTTCTCTCTGACTCTGCCCTTCTTTCTCCCAGGATTCAGTTTAGTTTTTCCCCACCTAAGTCCTGCACTGCCATAGGTCCAAAGCAGTTTCTTTATTCATTAATGGTAATCACAGCATACAGAGGGGAATCCTACATCAGCTTCCTACCTTTTCTGTAATTCCATCCAAAAAGGGCTGAGATTCTCTCTCAGCTCCACCTTACTACTTCCTAGCTCCTCTCTGTCTACAGTTGTCCAAACCTCTGTGGTCAGCTAGTAGCTTGCTCCACCCTCTGACTCCAAGTAAGCTTTGTTTGTCAGAATACAATCAAAAAATCAAACACTGTATTCTTACTGTAATTCATATTTAATAACTGATTTTGTTGTATATAGTTTTATTATATTAAGGTTAAAACTTCCCTTTTTAATTAGAAAAAAGGGAGGAAATGCCATGGTACAATCTTCTTCTACACTATGAATATGTATTATTCTCATTGTTTAATAAAAAGCTGACAGGCCAGTAGCTGTGCAGAAAGTTAGGTAGGAAAGTAAAACTGAGAATGATGAGAAGGAGGGCAGAGTCAGGGGGAGATTCTAACCTGCTGCCCAGCAAGCAACACATGATAGAGACCAGGCAAAGCTATGTTGGCAATTCATTGATTAATAGAAATGGGTTAATTTAAATGTAAGAATTAGCTAGTAACAAACCTGAGTTATCAGCCAAGCATTTATAGTTCATATTCAACCTTTGAGTCAGTTATTTGGGACCTGGCAGTCAGGACAGAAAATATCCATTTACAATCTTCATTTAAAAATCTTCTGTTACATTTTAATTATTTATTTGTATGACCTTGGGGAGATGGGGGTGTGTCCATGCCATGGTGCTTGAATGCAGGTCAAAGGATAACTTGTGGAAATCAGTTTTCTCAGTCTACCATGTTGGTTACCATCAGGTCACCAGGCTTAGAGGCGGGCACCTTTATCCACTGAGAATTCTTGCTAACCCCTATCTTCTTTTGATAATTATCTATTGCTAAGTGCAAAACATTGAGCAAATTACTTACCTCTCTCTCCGCCTTATTTTCCTCACATCTAAAATTGAAATAATAGTATTTTTCATAGAATTGTTGTAAGGATTAATTGATTTCACTTAAGTAATTTAGAACACTGTGTGGCAGAATAGGTATATAATCCTCTCCCCCTCTTGTCCACTTGCACTGTAGGCCATGTCATCTTTATTCTAAATAGTCTCTCTTTTTTGTTTTTCATGTTTTATTTTTAATAAAACAGCCCAAATAATTTTCAGTGCTTCAACTTTTATTAGTTTTGGAGAGAAGGTTGAGAAGCCTTCAAGTTACTGGGGTTTCCTTGCTACAAAATGGAATGAAGCAGTTTATGATAGAGCAAGGAGTGACAACCCTTTTAAATCTATCATCTAACTTGCAAAATGAAATTCTTGTGGCTCAAACTAACCAATATTATTCCTTCTCCTAGTTATCATTTCACTCTCCCCACTATCATAATGGAAAAATATAGGGAAAGGTAATTGGTTTCAAAAAATGTAATTTTCTTCTCAGTGACTCTGAGTTTGTGCAAACTCTGCTGACAAAAATTCAGAGTGTGAATCGTCTTTGTCACAAAGGAGGAAAAGAAAGAAGGTAAAGGGTCTGTAATTCTTGAAACAGAGTTCAGCTGATCTTATTTTTTCCCCCCTCTCACCAGGAAAGAGCTGGCATTCAGAAACAAAGGACTCCTTCATACAGGCTATGGATTCCATGTCTACTGGAGCCTGGCCTAAAATGCACACAGTCAATGGATATATAAACAGGTCTCTGCCAGGTATGTACATGACTGCTCAACAATCATAAAAAATTATGGTTTGAGAATTAAAAACCATAATTCTTTTATCCAGCTTTCAGAGAGTTTTGCATCCAAGTAAAAAACTCACTAAATTCTAGACTCTTTTTTTGTTGTTTGTAGCTGATTCCTCCTTATGTCACCCCAAAATTAGGGCCCTTTCCTTTGCTTAAATGAGAGGACTTTCAGAATGAACAAACATTAAAGAGGAGCTGGAAATATGAAAACAATATATAAAGATAATAAAAAATAATCCCAATGGAGAAAAAAACAATTAGAACAAATAGATTTTTAAATTAGCAATATGATTGTCACAATACAAATAATGACAAGTAGATAGGGAAAATCTCCAATAAAGTAAAATCAAAAGAGTTTAAAAGATTGAAAATACACTTTAAATTGAGTTCAGTAAAACAATAAAAACAGAAATGTTAAGAAATAAAAGATACGAGTATTCAGAAATAAAATCACTATTAGTATGAACAAAACTCCACACAAAATGATCATTGTGGCAATTCATAGTGCATAGATGCTTGAACCTTTTCCTGGAAGAAATTGTTCATGTATGAAAGAAGAGGAATTAGACTGACAATATGGTAGAGCAGTATCTTTAAAAAGAGATCTAAGGGAAAGATTATTTTCAAGCTAGAATTAAGATGATGAATCAGCTTTGTTAAATAATAGAAAATCTTATCAGCCATGGTAGGCCTTAGCAACCACTGAATATGTACTACAGCAAAACTAAAGAGTAAATTAAAGAAACATGTTCATGTTATGTAGCAGTATGACAGTCACTCATGGCTTTGGCTAAAGCTGTTGGTTTGATAGTGTCATAACTAACTTCCTTGGTAACTTTGTTAAGGTAGCAGTAAAATTTGTAGGGTCATTTTGCCCATCCTTTTCTAGCAAGTACTTTCATTTTCAAGTTCCCTATTTCTTTGCCACAGTTGTCTAATTTCCAATTTACAGGTCTGATTGGATGCCATAAGAAATCAGTCTACTGGCACGTGATTGGAATGGGTACCACCCCTGAAGTGCACTCAATATTCCTTGAAGGTCACACGTTTCTCGTGAGGAATCACCGTCAGGCTTCATTGGAAATATCACCAATAACTTTTCTTACTGCTCAAACACTCTTGATAGATCTTGGAGAGTTCCTGCTATTTTGTCATATCTCTTCCCATAAACATGGTACTACTATTTTGGATCTTAAAAAACAAGTATTATAAAATATTCTGTTTTAATCTTAATGAAATTTCCTGGGCAATGTACAATACAATGTATTGCAGAAATACCATTATAGAGTTAGGATTATGCTAGACTTTAACTGAAATCTTCTAATGTAAAGATTTTTATCTTGAATATATAAGGACTTTACTGTTAGTATTATGTATTTTTAGTTAAATATCTGTAACAGAAGGAGGAGACATAGTTTAGGAATGAATGAGATAGGGAAATGAAGGTTAATGAATCCCATTAACTAGGATTCAGTGCTATGGGAAGAGATTTAGAGATATTTCCATGAGAAATATAGGGAAATGGGGTATCACATGAAGTTTTCAAGGACTGTTTGATGGAGGTTTTGCAAAGGCACAAAGATCCTGTATGAACAAATGTGCCTACAGTATCAATTCCTGGTCATATGATGTTGTAGGTAGTTGTGCAAATTCATATCAAATAATTCTTTTGCTTTCAGTTTCTTCTTGTGTATTAACTTTGTTCATTTTTTTGTCTTGGATCAACCTAATAACTCTTTCTTAGTTATGTCCATTTAAGGCTTAGTCTGTTATATTGCCAAAACAGAATATCAGAAATAGAGTAATTAGTAATAAAGTTATTGTCTCTCTCAGTTCAAGAGGCCAGAAAGTCAAATATCAAGATATTGTCATTTAATGGGGGCTTTCTTTCTGTGTTATAGTACAGGAAAATGATACATATGGAAGAGGGGCAAAAGAGAAAAAAAAGACATAGGGAGGAAGGAGAGAAGCAATGTCCTGAATTGTTTGGGTTGTCTGACTGCAGATGGCATGGAAGCTTATGTCAAAGTAGATAGCTGCCCTGAGGAACCCCAATGGCAAAAGAAAAATAATGAAGAAATGGAAGATTATGATGATGATCTTGATTCAGAAATGGACATGTTCATATTGGATGATGACAACTCTCCTTTTATCCAAATTCGCTCAGTTGCCAAGAAGTACCCTAAAACTTGGATACATTATATTTCTGCTGAGGAGGAAGACTGGGACTATGCTCCTTCACTTCTCACGTCAGATGATGGGTAAACACCTTTGGACTCTTGTTACTACCCTCCCTTACACTCAAATTCTTCTTACTTATTCAAACCAATGAATCCTTAAGACATATTTAAGAGTTAGTATGTCATTGGATCAAATGGTGAGGAAGTTTTGCTAACCACCATTTCATCACTGTGGCAAAATACTGAAATTAACAACTTTTAAGTGGGAAAGGTTTGTTTTGACTCATAGATTTGACTCATAGAATTTTGTTTTGGGCTTATTACAGCACAGAAATTAACAATAAAGTGCACAGTGGACCTTTCCTGTTCCGTACACAGCTGTCAGGAAACAAAGAGTAGATAAAAGGGGCCTGAGGTTCCAATATCATCCATTCAAGAGCATACCCCCAATAACTAAGTTCTTCTCACTAGGCTCCAACTATTAAAGGTTTTATCACCTCCCACTAGCTTCATATCCTGGTGTCTAAGCCTTTAATACATGCACCTTCTGTGAAGATTCATAGAACATTAGATATTAGCACAGGTAAGCCTAAGACTATAATTCTCTTGCTCTTTGCTTGGAGTAAATTATATTAGAATTGGATTTTTGGCATCTAATATTTTTTGTCCTTACCTCTCACCTTTTGTCTCTTGTACAGAAGTTATAAAAGCCAGTATCTGAGCAATGGTCCTCATCGGATTGGTAGGAAATACAAAAAAGTCAGATTTATAGCATACACAGATGAAACCTTTAAGACTCGTGAAACTATCCAGCAAGAATCAGGAATCTTGGGACCTTTACTTTATGGGGAAGTTGGAGACACTTTGTTGGTAAGTCAAGGGAAAATATGAGATTGCTTGAGAAAAAAGAGAAGTCTCAATGTGGGAGAGATAACTCAGTGGTTAAGAACACTTGTTATTATTGCAGAGGAACTGGGTTGGACTCTCAGCACTCATGTGGAAACTCATAACCATCCGTAACTCTAGTTTGAGGGAATCCAAAACTCTCTGCTGACCTCCATAGGTACTGGACATAATATCATACACATACACACATACAGGCAAAGCACTCATATACATAAATAAAATAAATCTTTTTTAAAAAAAAGTCTAGGAGGATTTAAGTTTCTGTGATCCTTCAGAATCAGTCTTATCTTCTTTTTTGCATGTTAATATAAATGTATTTAATTTTCATTAGATTTAAAAAAAATACCAATCCAAATTCCCACTCTCTCCCCTCCTCCCAATCCCTCCACACTCCCTCCCACCCCACTCCCCTCCAATCCTAAAGGAGGATAGACACTTTGCTTTGTGGAAGGTTCCAGGCCCTCCCTACTACATCTAGGTTGAGCAAGGTATACATCCTAAGAGAAGAGGATCCCAAAAAGCCAGTACAAGCAGTAGGGATAAATCCTGGTGCCACTGCCAGTGGCCTCTCAGTCTGCCCCAGTCATGCAACTGTCAACCACTTTCAGAGGGACTAGTTGGTCCTATGCTTGTCCCTTCCCAGTCCTGGACAGATATTTTAAAAATTATGAATGTTGCACAAACAAAATATACTCATATATAGTAAGTATATGGAATAAAATATAATGTGACCAACCACACTCTCAACTTCTTTTAACAACTTACTATTTAGACCAATACATGCATATCCTTTCAGAACTTTATTCATTAATTGTTTTTTTCCTTCATTAACTTTTAAAATAGAAATCATACCCTCAGATGCAGAGGTAATCTTCAGACATCTTCCATACTATTTCCGTGTTATAGTTTTTCTTTTTTTTAAATTCTTCTTTAAAACTCTTGTAATCAGACAGTGTCACCTGCCACCATTGCTTGAGGCTATTTATTGTCCTCCTTGTTATACCTGCTTATTAAGTGATAAATCTTATAACCTGGACCACTGTCTCCTTCTCCAATGTTGAGAAATTAAGTGCCAAGAATTCAGAAAGGCTGAGAAAAAGTAATGTCCTTAGAAGACAAGAAATTTCACTTCATGTGGGAGATTCAATTACTGAAGTCATTGAAATTGAAAAGGGTTGTGACAAAACTAAGCAGCTACCTAAGCTTCTTTTTCATGAAAGGAATGAATATATTGAATTTTATTAACGGCTCAGACTCCTGTAATGTAAATATAGAAAGCTTTTGATTTTCCAGAACTAGGTCACAGTTTTCCTGTCGATCCTAGTCATTTTAGGATTTGATCTCATATCTCACCTATACTTTCAGATTATATTTAAGAATCAAGCAAGCAGACCATATAACATTTACCCTCAAGGGATCACTGATGTCAGCCCCCTGCACTCAAGGAGATTGCCAAGAGGTAAGTAGTATCTCAGTTTATAAATCTTTTTTGATGTAGATACACTGGAGGTACAACTTCAGCTGTTGACACACAATCTTTACAATAATTTTACAAAAGTCTTCTTTGTTTTCTCTAAACATTTATTCTAAAGATAATAAATCCAAAAATAGTACTTGTATCATTTTAGTATTGCAAGGTCATTTTATCAATATATTTGCCATAGAACTAGGTGATATGCTGTGGTTATTTTCTTGTTCACATCCCTAATCATTTTATTATTAAAATAAAATAGATTCTTCTTCTATATGTAAGAATATGCAAATATTATTTCTGTTTTTTGTATTAAGAAGTAAACTTATTCAAATTTACATGTTATAAAAACATGGCATAGGTGAGGGAGAGATGTCTGACCGCCAACCACCCAAACCCTACCCCTACCCCTACCCCACCCACCTTCCTCTTGAGGCCTGTGGCAGGTGAGAGAGCAGGTCCAAGGGCATGAGAGCAAGAGAGCTAGTCCTGCCCCTCACCAGCTGCAGCACTTGGGAGTGGCCCCTGCACTTCAACTGGGCAACACAGTAGAGCTGTCCCTCATGGTATAGGTATGGGTGAACCAGCACTGAGGGTATCAGAGCTAGAGAACCTATCCTGCCCCTTGCTGACTGTTGCATGTGGTGAACTAACTAGGGCAGTGCTGGAGAGCTCACCCTGGTGATGAGAATGGGGGAAAACTGGTAAGCTGACCAACCCTGCAACCACCCAGACCCAAAACCAGGGCTATGAGTTGGCCCACCCCAACATCCACCCCATCTATGATCTGCTGGAGCATGTGAAGGGGCCTGACCCAGAGACCCAATGCTGCAGGATCTCCACAGGCTATCCAAGAGGAGTCCTAGTGAGGACCCAGTATTGATAGTGTAGCAGAAACCAGAGACCTTGAACCAGACCAATAACTCATTGCAGTGAATACTTGCAAGCAAAGATGTATGGACTAAAGGGTATAATGTGTCACATTACAGCTTCCATGACAAGATTTTCCTTTTTTTTTCTTTTCTCTTAAATTTTACGTTGTATTAGTTTGAGAGGGAGGTTGCAAGGGCAGAGGGTGGATACAAAGGGATGGGGAGATGAATGGGATCAAGATGCATGATATAAAAACCACAAATAACCAATAAATGGTTTTATGGATTAGTAGTTCCCTTGAAATAAAAACATGATTATTGTTAAAAGGGAAACTTTAGGTACACTGAACTTGATAGAATTTACTTGAAAAAATAATAATTCTTGAATTAATTTTGGACTACAAATGTTTTAGAATATTCCACCTCACCACACATACACAGAGGCTGTATTTACAGACAAAACAGAAAACGACATACAAATAACCTGATTAAATGTAACTAGCTGTTGTCTTATATGATGGTTTCACAGCTTCAGTCTTAAAGGGCCTGGAGGTTCAGCTGTTTGCTAAGACTCAGCTACGTGTTACATGAGTATATTCAAAGTTAGGTTAAAATTGTTTATATACCAAGTTAGGTTGCATTTTCTATGCATAGAGACCTTTAATACAAAGTTGAAACATGTATAGAAGCAAATTTAGGCCAAATTTAATACAACATTACTAAATATGTAGCTCATTATACTCAATTGATCTAATTCTGCTTTGGGTGTGGGTAGGTATAAAGCATGTGAAAGATTTTCCAATTCGTCCAGGAGAGATATTCAAGTATAAATGGACAGTAACTGTAGAAGATGGACCAACTAAATCAGATCCACGGTGCCTGACCCGCTATTATTCAAGTTTCATTAACCCTGAGAGAGATCTAGCTTCAGGACTCATTGGCCCTCTTCTCATCTGCTACAAAGAATCTGTAGATCAAAGAGGAAATCAGGTGAGATCTTTCCTTACCAAGTATTAATTTTGAAACTAAAAGTATAATAAAATGCCTATGAACTTATAGATATTTCCTATACTCTCTTAATATAGGTACCACTATAACCTGTAGAAAATATAATCCAATAAAAGTGATTAAACTGAGTTCTACTTAGCTTTTATTAAATTTGAGTTTTCTAAGAAACTTGCCTTCTGGATAAGCAGAAAAGCCAGGACCATAGATTCTTTCTATAATACTCAGTCCCAATCTGGGGTTTTGCTTTCTCCCAAGGTTCTTGCCATTTTTACCTGTCCAATTGCCACCTACATTTAAATGACTAATTTTATTTGAGACAGAGTTCCAGGTGTCCCAGGCTGGTCTCAAACTCCTTACACAGGTGAATATGGTCGTTGACTTCTGGTCCTCCTACATATACATTGTGAATACTGGATTTATAGGTATCTGTCAGTTTATGCCCAATTAATGCAGTACTGGATTTCAGACCTATAACTTTGTGCATGCTAAGCAAACTGAAATACATCTACCAACTAAAATACTTCCCAGGCCAATATAATTTTTAAACCTACAAATTTGTATCTACAGCCTATGTTTCTTTCCTGGACATCTCATTATGAATTAATCAAAAACACCTTAAAATTAACCTTGTAGGTGAAACATGCCTCCAGTCTCAGTACAGGGATACTGAGTTAGGTGAATTGTGAGTTTAAGGCCAGCTTGGAATACATAGGAAGTTCTAGGCCAGCTTCTCCCATGAGGAAAAACTGTGAGAAAACAAAAACAATACATATGTAGCATCTACAACACTATGTGACATTTAGTAATGGGCCAATATTTGTTGAGGAAATATAAAATTATTTTGATTATGGTTAGAATTTAGACTATTTCTGCTGCTTTAGAAAATTATCTGAGCGGGGCAGTGGCGGCATACACCTTTAATCCCAACACTTAGGAGGTGGATTTCTGAGAGTTTGAGGTCAGCCTGGTCTACAGAGTTCCAGGAAGCCAAGGCTGTTACACAGAGAAGCCCTGCCTCTGAAAAAAAAAAGTCTGAGTAAGAAAAACTTAGTTTTTTTTTTTTTTTGTTTTTTTTTTTTTTTTTTTTTTTTTACAAAAATCTCATTTCTTAACTACAGAAGAACTCATTGCTATATTTTGAGGCTTGACTGCACTTATTTAGGCTATTTAGGATACATAAATCCCTACTAGTTGGAAGGGATTTCATAGGTTTAATGAGCAAAGGACTTGAATACAGGTATAACATATGGTATACAAATTTAGAGTAGTGGGACTTTGAACTTAATATTTGGATATGACCAAATATCTTTCCTGAAAATGTTTCCTAATTATACTTTTCCTACCAGCTTTTGGAAGGTGACTGAAATATATATTTTCCAATTTCCTCTTCAGCATTTTGACTTTTCAACTATAGGTTATACAAAATGAAATTTACACATATGATGTTTAGATATTAAATTTTATACTCAATTAGCAGGTTACTAACTCATGAATTTGGCTTACTATAAAAAGTACTATTCTAAGATACTGGGTTCTTTAGAACAAAATCTTTATGGTATTAGTATTATTCATTGTTAATCCTATCATATCTAAATCCTTTTTATATTTTAATTTACTATAAGCTGGTAGCCTTATGTAAGTTAGTTATAAGATAGAAACTTAGAAATGGTATTGATTTTATTTTACTTGGATGACTTATTTTTAAAATCTATATTTCTCTGCATTAAACATGGAAAAATTAGGCTATAAACTGTACCAGGATATGATCTTGGGTCCAGGAAGAATGAAATTTACTGCATCCAATTACCTTCCTGCCTTGAAGTTACATTAGTTCTAAACATATACTCATCACTCAAAATGCTCATCTCTGTTCCAAGACATGCCATAATAGTGACTGTTCAGAGAAAGTGAATTGAACCAAAGAATTAGTATATGCCTCCATCCTGGTTGCTAGCTCCTACCTACAATATGAGTGGCATTTCCTTCTCCCTTTTAATATATGTTATTAACAGATGATGTCAGACAAGAGAAATGTTATCCTGTTTTCTCTGTTTGATGAGAACCAAAGCTGGTACCTCACAGAGAACATGCAACGCTTCCTCCCCAATGCATCTGATACACAGCCCCAGGACCCTGAGTTCCAGACCTCCAACATCATGCACAGTGAGTAAAGAATCACTTGTAGCTGGGTGGTGGTGGCACATGCCTTTAATCCCATCACTCAGTAGGCAGATCTCTGTGAGTTCAAGACCAGACTGGTCTACAGAGTGAGTTCCAGGACAGCTAGGGCTGTTACATAGAGAAATCCTTTCTCAAACAAACAAATAAATAAAAAAGAATCATCTGTTTTTAATGCACATCTGGTAAAGGGAAATTGATTGCTCCAACTGATGTCTAGATAATATGTGTTATGTATATACTATAAATAAATATGTAACTGTTATATATATTATATTATATTTTAAAATATAATGCATATTTTAAAAACTCACTAACGACTTTTCCTTTCAATGTTTATTTGGCTACTCTGTTCTTTTAATTTATATTTTATCTCCTATATTACTCCTTTTTGCCAACCATTCCATACCAAGATAATTCATTTCAGAATATTTTCTTATTATTATATAACCATATGCTACATACATAGTAGCCTTTCTAAAATGTTAGATTTATCTCCTCATTGTCTAAGATCATTTCTTCTTCAATCTATCTTTAGCTTTTAGATCTTGCTTGACCTGTATGTACTCTTGCATGATCTTCTCTTTGTACCTGTCTGTAGACCGAGTTTCTGTCCCACTTGGTCCTGCAGTCATTCAGTCCCAAAGAACCACATAGAGGCTTATATTAATTATAAACTGTTTGGCCTATTAGCTCAGGCTTATTACTAACTAGTCCTTACAATGTAAATTAACCCATAATTCTTGTCTATGTTTAGCCACATGGCTTGGTACCATTCTCACCTTGCTTGCTCTGCATCTGCCTGGTGACTGCCTTTCTGCCTTTTTTCTTCCCAGAATTCTCCTAGTCTGGTTGCTTTGCCTATACTTCCTGCCTGGCTCCTGGCCAATCAGCATTTTATTAAACCAATACTAGTGACAAATCTTTACAGTGTACAAGAGCATTATCCCACAGCACCTGTCTTTCTGTATTGTAATAATCTATTATAAAGAATTTAGGATCTGGGGCTGGAGAGATGGCTCAGAGGTTAAGAGCACTGGCTGCTTTTCCAGAGGTTCTGAGTTCAATTCCCAGCAAACACATGGTGGCTCACAACCACCTATAATGAGATTTGGTGTCTTCTTCTGGTCTGCAGGCATACATGCAGGCAGAACACTGTATATATAATAAATAAATAAATCTTAAAATAAAATAAAATTAAAAAAAAGAATTTAGGATCTGCACTAATAACCTTATTTTAACTAATTTTCTCCTTTAAGGACCCATTTCCAAATACAGCCACATTTGGAAACATTGGAGTTTCAAGTATCAACAAGAAAATTTGGGGAACACAATTCAGTATATAAATTATACATATATATTGTTTATATATAAACACAGATCTGAGTAGCCAAAAACATAGTAAAAGTTTAATCTTACTATACTACTAGGAAAGGATTCTATCAGTAAGAGAAATAACATGACATGCCTATCAAACTGCAAAACTAGGAGACCATTATTGCTAGTGGGCATGGGTAAAGGGGGACTGTCATACAGTACTAGTAGAAAACACTAATAGTTCTTTTTGAAGACTACCTCATGTATTAAAATTTTAAATATATGCTTTTGAAGTCCTGATTCTCACTTGGATGGAATAAACACATATCACCCTGTCTATTTCATATAATGTAACTAAAATACCTAACCAAATCATGGAAAAGCTGCCTAAGAACAGAACCTTGAAAAGTTATGTTGTAAGTTATACTCACCTTCCAGGATATGCCTTCTATCAGAATTCTATGCCCCTTAGCCCATAGTATTGGTCCTCAGCTTCAAGTCAACCTAAGCCTCAAATTTAATTTGAATTTCTGGTAATAGTTGCCTATTATATTCCTGAGTCATAGTACTTTATTCTCCCTTTTTCTAAAACTTTTGGTGTTTATAATCCCTTCAATTGCATTTATATTTTTTCATATACTCAAAGACATGGCTTATTTTGTAAAGAGTCTGATCATAATTTTTAACTCAAATGACACATAATTTTTTTCTTCCTCTTCTCTTAAGGTGGTCATGATTTTGTTGTTGATTTTCCCCACCTGACAGAATATTGCATTTTATTGTTTCCTTAGTGTAGTATAAACTAGGTATCTATGATTTTATTTTTCTATCCATCACTTCTCCATTTCCTACTATAGCTTATTTCAAATACTAGGGTAAGCACCTGTCTGGACAGTGAAAGTATATTATTTTAATAAAGACGGTATTTAAAGTAAGAGAGAGATTGTGACATAGAATGTTAAAAAAGTGAAACAGGTGTATTAGTCAGGGTTCTCTGAAGTAACAGAACTTATAATATATAATATATTATATATATATACATATATATATATATATACATATATCCATCCTTGGGAGCTGTGAAGAAATATAATTGTGTGGTTTCAGACTTCTACTCTGTATATTGTTATGACATCTTTAGCAGGCTAATGTAGTAGTAACATTCCCCCACCTCCAGTTGTACATAGTTCACAAAGACCTGTATTAATCCATGGGAAAGCTACTTTTGCTAGTGATATGGAATGTATGTTTCCAAATATATCTCTAAATTTCAAATTTTTTAGATTCTGTGTAGCCATCTCTATCTTGCTTTAAACATTGTCTCTATTAAAATAATATACTTTCACTGTCCAGACAGGTACTTCTTACTCTAGTGTTTGAAACAAGCTGTAGTAGGAAATGGAGAAGCGATGGATAGAAAAATAAAATTATAGATATCTAGTTTATATTACACTAAGGAAGTAATAAAATGCAATGGACAGTTGTATTTTTCATAATTATTTACCAACTATCTCATTATTTTACTTATTTTCTGAGATGTTGCCCTTTTCATATATATTTAATTTCTACTTATATCTATGTCAGTTTCTGAACTCTATATTTAATTTGATATATTTGCTTACATTAATAATGCATTTAAGGGCGATGGAGAGATGGATATTGTGTCTATGCTAAAACAATCTAACCAAAAGAAATTTGGAAAGGAAAGGGTTTATTTGGCTTACACTTCCAGGCCATAGTTCACCACTGATGGAAGTAAAGGCAGGAACCTGGCGACAGAAATCATGAAGTGAAGCATGATCAAAAACTCAGGGAGAGAAATTGGGGTTCAACCTGAATATTTGAAAAGTAAAACAGCCAGCTACTGGCTCTTACCTCATGAAATTCTGAACACTCTTTCTTTACCTCCTTGGCAAGTACATTTCTTCACTGTTATTAAAGCCTACCTCTTTGGGATTCTGGTGTATACTGAAGGCTGTAGTGGCATTTCAATCATCTTTTAATAAATAAAGCTTGCCTGAAGATCAAAATTAAAACAGCCCCACTGATCAGCCTTACAGAGCAGGAAGTGGTGATACACACCTTTAATCCCAGTAGACACACTCATTTGCCATAGAAACTAGACGGTGCATGCCTTTAATCCCATTAATCACACCTTTAATCACAGCCCTAGAGAGGCTTATAAAATGAGAGTAGACAGCTGTCAGTCTCATTCTGAGATTCCTAGAGGCAGGATCATCATTTCAGTCTGAGTCGAGGTAAAAGGCAGCTGCACTCATGTACACACTGCATATACACACACCCCACACAAACATACTTAAAAATAAAAATCTTTAAAAGTGATACATTTAAATTTTATTTTGTGTGTATGTGTGTATGAGAGAAAAGATAGAGAGAAAGAATAGAGACAGGGAGAATGAATGTGTGCTGGCATGATGATTGCACAGTACATTTGTGGAAGTCTGAGAACAATTCTCTATAGAGTTGGCTCTTTACTCATACTAATTATTTTCTATTGGAGAATAGGTTGGAGACATCATGCCCTGTTGTTTTTAATAGCTCATCATGTATTTCATTTGAATAAAGAAGTGTGTTGTCTTAGATAAGCAATATCATGAAATTCTGAACACTTCGCATTGATACAATATATGGTGGTGTCTATATTCTAGTTGTACCTGCCACTGCATTTTCTTCATGTGGTACAGAGATCTAGAACAAGTATTTAGTCTTTTGTTTCTTTGAATCTGAAGCATTATACAATGCTAACACTGATCATTTGTTTTGGGTTTATCTATATAAGTTACTCCTTTTTCCATTGCAACTAATAATTTGTAGGAAAAATCCTTCTAGATTTTACAAATACCTTGTCCCTCATCAAACTTCCCAAAGTGTATATCCAAATCTCTCTTTATATGTCTTCTTACTTTAGGATTGGAGTTGGGTGATTAAATATTAATAGTCTACCTGATTTATAACTGTTCTCTGTGGTAAGCTGATAAGCATAATATAAGATAATTTTCTAATTGTATCCTAACAATCATAATCCAAAATAATAAATTTGTGATACAACTGAATCTCTTGCTGTACATTGCTTTTGTAGGCATCAATGGCTATGTTTTTGGTAGCTTGCAGTTGAAAGTTTGTTTGCATGAGGTGGCCTACTGGTACATTCTCAGTGTTGGAGCACAGACAGACTTCTTATCTATCTTCTTCTCTGGATATACCTTCAAACACAAAATGGTCTATGAAGATACACTTACCCTGTTCCCATTCTCAGGAGAAACTGTCTTTATGTCGATGGAAAACCCAGGTCAGCTATTTATATTATCATTTCAGTAACAACTGTGAGTGTTTCATTGGTTTTTGCCAGTACCTTGTATTTGGACAGACAGTAAATATTTCAAGTGACTTTGATATGTGACTTTGGTAATAGGAAAGTATTTTAATGAGGAACAAAGAGCATAGAATTTGGTTGAAATATAAATAATAAAGATATAAATACAACATGAACATAAATTTCTTCTACATTTTACTAGCATGTTTATAAATAATTCTGCCATTTGTACCTTTGTATATAATCTTTATGTATAATACTTTCAAATGTATGTTTCATTTATTTTTAAAAAATATTTATTAAGGATATTCTGTATGCCAAGCACTATAATCATTGGTAATGTATGACAGTGCCAACTCAGTATTGTTGCTCAGTGTTACAGTACATACCTGCTATATGTACATTTCTGTATTCAATTTTTATAATTTATTTATTTTTATTTTCTATGCATTGATATTTTGCCTAAATGTTTGTCTATGTGAGGGTGCTCTATCCACTGGAACTGGAGGTAAAGACAATTGTGAGCTGCAATATGGGTACTGAGAATTGAACCTGGGTTCTCTGGAAGCACAACCAGTCCTCCTAACTGCTGAGCTGTCTCTCCAGTCCCCTGCATTTAATTCTTAACATAGAGAAACAAAGAAATGCAGCAAATCAGTCTTTCCCATAAAAAATAAAAAAGACATTTTTATCTGACATGATTCATAATTTTAAGTATGTTTGCTAAATGGTACTAGTGGGCTCTAGCTTACCAATAATTTCTAAACCTTAACTTAGTAGTCTTTCAGTACTAATCATGAAGTTGGCTGCTTATTTTGTTCCTGAAGTAGAGTTTTCTTCTGGCTTTCAAGAAATCACTATCTTTGATTCTCTTCATTTACTGATACCTTTGCAGGCAGTCTATTATAATTCATCTTCAAGAATTTTGATTTTCAGTAGTTTGAATATTATGTTTCTATGCTTGGAAAGAGAGAGAGAGAGATTAGATAGATAGGAAAGAAAAAGGTAGTATATTTTGTGTGGCATTCTCTTACCTCATTTATATAATTTGGTGTCTCATCTATTTTAAATATTTGTCTGTAGACAGAGACTGCACTTTCATTTCCCAGCTGACCAGACCCAAATAATCACACAAATAATTTGACCAATGGCTCAGATGCATTCCTAGATAGCTCTTACATCTTAAATTAACATATTTCTATTAATCTATGTATCACCTCAAGGCTATGGCCTACCAATAATGTTCTGGCATCTTTCTCCTTCAGCAGCTCCATGGTCTTTCCTTGACTCCTCTTTCTCTCTCTCTCTCTCTCTCTCTCTCTCTCTCTCTCTCTCTCTCTCTCTCTCTGTCTCTCCAGACTTCCCACCTGACTTTACTCTGCTAAGTCATTGGCCAAAACAGCTTTATTCATCAACCAATAAAATCAATACATATACAGAAGAACATCCCACATCATCTGTCCTTTTCTGTCTAATTAAAAAGGAAGGCTTTAACTTTAACATAGTAAAATTACATATGCAAAACATTTATCAAGCAAGAATTATAGTTATAATACTTAGTCCATTTATATTTGTCAAATTAAGAAAACACTCTATCATTTATCCTATCTAAGTCTAAATTTTTATATCTGATTTATCTTTTATAATAACTAAGGAAACAATAATTATAACTGTCTAGACTTCATCTCCATCAAAGACCCCAGAAGGATATAATATTACCTATGTACAGTAAGTGCATTGTAAGTAACTTCTAAAACTCTAGAAATGATAGAGACATCTCTCTATCTGGACAGTCACTCAAAGTTCTTCAGTAAATTGGGGCATCCATCTTTAGCTTATAGGCCCATAATATCTGGCAGACTTTGCAGTAAAGCAGGAAATGTGAAGATCTGTTTTGCCTTGTATTGGCAAAGTTCATCAGTTACTCCCCTCTGTATTCTTCAGAATGTCTGACAGTTTCCTCTGTGAAGCAGAAACCCTGAAGGATCATCCAGTCCTTTGGAAAGTTCAGCAGTCACTTTTGTATGGGTCCTGCATGTCTAGTTCATACAACATAATAATCAAGTAGTCCAGGCAAGAGCTGTTTCTTGCCCAAATGGCTAGCCTTATCACATTGAAGGCAAATTCCATAACGAGTTTCTTCAAAGCCCATCAATCAACCTCTCTGAAGTAATTGATGATGCCAAAAGTAGATATTTCTCATTGTTGAGAAAACTCTAAGTTCTTAAAACATTTTAAATGCCATATTCTGTAGGTGTTTGACGTGTTGAAGATTATCTAACTGAAATATATCCCTGTATATCTAGAAAACCTAAAAGTTTGAGTATTATAAATGACTATCTAGTCATCTTTATTTCTTAATATACATTACATTTTTAAATGAGCTGTATAAACATACCTTAAACAAGAGTAGAAATATACGTATAACAAAATTGATCTTAAATTTGTAACAATAAACCAAAGTCCATACCTATGTAAAGTATTCATTTCTATATCATATCAATCCTTTTCTTAGAAAGACCTTGACTGTGGCCATTAACCATTTATAATCAACCCCTGTTAAATGAAAATAAACATTTATAAACAGTATTTGGGAATTTAGGCATAGCTTTTTAGATGATTTTCTGCTGATTGTGGGTGCTGTTAATCAGGTCTTTCATGGAGTATCCTCTATGGTTGATTCACCTCAGTCAACAGTCCTGAAGCTATCATGGATGTTGGACCACCTGGGGCATTGCTTGAGTGGGTCTCGTTTGATCAAACCATATTAGTTGGTAAGGGATCCACAGCTTTCTGTCCTCTGTGGAAACAAAAGCAGAACCTTTTTCCAAAGTAACATGTCTTTAGACTTAAATTTTGAAGTCAAGATGCCTTTAAAATATGTATGTTGGTTTAGCTTAGCAGCCCATACAATGAAATGTCTCTCTGTACTTAGCTCATTCACAGTTAAAAAATTCAAAGAAAACACAATAATATACATAATCTAGACACTTTGTGCGTATTTTTATCTTTACTTGGCTGATTTTACTCTATTTTTAATTTTTTAAATTTTTTTAAGACAGGACTTCTTTGCGTATCTTTGGCTGTCATAGATCTTACTCTATAGACCAGGCTGGCCTTGAAGTCAGAGATCTGAGTCCCAAGTGCTAGGATTAAAGGCATGCACCACCATACCCGACTACTCTATTTCTTTTTTTAAAGGACGTTCTCTATCCTTTTTCTTTTTCCCCAAGCTTATGTATATTTTTAAATATATTGTAAACTGTTAAGAAGTTTTTGTTTTTGTTTTTAATTTGAATCTGTCTTTACTGTATATCTCTATCTTTTGTTGAGCTCATGAATCTTTAATTTGTTAAACAGCACGGCTAGAATTAAGGTTGCAGCTTTGGCTGTTGACTCTGTCCCATTCCTTAGCTTCTGAGAGTCTAACTTTATAGTAGAGGTACTGGTGAGAGCCATGTTTATTGCCATAACTCTGTGGAGTTTTAAGGTCCATGTCATCACCACAAAGCCTGCCTGATTGCTCATAAACACCATTTAAGTGTTCAGTGGCAGAGCCTCTTAAAAGAGCTGTAAAATTTTTGTCATTAATGCTGAATCAGCTCCTTTTAAAGGAGCCACATATTTGCTTGCCTCTAGCTTACCCACCCGAGACAATGCTGCTACCAAGAAGCCTTGCTTAACTCTATTCCTTTTTTTTGGTCTAGAATCCATTTTTTAAAAGCTTTGTCAGACTTTATGTGAAAATTCTTGTCCCTCATTGGACGTTATTTGTAGGCAGAGATTGCACTTACATTTCCTGGCTACCTAGACCCAAATAATCACACAGAAACTATATTAATTATAATACTGTTTGGCCAATTGCTCAGGCATATTCCTAGATAGCTCTTACATCTTAAATTAACACATTTCTATTAATCTATGTATTGCCTTGGGGCCATTGCTTACCAGTAATGTTCTGGCATCTTTCTTCTTCAGCAGTTACTTGGTACCTCTGTGACTCCACCTACTCTCTCTATTATATCTTTGTTCAGATTTCCTACCTAGTTTTACTCTGCTAAGTCATTGGCCAAAACATCTTTATTCATCAACCAATAAAAGCAACACATATACAGAAGGACAACCCACATCACTCATCTATCTATTTAAGTACTTATTCTGATCCTCATGTAATGTTTTTGTTTGTTCTATTAGGTTTTTTTTTTACTGTTTTCCCTTCTAGTTTTCCAGTTTTGTTAACTTCTAGAATTTCTTGTAATTTCATATAATATTTATTTTACATCTGGTTTACAATGTTCTTTTCAGGCCATAGTTATAAAACCATTCTTAGATGAATACACTTACTTAAAGAATAAGTCTTCCAGATCTGATAAGGTTTTCCTTATTAGTTCTACCTTGCTTTTTGAGAAAGAGTCTCTCATTGAACTTGGAGTTCATTGATTGACTAGGTGGGATGGCCAATGAGATCTGCTTGTTTCTGCATCCCAATCCTCTGAGATTACAGACATGCAATTTTTTTACTTGGATTTAGAATACTAATCTAGAGATACTTTGATTAAGGGTGGGGTGTGTTAATGACTTCCTTTAATCAAGCATTCAGGAGACTGTGTGGGGCAGATTTCTAAGTTTGAGGCCATCCTGATTTAAATAGTGAGTTTTAGGTCAGTCAGGGCTTACACAGTCCTGGTCTCAAAATGAGAAAGAAGTAGAAGAAGAGGAAGAGACTTTTGTCTTTAGTTAAACTACATTGCCTGACTTTTGTAATACAGCAATCTACTTGCATTACAACTATAACTAAATATAAATGAAAAAGAACAGTATAACTAGTTCTTACATCTCAATCCAGTATCTTAAATAATAAATACTTTGGATTGGGGAGATAATCAGTGAGTAAAGTACTTGTCATACAGATCACCAGACAGAACCCATGGAAAAAGCAAGGCATGTTAACATACATCCATAATCCCAGTGTTCATACAGCAAGGTAAGAATCTAAGACAGGAGAATCCTCAGAAGTATACAGGCCATCTAGCCTGGCATATGCAAAAGAAAACAGACAGATTCTATCTTAAACAAGGTGGGGGGGCAACGCATGTATTGACACCAAAAGTTGACCTCTGACCTAAAAACATGCACTATGGCATATGCATGCACAAGTGAGCACACACCATAGAGAATGAAAACATAATGTGTTATAGTCGGAATGCCCTCAACTCTGGGATCATTCTTTCTAAACCTGATGCTGAATTATCAGCTTGGGACTTTTCCCCACCTCAGAATTAAAACCTTGTTCCTGGTATCTATAACTGATAAGCACTCCATTATTTTGTTGGGAAAAATTCTATATTCACTTCTTGAGAATATCTGCATTAGAAATAGCTAAATGTTACATCATTGAATATTGCAAATGCTTTTTACTGTATTTGTTACTTTAATGTGTGCGTATGTGTGTGGGCACATATGTCATATCACGGGTGTAAAGGTAAGAGGCCAACTGCAGGACTCAATTCTCTCCTTCTACTATGTGGATTCTAAGACTTTCACTCAGGTCATCAGGCTTGGCAGCAAACATTTTTACCCACTGAACTCTCTCAATAGCCTTCAATATTCCTTTCTTGTAGATCAGAAACATCCATAGAATAGTAGCAGCAATGCAATAATGACTTTTACCACCTTTTGGATTATTATATATGGAGAGAATTTGACCAAATAACCTATAATGTAATTGTCTTGAATAACATTTCTTCATTTGTCCAGAAATAAGAGAGAACCCCCAATTCAGAAATTACCTAGAACCTGGGTTATGAGTAACCAGAGTTCTATTTTTTTTCTCTTTTTCAGGTTTATGGGTCTTGGGATGTCATAATTCTGACTTTCGGAAGAGAGGTATGACAGCTTTGCTGAAAGTTTCTAGTTGTGACAAGAGTATTAGTGATTATTATGGAGAAATGTATGAAGATATTCCAACACAGTTGGTAAATGACAACATCATTGAACCCAGAAGCTTTTTTCAAAATTCAAATCATCCTAAGACTAGGAAAAAAAAATTCACAGCCACCACAATTCTAGAAAATTATGTAGAGAAGATTGAGACTCAGTTTGGAGAGACAGCAGAGACGTTTAAAATGCAAAGTGTTTCCTCTAGTGACTTGTTGATGCTTTTGGGACAGAGTCATCCTACTCCACATGGTTTATCCTTATTAGATAACCAAAAAGCCATCTATGAAGCTATTCCTGATGATCATTCACTTGATGCAATAGACAGCAATGAAGACTCATCTAAAGAGGCCCAAGTCAGGTCAGAACACCATCAAAGTGGGAAAATAGTATTTACTCCTGAACCAGACTGCCAGTTAAGATCAAATAACAGTTTGGAGACAACTATAGATGTAAAGTGGAAGAAACTTGATTTGCAAGTTTCTAGTCTGCAAAATAATCTAATGACCACAACAATTCTGTCAGATAACTGGACAGCAATTTCTGAGGAGACAGGTTATTCAGAATCTCCAGGTATGCCAGTTCACTTTATTAGTAAATTAAATACCATTGCATTTGGTAAAAAAACACATCCCTTTATTATGTCTCATGCACCTCTGAGCATTAGTGAAGGAAATAGTGATTCCAACTTGTTAGATGCAACTTTAATAAATAATCAAGAAAGTTCACTGGGAGATAATATATCATCAATAGAGAATGATAGATTATTCAAAGAGAAGAGATTTTATGTGATTGCTTTGTTAGCCAATGATAATACTTTATTCAAAGATAATATATCTTTGATGAAAACAAATGAGACATATAATTGTTCAACCACTAATGGAAAAGTTCACATTGACAGCCCAGCATCAATTGAGAATAGTACAGCAGTCTTGCAAGATACTGTATTAAAAATCAATAGTGAAATTCAAGGATTAACACCTTTGATTCATGATGGAGCACTTTCAGGCAAAAATACTACAAATTTCAGACTGAAGTATATGCTAACTAGAACTGACTCATCAAAAAATAAAGAAATATTTCACCAAAAAGATAAAGATCCTACTATACAAGATAAAGAAAATACAATCATGACATTTTTCAAGATACTGTTGCCAGAATCAGCAAATTGGATGAAGCAGACCAATTTAAATAACTCCTTGAACTCTGAGCAAGGGCCTAGCCTAAAGCAATTAGTATATTTAATGTTAGAAAAGTCTGTGAAAAATCAGAATTTCTTGTCAGAGAAGAAGAAAGTGATACTAAAACAGGATGGATTTACAAAGGACACAGGACTCAAACATAGGGTTTTTTCAAGCAACATGAGTATATTTCTTACTAGCTTGCCTAATATACAAGAAAATGATAGGTACAATCAAGAAAAAGATATTCAGGAAGAGATAGAAAAGGAAGCATCAATCGAAGAAAAAGTAATTTTGCCTCAGGTACACATAGCAACTGGTTCTAAGAACTTCCTGAAAGACATTTTCTTTCTAGGCAGTAGGCAAAATATAAGTTTAGATGAAGAGATACCTGCACTAATACTTCAAGACATCAGTTCATTAAACAACTCAACAAATACAGTAGAGATTCAGATGGCCCATTTCTTTAAAAGAAGGGCGGATGAGGAAACAAATTTAGGAGGCTTGGTAAATGAAACTAGAGAAGCAGTAAAGAACTATCCACGCCAGAAGAATATTATTACTCAACGTAGTAAACGAGCTTTGGGACAATTCAGACTCACACTAGAAGAAACAGAGCTTGAAAAGCAACAAATTGTAAATAGTGCCTCAACTCAAT
Organism: Myodes glareolus; assembly: GCF_982192425.1. Lineage (NCBI taxonomy): Eukaryota > Metazoa > Chordata > Mammalia > Rodentia > Cricetidae > Myodes > Myodes glareolus. Next base: position 839,330 of record NC_142053.1, read on the forward strand.
GGCCTCAAACCATGAACTATTTGGCAAAGAGTTTTATTACACAGATAGACCAGAGCAAGGAAAAGGAAAAGTTCATTATTCAGTCTCCCTTATTGGATTCTACAATGATTAAAAGCACCACTCAGAAAAATAGTTCAGGATCACACATTGTAAAAACTTCAGCATTTCTACCAACAGATCTCAAGAGAATCCCATTTCAAGACAAATTTTTTCATGTTCTAGCATCATCCTACACTTATGACATTAAGACAAAAAGTTCCAGAGTTCAAAAAAGTAGTCATTTCTTAAAAGAAACCAAGAGAAATAACTCTTCTTTAGCCATCTTACCATGGGAGAGGATCATAAACCAAGGAAAATTTGCCTCCCCAGGGACAAGTAATACAAACTCAGTCACATATAAGAAACTTGGGGACATTGTTCTCTTGAAACCAGTCTTGCCTGAAGAATCTGACAAAGTTGAATTGCTTCCTCAAATTTCCATTCATGAAAAAGAACTTTTGCCTAAAAGAACTAGCCATGAATCTCCTGGACACCTGGATCTCATGAAAGAGGCCTTTCTTCAGAAAACACAGGAAGCAAAGAGACATGTGGAAAGTCTGAAAGGAACAAGAGAGAGCTCTGAAAAGACTCCCTCTAAACTGCTGGACCATCATACTTCACAGATACAAAAAGATAAGTGGAAATCCAAAGAGAAGTCACCAGAAATTATACCCATTAAGAGAGAGGATACCATTTTGTCTCTTAACCCTCATGAAAACAATCATTCAGTAGTGGCAAATGAGAAACAAAATTGTTCCCAAAGAGAGGCCTCTTGGGTAAAGCAAGGTCAGACTCAAAGATTGTGCTCTCAAAACCCACCAATCTTGAAACGCCATCAAAGGGAACTTAGTGATTTTCAGTCAGAACAAGATGCAACTGATTATGATTCTATCACTGTTGAAACAAATGAGGATTTTGACATTTATGGTGAAGATATAAAGCAGGATCCCCGCAGCTTTCAAAAGAAGACACGGCACTATTTTATTGCAGCTGTGGAGCGACTCTGGGACTATGGAATGAGTGCATCTCCCCATGTTCTACAAAATAGGTTTGTATTTTTTGGTTTTTTCTATGCTATTGTGGCCTTTGATATTCTAGGTGTCAAAATGATTTTATAAAATGTCATCATTGTCCATCAACCCTATGAGCTGCAAGAGGAATCTTTTAATGAACTCCCTGAAAGTAAAAGTGAAGTGTATGGTAAAGAAGTTGAAGGTGTACGTAGGAATGTTTTCTAAAATATGGGAAATTGTAAAAGGAGCTACGGGCTGTGTCCCACCATCTGGCTTCCAGCTAGCTTTATCCAAAATAATTACATGGAAACTGTATTCTTTTAAACACTGCTTGGCCCATTAGTTTCAGCCTCTTATTGGCTAACTCTCACATCTTGATTAACCCATTTCTAATAATCTGTGTAGCACCACAAGGTGGTGGCTTCCCGGGAGGATTCTAACCTGTGGCTGTCTCAGAGAGGAGAGTCATGGCGACTGCCTCACTTCCCTTCTTCTCAGTATTCTGTTCTGTCTACTCCACCCACCTATGTTCTGACCTACCAGGCCAAGCAGTTTCTTTATTAATTAACCAATGAAAGCAACAGAAATACACAAGATTCTACTACATCACGAAATCCAAAAGAAAAATGAATCAATTAATTTTAAGAGAGCCAAAGGAGGTTGTGCTGGAGAAGAGAAAGCACAGGCAAATTTAGAGGAAAGGCATAAGAACAATCAGTCAACAAATACAACAACACCTACTGTGTGACAGATACTATTACAGGCACCTGGGTACAGCATACCAAGAGCTTACCTGCCCTTAGAACAAGAGAGAACAACTAGTATAAAAACAATTAAGGGAGGACTAGGGCGATGGCTTAGTCAATAAAGTGCATGACATGAAAACATAAAGATCTAAGTTCAGCAGAGGACTCAAGTTCAGTTTCCAGCACCTGTGTCAGGTGACTAATATCTATAACTTCAGCTCCCAGAAATCTGTTACTCTCTTCTGGTCTCCATGGATGCACACCCTCAAATGCACAGATTTATATATGCATGCACACATGTGTACATACATGCATATGCACATATACACAATTCTCAAAATAATAAAAATATGTCTTAAAAATGAATGTGGTAACACATACTTGTAATCCTAGTGCTGGAAATGCAGAAACTATCAGGCAGATGTCTTGCAGGGGGCCACTGGCCAGCCTCCTTGCCTTAATTGATGAGCTCCAGAATCAGTGGTAGACACGCATCTCAAAAAACAATGTGGATGGCTCCTGAGGAATGACATCCAAGGTTCATCCCAGGCCTTCACAAATGTGCATACATCTAGACACAAATACAAAAAGAGGAAGAATTGGCTTGGCAGTGATGGTGCATTCTTTTTGAATCCCAGCACTTGGGAGGTAGAGGCAAGAGGATCTCATAAGTTTGAGGTCAGCCTGGTCTACAAAGCAAGTTCCAGGACAGTCAGGACTACAGAGAAACTCTGTCTTGAAAAAAAAAACCAAAACACAAAAAAAGAGAGAGAAAGAATTAAGATAATTTCAAGGGTGCTCTTCAGAAAATAATACAGAACAATGACGAGTAGGTTACTTCAACGCTGATAGTGAAAGAAATCCCTTTTGAGGAGCTGAGACCTAAAGAGAATGAAGTCAATTGATGGAGCTTAAAAAAGACAGAGAGAAAAATACAAAGACTCTAACAATGGGACATGTTTAGTGCTTTTGAGGCACAAAAACAATTATTACTGGAGTACAGTGAAAAGTTCAAGGTATTCAGGGCATTAGGGTAGCAGAATTGAGCAGCCGATGCACAATACAGGCCCTAGAGAAAACATTTAAACTGCTAATAAGTGGACCATCTATGCTTCTATATAAAGCCCACCATACAAATTTTGTACTTTATCTCATTCCTTTCCCTCTCTTAAAAATGTTTCTATAGAACAGTGGTTCTTAACCTTCCTAATACTGTGAGTCTTTAATGCTGTTCCTCATATTATTGTGACCCCCAACCATAAAATTATTTTGTTGTTATTTTAGAACTATAATTTTGCTACTATGTAACATGGAGGCTTGACTTGTTTGTTGGGGTTTCTGTCCCGCCCAGTCCCCCAGCCATTTAGTCCAATAAAAAAAATCACACAGAGATCTCTATAAGTTATAAAGCTGATTGACCCATTAGATCAGACTACTTATTAGCTCTTGTAGCTTATATTAACCCATTATTATGATCTATGTTAGCCATGTGGTTCAGTACCTTTTTCAGTGGGGCAGATCACATCCTGCTGCTTTGGTGTTCTGGGTAGGAGGGGGAGGAATCAACTTCCTTCCCAGAATACTCCTGTTCTCACTACATCATTTTTACTTCCTGTCTGGTTTTCCCACCTATACTTCCTGCTGGCCAATCATCGTTTATTTAAAACATGATTGACAGAATACAGACAATTCTCCCACACCACTTCTCCCTCTTTCTTAAAAAAACAAAGGAAAATATCCATAGTCCATTTTTGGGGAATGTGGGTGTAGTATTCCAGACTACTTCCAGCTGGTTGGGGGTACTGATCATCTTATGGGAACCTAAAGAAAAGTATCATCAAGTCCTGTCTGGAGTATCTTGTGAGTCTTGATCATCTCAGGCAGCAGTCTTGAATCTGTTCTCAATGAAGAACTCAGACATCTGGGCCATCTATTCCTGCCGGAGATTTCTCAGGTAGTCTTCCTTGATCAAAGCTGATTTTTCTTAACTCTGAATTTATCCACAGCCTCTCATTTTCTGTGGAAACAAAAGCAAAATCTCTTCTCCCAAGTAACATACCTTTTGACTTCAATTTTGAAGCGAAGGTATTTTCAAAATACCTATCTTGGATTAATTCAGCAGCATTTATAAGCAAATAATTTTTAACTCTGTTGCTCCTTCCTCAGCATTCAAACAATTTAAAGAGGGCATAATAGCAAACAGGATCAAGATTCTCTGTATATTTTGCATCTTCATGCAGCTTTATTTTAACCTCTATGTCTTTTATTTTTACTTTGAACTTTTGACTTTTTGAGACAGGATCTCTGTATATCTTTGTCCTGGAATTCCCTTTGTAAACCAGGCTATGCTTGAACTCACAGAGATCTGTGTCTCTCTCTGCCTCCCCAGTGCTGGGATTAAAGGTATGTACCACCACACCCAACTATTCTCTTTCTTTTTTATCTTAAGGCTTTAAAACTTTTTTTTCAAGCCTGCATATATTTTTAGCACACTGTAAACCATTTAGAGGTTTTCTTACTCTTTGAATCTCTCTTTACTATATGTCTCTCTCTTTCTGACCACAAGGGTCTTTAGTTTGCTAAGGAACATGGAAAAGATAACACTCAAAATCTCTTAAGGCATTTCAAGGTCCTTGCCAGGAAGCAAGCTGCAACAGTGTTTCCATAAACAACATTCCAAAGTTCCTATGGCATTTCAAGGTCCTTGCCAGGAAGCAAGCTGCAACAGTGTGTCCATCCATAGTCTGGACTGCCTGCTTGAAAGTCAGAGTTTTCCCTGGCAGGACCACCCAGAAAGCCTACATTTTAAAACAGCGCAGTTTTTCCTGTTACGGCTGAAAACTGAAATGCTTTAGTCTTGTCTTTCCCAAGCTTGCTCAAGCTTTCTATGGATGCAGTTATCCACGTGGCACCATTTTGAAACATGAGGGGCCTGCTTGTTTGTGTTTTATGTCCTGCCCAGTTCCCACAGCTGCTTAGCCCCCAGAGAAAATCACACAGAGATCTCTATAAGTTATAAAACTGATTGGCCCATTAGCTCTAGCCTCTCATTGGCTAACTCTCACATCTTGATTAACAAATTTGTCTGATCTATGTTAGCCATGTGGCTCAGTACCTTTATCAGTGGGACAGATCACATCCTGCTGCTTCAGTGATCTGGAAAGGAGTGGGAGGAATCAACTTCCTCCTTCCCAGAATACTCCTGTTCCATTGCATCATTTTTACTTCTTGTCTGGTTTTCCCACCTATACTTCCTGCCTGGACAATCAGCATTTATTTAAAACACAATTCACAGAATACAGACAATTCTCCCACATCTACAATAAAGTCTCTTGCAAAACCCAAAAATGGTTCCCTTAATTAAGATATTTAATCCCTGCTCCCATATCCATCGTTCCTCCATCCCATCCATCACATTCCCCAAAGCTTTGCCGAATCCTCCCCTTCTCCCTTCTCTCTACATATCTCCCCTTACATCCACGACCCCCCCCACTCCGTGCACCCAAGTTTTGCCTGGAAATTTTGTCTACTTCCAATATCAGAGAAGAAAACTATATGATTTTCTGTAGGTCCATATTCTTATATAGCATCTCTAGGGTCACAAATTATAGCCTCAACGTCCTTTAATTATGGCTACAAACCACTTATGAATGAGTACATACCATATTCCTCTTTTTGGGTATGGGTTACATCACTCAGTAAAGCATTTTCTATTTCCATCCATTTGCATGGAAAATTCAAAATGTCATTGTTTTTTACCGCTGAGTAAAACTCCAATGTGTAATGTTTCACACCTTCTTTGACCATTTTTATATTGAGGGGCACCTAGATTGTTTCCAGGTTCTGGCTATTACAAATAGTGCAGCTATGAACATAGTTGAACAAATGCATTTGTAGTATGATAGGGCATCTCTTGGGTATATTCCCAAGAGTGGAATTGCTGGGTCCTGAGGTAGGTTGACTCCCAGTTTCCTGAGAAACCGCCACACTGATTTCCAAAGTGGCTGCACACGTTTGCATTCCTACCAACAACGGAGGAGTGTTTCCCTCACTCCACATCCTCTCCAGCATAGGCTATCATTTGTGTTTTTGATTTTGGCTATTCTGACAGGTGTAAGATGGTATCTCAAAGTTGTTTTGATTTGCATTTCCCTGACTGCTAAGGAAGTTGAGCATGACCTTAAGTGTCTTTGGGCCATTCGAAGTTCTTCTGTTGTGAATTCTCTGTTCAGTTCAGTACCCCCATTTTTTCATTGGCTTAATTAGAGTTTTAGTGTCTAGTTTCTTGAGTTCTTTGTATACCTTGGAGATCAGACCTTTGTCTAATGAGGGGTTGGTGAAGATCTTCTCCCAGTAAGAAGGTAGCCTTTTTGTCTTAATGACAGTGTCCTTTGCTTTACAGAAGCTTCTCAGTTTCAGGAGGTCCCATTTATTTATTATTACTGTTATTGTCTGTGCTACTAGGGTTCTACCTAGGAAGTGGTCTCCTGTGCCCATATCTTGTAGACTACTTCCCACTTTCTCTTCTACCGTGTTCAATGTGCTCTGATTAATATTGAGGTCTTTATTACATTTGGACTTGAGTTTTGTGCATGGTGATAGATATGGATCTGTTTTCATTCTTCTACAGGTTGACATCCAGTTATTCCAGCACCATTTGTTAAAGATGCTTTCTTTCTTTCATTTTATACTTTTAGCTCCCTTGTCGAAAATCAGGTGTTCATAGGTTTGTGGGTTAATATCCAGGTCTTCTATTCGATTCCATAGATTGACTTCTCTGTCTTTATGCCAATACCAAGCTGTTTTCAATACTGTTGCTCTGTAATAGAGTTTGAAGTCAGGGATGGTAATGCCTCCAGAAGTTCCTTTATTGTATAAGATTGTTTTGGCTATCCTGGGTTTTGTGTTTTGCCATATAAACTTGGTTATTGTTCTCTCAAGGTCTTTGAAAAATTTTGATGGTGATTGCATTGAATCTATAGATTGCTTTTGGTAGAATTGCCATTTTTACTATGTTGATCCTTCCAATCCAAGAGCAAGGGAGATCCTTCCATTTTCTGGTATCCTCTTCAATTTCTTTCTTCAAGGACTTAAAGTTCTTCTCAAATAGGTCTTTCACTTCCTTTGTTACAGTTACCCCAAGATATTTTATGCTATTTGTGGCTATCGTGAAAGGTGATGTTTCTCTGATTTCCCTCTCTGCTTCTTTATCCTTTGTGTATAGGAGGGCAACTGATTTTGTGGAGTTGATCTTGTATCCTGCCACATTACTAAAGGTGTTTATCAGCTGTAGGAGTTCTTTAGTAGAGTTTTTGGGGTTGCTTATGTACACTCTCATATCATATGCAAATAATGAAAGTTTAACTTCTTTCTTTTCAATTTGAATCCCTTTAATCCCCTAATGTTGTCTTATTGCTATTGCTAGAACTTCAAGCACTATATTGAAGATATATGGAGAGAGTGGACAGCCTTGTCGTGTTCCTGATTTTAGTGGAATGGCTTTGAGTTTCTCTCCATTTAATTTGATATTAGCTGTTGGCTTTCTGTAAATAGCTTTTATGATATTTAGGAATGAACCTTGTATCCCTAGTCTCTCAAACACCGTTATCATAAAGGAGTGTTGAATTTTGTCAAATGCTTTTTCAGCATCTAATGAAATGATCATGATCATATGGTTTTTTCTTTCAGTTTATTTATATGATGGGTTACATTGATAGATTTGTGTATGTTGAACCAGCCCTGCATCTCTGGGAAGAAGCCTACTTGATCATAATGAATAATTTTTCTAATGTATTCTTGGATTCGGTTTGCCAGTATTTTATTGAGTATTTTTGCGTCAATGTTCATGAATGAAATTGTTCTGTCATTCTTTTTCTTGGTTGTGTCTTTGTGTGGTTTTGGTATCAGGGTAACTGTAGCTTCATAAAAAGAGTTTGGCAATGATTCTTCTGTTTCTATATTGTAAAATACTTTAAGGAGTATAGGTATTAGCTCTTCTTAGAAGTTCTGGTAGAATTATGCATCGAAACCATCTGGTCCTAGGCTTTTTTTGGTAGGGAGGTTTTTGATAACAGCTTCTAATTCTTCACGACTGACAGGTCTATTTAGATTGTTCACCTGGTCTTGGTTCAACTTTAGTAAATGGTACTTATCTAAAAAAAAGTTCATTTCTTTTACATTTTGCAATTTTGTGGCATACAGGCTTTTGTAGTAAGATCTAATGATTCTCTGAATTTCCTCTGTGTTTGTGGTTATGTCCCCATTTTCATTTCTGATCTCATTAATTTGCGCGTTCTTCCTCTGCCATTTGATTAGATTGAAAAGGGGTTTGTCAATCTTGTTAATTTTCTCCAAGAACCAGCTTTTTGTTACATTGATTCTTAGGATTGTTTTCTGTATTTCTATTTTGTTGATTTCAGCCCTCAGTTTGATTATTTCAAGTCTTCTACTCCTCCTGGGTGAGTCTGATTCTTTTTTTTTCTAATGCTTTCAGGTGTGCTGTTAAGTCTCCAATGTGTGCTTTTTCCATTTTCTTTAATTGGGCACTTAGTGCTATGAACTTTCCTCTTATCACTGCTTTCATAGTGTCCCATAGGTTTGAGTATGTTGTGTCTTTATTTTCATTAAATTCAAGGAAGACTTTAATTTCTTTCTTTATTTTTTCCTTGACCCAGGAGTGATTCAGTAGTTGACTGCTAAACTTCCATGAGTTTGTAGGCTTTCTGGGGGTAGCATTGTTGTTGAATTCTAACTTTAATCCATGGTGATCTGACATGACACAGGTGGTTACTAATATTTTTTTGTATCTGTGGAAGTTTGCTCTGTTACCGAGTATGTGGTCAATTTTTGAGAAGGTTCCATGAGCTGCAGGGAAGAAGGTATATTCTTTCCTATTTGGGTGGAATGTTCTATAGATGTCTGCTAAGTCCATTTGATTCATTACCTCTATTTATTCTCTTATTTCTCTGCTAGGTTTCTGTCTGATTGACCTGTCCATTGGTGAGAGAGGAGTGTTGAAGTCTCCTACTATTAGTGTCTGTGATTTGATGACTGCCTTGAGTTCTAGAAGTTTTTTTTTTACATAAGTGGGTGTTTTTATATTAGGGGCATAGATATTCAGGATTGAGACTTCCTCCTGATAAATTGTTCCTGTTATGAGTATGAAATGTCCATCTCCATCTCTTCTGATTGATTTTGGTTTGAAGTCAATTTTGTTAGAAATTGGAATGGAAACACTGCTTGTTTCTTAGATCCGTTTGCTGGAATAACCTTTTCCCAACACTTTACTCTGAGTAGATGTCTGTCTTTGTGATTGAGGTGTGTTTCTTGTAAACAGCAAAATGTTGGATCCTGTTTTCATATCCAATCTCTTAGTCTGTGCCTTTTTTTTTTTAGTAAATTTTATTAAATTATAAAAGTTTCCATTTCCGTCCCCCCTCCCAACACCCTCCCACTCCCCCCAATCCCCCCCTCCTTCCCCTCCGTCCCCCGGGCAGTCAGGGTTTCCTGCCCTGTGGGAAGCTCCAGCTCCCTCCCCCTCCCTCCAGGTCCAGGAAGGCGAGCGTCCAAACAGACTGGATCCCCAAAATCCAGCATATGCAGAGGAAACAGGTCCCAGTGTCATAGTCAATGGCTTTTCAGAAAGACCCCGGGCCAGCCACAGTCAGAGAATCCGGCCAAATTCCGAGAATCTGGCTAGATCACGTCCTCGTTCAGTCCCAGTCCGACTGGCCCTGGTAAACTCTCATCAGATCCGTTCCCTTGTATCAGTGGGTGATAGCATCCCTCGCAGTACTGATTTCGTCTTTCATGTTCCTCCTCCTTCCGCTCCCCCTCCGGACCTCGGGGGGCTCAATCCGTTGCTCCAATGTGGGCCTCCGACTGCATAGCCGTCCTTCGCCAGACGAAGGATCTATGGTGATAAGCAAAATATACATCAGTATGGTCATGGGCCACGGCCGATTCAGGCACCCTCTCCTCTGTCCAGAGAGCAATCTGGGGGATTTCTCCTTGGACCTGGGATCCCATATATAATCAAGTCTCCTGTAAACCCTAAAATGGCTCCCTTAGTTGAAATATATTGTTCCCTGATCCCATATTCATCCTACCTCCCTCCCCCCTCCATCCCCGGCCACCAAGCTTTCCCCGTTCCTCCCCTACTCCCTTCTCTCTAGCCCTCTCCCCGTCCATCGACCCTCCCACCCCCCCATGCACCCGAGGTTACCTGGGACTCTTGTCTATTTCCTACCTCCTGGTGGATAGCTAAATAATCTTCATCAGGTTCATCTTCTTATTTAGCTTCTCTAGGATCACGAATAATAGGCTCAAAGACCTTTAATTGTGGTTAGAATCCACTTATGAGTGAATACATACCGTGTTCCTCTTTTTGGGTCTGGCTTACCTCACTCAGTAAAGCGTTTTCTATTTCCATCCATTTGCATGCAAAATTCAAGATGTCATTGTTTTTAACCGCCGAGTAAAACTCTAATGTATATATGTTCCACACCTTTTTTAACCATTCTTCTATTGAGGGGCACCTAGGTTGTTTTCATGTTCTGGCTATTACAAATAGTGCTGCTATGAATATAGTTGAACAAATGCTTTTGTAGTATGTTAGGGAATCTTTAGGGTATATTCCCAAGAGTGGTATTGCTGGGTCCTGAGGTAGGTTGACTCCCAGTTTCCTGAGAAACCGCCACACTGATTTCCAAAGTGGCTGCACGAGTTTGCATTCCCACCAACAATGGATGAGTGTTCCCCTCACCCCACATCCTCTCCAGCATAGGCTATCGTTGGTGTTTTTGACTTTAGCTATTCTGACAGGTGTAAGATGGTATCTCAAAGTGGTTTTGATTTGCATTTCCCTGATCGCTAAGGAGGTTGAGCATGACCTTAAGTGTCTTCTGGCCATTCGAAGTTCATCTGTTGTGAATTCTCTGTTAAGTTCAGTACCCCATTTTTAAATTGGGTTAATTAGAGTTTTAGTGCCTAGTTTCTTGAGTTCTTTGTATATTTTGGAGATCAGACCTTTGTCTGATGAGGGGTTGGTGAAGATCTTCTCCCAGTCAGAAGGCAGCCTTTTTGTCCTACTGACAGTGTCCTTTGCTTTACAGAAGCTTCCCAGTTTCAGTAGATCCCATTTATTCATTGTTTCTCTTATTGTCTGTGCTGCTGGGGTCCTACTTAGGAAGAGGCCTCCTGTGCCTAAATCTTGTAGACTACTTCCCACTTTCTCTTCTATCAGGTTCAAAGTGGACGGATTAATGTTGATGTCTTTAATCCATTTGGACTTGATTTTTGTGCATGGTGATAGATATGGATCTACTTTCATTTTTTTACAGGTTGACATCCAGTTATGCCAGCACCATTTGTTAAAGATGCTTTCCTTCTTCCATTGTATACCTTTAGCTCCCTTGTCGAAAATTAGGTGTTCATAAGTTTGTGGGTTAATATCTGGGTCTTCTATTCGATTCCATAGGTCGACTTCTCTTTTCTTATGCCAATACCAAGCTGTTTTCAATACTGTAGCTCTATAATAGAGTTTGAAGTCAGGGATGGTAATGCCTCCAGAAGTTCTTTTATTGTATAAGATTGTTTTGGCTATCCTGGGTTTTTTGTTTTGCCATATAAACTTGATTATTGTTCTCTCAAGGTCTGTGAAGAAGTTTGATGGGATTTTGATGGGGATTGCATTGAATCTATAGATTGCTTTTGGTAGAATTGCCATTTTTACTATGTTGATTCTCCCAATCCAAGAGCAGGGGAGGTCTTTCCATTTTCTGGTATCCTCCTCAATTTCTTTCTTCAAAGACTTAAAGTTTTTGTCAAATAGGTCTTTCACTTCCTTGGTTAGAGTAACCCCAAGATATTTTATGCTATTTGTGGCTATCATGAAAGGTGATGCTTCTCTGATTTCCCTCTCTGCTTCTTTATCCTTTGTGTATAGGAGGGCCACTGATTTTTTGGAGTTGATCTTGTATCCTGCCACGTTACTAAAGGTGTTTATCAGCTGTAGGAGTTCTTTGGTAGAGTTTTTGGGGTCGCTTATGTATACTATCATATCGTCAGCAAATAACGAAAGTTTAACTTCATCCTTTCCAATTCGAATCCCCGTGATCCCCTTATGTTGTCTTATTGCTATTGCTAGAACTTCAAGCACTATATTGAAGAGGTATGGAGAGAGTGGACAGCCTTGTCGCGTTCCTGATTTTAGTGGAAAGGCTTTGAGTTTCTCTCCATTCAGTTTGATGTTAGCTGTCGGCTTGGTGTATATTGCTTTTATTATATTTAGGTATGATCCTTGTATCCCCAGTCTCTCCAACACCTTTATCATAAATGGGTGTTGAATTTTGTCAAATGCTTTTTCAGCATCTAGTGAGATGATCATATGGTTTTTTTCTTTCAGTTTATTTATATGATGGATTACATTGATAGATTTGCGTATATTGAACCAGCCCTGCATCTCTGGAATGAAGCCGACTTGATCATAATGGATAATTTTTCTAATGTGCTCTTGGATTCGGTTTGCCAGTATTTTATTGAGAATTTTCGCGTCGATGTTCATGAGTGAGATTGGCCTGTAATTCTCTTTCTTGGTTGTGTCTTTGTGTGGTTTTGGTATTAGGGTAACTGTAGCTTCATAAAAGAAGTTAGGCAGTGACTCTTCTGTTTCTATATTGTGGAATACGTTAAGGAGTATAGGTATTAGCTCTTCCTGGAAGTTCTGGTAGAATTCTGCATTGAAACCATCTGGTCCTGGGCTTTTTTTGGTAGGGAGATTTTTGATAACAGCTTCTAACTCTTCGCGACTAACAGGTCTATTTAGATTGTTCACCTGTTCTTGGTTCAACTTTGGTATATGCTATTTATCTAAAAAAATGTCCATTTCTTTTACATTTTCCAACTTTGTGGCATATAAACTTTCATAGTAAGATCTAATGATTCTCTGAATTTCCTCTGTGTCTGTGGTTATGTCCCCCTTTTCATTTCTGATCTTATTAATTTGCATGTTCTCTCTCTGCCGTTTGATTAACTTGGATAGGGGTTTGTCAATCTTGTTGATTTTCTCCAAGAACCAGCTTTTTGATTCATTGATTCTTTGGATTGTTTTCTCTGTTTCTATTTTGTTGATTTCAGCCCTCAGTTTGATTATTTCCAGTCTTCTAGACCTCCTGGGTGAATCAGCTTCTTTTTTTTTCTAATGCTTTCAGGTGTGCTGTTAAGTCTCCAATGTGTGCTTTCTCCGCTTTCTTTAATTGGGCACTTAGTGCTATGAACTTTCCTCTTAGCACTGCTTTCATAGTGTCCCATAGGTTTGAGTATGTTGTGTCTTTGTTTTCATTAAATTCAAGGAAGAGTTTAATTTCTTTCTTTATTTTTTCCTTGACCCAAGGGTGATTCAGTAGTTGACTGTTCAGCTTCCATGAGTTTGTTGGCTTCCTGGGGGAAGCATTGTTGTTGAATTCTAATTTTAATCCATGGTGATCTGACAAGACACAGGTAGTTACTAATATTTTTCTGTATCTGTGGAAGTTTGCTTTGTTACCGAGTATGTGGTCAATTTTCGAGAAGGTTCCATGAGCTGCAGAGAAAAAGTATATTCTTTCCTATTTGGGTGGAGTGTTCTATAGATGTCTGTTAAGTCCATTTGATTCAATACCTCCAATGGGTCTCTCAATTCTGTGTTTGGTTTCTGTCTGATTGACCTGTCCATTGGTGAGAGAGGAGTGTTGAAGTCTCCTACTATTAGTGTGTGTGGTTTGATGACCGCCTTGAGTTCTAGAAGAGTTTCTTTTACATATGTGGGTGCCTTTATATTAGGAGCATAGATATTCAGGATTGAGACTTCCTCCTGATGAATTGTTCCAGTTATGAGTATGAAATGTCCATCTCCATTTCTTCTGATTGATTTTAGTTTGAAGTCGATTTTGTTAGATATTAGAATGGCCACGCCCGCTTGTTTCTTAGGTCCATTTGCTTGGAAAACCTTTTCCCAACCCTTTACTCTGAGTAAGTGTCTGTCTTTGTGGTTGAGGTGTGTTTCTTGTAAACAGCAGAATGTTGGATCCTGTTTTCGTATCCAATCTCTAAGTCTGTGCCTCTTTATAGGTGAATTGAGTCCAATGATATTAAGTGATATTAATGACCAGTGGTTGTTGACTCCGGTCATTTTTTTTTTAAGTAGTAGAGTGTATGTGTTTTTCTTCTTTGATTTGTGCTTGTGAATGGTCGCTAGATGTTCGAGTTATTGTAGATCGTGTTGGGAATGTTGGATTCCTTCGGTAGTGATTTTCCTTCTAATATTCTCTGTAAGGCTGGATTAGTAGCTACGTATTGTTTAAATTTGTTTTTATCCTGGAATATTTTGTTTTCTCCGTTGATAGTGAACAATAGCTTGGCTGGGTATAGTAGTCTGGGTTTGCATCCATGGTCTCTTAGTTTCTGCAGTACCTCTATCCAGGATCTTCTGGCTTTCATGGTTTCCATAGAGAAATCCGGTGTAAGCCTGATAGGTTTACCTTTATAAGTTACTTGACCTTTTTCCTTTGCAGCTCTTAAAATTTTTTCTTTAATATTTATGTTTTGTGTTTTGATTATTATATGGCGAGGGGATGTTTTTTTCTGATCCAGTCTATTCGGTGTTCTGTATGCTTCTTGAACCTTCATAGGAATATCGTTCTTTAGGTTGGGAAAGTTTTCTTCTATAATTTTGTTGAATATATTTTCTGGGCCTTTGATCTGCAGTTCTTCTCCTTCTTCAATCCCTATTATTCTTAGATTTGGTTTTTTTTATTGTGTCCCAGATTTCCTGAATGTTTTGTGAAGAGAATTTGTTGGATTTGCCGTTTTCTCTGACCAGAGCATTTATTTTCTCTATGGTATCTTCAGAATCTGAGATTCGTTCTTCTATCTCTTGTATTCTATTGGTTATGCTTGATTCTGTAGTCTCCGCTCGTTTACCTAGGTTTTCCATATCCAGCCGGTTCTCGTTTTGTGTTTTCTTCATTGCCTCCATTTCAGTTTTCAATTCTTGGACTGTTTCCTTTACTTGTTTGATTGTTTTTTCTTGGTTTCTCAGGGTATCACTCACGGATTTACTTATTTCTTCAAACTTTTTGTTATATTTCTCATCCATTTCTATACTCATTTCTTCAAACTTTTTGTTATACTTCTCGACCAGTTCCTTAAGGGAGTTATTCATATCCTGTTTAAGTGACTCTATTGCTTTCATAATGGCACTTTTTTCCACTTCATCTGGGTTAGAGTGTTCAAATCCTTCTGTTGTAGGGTCATTGGAATCTGATATTTTCATGTTGTTTTTCAGATTGTTGGATGAGGTCTTGCCTTGGCGTCTGCCCATCTCTTACTTCAAATGCTCTCTATTGGAACTTCTGGTATCGGGTCAGGTTCCCTTGTTGGGCAGGGAGTTCACTGATAGAATGCCTACCTTTCCCCAAGCAGGGTATTGAACCACAGGCACTGCCTCTTTCCGGGATGCCCCTACAGAGCAGGCCCAGTGTGCAAGGCAGCTGAACTGGGGAAATTTTATGGGATCAGTGGGAGGGGAGAAATATAGAAATTTGTACCTGGATGGAAGCTGGGATAGCAGGTGGGAGAGCCTAGCAGGGTGGAAACAGCACTGCAGGCTGACCTGGGATTCTATGGGGTCGGGAAGAGTCCTAGCTCCCCCTCGCCCGGCCCCTGTCGCGGGCACAAATCAACTCACCACTCCGAAGGCCCTCTGGATGGAAGCTGGGATGGCTGGCGGGGAAGCTAGCAGGGTGGAGCCAGCAGAGCAGGCTGACCTGGGAGTCTATGGGGTCGGGGAGAGTCCTAGCTTCCCCTCGCCGGGCCCCTGTCGCGGGCCCGAATCAACTCACCACTCCGAAGGCCCTCTGGATGGAAGCTGAGATGGCTGGCGGGGAAGCTAGCAGGGTGGAGCCAGCAGAGCAGGCTGACCTGGGAGTCTATGGGGTCGGGGAGAGTCCTAGCTCCCCCTCGCCGGGCCCGCGGGGGCCCGAATCAACTCACCACTCCGAAGGCCCTCTGGATAGAAGCTGGGATGGCTGGCGGGGAAGCTAGCAGGGTGGAGCCAGCAGAGCAGGCTGACCTGGGAGTCTATGGGGTCGGGGAGAGTCCTAGCTCCCCCTCGCCGGGCCCGCGGGGGCCCAAATCAACTCACCACTCCGAAGGCCCTCTGGATAGAAGCTGGGATGGCTGGCGGGGAAGCTAGCAGGGTGGAGCCAGCAGAGCAGGCTGACCTGGGAGTCTATGGGGTCGGGGAGAGTCCTAGCTCCCCCTCGCCGGGCCCGGGGGGCCCGAATCAACTCACCACTCCGAAGGCCCTCTGGATGGAAGCTGGGATCTAGTCTGTGCCTTTTTACAGGTGAATTGAGTCCATTGATAATAAGTGATATTAATGACCAGTGGTTGTTGACTCTGGTTATTTTTTTAATTTTTTTTTTATTTTTGTGGGTATTAAAGTTTGTGTGTTTCTCTTCTTTGAGTTTGAGGTTGTGAAGGGTCGCTATATGTCTGAGTTATTCTAGGCAGTGTTGGCATTGCTGGATTCCTTGGGTTATGATTTTCCTTCTATTACTTTCTGTAAGGCTGGATTTGTGGCTACGTATTGTTTAAATTTGTTTTTATCCTGGAATATTTTGTTTTCTCCATTGATTGTGAATGATAGCTTGGCTGGGTATAGTAGTCTGCGCATGCATATATGGTCTCTTAGTTTCTACAGTACCTCTATCCAAGACCTTCTGGCTTTCATGGTTTCCATAGAGAAGTCCAGTGTAAGTCTGATAGGTTTACCTTTATAAGTTACTTGACCTTTTTCCTTTACAGCTCTTAATATTCTTTCTTTAATCTGTATGTTTTGTGTTTTGATTATTATATGGGGAGGGGATTTTTTTTTTGATCCAGTCTATTCGGTGTTCTGTATGCTTCTTGAACCTTCATAATAATAACGTTCTTTAGGTTGGGAAAATTTTCTTCTATAATTTTGTTGAATATATTTTCTGCACCTTTGATCCACAATTCTTCTCCTTCTTCTACCCCTATTATTCTTAGGTTTGGTCTTTTTATTGTGTCCCAGATGTCCTGAATGTTTTGTGATACGAATTTGTTGGATTTGCTGTTGTCTTTGGTCACAGCGCTTATTTTCTAGGGTGTCTTCATAATCTGAGATTCGTTCTTGTGTCTCTTGTATTCTATTGGTTATACTTGTTTCTGTAGTCTCTGTTCGTTTACCTTGATTTTCCACATCCAGCCCTCGGTTTGTGTTTTCTTCATTGCCTCCATTTCAGTTTTCAATTCTTGAACTGTTTCCATTACCTGTTTGATTGTTTTTTTCTTGGTTTCCCAGGGTATCACTTACAGATTTACTCATTTCTTCAAACTTTTTGTTATACTTCTCCTCCATTTCTTTAAGGGAGTTATTCATATCCTGTTTAAGGGACTCTATTGCTTTCATAATGGTACTTGTTTCCACTTCTTCTGGATTAGGGTGTTCAAGTCCTTCTGTTCTAAGATCGCTGGTATCTGGTGTTTTCATGTTGTTTTTCAGATTGTTGGAGGAATCCTTTTTTTAAAATGTCCACTTTTATTTTATTTTTTTGAAAGTAGTTTTAATAAATTATAAAAGTTTCCATTTCCGCCCCTCCTCCCACCACCCTCCCACTCCCCCCACTCCCTCTCCTCCTCCCTCTCCAGCCCTAAGAGCAGTCAGGGTTTCCTGCCCTGTGGGAAGTTCAAGTTCCTCCCCCCTCCCTCCAGGTCCAGGAAGGTGAGTGTCCAGACAGACTGGATCTGCAAAATCCAGTATATGCAGAGGAAACAAGTCCCAGTGTCATTGTCAATGGCTTTTCAGAAAGACTCCAGGCCAGGCACATTCAGAGAATCCCGCCACACTCAGAGAATCTGGTTGGATCACATCCTCACTCAGGCCCAGTCCAACTGGCCTTGGTAAACTCTCATTAGATCCGTCCCCTTGTATCAGTGGGTGATCGCATCCCTCGCAGTCCTTAATTCCTTTTTCATTTTCTACATCCTTCTGCTTCTCATTTGGACCTTGGGGGGATCAGTCCGGTGCTCCAATGTGGGTCTCCGTCTGTATCACCATCCATCGTCAGATGAAGGTTCCCTCTGGTCTTGCCTTCTTTGCTCACGTTCTCTTTCCTTCTGCTTCTTGTTTGGACCTAGGGAGTTAAGTCCAGTGTTCCAATGTAGTTCTCTGTCTATCTCCATCCATGGTCAGATGAAGGATCTATGGTGATAAGCAAAATATTCATCAGTATGGTTATGGGCCTAGGCCATTTCAGGCACCCTCTCTTCTGTCCAGAGAACAATCTGGGAATCTCTCCTTGGGCCTGGGATCCCATTTATAATCAAGACTCCTGTAAACCTTAAAATGACTCCCTTAGTTGAAATATATTCTTCCCTGCTCCCATATCCATCCTTCCTCCATCCCCCCATCCCAGTCCACCGAGTTTTCCCCATTCCTCCCCTACTCCCTTCTCTCTAACACTCTCCCCTTCCAACAACCCTCCCACCCCCCCAAACACCCGACGTTACCTAGGACTCTTGTCTATTTCCAATCTCCAGGCAGATACCTACATGATTTTCATCAGGTTCACCTTCTTATTTAGCTTCTCTAGGATCACGAATAATAGGCTCAAAGAACTTTAATTATGGTTAGAATCAACATATAAGTGAATACATACCATATTCCTCTTTTTGGGTCTGGCTTACCTCACTCAGTAAAGCGTTTTCTATTTCCTTCCATTTGCATGCAAAATTCAAGATGTCATTGTTTTTTACCGCTGAGTAAAAATCTAATGTGTATATATTCCACACCTTTTTTAACCATTCTTCTATTGAGGGGCACCTAGGTTGTTTCCAGGTTCTGGCTATTACACATAGTGCTGCTATGAACATAGTTGAACAAATGCTTTTGTAGTATGTTAGGGCATCTCTTGGGTATGTTCCCAAAAGTGGAATAGCTGG
Organism: Myodes glareolus; assembly: GCF_982192425.1. Lineage (NCBI taxonomy): Eukaryota > Metazoa > Chordata > Mammalia > Rodentia > Cricetidae > Myodes > Myodes glareolus. Next base: position 858,135 of record NC_142053.1, read on the forward strand.
GTCCTGAGGGAGGTTGACTCCCAGTTTCCTGAGAAACCGCCACACTGATTTCCACAGTGGCTGCACAAGTTTGCATTCCCACCAACAATGGATGAGTGTTCCCCTCATTCCACATCCTCTCCATCATACGCTATCATTGGTGTTTTTGAGTTTGGCTGTTCTGACAGGTGTAAGATGATATCTCAAAGTTGTTTTGATTTGCATTTCCCTGATAGCTAAGGATGTTGAGCATGACCTTAAGTGCCTTTTGGCCATTCGAAGTTCATCTGTTGTGAATTCTCAGTTCTGTTCAGTACCCCATTTTTTAATTGGGTTAATTAGAGTTTTAGTGTCTAGTTTCTTGAGTTCTTTGCATATTTTGGAGATCAGACCTTTGTCTGATGAGGGGTTTGTGAAGATCTCCCAGTCGTAAGGTAGCCTTTTTGTTTTACTGACAGTGTCCTTTGCTTTGCAGAAGCTTCTCAGTTTCAGGAGGTCCCATTTATTCATTGTTTCTCTTATTGTCTGCACTCCTGGGGTTCTGCTTCGGAAGTGGTCTCCTGTGCCTATATCTTGTAGACTACTTCCCACTTTCTCTTCTATCAGGTTCAAAGTGGTCAGATTAATGTTAATGTGTTTAATCCATTTTGACCTGAGTTTTGTGCATGGTGATAGATATGGATCTATTTTCATTCTTATACAGGTTGACATCCAGTTATGCCAGCACCATTTGTTAAAGATGCTTTCCTTCTTCCATTGTATAGCTTTAGCTCCCTTGTCAAATATCAGGTGTTCATACGTTTGTGGGTTAATACCCGGGTCTTCTATTCGATTCCATAGGTGTACTTCTCTGTTGTTCTCCCAATATCAAGCTGTTTTCAATACTGTTGCTCTGTAATAGAGTTTGAAGTCAGGGATGGTAATGCCTCCAGAGGTTCCTTTATTGTATAAGATTGTTTTGGCTATTCTAGGTTTTTTGTTTTTCCATATAAACTTGATTATTGTTCTCTCAAGGTCTGTGAAGAAGTTTGATGGGATTTTGATGGGGATTGCATTGAATCTATAGATTGCTTTTGGTAGAATTGCCATTTTTACTATGTTGATTCTCCCAATCCAAGAGCAGGGAAGGTCTTTCCATTTTCTCGTATCCTCCTCAATTTCTTTCTTAAAGGACTTAAAGGTCTTGTCAAATAGGTCTTTCACTTCCTTGGTTAGAGTTACCCCAAGATATTTTATGTTATTTGTGGCTATCATGAAAGGTGATGTTTCTCTGATTTCCCTCTCTGCTTCTTTATCCTTTGTGTATAGGAGGGCAACTGATTTTGTGGAGTTGATCTTGTATCCTGCCACATTACTAAAGGTGTTTGTCAACTGTAGGAGTTTTTTGGTAGAGTTTTTGGGGTTGCTTATGTTCACTATCATATTGTCTGCAAATAATGAAAGTTTATCTTCATCCTTTCCAATTCGAATCCCCTTGATCCCCTTATATTGTCTTATTGCTATTGCTAGAACTTCAAGCACTATATTGAAGAGGTATGGAGAGAGTGGACAGCCTTGTCACGTTCCTGATTTTAGTGGAATGGCTTTGAGTTTCTCTCCGTTCAATTTGATGTTAGCTGTTGGCTTGCTATATATTGCTTTTATTATATTTAGGTATGATCCTCGTATACCCAATCTCTCCAACACCCTTATCATAAAGGGGTGTTGAATTTTGTCAAATGCTTTTTCAGCATCCAATGAAATGATCATATGGTTTTTTTCTTTCAGTTTATTTACATGAAGGGTTTCATTGATAGATTTGTGTATGTTGAACCAGCCCTGCATCTCTGGGATGAAGCCCACTTGATCATAATGAATAATTTTTCTAATGTATTCTTGGATTCGGTTTGCCAGTATTTTATTGAGAATTTTAGCGTCAATGTTCATGAGTGAGATTGGTCTGTAATTCTCTTTCTTGGTTGTGTCTTTGTGTGGTTTTGGTATCAGAGTAACTGTAGCTTCATAAAAAGAGTTTGGCAATGATTCTTCTGTTTCTATATTGTGAAATACATTAAGGGATATAGGTATTACCTCTTCCTGGAAGTTCTGGTAGAATTCTGCATTGAAACCATCTGGTCCTGGGCTTTTATTGGTAGAGAGATTTTTGATAACAGCTTCTAATTCTTCACGACTGACAGGTCTATTTATTTTGTTCACCTGTTCTTGGTTCAACTTTGGTATATGGTACTTATCTAAAGAAATGTCCTTTTCTTTAACATTTTCCAACTTTGTGGCATATAAACTTTCGTAGTAAGATCTAATGATTCTCTGAATTTCTTCTGTGTTTGTGGTTATGTCCACCTTTTCATTTCTGATCTTATTAATTTGCATGTTCTCTCTCTGCCGTTTGATTAATTTGAATAGGGGTTTGTCAGTCTTGTTGATTTTCTCCAAGAACCAGCTTTTTGATTCATTGATTCTTAGGATTGTTTTCTGTGTTTCTATTTTGTTGATTTCAGCCCTCAGTTTGATTATTTCCAGTCTTCTAGACCTCCTGGGTGAATCAGCTTCTTTTTTTCTAGGGCTTTCAAGTGTGCTGTTAAGTTTCCAATGTGTGTTTTCTCCGTTTTCTTTAATTGGGCACTTAGTGCTATGAACTTTCCTCTTATCACTGCTTTCATAGTGTCCCATAGGTTTCAATATGTTGTGTCTTTATTTTCATTAAATTCAAGGAAGACTTTAATTTCTTTCTTTATTTCTTCCTTGACCCAGGAGTGATTCAGTAGTTGACTGTTCAACTTCCATGTGTTTGTTGGTTTCCTGGGGGTAGCACTGTTGTTGAATTCTAACTTTAATCCATGGTGGTCTGACAAGACACAGGTAGTTACTAATATTTTTTTGTATCTGTGGAAGTTTGCTTTGTTACCTAGTATGTGGTCAATTTTCGAGAAGGTTCCATGAGCTGCAGAGAAGAAGGTATATTCTTTCCTATTTGGATGGAATGTTCTATAGATGTCTGCTAAGTCCATTTGATTCACTACCTCCAATAATTCTCTTATTTCTCTGTTAGGTTTCTGTCTGATTGACCTGTCCATTGGTGAGAGAGGAGTGTTGAAGTCTCCTACTATTAGTGTCTGTGGTTTGATGATTGCCTTGAGTTCTAGAAGTGTTTCTTTTACATAAGTAGGAGGCTTTATATTAGGGGCATAGATATTCAGGATTGAGACTTCTTCCTGATGAATTGTTCCTGTTATGAGTATAAAATGTCTGTCTCCATCTCTTCTGATTGATTTTAGTTTGAAGTCAATTTTGTTGGAAATTAGAATGGCCACACCTCTTTGTTTCTTAGGTCTGTTTGCTTGAAAAACCTTTTCCCATCCCTTTACTCTGAGTAGATGTTTGTCTTTGTGGTTGAGGTGTGTTTCTTGTAAACAGCAGAATGTTGGATCCTGTTTTCGTATCCAATCTCTTAGTCTGTGCCTTTTTATAGGTGAATTGAGTCCATTAATATTAAATGATATTAATGACCAGTGGTTGTTGACTCTGGTTATTATTATTTTTTGTTTGTTTTCTTTTAATAGAGTTTGTATGTGTCCCTTCTTTGAGTTAAGCTCGTGAAGGGTCGCTATATGTCTGAGTTATTGTGGGCAGTGTTGGCAATGTTGGATTCTTTGGGTTATGATTTTCCTTCTATTACTTTCTGTAAGGCTGGGTTTGTGGCTACGAATTGTTTAAATTTGTTCTTATCCTGGAATATTTTGTTTTCTCCATTGATAGTGAATGATAGCTTGACTGGGTAGTCTGGTACCCAAACTGGTAGTCTGGGCTTGCATCCATGGTCTCTTAGTTTCTGCAGTACCTCTATCCAGGACCTTCTGGCTTTCATGGTTTCCATAGAGAAGTCTGGTGTAAGTCTGATAGGTTTACCTTTATAAGTTACTTGACCTTTTTCCTTTGCAGCTCTTAATATTCTTTCTTTAATCTGTATGTTTTGTGTTTTGATTATTGTATGGTGAGAAGATTTTTTTTTTGATCCAGTCTATTCAATGTTCTGTATGCTTCTTGAACCTTCATAGTAATATCATTCTTTAGGTTGTGAATGTTTTCTTCTATTATTTTGTTGAATATATTTTCTGGGCCTTTGATCTGCAGTTCGTCTCCTTCTTCAATCCCTATTATTCCTAGATTTAGGTTTTTTTGTGTCCCAGATTTCTTGAATGTTTTGTGATGAGAATTTGTTGGATTTGCTATTTTCTTTGATCAGAGCATTTATTTTCTCTATGGTATCTTCATACTCTGAGATTCGTTCTTCCATCTCTTGTTTCCTATTGGTTATGCTTGATTCTGTAGTCTCTGTTCCTTTACCTAGATTTTCCATGTCCAGCCGGCCCTCGTTTTGTGTTTTCTTCATTGCCTCCATTTCAGTTTTCAATTCTTGAACTGTTTCCATTACCTGTTTGATTGTTTTTTCTTGGTTTCTCACCAAGAAATTCACGGATTTACTCATTTCTTCAAACTTTTTGTTATACTTCTCATCCATTTCTTTACTCATTTCTTCAATGTTTTTGTTGTATTTCTCATCCAGTTCTTTAAGGGAGTTATTCATATCCTGTTTAAGGGACTCTATTGCTTTCATAATGGCATTTTTTTCCACTTCTTCTGAATTAAGAGGTTCAGGTCCTTCTATTGTTGTGTCGTTGGGATCTGGTGTTTTCATGTTGTTTTTTAGATTATTGGAGGAGTTCTTGCCTTGGCGTCTGCCCATCTCTTCCTTCAAATGCTCTATATTGGATCTTCTGGTACCAGGTCAGGTTCCCTTGTTGGGCAGGGACTTCACTGACAGAAGGTCTACCTTTCCTCAGGCAGTCTATTGGAACACAGGGACTCCCTCCTGCCAGGTTGCATTCACAGCCCAGGCCCAGCGCGCGAGGGAGCTGCTCTGGGGAGATCTTGTGACCCCAGGGGGATGGGGGGAAGAGAGGAAGGTGTGCCTGGATGAAGGCTGGGATGGGATTCGGAAGAGCTCCGCAGGGTGGATCCACCACTGCAGGGTGACCAGAAAGTCGAGGGGGGCGGGGAAAGTCTGAATTCCTCCTAGCCGAAGCCCTCGGGCCAGGAGCAAACTCACCCCTCCTCCAATGAATGTCTGCTAGAAGTTCACTGTCTCTTGCTGGCCAGGAATGTGGCTGAGCTGACACAGGGCCTGCCTGTGCTCAGGCAGGCTCTCAAAGCACAGTAACTGCCCCTGCCGGGCTGAGCCCACAGCCCAGGCTCAGAGTGCAAGGGAGCAGCTCTGGGGAGATCTTGTGACCCCAGGGGGATGGGGGGAAGAGAGGAAGGTGTGCCTGGATGAAGGCTGGGATGAGATTCGGGAGAGCTCTGCAGGGTGGAGCCACCACTGCAGGGTGACCAGAAAGTCGAGAGGGGCGGGGAAAGTCTGAATTCCTCCTAGCCGAAGCCCTCGGGCCAGGAGCAAACTCACCCCTCTGTTGGAGGAATTCTTGCCTTGGCGCCTGTCCATCTCTTCCTTTAAATGCTCTCTAATGGATCTTCTGGGACAGAGTCAGGTTCCCTTGTTGGCCAGGGACCTCGCTGACAAATACCTACCTTGCTGCAAACAGGCTATTGAAACACAGCAACTCCCTCCTGCTGGGTTGCACTTACCTCCCTGTCCCAGTGCCCAAACAGGCTGAGCTGGGGGATTTTATGGCCCCGAGGAAGGGAGGAATAAGGGAAGGGATTCTTAGGTGGAAGCTGGGATGGGATAGGAGGAGTGAGGGCATAGCAGGGTGGAGCAGCCCCTGCAGAATGACCAGGGAGTCAAGGGGGTTGGGGAAATGTCTGTGCTCCTCCATTGCTGAGCTTATGCCACTGGTCAGGAGCAAACTCACCCCTCTGATGGATCTTCTGCTACAGGATCAGTGCCCCTTACTGTCCAGGAATCTTGCCCTCTGATGGATCTTCTGCTACCCTCTTTTTTTCTCTTATACAGTCAGTTTTTCCCTCTCTACTAGATTGGTACTATCCATAATATTATAAGTTTTTAAATATGTTAGATTATTTTATGTGTATAAATGTTTTCCTGTGTGTATATATCTGTACCATATGCAGGCCCGATGCCCATGGAGATCAAAAGATGTTGTCAATCCCTTGGAACTATGATTACAGATAGTTGTTAGCTACCATATGGATTCTAGGACTCAAATTTTAGTCCTCTGCAAGAGCAACAAGTGATCTGAACTGCTGTACCATCAGTCCAGCTCCTAATTATGTTACCAATGGCCGTTCCTTCATTTCATTTCTTTAGACCTCAAACTTTGAAATAATTCCTGACTCCTCTTTTCCCTCATATTCAGATATAATCCATGAGAGAATCTTGTTTATTATAGTATGTTTTTATAAAACAAAGTTTTGAAATATACTAAATATTATACAAGATAAAAATATAGGGAAATGGAAAAGTGAGGATGACTGGGGATAAAATCAGGTTACAAAACACTACATAATAGTAGTAAAATCACGAGCTGCTCCATCAGGTTGAGACTTGGTGATGCGTCATGGAGGTGGGCTAAGTTCTTCACACCCCGCCTGCATGCTGAATTAATTACTATCTACATATCTCCTTGAGCTGGTTCAGATGAACTATTGTATACCCTTATGAAGAAAATAAACTTGCCTTCTTTGATGAATATAAGCCTGAAGTTAATCTAAATAGGAGTTTACAGAATGAAATGATATCACTAAAAGTGAAAAATGACCTGAATGAACTGACTTTTTACACCATAGTACATCAAAATGCTTCCATCAGAGTCAATAAGGAGAAATCCTACCTTGACACAAGCCATTAAATGAAAAGATAAACTGTAAATATATAAGAAGAAAACAGAATGTATTAATCTCAGGGTGAGCAAATAAAAATGATTAACTCAAGATACACAAAATATTAGATAATATAAAATCCATTTCACTGTTTTAAAAATATAAACTTGGAGCTGAAGAGGTGGCTCACTATTTAAGACCACTTGCTGCTTTGCAAAGGACCTGAGTATTGTTCCCAGAACCCAAATGACAGATCATAATTGCCTGTGACTCCAGTTCCAAGAGTTCTGAAACCCTCTCGTAACTTCCACGGACACTTATATGCATGTAACATACACACAGAGACATATATGCACATAAATAAAAAGAAATATTTTAAAATAATTAAAATGAATAAAATTATGAAATTGATGATATGCATCAAAAAGTATGCCAAAGAGAATGAGGATATTAGCTATAGAATGGAAAAACGCATCACCTTATTGATCATGGAAACATAAAATAAAACTACAATGAGACACTACTATGCAACAACCAGAATGCCCAAAATGTAAAACTGTGGTCAAGAATTTATGAAGATTTGTAGTAAATGAAACTCCTACATTTTATTGTTGTTAAAAGTGGGAAATATAAAAGCTGATTTAGAAAGCAGTGTAGCAGTATCTACGAAGTCTAAAATATGCCTGTCCAGCAATTCAATTCCTGGATGTGTGACCAAAGGAAATACATAAATTTGTGCACCAAAGACAAATACCTGAAGGTTCATAGCGGGAGTATTTACAAGTCCTAAATTTAGCAGTAACTCATATGCCCATACTTGGAGTATGTTAATCTAATGGAATACAACAGTGCTGTGAATAACAGATAGTATATAATCTAAAATTACAACATAGATGAATGTCTCAATTGTAATGCTTAGTGTAAGAAAAAAAACAAGGATATGTACACAGTTGTACCTTAAATACTTAAAGAAACAAGCAAAAATGGACATTTTCTGTAAGAATATATGATTAGAAGAGATAAGATTATTAAAAGCAAAGAAATAAGATTATTATAAGTATCGGAATAGTAGTTACCTTTAATGGAGAGATAGTAGTGTGCATTGACAGATGTTTCTGTTCTTTCCAGTCCTGCAGCCATTCAGTCCCAGAAAAACACAGAGGCCTACACTAATTATAAAATGTTTGGCCTATTCATTCAGGCTTCTCATTAACTAACTCTTACATTTTAAATTAACCCATAAATCTTGTCTGTGTTAGCCACATGGTTTGGTACCTTTTATCAGTGAGGCATTCTCATCTTTCTTCCTCTGTGTCTGTCTGGTTACTGGAGACTGAGCCTTTCCTCTTCCCATAATTCTCCTAGTCTGGTCATCCCACCTATACTACCTGCCTGGCTACTGGCCAAATAGCATTTTATTAAATCAATACAAGTGATAAATCTTTACAGGGTACAAGACCATTATCCCACAGTACTTCCTCTGTTTTTTTCTTTTCTAAACAAGAACTCTGAATCTAATCTCCTTTGTTTAGCTTTTTTCCTGACAATTATCCATAGCAACTTGTAACCAACACTCTAAACAAAGACCATATCCATATTCCATTTTTTTTTAGAAATGTGAGCATAGTTTTCTAGGCTACTTCCTGCTGATTGGGGGCACTGATAATCTTATGGGGACCTAAAGAAAATTTAGGGTTATGGTCAAGTCCTGATTAGAATATTCTGTGAGTCTTGATCATCCCAGCCATCAGTCTTGAGGCTGTTCTAGATGTAGAACTCAGAGGAAACTCCAACAGAAGTCCTCTGAATTGTTAAATCATCTGAGCCATTTGCTCCTACTTGAGATTTTTCAAACCTGATTTTTCTAAACCCAGAATGAATCCACAGACTCTCATTTCCTGTTTAAACAAAAACAACAACAACAAAAAACTTTTCTCCAATGTAACATGTCTTTTGACTTAATTTTTTTTTCTATTTTTTAATTTATTAAAAATTTTCACCTCCTCTCCTCTCATTTCCCTCCCACTCCCCCCTCCCAATCCCCCTTTCTCTCCAGTCCTAAGACCAGTCAGGGTTCCATGCCCTGTGGGAAGTCCAAGGTCCTCCCCCCTCCATCCAGATCTAGAAAGGTTATGCATCCAAACAGACTAGGATCCCACAAATCCGGTACATGCAGTTGAATCAACACCCAGTGCCATTGTCCTTGGCTTCTAAGTAAGTCCTCATTGTCAGCCATATTCAGAGAGTACAGTTTGTTCACATGCTCATTCAGTCCCAGTCCAGCTGGCCTTGGTGAGCTGCCATTAGATTAGTCCCACTGTCTTCATGGGTGGGTGCACCCCTCGCGGTCCTAACGTTCTTGCTCATGTTCTTATGCTCTTCATTTGGACCTTGGGAGCTCAGTCCAGTGCTCCATTGTGGGTCTCTATCTCTATTTCCCTCAATCACCAGATTAAGGTTCTATGGTGATATGCAGGATATTCATCAGTGTGGCTATGGGATAAGGCCAGTTCAGGCACCTTCTCCTCTGCTGCCCAAGGAACAAGCTGGGGACATATCCTTGGACACCTGGGAACCCCTCTAGAGTTAAGTGTCTTGCCAACCCTAAAATGGCTCCCTTAATTAAGATATCTTCTTCCCTGCTCCCATATCTGCCCTTCCTCCATCTCAACCATCCCATTCCCCAAAGATCTCCCCAATCCTCCCCTTTTCCCTTCTCTCTCCCCATCTCCCTTTACCCACACTCCACCCCCACTCCCGTGCTCCCAACTTCTTCCTGGCAATCTTGTATAATTCCAGTGTCCAGGAGGATAACTATATGTTTTTCTTTGGGTTCACCTTCTTATTTAGCTTTGTGATCTCTAGGATCACAAATTATAGGCTCAATGTCCTTTATTTATGGCTAGAATCCACTTATGAGTAAATTCATACCATACTCATCTTTTGGGTCTGGGTTATCTCACTCAGTAAAGTGTTTTCTATTTCCATCCATTAGCATGCAAAATTCAAGATGTCATTGTTTTTTACTGCTGAGTAAAACTCTAAAGTGTATTGCCACACCTTCTTTATCCATTCTTCTATTGAGGGGCACCTAGGTTTTTTCCAGGTTCTGGTTATTACAAATAGTGCTGCTATGAACATAGCTGAACAAATGTTTTTGTAGTAGGATTGGGCATCTCTTGAGTATATTCCCAAGAGTGGAATTGCTGGGGCACAAGGTAGGTTGACTCCCAGTTTCCTGAGAATCTGCCACACTGATAACCAAAGTGGTTGTAAGTTTGCATTCTCACCAACAATGGATGAGTGTTCCCCTTACTACACAACCTCTCCAGCACAGGGTATCATTGGTCTTTTTGATTTTAGCTATTTTGACAGGTGTAAGGTGGTATCTCAATGTCCCACGCTTATCTGTGAAACCTCACTCTTCAATACAGGGTGCGCTTCCCATACCGGACCGCGAGTCTGGATCAATATCCTAGGAGTTGAAAAGACACACAACACACAGAGAGATCGGATCATTTGCCCAAAGGGTAAATGTCAACTTTATTTAGCACACATAGGCTTATATACTTAGAGGCAAGAGGACGAGAGGCCCCTCCCACCTGGAAGTGAGAAGAGGGGTGTTGGCCGCATGGCACCAGCGGCCAGAGCCTCCATGTAGGGGGTATCGATCTGGGAACCCTGACAGACAGATGGGAGGAGACTTAGGGCGCCTGTGAGGACCTTCCTTAGCAGGTAAAATTATCATAGCAATGACAGAAACAAGGCTTTGAACTAATTCCCTCCGGCTGGCAGAATGAGCAGGGGAAGCTAAACTGGTTAGCTTAAACAATTCTTGCATCCTGTGCTTTGGTCTCGAGGAACAGGGAAGACAGGGTCCTACATCTCAAAGTTGTTTTGATTTGCATTTCCGTGATTGCTAAAAAGGTTGAGCATGACCTTAAGGGTCTTTCGGCCATTAGAACTTCTGTTGAGAATTCCCTGTTCAGTTCAGTACCCCATTTTTTAATTGGCTTAATTAGAGTTTTAGTGACTAGTTTCTTGAGTTCTTTATATATTTTGGAGATCAGACCTTTGTCTGATGCGGGGTTGGTGAAGATCTTTTCCCATTCTGTAGGTTGCCTTTTTGTCTTAATGACAGTGTCCTTTGCTTTACAGAAGCTTCTAACTTTCAGGAGGTCCCATTTTCTCATTGTTGCTCTTATTGTCTGTGCTACTGGGGCTCTACCTAGGAAGTGGTCTCCTGTGTCCATGTCTTGTTGACTACTTTTCCCACTTTCTCGTCTATCAGGTTCGGTGTGGTCAGATTTATATTGAGGTCTTTAATCCATTTGGACATGAGTTTTGTGAATGGTGATAGATATGGATCTATTTTCATTCTTCTACAGGTTGACATCCAGTTATGTCAACACCATTTGTTAAAGATGCTTTCTTTCTTAAATTGTATAATTTTTAGCTCCTTTTTCGAAAATCATGTGTTCATAGGTTTGTGGATTTATATCCAGGTCTTTGATTTGATTCCAATGGTTGATGTCTCTATTTTTATGCCAATACCAAGCTGTTTTCATTACTGTAGCTCTATAATAGAGTTTGAAGTCAGGGATGGTAATTTTTCCAGAAGTTCCTTTATTGTATAGGAATGTTTTGGCTATCCTGGGTTTTTTTGTTTTTCCATATAAAGTTGATTATTGTTCTCTCAAGGTCTGTGAAGAATTTTGATGGAATTTTGATGGGGATTGCATTGAATTGCTTTTGGTAGAATTGCCATTTTTACTATGTTGATCCTCCCACTCCACGAGCATGGGAGATCCTTCCATTTTCTAGTATTTTCATCAAATTCTTTCTTCAAAGACTTAAAGTTCTTGTCAAATAGATCTTTCACTCTCTTGGTTAGAGTTACCCCAGTATACTTTATGCTATTTGTGGCTATCATGAAAGGTGATGTTTCACTGATTTCCCTCTCTGCTTCTTTGTTCTTTGTGTATAGGAGGGCAACTGATTTTATGGAGCTGATCTTAAATTTTAAAGTCAAGGCATTTTCAAAATACATAGATTAATCCTGCAGTATTTGCAATCAAATATCTTTTCGCAGCTGTTGCTCCTTCCTCAGCCATCAAACAAGTCAAACACAACACAATAACATACAGTATTCAGATTCTCTGTGTATTTTTCATCTTTACATGGCTTTATTTTAAACTCTATTTCATTTATTTTTAGTTTTTTCTTTTGTTTTTTTGATACGGGGTCTCTTTGTGTATCTTTGACTGTTGTAAAACGAGCAGGGTGTTGTGTTCTCGCCCGGATCCCGGCTAGCTTACCCCTGAAATAATTGCATGGAAACTGTATTCTTTTAAACACTGCCTGGCCAATTACCTCCAGCCTCTTATTGGCTAACTCTCACATATTGATTCAACCCATTTCTAATAATCCGTGTAGCACCACAAGGTTGTGGTTTATCAGGAAAGATTCAGCATGTCTGTCCTGGCACTTTGTGGTGGGCAGTTCTCTGACTCTGCTTCCTTTCTCGCACAATTCTGTTCTGTCTTCCCTGCCTACCTATGTTCTGACCTATCAGGCCAAGCAGTTTCTTTATTAATTAACCAATGAAAGCAACATATAGAAAGAAGACCCACCTATATCATTTGACTGTCCTGAAACTCACTCTGTAGATCAGGCTGATCTTGAATTTACAGAGATCCAGCTGCCTGTGTCTCCCAAGTGCTGAGATTAAAGGAGTGTGCCACCATACCCAACTACTCTCTTTGTTTGTTTTTAAGGACTTATCTTTTTTCTTTTCTCTCTTCAACCTACATATATTTTAAGCACAGTGTAAACAGAGGTTTTTTTTTTTCTGAATCTATCCTTATTGTATATCTCTCTTTTTCTGACCATACAAGTCTTTAATTTGCTAAGTGATATGGCTAGGATTAAAGTTGTGGTTTTGATGGCTAGATCCACCCCATTCCTTAACTTTCTGAGAGTCTAGATTCATGACAGAGGTACTAACAGGAGCTGCCACAACAACTCTATAGAGTTTCAAGGTCCTGTCATCACCAAGAAGCATCATGTTGGCTATCCATAAATATGATTTAAGTGTTTATTGGTGGGAGCCTCTTGAAAGAAATTCAAGGTTTTTGCAGCTACAACTGAGCCAGGAAACCTCTCTTAAATGAGACACACTTGCCTCTAGCAGAGTCCATGTGAGAAATTGCTGTTACCACGAAGCTGTGCTTAACTTTGTTCTTTTGTTTTTAGAATTACTTCCCAAGCTCTCTCAGGTTTTATGTGGATGTAGCTTCCCATATTGGCACCACTCAGATCTGAAATAATCACACAAAAACTCTATTAATTATAACACCACTTGTCCAGTAGCTTAGGCTTCTTATTAAGTAACTCTTACATCTTAAATTAACCCATAATTCTGTGTTAGCCACAAGGCTTTGTACCTTTTATCAGTGAGGCATTCTCATCTTGTCTCTGTATTTCTGGGTGGTGACTGCAGACTGAGTCTTTCCTCTTCCCAGAATTCTCCTAGTCTGGTTGCTCAACCTATACTTCCTGCCTGGCTAATGTCCAATCAGCATTTTATTAAACCAATACAAGTGACAAATCTTTATAGGTACAAGACCATTGTCACACAGTAATTGTGGGAGTAGAAAGGAATATATAGTTTTCTGGGAGATATCTGCATTTCTGAATGAAAGACATTTATGTGTATTTTTCAGTTCAGAACTTTAAAATGTTATTTTTAAAATTTTAAAAAAAGCCAAGGAATAGAAACTGGGCTTTTTATATTTAAATTATGTTTTTAAGGCCTACATTTATTCAACATTCCACAGTAAATTGTGAGTATGCACCTTATATTAGATACTGTCCCACTACTGGAATGAAACAATTGACAAAATATACAAAAAATCCCCCTTTTAGTGGACTTACATACTAATAAAGTCCTAAGACAATATTTCAAAGGAGATGGAATGGTTAGCCATTATTTTGATTAGGGTTTCAGTTGCTATCAAGAAACTCCATGACCATGGCAACTTTATAAATGAAAATATTTAGTTGAAGCTAGCTTATAGGTTCGGAGGTTTAGTCTATTATTGTCATGGTGAGAAGCATGGTGGTATGCATACAGGCAAGTTACTGGAGAAGCTGAGAGTTCTGCATTTTGTTCTGCAGGCAACAGAAACTGAACTATAACACTGGGCATACCTTAAACATATATGCGATCTCAAAGCCCACCCCAAGAGTAACTCACTTCCTTCAATAAGGGCAGACCTATTCCAACAAGGTCACACCTATTATTGTCACTCCCTCAAGGTGTCATTTATTTTCAAACCACCACAATCATGAAAATTATTTCTTAGCTATCTAATAAAATCAGGAAATAGAAGTTGTGTGAAGTGCTTACCTCTAGATTTTAGGCATTTGCCAATTTAGTTCACATAGTGTTGAATAACCAAAACCAAAATCTACCCCTCAAGATTATCCATCTTGAAAAACTGCATCACTATGCATTTATTTGTTCAAACTAGAAACCTGAAGATTAATTTTTTTTCCTTGTAAAAGGGTCTCAGGTACCTAAGGCTATTCTCAAATTTTCAGTGTAGCTCTAGCTGGCTTAAAGATTATAGTGATTATTTTGCTTTAGCCTTCTAGGTGGTAGAGGTACAGCCACCATATCCAGTTTATGCTGCATTGGAAATGGAGCCCAGGGCTCCCTGCATGCTAGGCAAGCACTGTACTAAGTGAGCTACCTCCTTCGCCTATGAAAATTATCTTTTATCTCTATTTCTTTCCTCCCTATACCATTGCATTTATCATCTATCACCAATTTTATCAAGCATATCTTAAATACAGGGAAAGCAAAAGTGTGGGGCATCCTTTCTCATGGGTCCATCAAAGTAATACTTTTCTTCTGCTTTTTCTCCAGGGATCAAAGTGGCAATGCACCTCAATTCAAGAAAGTGGTTTTTCAGGAATTTACTGATGGCTCCTTTAGTCAACCCTTATACCGGGGAGAACTAAATGAACATTTGGGGTTGTTGGGGCCTTATATAAGAGCAGAAGTTGAAGACAACATCATGGTAAGTTAAGGACAATGGAATTACAAAAAGTTCTATATATATATGGTTTGATTCTGTTTATAAAAATAACGTATACAAATGGCATGAAATTAGAAATTAAACCGTCTAAGCCAGTGGTACTCAACCTGTGGGTCTAGACCTCTTTGGGGAGTCTAATGACTCTTTCACATGTCCCCTAAGACCATCATAAAACATAGATATTCATATTATTATTCATAACTATAGCAAAGCTACAGTTATAAAGTAGCAACAAAATTAATTTTATAGTTGGGGGTCATCACAGCATGAGGAACTATATTAAAGGATTGCAGCATTAGGAAGGTTGAGAACCACTAGTCTAGGTTCAACCTATAGCCTGCAAACCCACATGCAACCAAATATAGATAAGTGTGTCCTAGCACAAAATCACAAACTTACTTAAAACATTATGGAATTTGTTTTTGCATTTTTTGAAACTCAGTTGTACCACTCTTCAGTGTGAATATTAGTAGATATTATCATGTCACAGTGTAAAAAGGCTGGGCACACATGGTCTGTGGAAACAAATGTAACCAATGGGAGAGAAGAGGAAAGGAAGGAAAAGATTGAAGAGGAATGTGTGAGGAATATGTTCATATGTACATGTATGAAAATATTCTTTTGTAACATAGTACCATGTACACCAGTGGGAAACAATAATGTGTTCTACCATCTGAAAAAAATTAAAGTACATAAAAATTGAGGAGATGAAAATAATCCTATAATTTTCATTTTGATGTATATTACTCATCTGTTGCCTGATTTTTCCCTTTATGTATTGGAAATTATACCATATATAATATATATAATATATATATTACATATGATATACCATATGTAATATATATATAATTGTGACTCTTTTCAGTTATGTATTATGCAATAAATATTTTACATCATATTTACCAAATATGATCTTAAGAAAGATGGAAGGACTATATATCTGGGCATTGTTGCACATGTCTTTAATTCTCCTCCACCTCCCACACTTAGGATCAGAAACAGAGGAAGATGGATCTCTTTGAGTTTGAGTTCAGCCTTGTCTACATATGGAATTTAAGGACAGTCAGAGTAACATAGAGAGACTCTATCTCAAAAAACAAAACAAAGAAGAATGACTACATGATATTCTATCTTATGAATTGACGGGACCATAGATTACTTAAATATATACTTTGAATAATCTTTGAGATCATTTCTTTCTCCTTTTCTTTGTTTCTTTGAGACAGCATCTCACAATGTAGCCTTGTGTTTTTGTCAATGTTTTATTGCTGTGAAAAGATACCATAACAAAAGCAACCTTTATAAAAAAAAAGCATTTAATTGGGGGGCTTTCTTACAGAGGGTTTAGTCTATTATCATCATGGTGGGGAAACTTAGCAGCAAGCATAGCAGGCATGGTGCTGGAGAGGTAGATGAGAGCTACATACTGATCCACAGACAGAGAGATACTGGTCTTGGCATGGAATTTTAAAACTTCAAAGTCCAGCTCCTAGTGACATACTTCCTCCATCAAAGCCACACCTACCCCCAGCAAGGTTACAGCTCCTATTAGTGCCACTCCTTATGGGCCTATGGTGGCCATTTTTATTCAAACCACTACACCTTGGCTTACCTTCTGAAACTCACTATGTAGATTTGGCTGGACCCAAACTCACAGAGATCCTCCTGTCTCTACCTCTTGAGTGATATGATTAAAAGTGAATGCCACCATACCCAAAGTATTAGTCAAGGTTCTCTAGAGTCATAGAACTTATGGAATATATATAAAGGGAATACATTGGCATGACTTATAAGCTACAGTCTAACTAATCCAACAATGGCTAACTGTGAATAGAAAGTACAAGAATCTAAGAGTTATTCTCTAATGCTAGTAAAGGAATAAATGTGCTGATAAGGCGAGGGCAAGCAAGCAAAGAACCAAACTATCCTTCTTCTATGTCCTTATATGGGCTTCCAGCAAAAGGTGTGGCCCTGATTAAAGGTGTGTCTTCCAGCCTCAAGGTCTGGATCAAAAACCTGTGTCTTCCAGCCTCAAGATTCTGACCAGTGGTATGTTATCCTCTCATTTCAAGATCCAGATCACAGATGTACCCTCCATTTCTGGATTGTAGTTCATTTTAGATATATTCAAGTTGACAACCAAACTAGTCATCACAAGTTCACACTTTGTCAACTTGACACACAATCATATCTCCTTATGTTATGATTAATTTCCATATGGAAACAATAATAGGTCATAATAATGCCTGAACATAATTATCCCACATACAACTGCAAATGCATTATATATTTAATCAGGTCATAATTATGCCTAATATGATTTAACTATACCTTGTACAACTGCAGACATGGCAACTCTTACAAAGGAAAACATTTAGTTGAGACTGGCTTACAGTTTCATAGGTTTATTCCATTATCATCATGATGGGAAACATGGCAGTGTGCAGGCAGACATGATTCTGGAGAAGGATGTGTGTGTTCTACATTGTGATGAACAGGCAGCAGAGGCTGCCACACTAAACCTAGCTTGAGCATATAAGACCTCAGTGCCCAACTCCACAGTGACATGCTTCCTTCAGCAAGGCCACACCTACTCCAACAAGGCTACCCTCCCAATAGTGCCACCCACTATGGGCCAAGAACTCAGACACATGAATCTATGGGGACCATTCCTAGTCAAACAACCCCACACAGCTTTGTGTTTTCTATTTAAAAATAATTGTTTTACTTTTCCTAGGATAGAAGACCAGAACTGTACTATACAGAGACTATAAATTCTCTGTTAATGTCCTTTATAAATTTGTCTTTTGGGAGGGGATAATTTTATTAATATTACCTTATATATTAGATATTACAAGTGATAACTTTAATTGAAAGTATTTTCATAAGTTTACTGTCTCAACTTCATATGATTTTTTTGAAATAAAAATTTTTTAGGTAGTAACTCATGAAACTTTTCTCTTTGGCATTTTCATTGTTTTTATATTCACAAAATACCTCTCTACTCAGAAGAGTTTTAAATATTTTCTTTTATGTTTCATTTTTATATTTAATTATTTAACCATCTCTCAGTAACTCATGTAAAGTATAAGTAATTTTTGATGTATTTTAAGAAAAAGATCAAAGTTACTTTATTCCAGTAGACTGATAGTAAATTATAGAAGCATCCAAAGCTATGGTATTATAGATACATTTCTTTCTGACTTGGAATTTATTTTAATTTTTATGTATTCTATGATAAATATGCATAGGTTTTAAATCAAAAAAGAAAATCTTTTAAAAAAAGACACACATTTGGGTAAGGATGTTGGGTTTGATCTGGGAGAAAAATGGAGGTAAATACAGTTAAAATACATTGTTTGGAATTCTCAAAGAACTGAATAAAATAAATAAAACTTTAAAATGATAATACACATCCATCTTGGAATGGCAAACCTTAAGTAGTCATTCTTGAAGTTATAATGACATCTTCTGTTTACTTTTGAATTACTTTTAAGTAATTAAGAATTTTCACCTTTGTAGTTTTCATATAAAATTAGAATTAAAAATTTTCTCATAAATTTATCTTAGGATCTGAGGTAATAAAAATTGAACAAAAACAAAAGATAGAGAGCTATAGTTACAAAACTTTATAACTATTTAAGATTTTATTATTCTAAAAATTTATTCTTTCTGAATTTTTTTTTCCTCTGCAGGTAACTTTCAAAAACCAGGCCTCTCGTCCCTACTCCTTCTATTCTAGCCTCATTTCTTATAAGGAGGATCAGCGACAAGGAGAAGAACCTAGAAGAAACTTTGTCAAACCTAATGAAACCAAAATTTATTTTTGGAAAGTACAACATCATATGGCGCCCACAGAAGACGAGTTTGACTGCAAGGCCTGGGCTTATTTCTCTGATGTTGATCTTGTAAGTCATTCCTTATTTGAATAGTTATTTTATCATTTAAAAATTTAAAAGAAATGGCCATTATCTTTTTTTAAAGTGTGTGTGTGTGTATGTGTTTTGCCTGTGTGTATGTCTGTACATCATGTGCATGCCTAGTGCTTGTGGAGATCAGAAGGAGGCTTTGCATTACCTGAAACTGGAGTTAGAAACAGTTGTGAGATGCCATGTGGGTGCTGGGAATAGAACCCAGATCTGGAAGAACAGTCAGTGCTCTTAACAACTGAACCATTTTCCAGCCTGTTTTTTATTCTCTGTACTAAGAATTTTGTTATATATCCTAAATGTAATAAAAAGTTTTAAAGTGAAGGAAGTCCCTTTTCTGTGTTAGAAATATTACTCTGGAATCTACTGTAGAGAATAAATGGTATGTTGCTAAGAGAGAGCTTACACTAATACAATTAATGCCCTCTTGGAAACTCTAGGAAAGAGATATGCACTCAGGATTGATTGGACCCCTTCTGATTTGCCACACAAACACGCTGAATCCTGCTCTTGGTAGACAAGTGGCAGTACAGGAATTTGCTCTGTTTTTCACTATCTTTGATGAGACCAAGAGCTGGTACTTCACTGAAAATGTGGAAAGGAACTGCAAGATATCATGCAATATCCAGATGGAAGACCCCACTTTGAAAGAGAATTATCGCTTCCATGGTAACATAATCAATACATAAATATTATTCATTGTGAAATGTAGTGTACTTTTTCAAATGAGCTTTGAGCCAGACATTTGAACAGGATTGAGAAATAAAATCCTAATGAGTATCAGAATTTTCTACGGAGAAAAAGGAAGGAAGCTTCAGTGAAATATTTTTAATAATTTTCTCTGTTCTTCTCCAGCAATCAATGGTTATGTGATGGATACCCTACCAGGTTTAGTAATGGCTCAAGATCAAAAAATTCGATGGTATCTTCTCAGCATGGGCAGCAATGAGAATATCCAATCTATTCATTTCAGTGGACATGTGTTCACTGTACGGAAAAAAGAAGAGTACAAAATGGCAGTGTATAACCTCTACCCAGGTGTGAGATAGTTTATTCATTTTTCTCTAGTTACTGTGTGTTCTGAATACTTGCTTTAAATGGTGATATAATCAATAACAAAACAGAGAAGCACCTTTTTGAAATGTCTTATTTTTCAAGTAATTTTATTTTATACAGTGAGAGAAATAAATTAGCAAATGAACAAGATAATTTCAAGTATATGAAAACTACTAGAAATGAATAATTAGTACCATATAGTACTTTTCTTTTTTTTCAAGTTGGTAATTTTATTAAAAAAAAAAACAAAATAAAAAAACAGAAACCAAAACACCAAACGGAAGCTCACACAGGAAGGGAGGGCCCAGGGTGAGGTTGCCCTCCGCCGGCTAAGCATCCTGCTGCTGCACGAACGGGTTGGGGATGGCCTCCATGCCATCCTGTGGGCAGATAAGCACCACCAAGGTGCCACGGCACACCTCGAGCCCCAGCTGCCGTGTGTCCTCCGTCAGCTTGTACTGGTCATCGGGGTCTCGCATGTACTCGATGGTTCCATCCAGCACCAGGTTGAGCAGTGGGTCAAACCCTTTCAGGATCCCGCTGGCTTCCCGGCCATCATGGAACTTCACTCGGATGGTCTTGTCAATGTACTTAGACAAATCCAAGTTGCTTTCTTTCTTCTTTTTCTCTTTGTCCTGCGCCATCTTGCCGCCGCCCATATAGTACTTTTCTAAGAATATTTTGTCATTTCCCCCTCAAAACCTACATGGCACCATGTAGATATCAAGACTAATTTGCTTATTCATGTAACTAATATATTAGTGAAGCACTAATGAAAGTGTTGATAAAAACACAATATTATTTTTAAACTGTATATTTGTGTGTACATGTGTGTCTGTGCTCCTATGTGAGTGTGTGTGTCTGTCTGTCTGTGTCTGTGTTGGTATGCACATATAAGTGCTTGGTGCCCACGAAGACCAAAAGAGATGATCAGAACCCCTGGAACTGTAATTACAGGTAGTTTTGAGCTGCCTGACATCTGTAGTAGATACCAAACTCAAGTTCTTTGCAAGAGCACTAGCATTCTTAACCTCTGAGTCACCTGTTCAGCTTCTCCCCTCCTTCCAGCTTCTTGCAACTTGAGATCCCTTTGCCTAGTACTGTGGACCCAAGATGATCTTACTAAGATTTCTCTTCCCCCTGAAGGTAACGTTTGGTCAATAGTAAAGATACCTATAGTATTTCTCAGAGCAAAAATGTACACAAAAAGTCTTGCACTTATTGAGAGATCTGGGAATGATGGAACTGAATTTGGTAGCTTATTGTGATAATACATATTGTAAATAAGTCAATGTATTTTATACTCATTTTAATAAAATAATTTTTGTTTCTTTTGATTTTAAAAGGAGTTTTTGAGACAGTGGAAATGCTACCATCCAGAGCTGGCATTTGGCGAGTAGAATGCCTTATTGGCGAGCACTTACAGGCTGGAATGAGCACTCTTTTTCTGGTGTACAACAAGCGTGAGTAAAGCTCACTAAATATTCAGTCTATCTCTATACAACTTTCCTCCTTTTTGAAGTGGTTGTCTTTGTCAAGAAATAAACACAAGGTTGTATTATTATTAAATTTAAAATGAATATTGCTGATAGAAACCATCAGAGTTCTCAGAGGAGAAGGTTGAAGCTTTGTACCCTTTGAATATGAATCTGTGGTATTTAACAAACTGGTGCTTAAACAGTCTTAAATTTCACAGTAGTAGATTTGGGCACTTAATTTTGATTCATTTACTAATAACTTACAAACTTCACATGAAAGAGTTTGGGGATATAACTTTAAACAAGGTAAGAGAAACATCACTTAACTAAAAGTAATTAATGTATCCTTATTTTCACGGGTTTTGTGTCATTTAGAGCTTCTGTGTTTGATTTCAGAGTGCCAGATTCCTCTGGGAATTGCTTCTGGAAGCATCAGAGATTTTCAGATTACAGCTTCAGGACACTATGGTAAATACTATTATTTTTAATTTAAGAATCTGGGACGATAATTTTTTTTCATTTCTGTTAGAGTTTCAAATAACCAATCTACTTCTTTCCATGCTTTTCTCTTTTTATATTATTTTATTATATATATGGATGTTTTGCCTACATATACATCTGTACACCACTGGCATGCCTGGTGCCTGTAGAGACCAGAAAAGGGCACAGAATTCCCTTAAACTGGAGTTACAGGTGGTTGTGACCTGCTTTGTGGATGCTGGGAATTGAACCTGGGTCATTCCCAACAAGTGCTCTTAGTTCAGGCCACTTTCATTTCTTACCTGGGCAATGGCACTAACTCCTGAAATAGCCTCCCCACTTTAGTTCTGTTCCCATGAGATCATTCTACTGAGTATAGAAGGTAGCTACATCTGCTTCTGAATGGTTTTATTAAATCTTTAATAGCGTCTATAAAATTCTCACGCATTATTCTAGAACAAGGGTCTACAGATCATTGTCTTTAGGTCCATTATCTATTTTTGTGAGTTAAGAATAATTTTCAGTTTTTAGTGTATATTACTTATCCAAAAGTATAGCTTTCATTGTGACAGTTTTGTTTTCTTATTTGAATACAATGTACTTTGATTCTACTCTATTATCCTGTCATACTTCTCTTCCCACTTTTCCAGTCTGCTTCCTTTTCCCAGATAGTTAACTTTTCTATTTAAAAAAAATTATTACACTTATTTGTGTGTGTATGTATGTGTATGTGTGCACATGTCTATGTGCAAGTATAGAAGTCAGAAGACAGCCTACATGAGTCTTTTCTCTCAAGTTATCAACCTTAGTGACAAGCACTTTTACTCATTGAGACATCTCACTGGCCCAACTTTTCCATTTTTAGATGACTTAAAAAAGTTTCATGACATGTTAAAATTATAAAATTCAAGTTGAAATGTCTATAAAACGTCTTATACTGCAACACAATCACACCAATTCATTTACATAGCATCTGTGGCTGCAATGACAGTTATATAGTTAAAAAGAGACCATATAATATGCCACTCTTAAAGTACTTGCTATCTAGCCTTTGATATAAAATGGTTTGTCAAACCTCTGCTTTAAAGGAGAAAGAAAAAAAGAGGTTTGGGTATTATTTGAAGAGTTTCTTGATGGAAATACCATGCTTTTTATTTCTTTTATTTTTTACTATTTTTTAAAATTTTCTGACTTTTCTGTAATAAATGTACATTACATGATAAAGAAATATTATAGTATCACTTGTAGAGTGCATATATCTCAGTGGTAGAGTACTTGCCTAACACATGCCAGGGCCCAGGTTCATTCGCCAGTACTGCCTCCCCACAAAAAGTAGAACATGGGATATGCAACATCAAAAAATAAATCCTTTAAACAGTAATCAGTACTATGATACTACAAAACTTTTATGCTTTTCTCTATCTCTCCCACAATGAGGATTTCTCTAGATGATACTGTTTTTCCAAAGTTTTTAAGATAATTACAGTAGAATATATAACAATGTAATCTGTCTCTTCTTCCTTGGACAAAGGACAGTGGGCCCCAAACCTGGCAAGACTTCATCATTCTGGATCAATCAATGCCTGGAGTACCAAGGAGCCCTTTTCTTGGATCAAGGTCAGAAAACTATGAGAAATACATCAACATTCAACAAGTTCAAAACATTATATACACCCTTTTATTCTGAAGTCTCTCATATAAAACATCAGTTTACATATAAGGAAACTGTAAAATAGAATGACTTATTAATTTGTATAAAAATATTCAAAAAGGAATTCTTAGTGTGGTGGTTTGAATAAAAATGACCCCCATAGGTACATAGGAAGAGGCACTATTGGGAGGTGTGGCACTATTAGGAGTAGTTGTGACCTCGTTGAAGGAAGTGTGTCAATGGGGGTGAGCTTTGAGGACTCAGATGCTCAAGTTGCACCCAGTGTGACATTCTCTTCTGACTGCCAGAAGATCCAGATGTAGAACTCTCAACTCTCTCTCCAACACCATGTCAGCCTACATGCTACCATGCTTCCAGCCATGAGAATAATGAACTAAACCTCTGAACTGTAAGCCAGCCCCAGTTAAATGTTTTACTTTGGAAGAGTTTCTGTGGTCATGGTGTCTCCTCACAGCAATAAAATCCTAACACACTTGGGAATAAAATTGAAAAAATAGATGTGTCTCATTTCTTTCTACTTGGAATATAAAATCACAATGATATCTATAATTGAATTTACTACCTTTAAAGACCATGTATTCTATATTTTTTATTTTTTTAATTAATTAGATTCTTTAAAAAAAATCCAAATTCCCACTCCCTCCCCTCCTCTCATTCCTTCCACATACCCTCCCACTCCTCCCTCCAATCCTAAGAGAGAGTAAGGGACTTTGCTTTGTGGAAGGCCCAAGGCCCTACCTACTACATCTAGGCTGAGCAAGGTATACATCCAAAGAGAATAGGTTCACAAAAAGCCAGTACATACAGTAGAGATAAATCCCAGTGCCACTGCCAGTGGCCCCTCAGTCTGCCCCAGCCATACAACTGTCAACCACATTCAGAAGATCTAGTTTGGTCCTATGCTTGTTCCTTCCCAGTCCATCTAGAGCTGGTGACCTCCAAATAGTTCAGGTAACCTGTTTCAGTAGATGAACCCTTCATGGTCTTGACCTCTTTGCTAATATTCTCATTTCTTCCATTTTTCAACTGGACTTTGGGAGCTCAGTCCAGTACTCCAATGTGGGTCTCTGCCTGTCTCCATCACTTGCTGAATGAAAGTTCTATGGTGATATTTAAGATAGTCATCTGTCTGACTACAGGGCAAGGCCAATTCGGGCACCCTCTCTTCTATTGCTTAGGGTCTTAGCTGGGGTCATCCTTGTGGATTCCAGGGAATTTTTTAGAGCCAGGTTTCTTGCTAACCCCATAATGGTCCCTCAATCAAGATATCTCTTTCCTTGCTCTCATATCTGTTCTTCCATCTTGACTATCCCATTCCCTCAAGTTCTTCTCATCACTTCTCTTCTCCCCTCCTCTTCCCTTTCTCCCCTTCCTTCTACCCCTGCCCCCATGCTCCCAATTTTGTCAGGTGATCTTGTCTGTTTCCAATTTCCAGGTGGGTCTATATATGTTTTTCTTTGGATTCAAATTATTACTTACCTTCTCTAGGATCATGAACTATAGGTTCAATATCCTTTGTTTATAGGTAGTATTCACTTATCAGTGAGCACTTACCTTATTCATCTTTTTTGGGGGTCTGGGTTACCTCACTCAGGATAGTGTTTTCTATTTCCATCCATTTGCATGCAAAATTCAAGATGTCATTGTTTTTTTATTGCTGAGTAGTACTCTAATGTGTAAATGTGCCACATTTTCTTTATCCATTCTTCAGTTAAGAGGTATCTAGTTTGTTTCCAGGTTCTGGCTATTACAAATAATGCTGCTATGAACATAGTTGAACAAATGCTTTTGTAGTGTGATTAAGCATTTTTTGGATATATTTTCAAGAGTGGCATTGCTGGATCATGAAGTAGGTTGATTCCCATTTTTTTAAGAAACCGCCACACTAATTTCCAAAGGGGTTGTACAAGTTTGCATTCCCACCAGCACTGGATGAGTGTTACCCTTACTCCACATCCTCTCTAGCATAAGCTATCCTTGGTGTTTTTGATCTTATCCATTCTGACAGGTGTAAGATGGTATCTCAGATTTGTTTTGATTTGCATTTCCCTGATAGCTAAGGAAGTTGAACATTTCCTTAAGTATCTTTTGGCCATTTGAAATTCTTCTATTGAGAATTTTCTGTTTAGCTCAGTGTCGATGTCTAGTGCATCGGGGGGTCCCTGGGTAAGGGTAGCGAACAAACCAGGACACAGGGGATGCAGAGCGGAAACAGCACTTGCAACTGCATGCTGTGTGTTTATTAAGCAATCCTTTTATATGCTTTGGAAACAATTGCTTCAGTCAACAGTTTTATCTAAAAGAGGAACTATAGATCATGAGTTAACCAAGGACTTATTTAGATTATACACACAAAGCAGCTTAACGTAGCAAGACATCCTAGCCTATTTTAAACAAGGGTCTCCAGAGACATTATCTCACTGTCCCAATCTATTCTAAGACTTTCTTCAGTGAGCAGAACAGCTGCTTCAATCTGAGACTGCGGCCTCAGGGCAGCCACTTCCGCAAACCACAGGGTATGTGACACTTGCAACTTAGAAGCAAAAGCCAGAGGACTTGTCACTCTGAAATATTTCATAGCATTCCATGAAACTTCTCTTAGATTCCAAGGTAGTACTCAACACCTCCCCTGGCGCGGGTGGCACGATTCCTGCATTTTATATCACAGTCTCCAAATCTCCACAGCTCAGTACCCCAATTTTTAATTGGATTATTTAGAATTTTAATGTTTAATTTCTTGAGTTCTTTATATATTTTAAAGATCAGTCCTTTGTCTGATATGGTGTTGGTGAAGATCTTTTCCCATTTAGTAGGTGGCCTTTATGTCTTATTGATTATGTCCTTTGCTTTACAGAAGCGTCTCAGTTTCAGGAGGTCCCATTTTTTCATTGTTGCTCTTAGTGTCTGTGCTATTGGGGTTATACATAGGAAGTGGTCTCCTGTGCCCATGTGTTGCAGGCTACTTCCCACTTTCTCTTCTATCAGGTTCAGTGTGGTCAGATTGATATTGAGGTCTTTAATCCATTTGAACTTGAGTTTTGTGCATGGTGATAGATAGGGACCTATTCTCATTCTTCTACATGTTGACATCCAATTATGCCAGCACCATTTGTTAAAGATGCTTTCTTTCTTAAATTGTATAATTTTAGCTTTGTCAAAAATCGGTGGTCATAGGTGTGTGGATTAATATCCGGATCTTCGATTCGATTCCATTGGTCAACCTCTCTGTTTTTATGCCAAGAACAAGCTGTTTTCATTACTGTAGCTCTATAATAGAATTTGATGTCAGGGATGGTGATGCCTCTAGAAGTTTCTTTATTATATAGGATTGTTTTGGCTATCTTGGGTTTTTTGTTTTTCCATATGAAGTTGATTATTGTTCTTTCAAGGTCTGTGAAGAATTGTGTTGTGGTTTTGATGAGGATTGCATTGAATCTATAGATTTCTTTTGGTAGAATTGCTATTTTTACTTTGTTGATCCTATCTATCCAAGAGCATGGGAGATCTTTCCATTTTCTGGTATCTTCTTCAGTTTCTTTCTTCAAAGACTGAAAGTTCTTGTCAAATAGGTCTTTCATTTCCTTGGTTAGTGTTAATTTCCTTGGTTAGTGTTTCCCTAAGGTATTTTGTGACTATTGTGAAAGG
Source organism: Myodes glareolus (assembly GCF_982192425.1). Taxonomy (NCBI): domain Eukaryota; kingdom Metazoa; phylum Chordata; class Mammalia; order Rodentia; family Cricetidae; genus Myodes; species Myodes glareolus. Next base: position 885,280 of record NC_142053.1, read on the forward strand.
TGATGTTTCTCTGATTTCCCTCTCAGCTTCTTTATCCTTTGTGTATAGGAGGGATACTGATTTTTTTAGTTGATCATGTATCCTGCCACATCACTGAAAGTATTTATCAGCTGTAGGAGTTCTCTGGTAGAGTTTTTGGGGTCACTTATCTACACTATCATATCGTCAATGGCAAAAGTTTGACTTCTTCTTTTCTAATTTGAATCTCCTTGGTCTCCTTTTGTTGTCTTTTTGCTATTGCTAAAACTTCAAGAACTGTGTTGAAGCATATGGAGAGAGTGAGCAAACTTGTTCCTGATTTTAATGAGATCATTTTGAGTTTCTCTCCATTTAATTTGATGTTAGCTGTCGGCTTGCTGGATATTGCTTTTATTATGTTTAGATATGATCCTTGTATCCCTAATCTCTCTTACCTTTATCATGAATGGGTGTTAGAATTTGTCAAATGCTTTTTCAGCATCTAATGAAATGATCACGATTTTTTTCTTTCAGTTTTTTGATATGATGGATTACATTGATAGATTTTTGTATGTTGAACTAGCCCTGCATCTCTGGGATGAAACCTACTTTATCATAATGAATGATTTTTTTTAATGATTCTTAGATTCGGTTTGCCAGTATTTCAATGAGAATTTTTGCATCTATGCTCATGAGTTGGTGCGGGAGAATTGTCTGTATTCTGTCAATCATGTTTTAAATAAAACGCTGATTGGCCAGGCAGGAGGTGTAGGTGGGAAAACCAGACCAGAGTGGAAATGATGCAAGGAGAGCAGGAGAATTCTGGGGAGGAGGAAGTTGATTCCTCTCACTCCTGCCAAGATCACCGAAGCAGCAGGATGTGAGCTGCCCCACTGAAAAAGGTACTGAGCCACATGGCTAAAATAGATCAGATAAATGGGTTAATCAAGATATGAGAGTTAGCCAGTAAGAAGCCTGACCTAATGAGCCAATCAGCATTATAACTTACGGAGTCCTGTGTGGGTGATTTTTCTCTGGGACGAAACAGCTGGGGGAACTGGGCAGGACAGAGAAACCCAAACAAGCAGGCCCGGCCTCTTCATGCTACAATGAGTGAGATTGGTCTGTAATTATCTTTCTTGGTTGAGTCTTTGTGTGGTTTTGATATCAGGGTAACTGTAGCCTCATAAAAAAGAGTTTGACAATGTCCCTTCTGTTTCTATTATGTATAACACTTTGAGAAATTTAGGTATTAGCTATTCTTGGAAGTTCTGGTAGAATTCTTTACTAAAACCATCTGGCCCTGAGCTTTTTTTGGTTGAGAAGTTTTTGATGACAACTTCTATTTCCTCACAGCGTATTGGTGTATTTAAATTGCTCACCTGGTCTTGATTTAATTTTGGTATATGGTATTAATCTAAAAACTTGTCCATTCTTTTACATGTTCCAATTTCGTGGAGTACAAGTTTTTGTAGTAAGACCTAATGAGTCTCTGAATTTCCTCAGTTTCTGTTGTTATGTCCCCTTTTTCATTTCTGATTTTGTTAATGTGGATGTTCTTTCTCTTCCTTTTAATTAGTTTGGATTAGGGTTTGTCAATCTTGTTGATTTTCTCAAAGAATCAGCTCTTTGTTTTATTGATTCTTTGTATTGTTTCCTTTGCTTCTATTTTGTTGATTTCAGCTCTCAGGTTGATTATTTCCTGCCTTCTACTCCTTCTGGTGAGTCTGTTTCTTTTTGTTCTAGAGCTTTCAGGTGTGCTGTTAAGTCAGTAATGTGAGCTTTCTCCGTTTTCTTTATGTGGGCATTTAGTGCTATGAACTTTCCTTTTACCACTGCTTTCATAGTGTTTTATAGGTTTGGGTATGCTGTGCTTCATTTTCATTCAATTCAAGAAAGACTTTAATTTCTTTCTTTATTTCTTCCTTGACCCAGTGGTGGTTCAGTAGTTGACTTTTCAATTTCCATGATTTTGTAGGCTTTCTGAGGGTAGTATTGTTGTTAAATTCTAACTTTAATCCCTGGTGATCCAATAAGACACAGGTGGTTAATCCAAATTTTTGGATCTGTGGAGGTTTGCTTTGTTACCAAGTATGTGATCAATTTTAGAGAAGGTTCCATGAGGTGCTGAGGAGATGGTATATTCTTTTGTGTTTGGGTGAAATGTTCTATAGCTGCCTGTTAAGTCCATTTGAGTTATGACATCTGTTTGTTCTCTTATTTCTCTTTTAAGTTTCTGTCTGTTTGATTTTTCCATTGGTGAGGGAGGAGTGTTGAAATCTCCTACTATTAGTGTGTGGGGTTTGATATGTGATTTGAGTTCTAGTAATGTTTCTTTTACATATGTGGGTGCTCTTATATTAGGGACATAGATATTCAGGACTGAGACTTCATCTTGATGAATTGTTCCTGTTATGTGTATAAAATGTCCTTCTCCATCTCTTTTGACTGATTTATTTTCAAATCAATTTTGTTAGATATTAAGATAGCCACATTCACTTGTTTCTTAGGTTCATTTGATTGAAAAACCTTTTCCCTACCCTTTACTCTGAGGTAGTTTCTGTCTTTGAGGTTGAGGTGTGTTTCTTGTAAATAACAGAAGGCTGGATCCTGATTTGTATCCTTTCTCTTAGCTTATGTCGTTTTATAGGTGAATTGAGTCCACTGATATTAAGCAATATTAATAACCAGTGTTTTTTAACTCCTGTTATTTTTCAGTAGTAGTGTTTGTGTATTTCCTTTCTTTGGGTTATGCTGGTGGGAGGCTATCAGATGTCTGTGTTTTTGTGGGTTTAGTTAGCTTCCTTGGGTTGGAGTTTTCCTTCAAGTACTTTCTGTAAGGCTGGGTTTGTGGATATGTATTGTATTAATAAGTTTTTGTCATAGAATTTGTTGTCCCTATCAATGGTGAATGAAATCTTTGCTGGTATAGTAGTCTGGGCTTGCTTCCATGGTCTCAGTGTCTGCAGCATATCTACCTAGGACCTTCTAGCTTTCAGGGTTTCAATTGAAATGTCAAGCGTAATTCTGATAGGTTTGCTTTTAAATGTTACTTGACCTGTTTCCTTTGCAGTTCTTAATATTCTTTCCTTATTCTATATGTTTTGTGTTTTGATTATTATATGGCGAGGGGATTTTTTTTATCTTATCTATTTGGTTTTCTGTAAGCTTCTTTTACCTCCATAAGAATATCCTTCTTTAAATTGGGAAAGTTTTCTTCTATAATTTTATGGAGTATATTTTCTGGGCCTTTGAGTTGGAGTTCTTCTTCTTCTACCCCTATTATTCTTAGTTCTACCCCTATTATTCTTAGTTCTACCCCTATTATTCTTAGGTTTGGTCTTTTCATGGCATCCCAGATTTCCTGAATATTTTGTTAAGAATTTGTTGTATTTAATGTTTTCTTAGACAAATAAGTCTATATCCTCTTCATTGACTGAGATTCTTTCTTCTATCTCTTATATTCTGTTGGTTATACTTGTCTCAGTAGTTCCTGCTCATTTACCCAGATTTTCCATACCCAGAATTCCGTTGGTCTGTGTTTTCTTCATTACCTCTCTTTCAGTCTTAAGTCTTGAACTCGGTCCTTCACCTGTTTGATTGTTTTTATTGGGTTTCTTTGAGGGGTTTATTAATTTCATTCAATTTTTTGTTTGTCTTCTCCATTTCTTTAAGAGAGATTTTCATTTCTTTAAGGGAGTCTTTCACTTCCTCTTTAGAGGTCTTCATCTTTTTCATAAAGTTACATTTAAAGTTGCTATCTTCTACTTCTTCTGGGTTAGGATGATCAAGTCTTCCTGTTGTGTGACCACTGGGTTCTGGTGTTACCATGTTGCTTTTTAGGTTGTTGGAGGAATTCTTGCATTTGCACCTACCCATCTCTTCCTTCAAATGAGGCCTGTTCTCTTGGTGCTCTCTCTTAATCCTCCCAGTGTTTAGCAAGCTCTTGGTCTCCTCAGTATTATAACAAGCTCTCAGCTCTTAGGCAGGGTGTGACTAGTAGCTTGGAGGGTCCAGTGGATGGGTTTGCATTTTGGGGGAGCCTAGCCACAGGAAACTCCCTACTGGCTGGCAAGAAAATCTGAGGGAGTTGGGATAGGCCCCTGGGTTTTGTCCCACTGGGGAGGTCCTATAGAGTGGGGTATCCTGTTGCATGGCTGTTTACTCACCTCTTAAGTCCCCTTAGTATTGGAGCAAGCTGTTTTTCAGAGTTCCACTGAGGTTGCAGGAGAATTGGCAGGTTTGGGGCCAGGGTGTAGCTAGTAGTTTGGATGGTGGCTGGATGGGTTGCGGGGGCGGGGGGGGGGGGGCTAGCCACAGGAAACTCCCTGCAGACTGGCTAGAAAAGCCAAGGGAGTTGGGGAAGAACCCCTTGGTTTTGTCCCACTGGGGAGGTCATAGAGAGTGGAGTGTCCAGCCATGTGGCTGTTCACTCACCTCTTAAGTCCCTTCATTATTGGAGCAACTGTTTTCTATATTCTATGATAATATATCTCTAACTGAGTAGGTGCCCCTGAGTCTTCTAGTGCTCTTCATTTTTGTACAAAACAGATACCTCAGTCTTCTACCTTAAAAGCAAATGTTTTGTAGCTTCCTTTTGTTAAATTAAATCTTTCTTTTTTTCAGGAATTTTATATCCCTTGGGTATTAGGAAGCACCTAGTTACTATAGTCCAATATGGTAAACTAGGATGGAGTAATACTAGAGGCAGGTCAGCTCAACTTTTTAAAATGCATACAGTCTTTCGGATTGTCTCACTTTGCTATTTCCTCTAGAGCAGCCCTGACCAATGGAAATATGTAAAAATGAACATGAGATTTATCTTTTTATTTTTAATGTTCATGTGAGTGTATATATGGTATATATGTGTGTGTATACATGCATGTGTACACCTATTCATAGAATATGTGGAGACCAGGGGTGAATGTCAGTTGTATTTGTCTGATACACTCCATGTTATTTTTAACAATATTTTACTAATTCTTTAAGAATTTCATATGATGTATTTTGAACATATTTAACCTCCACTCCCAACTCCTTCCATAACCAGCCTCTCCACTCTCCCTTACCTTTCCACCTAACTTTTGAGATTTATTCTTTTTTTCTTTGTATTTCAAGTCCAGCTTGTATTGTCTAGCTAGTCTTGGGAGCCGGATCTTCCCTGTGAATGTTCAACCTATTAGGTGTTATTCCATTGAAGAATGCTGGCTTTCCTTCTTCCAGCAGCTATTTAATGCTAAAAGCCCATCAGCTAGTGATGTGATTTTGTATCCACCTTCCTATCATCACCCATGTTGGTTTCTTTTTTTCTAACTGGAGCTTATATAGGCCTTGTGCATGTTGTTACAATAGCTTTGAGTTCATATGTGTAAGTACCCTGTTATATTTGGAAAACATCCCCTTATTGTTACCAACTACTCTGGCTCTTACTATCTTCCCACTACATCTTCCACAAAAATCCCTGACCTTTAGGAGGTGTTCGATATTTATGTCCTACTTAAGGCTGAGTACTCCACATTCTTTTATTCTTTGCATGATAACAAGTTCGAGGTTGTCTTAGTGAGGATATTTATTGCTGTGAAGAGTCACCATGACACCAGCAACTCTTATAAAGAAAAGATATAATTGGGTTGGCTCTCTTATATTTTTAGAGGTCCAGTCCATTCCATTGTCATCATGATGGGGAGCATGGCAGTGTGTGGGCAGACATGGTGCTGGAGTAATATAGTCCTACATTGTGCAGGCAACAGAAAGTCAACTGAATGTCACACAAAGGGAAGCTTGAGCAAAAGAGACCTCGAAGCCTGCTCCCACAGTGATACATATCTCCAACAAGCCACACCTCCTAATAGTACCACTCCCTTTGGGGACCATTTTCTTTCAAACCACCAGAGGTCTTTGTGTTAACCGTCATATACTTCAAGAAGAAAGAAATACTCTGAGCTATGAATACAGCAATAAATCATTAGGAGTCATTTTAATACTTTGTCCATTTAGGAAAATAATAGTATTGAGTTCTCCCCAAGGGCTTATCACTTATCAAACCACAAGTTTTTGGACCCTTTAACAGTGTCAGGTATGGGTTCCATGTCTTAGATTCAAGCAGAAAGTAGTTGGTCACTTCAATAACCTTTGAGTCATTATTACACCAGTGGGTGTATCTTGCCAGATCAGTCATTATTGTAGCTTACAGGATTCATAGTTGGATAAGATTTTAACTGCTTTTATCCCCTAGCAGTGTGCATAGAAAATTATTGCACTATGAAAATTAGCCACTATGGATGAAGCTTCCAGGTCAGTGCCAGCTTGATTTTTCCATGTTCTATTGCTCAAATGTATGGTGTCTTCAGCAATTGGGTCTTACCATCAAGTTCGAAGAGGGTAAACAATAGCACAATAGCATTGGCAATAGCCTATAATATTTGGCAACCTATGTGATCTTATTGACTAAGAACTCCAAAATAAGTAACCCATTCCCAGCACTGGGGTGTTAATTTGTTATCTGTGGAATCCAGTAGCAGCATTGTTGCTCCTTGTAGGGTAGGGTAACTCCATTTTAATTCTCTCTCTCTCTCTCTCTCTCTCTCTCTCTCTCTCTCTCTCTCCTCCTTTCTCCCTTTCTTTCCCTCCCTCCCTCCCTCCCCCCCTCTGTATGTGGGTGTGTATCTTCTATAATATCTTCTACAGTAAAATAGGTGTCTTAATGTTCTATTTCTGTGAAGAGACATCATGGACATGGCAAATCTTAAAAAGGAAAATGTTTAATTGAAGCTTGCTTATAGTTTCAGAGGTTTCTTTCATTGTCATCTTGGTGTGGGGCATGGCAACAGGTAGGCAGACTGGTGCTGGAGAAATAATAGCTAAGAGTTCTACATCTGGATCCACAGGCAGTAGAAAAGAGTGACACTAGGCCTGGCTTTTGAAATCTCAAAGCCCACTCCCAATGACACACTTCCTCCAAGACCACGCCTTCTCCAACAAGGCCATACTTACTAATCTCTTTCAAACAGTGCCACTCCCTGATGACCAAGCATTCAAATATATATGAGCCTATGGGAGCCATTCTTATTTAAACAACAATTTTCCACTCCCTGACCCCCATAGACTTGTAGCCATATCATAATGCAGAAAATGCATTCAGTCCAGCATTATTTTAAAATATATTCTTCTCTCATACAATTCAATACAACCTGACTGCACCTTCCCTCCCTCCTCTCCTTACAGACCCCCACCTTCCCTCTTCCCCAGATCCACTCCTCCTCTGTTTCCCTTCATAAAAGAGCAAGCCTCTCAGGGATATCAACCAAACACAGCATAACAAGATACAATAAGACTAAGCACAAACCTTCATATTAAGGCTGTATGAGGCAACCCAGTAGGAGGAAAACAGTCTCCACATATTTCTGAATATTCAAAATTAACATTTACAAATGAGAAAAAACAAGTAATATCTGTCTTTCTATCTGATCTAGGTTACCTCACTTAGAATGATTGCTCCTAGCTTCATTCATTTGCTTCAGTATGTCAAAATTTCATTTTTATAACAACTATATAATATTCTATTGTGTGAATTGTCACATTTTCTTTATCCATTTGTCAACTGATAGACAATGGACATCTAGGCCTTTTCCTGGCTATTGTGAGTAGAGCAGCAATGAACGTGGATGTATAACAGGCATCTCTATAGTATAAAATAGAGTCCTTTGGAAATATGCCCAAGAATGGTATAACTGGATTATATGATAGTTCTGGGAGGACTATTTCTAGATTTTGAGGAACCTCTATATTGTTCCCAGAGTGGCTGCCCCAGTTTCTGTGTCTAAGGATCCAAACTCAGATCTTCATGCTTGTACAACTAATATATTACTCAATGATCCATGTACCTGGCCCATAAAAGTCATCTTAATATGGCATTTTCTTTAACTAAACACACCCCAAAATAATATCATTTAACCTAAGATCAATCAGGCCCATGACCCCTTCAAAGACAGATAAGTGAAATATTTTGAAGGAGAGGGGTCTTTTCCTTTGACACATAGCAGCTGAGGAGAGCTTGGAAATGCCAACTCAGTCTCTCTGACCAAACACAAGTTATGGTCCCTTTTAGAACCCCAAACAGGAAATAATAAACTCTGAATGACATATTCTGTTAACTTTCCAATTACTAGGTCTGGCCCACTGCTTTAACTTGCAGAGCTTCTGTGTCCCAAAGTATTTCCTATTCTTCTCAATTTTACATCAATTACTAAATACATCTGTGAACTTTTTTCACTGCTCTAGCAAAGTCATGATCAAATTATTGACACAGACTTCCTTAATATGTGCTTAACAAAAAACAAGCTAGTAAATCCTTATCACCACAATTTTATGAGTTAGATGCTAGTATGAACATCATTTCAGTTAAGAACACCAAAACACAGAGGTGTTATATAGCATTACAAGTCACACCCACAAAAAGTAGCTGAGCCAGGGCTCTTGCATCCTATGTGAACCATTATATTATATAATGTGCACAATAGCCACTTTAGCTTGATAGTCATTTCTCAATGGTTAATGTGGTGATTCAACCAATTACAAATCCCTTTGATTGCATTATTATTCAATCTTTATTAAGATACAGAATACTGCATCTTAAGGGAGTTGATGTCATCTGTTCCACTTTGAACAGATAAACAAAGTGGGAGTTTAGGGAGATGTTTACAAGGAAGGGAGTTCATATAAGCATCTGTTATGCTGGCAAAACAAAAAAGGTATAAAACAGTCTGACCCACAGGTACACAAGTACTTGAACTGGCTTGAAAAGCAATACGCAATACAGGTAATTGACAGCCACTCTGAGCTATGTAGCTGTCATGTTCGCATTGTTTTTTGCCTGAAAACTGACATAACATACCATGGAACTTATGAACACCTTACTCACTTCCCAATAGAGACATATCTATTTATACTCAAACTGAAATAACTGGCTTCATACATAGGTGAAGTTGTTTACTTTTTACATATTAAACTGTTAAAAAATATAACAGTACCAGTTATAACTTAAAAGAGACACAGAAAAAAGTAGAAGTAGATAAACCAAGCATCCATCAGTCATAGAATATAGTTAGACTGGCAAAAAATTTTTAGACTCATTAAAAAATACATTAGCAAGTGGTAAACAAACAAAAACCTCTCATACTCTACATAAAGAAGTAGTAAAAACGAATTCTGGAAAAATGTTGATTCTTAAATATGGTATTTTTTTTATTATACCATAGTACCTAGAGGAAAAATAGAGTATATTCAACCAGAAATACTGATCTGGGAGATGAAGCACACTTAATAAAACCTCAGAGACAGAAATTGGGGCTTAATCTGAATGTCAGAAAAGCAAAGCAGCCAGTCAGTGGCTCTTACCTGGACTACAGTCTGAAAATGGTGATCCTGCCTCCAAAAATCACAGAATGAGACTGTCTATGAGAGCTGGCTCCTCCAGTATAATAATCCTCTCTAGGACTGTGTCAGGGCCTGTGCGCCCTTACATAGTAAACTATTTTCCCTAACTGTACTGGCACGGAGGCGCAGGAATAACCAGACACAGCTTACACGGTCATCAGGGAAGGGCATCTCAGGCTTGTCCCCATCCTGAAGAGCTACCCGCATTTATTATCTCAAAACATCTCTTAATTCCCCCCACTCAACTGAGGTGGGATACCTCATTAATATTCTCTTTCTGGGAATGCAGGGCTAGGGACAGCACCTGCAATTAAGTCATCAGCTTCAGCAAACACCTCTACCCAGATGAACTACATTTATAACAAAAGATATACATTTATAACAAAAAATCCTGACTATTGTTGAGAGTAATGACAGGCTGTCTGCAGGTCTATGTGACCACTTCAGGTGGGCCTATGGCTTCAGAACCTGGCTGCCACACCACATAGAAATATGGGCCTACAGAACTGGGATTAAAGGCGTGCACCACCACTGCCTGGTTTCTATGGCAAGCTAGTGTGACTGCTGTGATTAAAGGTGTGTGTCATTGTGGCTGCTGGCTTACTAAACCATTAACTTATATCTCTTGCCATGCATACATGCATTTTATTGGTCATTCAGTTCTCTTTCTTTAGGAACTTATCATTTCTTACCACTCTGCCATTATTCACTCATTCATTCTAAAGCTTTTTCTAAGCATTAGTATTTACATACTACTATGTCGAATACCAGAGTTAGAGGGGACATTTATTTATTACCTAGTATGTATTAGTTGCTAGATTCATCATACTACATCTTTGATCCTTTGAAATCAATATTAACTTCACTTTACATATAAACAGAGACATAAGAAGGATCTCAGTCCAATAAGAGAGGAAGACAAACAAAGCATTTTTATAATGTAGTGCAATAATTTTCTAGAGTGAAGTTTGTAGCACAATTAATAAAAACCTGGAGACAGATATTGGGGTTCAACCTGAAGGTTAGAAATGCAAAACAACCAGCCACTGGATCTTACCTCTACCTCAGTCTGAAATGGTGATCCTCCCTCTAGGAATCTCAGAATGTGACTGTGTCTGGGAGCTGTCCCCTCCTGTTTTATAATCTTCCCTAGTTCTGGGATTAAAGGAATGCACCACTACCACCTGGTTTCTATAACAAACTAGTGTGTCTACTGGGATTAAAGGTGTGCATCACCACTGCCTGCTCTGTAATGCTAGCCAGTAGGGCTGTTTTACTCTCTGATCTTCAGGAAAGCTTTATTTATTAAAATACAAATGAAATGTTACTACAGAAGTTATTATATATAACATGAAGTAGAAGCACAGATAAAGCAGTACTAAATTTGAGTTGGGGAAGACCTAGCAAGAAAAATATTTTTACAATTAACATTTGAAAGAGGTGCAATGGTTTATTCCTAATAGTATTACAGTGATAGTGCTGGTCTAGGAAGGGGAAGAAATTAATTTTGGCTGGTGCAGAAGTATTGGTAAAACATTATGCCATTCTGGATTATGAAGATGACTCAATGATTTGAAAGTGATCTGGTTTGCCAGAAAATAAATAACTCAATAAATACCTTTCCTACTCATTCCTACCATATGTTCCATGGCTTTAAATACATACATGTTCATATTTCAACATTGCCTGCTTCTCCAAACATGCAAGGTAATTTGTAGCATTAGAGTTTTCCTAAGTGGATAATTAATAATAATAAATAATTATTTTAAGAGTCTAATATAATAAATTAAAGTAAGTTGTTGTTTTCATTGGTAGGTAGATCTGTTGACTCCAATGATTATTCATGGCATCAAGACGCAGGGTGCTCGTCAGAAATTTTCCAACCTCTACATCTCTCAGTTTATCATCATGTATAGTCTTGATGGAAAGAAGTGGCTGAGTTATCGAGGGAATTCCACTGGAACTTTAATGGTATGTAATTAGTTCTTCCAAGAGAGGGTATGAAAACTTTAAAGAGCTTTTGATGTTGCAGCCTACAAGCTCCAAAAATGAACTTTCTTCCTATGGGTTAATATGAATGCTTATGGACATACAAACAAAAAAGTTGGACTTTTAATACTTTCATACCTGATAGAAATGCAGACATGTATTATGAGAATGTGAATTTTCTTAGAAGGCTCTGTACATGAAAGACTTTAGTTTGTCAGTCAAAAACATGAATGGAAGTTAAGATTTGTCTTTTACATGAAAGAATGAGAAAACCTTGGAAATTTATTCTCTAGAGGTAAGCTTGAGAAAATTAAACAAACAGACTTAAATCTTTAACATTGTTGGCTATACTTCCCTAATTTTATATCCCTGATTAGCTGTACCAGAAATGCATCACAATTCTTTATTTCTATGTTCCTTCCATTTTTTTTCATTTTTACTTATATGACTACTACTCCAATGCAAAGTTCTGTTCCCTCATACTCAGACTATAATATTCTCCATATGCTGAGGATATAGGTGGGTATGACACAGAAGCTAAAGAGAAGAGTTACAGAGTTGGAATAACAAGTGCCAAAATATCACTTAGCATGTCACAAAAACACCCCAGTGGCACCTATTGTATTTATAAGATACATAATGCTGGCAAGACCTGGTAAACAGAAAACAGTAATTGCTCTAATGTGTTGTGATTCATACATAAAGATACACACAAATAAGCCTGCTTTGTTCTTGAAATGGAATTATATCCCATGTTTCATATGTTTACTGTTGGTTTTAAGCAAATACTGTTTATTATGTATAAAAAGTTTCCTTCTAACCATGCATATTAGTACACACCTTTAATCCTAGCACTTGGGAGACAGACAGTTGAATCTCTTTGGGTTCAAGGCCAGACTAGTCCGCATAGCTAGTTCTAGACAGGTCAGATCTACATATTAAGAATTCCTCTCAAAAAATTCTTCAATTTCTATATTGTTGGTAATTATAATTGAATTTTATCAAATACTTTGCTAGCACTTACATCCCTATCTTTTCATACAACATGTTTTAAGCATGTGGTTTTTTCTCTCCCAACTCTTCTTAGATCCTCTCACCTCCCTCCCTACCCAACTAAACATTCTCTCTTTATCTCTTCTTCTCTTACAAAAAGAAACACACAAAAAAGAAGGGGTTTGATAAAGATGCCCCGTTTAGGACTGAGTGCTTCAAAGTCTTTCACTCTCTGCATTGTCCAGTTGTGGATCTCTGTGTTTGTTTCCGTCTACTACAAGAAGCTTCTCTGATGAGGCTTGAGCAAGGCACTGATTTGTGGATATAACACTATGTCATTAATAATCATTTGTAGAAGGAGGTTTTTGTTCTGCCTGGTCCCACGCCACTGGGGTCAGTTTTTCCACTGAGGTAGCCAGGGAGGGGCTGGACCAGGTCTCTGGTGCCCAGGTCACAGGGACAGTTCTCCCATGACCCGCAGTTGTAACACAAGCCACAGACATCAACACAGATCCCAGACACAGTAGGGACAAGGACCCAGACATGGCCCTCTGCTGCAGTTTGGGTCAAGACTTCACTATGGCCCTGGGTAGCAGTGCAGGCCACTAAGATAATATGACCCTGGAGACAGTGGGGCTCTCTGACACCAACATGGCCTGAAATGGTAGCCCAGACCACAGACATCCACATAGCCTTTGGTGATAACACCAGTCACAGACATCAACACAGACTTCAGCTGAAGTAAGTCCACAGAATCAGAGATGGCCCTCGGTGGCAGCATATAACTGGGACATCACATGGCCCCTTTTAGCAGGGTAAATCACCCATATCAGTCTGTTCCTTACTGCCTGTAGACAAAGATTGCACTTTCCTTTCCCGGACACCCAGACCCCAATAATCACACAGAAACTATATTAATTACAACACTGTTTGGACAATGGCTCAGGCATATTTCTAGCTAGCTCTTACATATAAAATTAACATATTTTTATTAATCTATGTATTGTCATGAGGCTGTGGTTTACCGGTAATGTTGTGGTATCTTTTTCCTTCAGCAACTACATGACTTTTTCCTTCAGCAACCACCTACTCTCTCTATCTTTGTTTGAATTTCCCACCTGACTTTATTCTGCTAAGCTATTGATCAAAATAGCTTTATTCATCAACTAATAAAAGCAACACATATACAGAAGGACATCTCACATCAACTACTATTGCATCTTCATTTCAGCTTCTCTCCTCCATGCATGAACCATTCTAGGCCTCCTCTTCTCTCATTTCTCAACAACATACTTGTTCACTGTAATGGTGGCCATCACCCCACTGGACTCTGTCCACTCAGACGACAGGGCACCGGGTCTGATGTTGTTTCTATTTCTTTGATTTCACCCCTGAATTTAGTTATTTCTTGACATATACTCTTTTTATTATTTCTTTTTGTTTTTCTAGAGAATTCAATTTTGTTGTTAAGTTACAAATATTAGATTACTCAATTTTTTTGATGGAGATATTTAGTGCTATGAATTTGCCTCTTAAAACTGCCTTCATTGTGTCCCATAGGTTTGGATATGTTGTGTTTTCGTTCTCATTCAATTCTATAAAGTTTTTAATTTCTTTTTTGATTTCTTTTTTCATTTGATTTATAATAGTTCTCCTCATATAATATATACTGATTATGGTTTCACCTACCATTATTCCTTCCAGTTTCTCCCTACCTCCCCTCCCATATGGATCATCCCCTTTCTGTCTCTCATTAGAAAATAAACAGGCTTCTAAGGTATAGTAATAAAATAAAATATAATAAGATAAAACAAAAACTAACTCATTGGAGTAGGACAAAACAAACAAATAAAAGGAAAATAGCCCAAGAAAAGGCACAAGTAAAGGATATAGACACAGAGACCCATTCCTTTGCATTCTTAGGAATCCCATAAAAACACAAAACTAGAAGGAATAATATATATGCAAACAACCTGCACAATTAAAAAGAGAAATAATATAGGTATATGTATACATAATAAAAATGAAAATAAAATAAAATGTTTTAAAGCCCTGTAACATCATGATGAGATAGGAATCTTTAAAGATGCCTCGAGTTTATTTTCTGTTGGCCACCTACTGCTGGGGATGCAGACTACTTTTAAGAATAGTTTGTTTGGGGAGGAAGTGGAAACTGGGATTTTTATGTAAAATGAAAAAAGATAGTTTGCTTTATTTTTATAAAAAAAATTTTAAAAAATTAAAAAGAAAAGATCCTAGATTTTGCCTCACAACTTAAAAAAATAGTTTGTTTCCTCAATGAGACTCCCTTGGAATAAACTAAATTTTCATTTACAAATGATTATCAGTTGGAGATAGCTTCTTGGTTAGGAATGGGGGCATGTGTCCACTTCTCCTTTCAGCTCTAGTTTCTCATCTCATTCAGACCCCTTCAGGCCCTGTGCCCACTGCCCCAGTCTCTGTTAGTTCATATGAGCTTTGATTCTGTTGATTTAGAAAGCCTTGTTTCCTTGAAGTCCTCCATCCCTCTGTCTTTTTCACCCTGTCTGCCTTCTCTTTGGCAGCATTTTCTGAGCCCTGAATGGAGGGATTTGATGGAGACATCCCTTTTAGGGCTTAGTATTCCACAGTTTCCTATTCTACCCAATTCTCTGACTGTGCGGATCTCTATTCCTGTTCTCATCTTCTGCAAGAGAAAGCATCTCTGATGGTGGCTGAGCAAAGCACTGTTATATTAGTATAGCAGAATATTATTAGGAGGCATTTTATTTTATTCATTAGCCCATTGACAAACATCTAAGTTGTTTCCAGTTTTGTTGGGTTTTTTTTTTGCTATTATGAATAGAATAACAATGAACATGGTTGACTGTAGAGGCATTTCATTTGTATTTTAATAAATAAAGCTTTCCTGAAATTTAGAAAAGTAAACCAGTCACACTGGCCAGCCTTACAGACCAAGCAGCAATGATGCACACCTTTAATCCCAGTAGCCTCACTATCTTGCCTTAGAAACCAGGTGGTAGAGATGCATGCCCTTAATCCAAGAACTAGAGAGGATTATAAAATGGGAGGAGACAGTTCTCAGTCTCCATTTCATTCTGAGGTTTCTGGGAGGAAGGATCAACATTTTCAGACTGAGGTAGAGGTAAGAGCCAGTGGCTGGCTGTTTTGCTTTGTCAGTCTTCAGGTTGAACCCCAATATCTGTCTCTCAGTATTTATTACTCGTGCTTCAGTTGACCATACTTCTCTGTGGAAGGATGAAGATTCCTTTGGGTATATGCCCAAGGGTGATATAATAGGATCTATGAGATAGATCATTTCCCATATTCCTGAAGAATTTCCATACTGATTACCATAGTGGTTATACCACTATGCACTCCCAACCAAGAATGCATGAATGTTCAATTCATTCTTGTGAGCATGAGCCATCATTTGTTTTATTGATCTTAGCCATTCTTATTTATAGAAGATGAAATCTCAAAGTAGGTTACTAATATTTTTTGTATCTGTGGAAGTTTGCTTTGTTACCCAGTATGTGGTCAATTTTCGAGAAGGTTCCATGAGCTGCAGAGAAGAAGGTATATTCTTTCCTATTTGGGTGGAAAGTTCTATAGATGTCTGTTAAGTCCATTTGATTCAATACCTCCAATAATTCTCTTATTTCTCTGCTAGGTTTCTGTCTGATTGACCTGTCCATTGGTGAGAGAGGAGTGTTGAAGTCTCCTACTATTAGTGTCTGTGGTTTGATGACTGCCTTGAGTTCTAGAAGTGTTTCTTTTACATAAGTAGGAGGCTTTATATTAGGGGCATAGATATTCAGGATTGAGACTTCCTCCTGATGAATTGTTCCTGTTATGAGTATAAAATGTCCGTCTCCATCTCTTCTGATTGATTTTAGTTTGAAGTCAATTTTGTTGGAAATTAGAATGACCACACCTCTTTGTTTCTTAGGTCCGTTTGCTTGAAAAACCTTTTCCCAACCCTTTACTCTGAGTAGATGTCTGTCTTTGTGGTTGAGGTGTGTTTCTTGTAAACAGCAGAATGTTGGATCCTGTTTTCATATCCAATCTCTTAGTCTGTGCCTTTTTATAGGTGAATTGAGTCCATTAATATTAAGTGATATTAATGACCAGTGGTTGTTGACTCCGGTTATTATTATTTTCTCCATTGATAGTGAATGATAGCTTGACTGGGTATAGTAGTCTGGGCTTGCATCCATGGTCTCTTAGTTTCTGCAGTACCTCTATCCAGGACCTTCTGGCTTTCATGGTTTCCATAGAGAAGTCCGGTGTAAGTCTGATAGGTTTACCTTTATAAGTTACTTGACCTTTTTCCTTTGCAGCTCTTAATATTCTTTCTTTAATCTGGATGTTTTGTGTTTTGATTATTATATGGCGAGGGGATTTTTTTTTTTATCAAGTCTATTCGGTGTTCTGTATGCTTCTTGAACCTTCATAGGAATATCATTCTTTAGGTTGGGAAAGTTTTCTTCTATAATTTTGTTGAATATATTTTCTGGGCCTTTGATCTGCAGTTCTTCTCCTTCTTCAATCCCTATTATTCTTAGATTTGGTTTTTTTATTGTGTCCCAGATTTCTTGAATGTTTTGTGATGAGAATTTGTTGGATTTGCTGTTTTCTTTGATCAGAGCATTTATTTTCTCTATGGTATCTTCAGACTCTGAGATTCGTTCTTCCATCTCTTGTGTCCTATTGGTTATGCTTGATTCTGTAGTCTCTGTTCATTTACCTAGATTTTCCATATCCAGCCAGCCCTTGCTTTGTGTTTTCTTCATTGCCTCCATTTCAGTTTTCAATTCTTGAACTGTTTCCATTACCTGTTTGATTGTTTTTTCTTGGTTTCCCAGTGTATCATTCACGGATTTACTCATTTCTTCGAACTTTTTGTTATACTTCTCATCCATTTCTTTACTCATTTCTTCAATGTTTTTGTTGTATTTCTCATCCAGTTCTTTAAGGGAGTTATTCATATCCTGTTTAAGGGACTCTATTGCTTTCATAATGGCACTTTTTTCCACTTCTTCTGAATTAAGAGGTTCAGGTCCTTCTATTGTTGGGTCGTTGGGATGTGGTGTTTTCATGTTGTTTTTTAGATTGTTGGAGGAGTTCTTGCCTTGGCAAGTAGGTTTGATTTGCATATTCCTGATGACTATGAATGTTGAACATTTCTTTTTCCTTGAGCTCGGTCTGGTGCTTGGCTTTATATCTCTGCATCTACTTCCATCAGTTACTGGATGAAGGTTCCATGTTGACAGTTAGGGTAGTCACCAATCTGATTACAGTGAAAGGCCAGTTCAGGCTCCCTCTCCACTATTTCTAGGAGTCTTAGATGGGGTCATTCTTGTGGGTTCCTGGGCATTTCCCTAGCACAAGTTTTCTCCCTAACCCAATAATGGCTTCCTCTATCAAGATGTCTCTTTCATTGCTTTCCCACTCCATCCCTCCCTCAACTCTACCGTCCCATTCACTCATGTTCTCACCCCCATCCCTTCCCTTCTACCATCCCCAACCCTCAGTTTACCAAGGATATCTCATCTATTTCCCTTCCCCAGGGTAATCCATACATCCCTCTTAGGGTCCTCCTTGTTAACTAACTTCTCTGGACTGTGGGTTTTAGTCTGGTTATCCTTTGCATTACATCTAGTACTTGTCTTTCTGGGTCTGAGTTACCTCACTCAGGATGATTTTTTTTCTAGTTCCATCCATTTGCCTACAAATTTCATGATGTCATTGTTTTTTACAGCTGAGTAATAATCCACTGTGCAAATATACCACATTTTCTTTATTCATTCTTCAGTTGTAGCTAGGTTGTTTCTAGGTGCTGGCTATTATGAATAATGTTGTTATGAACATGGTTGAGCAGGTGTCCTTGTGGTATGATGGAACATCCTTTGGGTATATGCCCCAAGAGTGGTAATGCTGGGTCTTGAGGTAGATTGATTCCCAATTTTCTGAGAAATCACCATACTGATTTCTAAAGTAGTTCTACAATTTTGCACACCCACCAGTAGTGGAGGAATGTTCCCCTTACTCTGTATCCTCTCCAGCATAAGCTGTTATCAGAGATTTTAATCTTAGCCATTCTGACAAGTGTAAGATGAAATCTCAGATTCATTTTGATTTGCATTTACCTGATGACTAAGGATGTTGAGCAATTCTTTAAATGCCTTTCAGTCATTTGAGATTCTTCTGTCGAGAATTCTCTGTTTAGCTCTGTACTCCATTTTTAAATTGAGTTATTTGGTATTTTGATGTCTAGTTTATTGAATTCTTTATATATTTTGGAGATCAATCCTCTGTCAGCTTTGGGGTTGATGAAGATCTTTTCCCATTCTGCAGGCTGTCATTTTGTCTTATTTACCATGTCCTTTGCCTCAGAAGCTTTTCAGTTTCAGGAGGTCCCATTTATTGTTTGTTGCTCTCAGTGTCTGTGTGCTGGTGTTATGTTTAAGAAGTGGTCTCCTGTGCTAATGCATTCAAGCGTACTTCCCACTTTCTTTTCTATAAGCTTCAGTGTAACTGTATTTATGCTGAAGTCTTTGATTTGCTTGGACTTGAGTTTTGTGCATGGCAATCAATATGGATCTGTTGACATCCAGTTATGGCACCACCATTTTTGTTAGAGATGCTTTAATTTCCAAAGTTCAGTTGAAGAGTGGAAGGAATGAGAATATGAGCAAAGAGGTCAAGACCATGATAGAGTCACCCACTGAAACAGTTTACCTGAACTAGTAGGAACTCACCAACTCCAGCTGGACTGGGAAGAAACAAGCATAGGACCAAACTAGTCCCTCTGAATGTCATTGACAGTTGCATGGATAGGGCAGACTGATGGGCCACTAGCAGTGGCACCAGGATTTATCCCTACTGCATGTACTGGCTTTTTGGGATCTTATTCTCTTTGGATGTATACCTTACTCAGTCTAGATATGTAACAGGAGGCCTGGCTTGTTGGGGTTTCTGTCCCGCCCAGTACCCCACAGCTGGCAAGCCCCAAAGAAAATCACACAGAGTCTACATTAGGTTATAAACTGATTGGCCCATTAGCTCAGTCTTCTTATTAACTCTTGT
Organism: Myodes glareolus; assembly: GCF_982192425.1. Classification (NCBI taxonomy): domain Eukaryota; kingdom Metazoa; phylum Chordata; class Mammalia; order Rodentia; family Cricetidae; genus Myodes; species Myodes glareolus. The sequence goes on from NC_142053.1 coordinate 904,747, forward strand.
AGCTTATATTAACCCATTGTTACCAGCAGGACAGGTAACATGTTGTTTCTTCAGTGGTCTGGGCTGGATTGCAGATGGAGGTTCCTGCTTCCCAGAATACTCCTGTTCTCATTGCCCCACCTCTACTTCCTATCTGGTTGACCCACCTATACTTCCTGCCTGCCCAATCAGCGTTTATTCAAAACATGATTGACAGAATACAGACAATTCTCCCACACTACTTTCCCCTCTTTTTTCTTTTAAACAAAGGAAAATATTCATAGTCCATTTTTTGGGAATGTTGGCATAGTTTTCCAGGCTACTTCCGGCTGGTTGGGGGTGCTGATAATCTTATGGGAACCTAAAGAAAATTTAGAATTATGATCAAGTCCTGACTGGAGTATCCTGTGAGTCTTGATCATCTCAGACAGCAGTCTTGAATATGTTCTGGATGTAGAACTCAGACATCTGGGCCATCTGTTCCTACCAGAGATTTCTCAGGTTGTCTTCCTTAATCAAACTGGATTTTTTTTAACTCAGAATGAATCCACAGCCTCTCATTTCCTGAGGAAACAAAAGCAAAACATCTTCTCCAAAGTAACATATTTTTTGACTTCCATTTTGAAGCCAAGGTATTTTCAAAATACCTATCTTGGATTAATTCAGCAGCATTTATAAGTAAATATCTTTTAGCAGCTGTTGCTCCTTCTTCAGCATTCAAACAATTCAAAGAGAGCATAACAGCATACAGTATCAAGATTCTTTGTATATTTTCCATCTTTATGTGGCTTTACTTTAACCTCTATTTCTTTTATTTTTACATTTACTTTTTGAGACAGGTTTTTTGTATATCTTTGTCCTGGAATAACTCTGTAGACCAGGCTGTCCTTGAACTCACAGAGATCCATCTGTCTCTGCCTCCCCAGTGCTGGGATTAAAGGTGTGTGCTACCACACCTTGAAGTCACAGAGGTCAGTCTACCTCTGCCCCTTGAAGTCTCAGAGGTCAATCTACCTCTGCCCCCCAAGTGTTGGAATTAAAGGTGTGTACCACCACACCCAACTACTCTCTTTTCTTCTTTACTTTAAAAACTTTAAACCTTTTTTCAAGCCTGCATATATTTTTAACACATTGTAAACCATTTAGAAGGTTTTTTTTTCTTTGAATCTCTCTTTACTGTATATCTCTCTTTTTTTGACTACATGAGTCTTTAAGCCATGGCTTTGATGGCTGGATCCAGCCCATTCCTTAGCTGTCCAGCCTCATGGTAGAGGTACTGCTAGAGCCATTTTTATTGCCACAACTCTGTGGTGGTTCAAGGTCCCTGCCAGCAAGCAAGCTGTAACAGTATGTCCACAGACAACACTCAAATCCTCTCTCTGTAGTCAGACCACCTGCCTCAAAGAGTCAGAGTTTGCACCGGCAGGATGGCCCAAAAATCTGGCATTTTAAAATGGCGCAGCTTTTTTCCTGCTATGGCGGAAAACTGAAAAGCTTGTGGTCAGCTTTTCATCAACACCATTTAAGTGTTTCATGGCAGGACCTCTTAATGAGCTACAGGGTTTTGCAGCTAAAGTTGAGTCAGGAAGCCTCTCTTAGATGAGAACGCTTGCTTGCCTCTAACAAGCAGAATAGACCCAAGAAATTGCAGCTACTAAGAAAATATGTTTTACTCTATTCTTTCCCAAGCTTTCTCAGACTTTCTGTGGATGTAGTTATCCATGTGGGCGCCATTCTGTAACATGAAGGGGCCTGCTTGTTGGGTTTTATGTCCTGCCCAGTTCCCCACAGCCGGCAAGCCCCAAAGAAAATCATACAGAGGACTCCATAAGATTATAAACTGATTGGCCCCTTAGCTCAGGCTACTTATTAGCTCTTATAGCTTATATTAACCCATTATTCTTATCTATGTTAGCCACATGGCTCGGTAACTTTCACAGTGGGGCAAGTCACATGTTGTTTCTTAGCTGGTCTGGGCTGGACTGCCGAGGGAGCTTCCTGCTTCCCAGAATACTCCTGTTTTCATCACCCCACCTCTACTTTCTGTCTGGTTGGCCCACCTATACTTCCTGTCTGACCGATCAGCGTTTATTCAAAACATGATTGACAGAATACAGACAATTCTCTCACACCATAGATATATTAGGGAAGGCCTTGGACCTTCCACAAAGCAATGTGCCTTACCCTCTTTGAGGATTAGGAGGGTTTGTGGAGGAAATGGGGGGAGAGAAGAAAGTGGGAACATGGATTGATAATTTTTAAAAAATCTAATTTTTTTAAAAAAGATGCTTTAATTTTACCATTGTACAGTTTTGGCTTCTTCATCAAAAATCAGGTGTTAATAGGTGAGTGGATTAATGTCAGAGTTTTTAATTTGATTCCATTGGTCTATATGTCCTTTTTTAATCAACTTTCATTTTTTATTCCTATATGTGAATTTTTATTATATTATTTATTTATTTTATTTTACATACCAGCCACAGTTCCCCTCCCTCCATTCTTCCCATTCCCTCCCTCACCACCCTTCTACTCACCCCACCCCCATCCACTCCTCCATCTCTATTCAAAAAGGCTAAGGTCTCCCTTGGGAATCAACAGAGCTTGGCATATCAAGGTGAGGCAGGACCAAGCTCCTCCTCCCCACCCCCACATCAAGGCCAAACAAGGCATCCCACCATAGGAAAAAGCTTTCAAAATGCCAGCTCATGTGTCAAGGACAGGTCCCACTGCTAGGTGTCCCACAAATGACCAAGCTACACAACTGTCACCCAGATGTAGAGGGCCTAAATTGGTCCCATGCCAGCTCTCTAGCTGTTGGTTCAGAGTCTGATCTCCCACAAGCTCAGGTCAGCTCTCTGTGTTTTTCTGCCATGTTATTGATCCCCCTCTTGCTCATATAATCCCTCTTCCCTCTCTTCAACTGGATTCCCAGAGCACCTGGCAGAGGAGACACCATAATTAGGGTGTTGAACGTTTTTAAAAATGTCTCTCTGGGGAGCTGAATAGATGGCTCAGCGGTGAGGAGCACTGACTGCTCTTCCAGAGGACCCAGATTCAATTTCCAGCACCCACATGGCAGCTCACAGCTGTCCGAGAGTCCAGTCCCAGGGGATCTAACACCTTCACACCAATGCACATAAAAATGTTAAATAAATCATTTTAAAAAATGTCTCTCTGGAATTTCTGTTTCATTTTTTGAGAACTCTTATTTTAGTTATATACTGCATTTTTTAAATTAAGGGTTTTTTAATTCTTTTTTAATGGTTTTTAAATTTTCTTTTTTTTTTTAAATTTTTTGACAGGGTCTCTCTATATAACCCTGGCTGGCATGAAACTCATTATGTAGACAAAGCTAGCTTCTAAATCAATAGTTCTCAACTTTTCTAACGCTGTGACCCTTTAATACAATTCTTCATGTTGTGGTAACCCTAACCATAAAATTATTTTATTGATGCTTCATAACTATAATTTTGCTAATTTTATAAAATATAATATAAATATCTGATATGTAGGATATCCAATTTGTAACCCCAAAGGGATTGTGACCCACAAGTTGAGAACCACTCCTCTACTTCATAGTCATCTTCATGTCTCTGCCTCCAGAATGCTAGAATTAAAGGTGGGGACACTGAATGTTTGTTTTCTCCAAATATAAGGGGTTTTTTTTGGTTTGTTTTTTACTTATTTATGCGGTTAGGATACTAACCCTCTGTCTTACTAATAACATTCTATCAGGAAGAAGAGAGCAGACAAGAAGTAAGGACAAGCTATAAACTGGTGCAGGAGATTGTCTGTAATCTGTCAATCATCTTTTAAATAAAACACTGATTGGCCAGGCAGGAGGTGTAGGTGGGAAAACCAGACAGGAAGTGGAAATGATGCAAGGAGGGCAGGAGAATTCTGGGAGGAGAAAGTGCTTCCTCCATTCCTGCCCAGATCACTGAAGAAGCAACATGTGAGCTGACAGCTAGAAAAGGTACTGAGCCACATGGCTAATACAGACAAGAATTATGGGTTACCGTAAGATGTAAGAATTAGTTAATAAGAAGACTGAGCTAATGGGCCAATCAGTTTATAATCTTATGGAGTCCTGTGTGTGATTTTCTTTGGGGCTTGCCAGCTGTGGGGACAGATACACCAACAAGCAGGCCTTCATGTTACAATAAACGTCAAGGCCCAACCCCCAGTGACTTACTTCCTGCATCAAGGTTTTACTTCCCAAATCTCCTGAAATATTCCAAAACTGTGCCACCAGCCTGGGACCAAATGTTCCAAACATAAATGTGTCTGAAGAACATTCACATTTAAACGACAAGAGCTCAGTACTTTATAAATACAAAATATATGTCTAGTTCATACTTCTAAAGGTTCAGTGTCATGGCATTAGTTTCTATGCAGCTCTGTTGAGATCCAGATGGCAAATTAGCACCACAATAGTAGAAGCATCTATGAGAGGGAAAAATCATATGGCAATATAAGAAATCAGAGAATCATTCAAGACGAGGTTTTCTCTTTTATGACAACTTAATCTTTTATGAGAAAAATAATTCCACAAGAACTACCTCAATTCCTTTTGAGGACAATGCCCCCCAATGTCCTACTACGTTCTTTCTCTTCTTCTCTCTATCACCTCTTCTTCTCTCTCAATTCACTGTGTATCTCTGGTTGTTCTGGATTCTGTAAGTGGAAGTAGACCAGGACAACTTCAAACTCAGAGACCTATTAACCTCTGTCTCCTGAGTGTTTGAATTAAAGATATGTGACATCATGCCAGACTTAGGTTCTATCCCTTAAAGGGCCTACTATTAAGGGAGAATTGGAGACTCTGTGAGGGGTGTGTCCACCCACTGAGACGGTGGGACTGATCTAATGGGAGCTCACCAAGGCCAGCTGGACTGGGACTGATGGAGCATGTGATCAAACCAGACTCTCTGAATGTGGCTGGCAATGAAGGCTGACTGAGAAGCCAAGGACAATAGCACTGGGTTTTGATTCTACTGCATGGACTGGTTTTTGTGGGAGTCTGGTTTGTTTGGATGCTCACCTTCATAGACCTGGATGGAGGGGGGAGGACCTTGGACTTCCCACAGAGCAGAGAACCCTGACTGCTCTTAGGACTGGAGAGGGAGGGGAAGGAGGGAATGGGGAGGGAAAAGGGAGGTGGGGAGGAAGTGGAAATTTTTAATAAATAAATAAATTTTAAAAAAGAAAGACTCACTTCAATTCTTTGTGGTATGGTCTAAGGTTAGGGACACCTTTCCTAGAGTACCTTCTCAGATTAAAAGAGACCAGAAGAAATGTTGAGGAAACTTTAATGAAGCCAGGGTGTAGGGAAAGGATATTATATCCTGCAAGAAAGAATAAGGCAAGCCATGTAGGAAAATAGCAAAGAACCAAGTTGTATCAAGTCTTTGTTTATTAAGGGTTTTATTGAAATAGGCCTGAAATTGCATTCTGCCGAGGATAACTTGATTGATGAGTGTGAAAACTGTATTCTACCTCCTCAGGCTACCTAAGGAATAAATTAACTTCATCCTATTGCTTCTGGTGTAATTTTGCAGTCAGTTAAAGGATGTTCTATGTGGTTCAAAACTCAGCATGGATGTTTGAGATAGGAGACAGTTAACCAAACTTAATTGCTACAAGTTTGCCTTCCAGCTACTGCTAATTTGGGGCCAGAAAGAAATGGATAGTTATATTACTTGTCATCAGTCCACCCTTTAGTTTTGTGGCTAACATGGGCCTCCAAATTACTCTTTCATTTCATTTTTTAAACAAGCAGTAAAAAATAATTTAAGGATTGCTTTGTAATACATTGACCTTAGAAAGTTTTAAGATTCTCCTCTGCCAGTGCTCTAATTCCTTGCCTACCCATCATGAAGATGCTGTGTTAGAAACTTAGATGGACATTTTTCTATCTTTCTACAAGGTCACAATTTAGTGAATAAATAAATTCAGAAGTTATATTGGTTTTATTGACTATGGTTTGGCAAGTAGTTCCAATTTACCTTGATAATTAGTTATTGGAAAATGGGTTCTTTTATTTCTATCTTAACTAGTAATATTAATTATCAGTTATTAATCTTAATAGTAGTATTAATTATCAAGGAAAAATATTGATACTTCCCACAATAATAAACAAACATGAAGATTACAGAATGAATTAAAAGGGTTAAAGAGATTGAAGAATTCAGAGATACCATTTTAAAGTTATAGAAAGAGGCCTGTTCAAACTCCAAAGAAGAGTCTGTAGGGGACCAGATAAGAAGTTCTTATGAAGCACGGCACCAAGCTGTTTTCAGTTGCAAATATGTCACATGCATTTACATGGATAAGACATTTCCACTGTGAGTTTCACTTTGGCCAAGTGTCACAGGCAGGAGAAACTGGAAACTCCACTACTGCTTGAGCTCAGAAACAGAGGCAGAAACTTTTGATGTAGCAAATTTCCTGAACAAGGCTCATGACAAGTGATCTCTGACTGGTTAGTGTGTCTACCATACTTTGATCTTTTTTTTTAAGTAATTTTATTAAATTATAAAAGTTTCCATTTACGCCCCTCTTCCCAACACCCTCCCACTCCGCCCCCTCCCTCTCCTTCTCCCTCTTTGTCCTTAAGGTCAGTCAGGGTTTCAAGTCCTGTGGGAAGTTCAAGATCGTCCCCCCTCCCTCTAGGTCCAGGAAGGTGAGTATCCAAACAGACTGAATCCCAAAAATCCAGTATATGCAGAGGAAACTAGTCCCAGTGACATTGTCAATGGCTTCTCAGAAAGACTCCGGGCCAGCCACATTCAGAAAAACCGGCGACATTCAGAGAATCTGGTTGGATCACGTGCTCGTTCAGTCGCAGTCCAACTGGCCTTGGTAAACTCTCATTAGATCCGACCCCTTGTATCAGTGGGTGATAGCATCCCTCGCAGTCCTTCGTCATTTTCTTCCTCCTTCTGCTCCTCATTTGGATCTTGGGGGGATCAGTCCGGTGCTCCAATGTGGGTCTCCGTCTGTATCGCCATCCATCGCCAGATGAAGGATCTATGGTGATAAGCAAAATATTCATCAGTATGGTTATGGGCCAAGGCCGGTTCAGGCACCCTCTCCTCTGTCCAGAGAACAATCTGGGAATCTCTCCTTGGACCTGGGATCCCATATATAATCAAGTTTCCTATAAACCCTAAAATGACTCCCTTAGTTGAAATATATTCTTCCCTAATCCCATATTCATCCTTCCTCCCTTCCCCCCATCCCGGTCAACCAAGCTTTTTCCATTCCTCCCCTACTCCCTTCTCTCTATCCCTCTCCCCTTCCAACAACCCTCCCACCCCACCCCCCCATGCACCCAAGGTTACCTGGGACTCTTGACTATTTCCTACCTCCTGGCGGATAGCTAAATAATCTTCATCAGGTTCGTCTTCTTATTTAGCTTCTCTAGGATCACGAATAATAGGCTCAAAGACCTTTAAATTATGGTTAGAATCCACTTATGAGTGAGTACATACCATATTCCTCTTTTTGGGTCTGGCTTACCTCACTCAGTAAAGCGTTTTCTATTTCCATCCATTTGCATGCAAAATTCAAGATGTCATTATTTTTTACCGCTGAGTAAAACTCTAATGTGTATATGTTCCACACCTTTTTTAACCATTCTTCTATTGAGGGGCACCTAGGCTGTTTCCAGGTTCTGGCTATTACAAATAGTGCTGCTATGAACATAGTTGAACAAATGCTTTTGTACTATGATAGGGCATCTCTTGGGTATATTCCCAAGAGTGGAATTGCTGGATCCTGAGGGAGATTGACTCCCAGTTTCCTGAGAAACCGCCACACTGATTTCCACAGTGGCTGCACAAGTTTGCATTCCCACCAACAATGGATGAGTGTTCCCCTCACCCCACATCCTCTCCAGCATAGGCTATCGTTGGTGTTTTTGACTTTAGCTATTCTGACAGGTGTAAGATGGTATCTCAAAGTGGTTTTGATTTGCATTTCCCTGATCGCTAAGGAGGTTGAGCATGACCTTAAGTGTCTTCTGGCCATTCGAAGTTCATCTGTTGTGAATTCTCTGTTCAGTTCAGTACCCCATTTTTTAATTAGGTTAATTAGAGTTTTAGTGCCTAGTTTCTTGAGTTCTTTGTATATTTTGGAGATCAGACCTTTGTCTGATGAGGGGTTGGTGAAGATCTTCTCCCAGTCAGAAGGCAGCCTTTTTGTCTTACTGACAGTGTCCTTTGCTTTACAGAAGCTTCTCAGTTTCAGTAGATCCCATTTATTCATTGTTTCTCTTATTGTCTGTGCTGCTGGGGTCCTACTTAGGAAGAGGCCTCCTGTGCCTATATCTTGTAGACTACTTCCCACTTTCTCTTCTATCAGGTTCAAAGTGGATGGATTAATGTTGATGTCTTTAATCCATTTGGACCTGAGTTTTGTGCATGGTGATAGGTATGGATCTACTTTAATCCTTCTACAGATTGACATCCAGTTATGCCAGCACCATTTGTTAAAGATGCTTTCCTTCTTCCATTGTATACCTTTAGCTCCCTTGTCAAAAATTAGGTGCTCATAGGTTTGTGGGTTAATATCCGGGTCTTCTATTTGATTCCAAAGGTCGATTTCTCTGTTCTTATGCCAATACCAAGCTGTTTTCAATACTGTAGCTCTGTAATAGAGTTTGAAGTCAGGGATGGTAATGCCTCCTGAAGTTCCGTTATTGTATAAGATTGTTTTGGCTATCCTGGGTTTTTTGTTTTGCCATATAAACTTGATTATTGTTTTCTCAAGGTCTGTGAAGAAGTTTGATGGGATTTTGATGGGGATTGCATTGAATCTGTAGATTGCTTTTGGTAGAATTGCCATTTTTACTATTATGATCCTCCCAATCCAAGAACAAGGGAGATCTTTCCATTTTCTCGTATCCTCCTCAATTTCTTTCTTCAAAGACTTAACGTTCTTGTCAAATAGGTCTTTCACTTCCTTGGTTAGAGTAACCCCAAGATATTTTATGCTATTTGTGGCTATCGTGAAAGGTGATGTTTCTCTGATTTCCCTCTCTGCTTCTTTATCCTTTGTGTATAGGAGGGCCACTGATTTTTTGGAGTTGATCTTGTATCCTGCCACGTTACTAAAGGTGTTTATCAGCTGTAGGAGTTCTTTGGTAGAGTTTTTGGGGTCACTTATGTACACTATCATATCGTCAGCAAATAACGAAAGTTTAACTTCATCCTTTCCAATTCGAATCCCCTTGATCTCCTTATGTTGTCTTATTGCTATTGCTAGAACTTCAAGCACTATATTGAAGAGGTACGGAGAGAGTGGACAACCTTGTCGTGTTCCTGATTTTAGTGGAAAGGGTTTGAGTTTCTCTCCATTCAATTTGATGTTAGCTGTCGGCTTGCTGTATATTGCTTTTATTATATTTAGGTATGATCCTTGTATCCCCAGTCTCTCCAACACCTTTATCATAAATGGGTGTTGAATTTTGTCAAATGCTTTTTCAGCATCCAATGAAATGATCATATGGTTTTTTCTTTCAGTTTATTTATATGATGGATTACATTGATAGATTTGCGTATGTTGAACCAGCCCTGCATCTCTGGGATGAAGCCTACTTGATCATAATGGATAAGTTTTCTAATGTGTTCCTGGATTCGGTTTGCCAGGATTTTATTGAGAATTTTCGCGTCGATGTTCATGAGTGAGATTGGCCTGTAATTCTCTTTCTTGGTTGTTTCTTTGTGTGGTTTTGGTATTAAGGTAACTGTAGCTTCATAAAAGAAGTTTGGCAATGACTCTTCTGTTTCTATATTATGGAATACATTAAGGAGTATAGGAATTAGCTCTTCCTGGAAGTTCTGGTAGAATTCTGCATTGAAACCATCTGGTCCTGGGCTTTTTTGGTAGGGAGATTTTTGATAACAGCTTCTAATTCTTCGCGACTAACAGGTCTATTTAGATTGTTCACCTGTTCTTGGTTCAACTTTGGTATATGCTATTTATCTAAAAAAATGTCCATTTCTTTTACATTTTTCAACTTTGTGGCATATAAACTTTTGTAGTAAGATCTAATGATTCTCTGAATTTCCTCTGTGTCTGTGGTTATATCCCCCTTTTCATTTCTGATCCTATTAATTTGCAAGTTCTCTCTCTGCCGTTTGATTAGTTTGGATAGGGGTTTGTCAATCTTGTTGATTTTCTCCAAGAACCAGCTTTTTGATTCATTGATTCTTTGGATTGTTTTCTGTATTTCTATTTTGTTGATTTCAGCCCTCAGTTTGATTATTTCCAGTCTTCTACTCCTCCTGGGTGAATCAGCTTCTTTTTTTTTTCTAGAGCTTTCAAGTGTGCTGTTAGGTCTCCAATGTGTGCTTTCTCCGTTTTCTTTAGTTGGGCACCTATTGCTATGAACTTTCCTCTTAGCACTGCTTTCATAGTGTCCCATAGGTTTGAGTATGTTGTGTCTTTGTTTTCATTAAATTCAAGGAAGACTTTAATTTCTTTCTTAATTTCATCCCTGACCCAGGGGTGATTTAGTAGTTGACTGTTCAACTTCCATGAGTTTGTTGACTTCCTGGGGGTAGCATTGTTGTTGAATTCTAATTTTAATCCATGGTGGTCTGACAAGACACAGGTGGTTACTAATATTTTTTTGTATCTGTGGGAGTTTGCTTTGTTACCGAGTATGTGGTCAATCTTCGAGAAGGTTCCATGAGCTGCAGAGAAGAAGGTATATTCTTTCCTATTTGGGTGGAATGTTCTATAGATGTCTGTTAAGTCCATTTGATTCAATACCTCCAATAAATCTCTTAATTCTCTGTTTGGTTTCTGTCTGATTGACCTGTCCATTGGTGAGAGAGGAGTGTTGAAGTCTCCCACTATTAGCGTGTGTGGTTTGATGACTGCCTTCAGTTCTAGAAGAGTTTCTTTTACATATGTGGGTGCCTTTACATTAGGGGCATAGATATTCAGGATTGAGACTTCTTCCTGATGAGTTGTTCCTGTTATGAGTATGAAATGTCCATCTCCATCTCTTCTGATTGATTATAGTTTGAAGTCGATTTTATTAGATATTAGAATGGCCACACCCACTTGTTTCTTAGGTCCATTTGCTTGGAAAACCTTTTCCCAACCCTTTACTCTGAGTAGGTGTCTGTCTTTGTGGTTGAGGTGCGTTTCTTGTAAACAGCAGAATGTTGGATCCTGTTTTCGTAACCAATCTCTAAGTCTGTGCCTCTTTATAGGTGAATTGAGTCCGTTGATATTAAGAGATATTAATGACCATTGGTTGTTGACTCCAGTCATTTTTTTTGGGGGGGGGTAATAGAGTGTATGTGTTTTCCTTCTTTGAATTGTGCTAGTGAAGGGTCGCTATATGTCTGAATTATTGTAGTCAGTGTTGGCAATGTTGGATTCCTTGGGATGTAATTTTCCTTCTAGTATTCTCTGTAAGGCTGGATTAGTAGTTATGTATTATTTAAATTTGTTTTTATCCTGAAATATTTTGTTTTCTCCGTTGATAGTGAACGAAAGCTTGGCTGGGTAAAGTAGTCTGGGCTTGCATCCATGGTCCCTTAATTTCTGCAGTACCTCTATCCAGGACCTTCTGGCTTTCATGGTTTCTATAGAGAAGTCTGGTGTAAGTCTGATAGGTTTACCTTTATAAGTTACTTGACCTTTTTCCTTTGCAGCTCTTAATATCCTTTCTTTAATCTGACTGCTTTGTGTTTTGATTATTATATGGCGAGGGGATGTTTTTTTCTGATCCAATCTATTCGGTGTTCTGTATGCTTCTTGTACCTTCATAGGAATATCCCTCTTTAGGATGTGAAAGTTTTCTTCTATAATTTTGTTGAATATATCTTCTGGGCCTTTGATCTGCAATTCTTCTCCTTCTTCTACTCCTATTATTCTTAGATTTGGTTTTTTTATTATGTCCCATATTTCCTGAATGTTTTGTGATGATAATTTGTTGGATTTGCTGTTTTCTTTGGTCAGGGCGTTTATTTTCTCTATGGTGTCTTCATAATCTGAGATTCGTTCTTCTATCTCTTGTATTCTATTGGTTAAGCTTGATTCTGTAGTCTCCGTTCGTTTACCTAGGTTTTCCATATCCAGCCGGCCCTCAGATTGTGTTTTCCTCACTGTCTCCATTTCAGTTTTCAATTCTTGAACTGATTTCATTACCTGTTTGATTGCTTTTTCTTGGTTTCCCAGGGTATCATTTACGAATTTACTCATTTCTTCAACCTTTTTGTTATATTTGTCTTCCATTTCTTTACTCATTTCTTCCATCTTTTTGTTATATTTGTCTTCTATTTCTTTAAGTGAGTTATTCATACCCTGTTTAAGAGACTCTATTGCTTTCATAATGACACTGTTTTCCACTTCTTCCAGAATAGGGCGTTCAAGTCCTTCTGTCGTAAGATCGCTGGGATCTGGTGTTTTCATGTTGTTTTTCAGATTGTTGGAGGAGTTTTTGCCTTGGCGTCTGCCCATCTCTTCCTTCAGATGGCCTCCAATGGCTCTTCCCTCCGCTGGGTCTTCTACTGGATTAGTGTCCCTTGCTAACCAGGAATCACTTTGCCTGCAGTCTTAGCTCGCTGCAGGCCGGCTATCCGAACAAAGGGACTCCCGTCCCTTTGCACTCACCGCCTGCCCCGGCCCGCGGTGCCCACCCCGGCTGAGATGGAGGAATTTAAGCCCCGAAAAAGGGAGAGAGGACGGGAGGGTTTCCAGGCCGAAAGCTGGGATGGCGTAGCAGGAGAGAGGGATTAGCTGGGGGAAGCTGCCCCTGTGGAGCAGCCAGGGAGATAAGGATGGCAGGAATACCGTGTGTACCTAACCGGAGTTGTATGGCTGGCGGTCAACCCACTCACCCCTCCACAGCATCAGAGCCCCTCGCTGGTCAGAAGACTCGCTGCCTGCGGTCTTAGCTTGCTGCAGGCCGGCTATCTGAACAAAGGGACTCCCGTCCCTTTGCACTCACCGCCTGCCCGGGGCCGCGGTGCCCACCCCGGCTGAGATGGAGGAATTTAAGCCCCGAAAAAGGGAGAGAGGACGGGAGGGGTTCCAGGCCGAAAGCTGGGATGGCGTAGCAGGAGAGAGGGCCCATACTTTGATCTTGAGATGCTCCTTCTTTTACAGTCTCAAGTGATGGGTTCTATGAGGTAGAATTGATAAATTCATGTGGCTGGTGTTTCTGGTATGACTTAATACATTTGGAGATATTATTTACTAGTGTAAATAATCATTTTATGCCTCCTGATATTCTGTCAATTAGTGGTTGTCACTTGTGTAAACAAAATATATAGTCATTATCTCTTGGTTCTTACACTCAAAATGGAATAGTTCAGGTCAAGGCTGTTGCTTTATCAAATTGAATAATTTAAGACAAAGCAGGCCTTCTTATCCTCTCTACCATAACACCTTAATACCACCACACTCAGTATCAGTACTACAACACACAAAACTTTAAGAAAAAGCTCACCCAAACCACAGCTAATTGTTACTAGGGATACTGATGAAAATGGCCCTTCCAAGGTACTTGGGTGAATAAGGCTAGTATTAGGACTACACATGAGTGGAATTGGATCTGAGTCCAAAAAGGGTATTCTGCTTCTCAGTGTATAGCCAGGATTACAGGCAGCAGGCTGATATCAAAAATCTACAGTTGGTGCTTTTGGAGTGTTTCTCAGCCTCCTATGTGCATCCCAAGATGTCCATAAATGTCTGCTAAATTGTTGTTCCTGTGAAATGAGAGCTAAGTATCCATTATTTCACCAGCTTATTGGTGTAGCTATTCAAACACTGCCTTTCTGATTGCTCTCAGGTGATACTATGCTGGAGTTACAAAGTTCTAATGGCTTCATCAACTTTTATGAGGTACCTAAGATAGAAAATCACAGACCAAACAGAACTACCTTGTTTCAGTCTTCTTGGTGCTTTAAAAAAAATCTTCATGTATATCATCTATCTAGTCAGCATATGAAAAAATGTCAGAGGCAAAATTAGAAGGAAATGTAAATAGAACAACATTCTTTATGCTTTATATTTACTTTCCAAATATTTCTCATAATCTATTCTAATAGGTCTTCTTTGGCAATGTGGATTCATCTGGGATTAAGCACAATAGTTTTAATCCTCCAATTATTGCTCGGTATATCCGTTTGCACCCTACTCATTCTAGCATCCGCAGTACTCTTCGAATGGAGTTGATGGGCTGTGATTTAAGCAGTAAGTGCCAAGCCATCCCATATTCTTTTCTTTTTTCCCTCAACCATGGGTAGAATATCTATTTTAGTCATCCTGAGACTGTGAGGAGGTGTTTTAATCACAGAATAGAGAACTATCAGTGATAAAAACAAAACAATCCAGCACAGTCATAAAATAAACAACAGCAACAACAAAACCCAGAGTTTGTTACTGTAATTATACTAACCATATGGTTCTCCAAAAATAGTCATCTCTTATAATTTTATCAATAAGGAAATTGAAATCAAGCAGAGCTAATCAGAACTGACCAGAAAATCTGGGCATTTAGCAATAACGGAAGTTGTGTAAAAGTTGATGCCTGAAAATTATCATGATAACAGTATATATAGAAGATTGAATGCAACCCAGTGAAGCCTATGCTGCAGCCTACCCATGTGACAACATTGCAATTTTATTTCTTTTAGGTTGTAGCATACCATTGGGAATGGAGAATAAAGTAATATCAGATACACAAATTACTGCCTCATCCTACTTCACCAATATGTTTGCCAGTTGGTCTCCTTCACAAGCTCGACTTCATCTCCAGGGAAGAACTAATGCCTGGAGACCTCAGGTAAGAACAACATATTTACCACTTAACTAATAAAAATAGATAATAAGGCCTTGGAAAATAGGAGAAGCCCTCATTTTTCATAGGTATTTCTGTTCACTGTTCCTAAAAAGAATGTTTAGGGAAGTCAATGATGCTCCACAGGCATTTTTATATATCACATGATTTTACACAGCATTCACTGAAGAAAGAAATGATCATTAATGAACTATCTGGAAGAAAAGAATTTCTGTATGTAGTACTAGGCTAATATCTGTGAAAACAGCCTGGTAGATAAAGTTCAATCCAGAGTTTGGGTATTACATTGCAAGACTTTATATTCTAGTAGCTATGGTCCCTTAATTCATTCAGTACTTACTAGAAACCTATTAAGTACATGACCCAAGAAGATTAAAAAAGAAAAGAATTATGAAAAATTTGACCCTCATGATTATTAGTCAAATAAAGTAGGCAAACAAACCATTATATAGGGTGATAAGTAATGTAGTGTGGTTAAAAAGAAAGCTGTGGATTTATGGAAGCAAATAGTGACAAAGGATATTATTCCAATATTTCTTCCTCAGGTAAATGATCCAAAAGAATGGTTGCAAGTGGACTTACAAAAGACAATGAAAGTCACTGGGATAATAACCCAGGGAGTGAAATCTCTCTTTACTAGCATGTTTGTCAAAGAGTTCCTTATCTCCAGCAGTCAAGATGGCCATCAATGGACTCACATTTTACACAATGGCAAAGTAAAGGTATGTTCTCATTAAAATGGCAGAGTGGGTATAGTGACCCAAGCCTATAATCTTGTCATTTAGTTCACGGCCAACTTGGGTTACAGAGTGAGACCCTGCCTTTAAAAAAATTAAAGATGTAACACCTGTCTTAGATCTTGACATTTAGAGATAGAACCACATTGCTTTGTGACCGTCCTCTCAGGACAAAATTTACTAAATACCTACATTAACAGAACATAGTGAGTCTAAGCAAAGGTGTAAACTTCCAAGGAAAAACAAAGTACAGCCAAAAGTTGTTGTTCAAGGAAATGGAAGTCATACAGAATTGGTTTTGTTTTTGTATTTTGAAAAAATGCTTAATGATGCTCTTATGCTCACTAGCAAGGCTTATTAACTTTAACTCTAGTGGTCCATATATTCTTCAAGCTTGATTTAGATTTTCTAGATAATTCAACAAAATATACTAATTACAAGCATAACACAAGGTCTTAGTATGCCATGAGCAAGTTTATATTATCTGTGGTAGTTTGTAATATTTATTAAAATATTAGACTTTTAAAAAATTTATTCATTTATTATATATTCAGTGTTATGAATGTATGTATGCCTACAGGCCAGAAAGGGCACCAGATCTCATTACAGATGGTTGTGAGCCACCATGTGGTTGCTGGAATTGAACTTAGAACTTTTGGAAGAACAGCCAATGCTCTTAACTGCTGTGCCATCTCTCCAGCCCAGTTTGTAATATTTTTTAAACCAAGAATTAACCATGGTGTGGTATGTCAGTTTTCTATTACTATAACAACCACTTGAGATAACCAACTTATGATGATGGATTGGTGGTTTATTTAGAACATATGACAACAGCATAAATATCAGAATGGAGGGAGATAGAATAAAGAATTCTTTGGGAATTCAGGTTCTGAGGTATTCTACCAGGCCAAGGAACGAGAGAATTTATTTGGTGGTTGGAGATGTGAGGGACTGCAAGTAATGTCTGCCATTAAGAGTGAGCGTTGTAGCTGTTGGGGAATAAGTGTAATCCTAGATGTTTAACTGGAACAGAAGAAAGCTTAGCTTTATAATGGGAGACTCTGTATCCTATCCTTTGTTTCCCTAGAAATTTAAGATGTTGAACAGTATTTGCTATGATAGTGAGAGAAAGGGGCTGCATAATAGGAGGTCATATACATAATTGGATTAAGTGGTTGAGAGACAGGTTAAGACAAAGGAGGTCAGTGCCCAGAGCCTGGCTGAAGAAATGGGAGATAGCTCAGAACCTCTGGGCAAGGACTGTCCAAGTAAGCTGAGATAGTTTCTCATGTCAGGGTCTTCCCAGGAAAAACAAACAGATTATGTGAATCTGGGTGTAAAGGAATGGTTTAAAAAAAAGCATCCTTAAGGTCTAGAACCTAAAAGTAATAAGTAGAGAATGATATTAATTGGGGAGATGATGGGAAGCCATGGAAGGAAAGGAGGTACCCCATACTTTTGTGTCAAAAGGGGAGTCTGGAAGAGAATAGGGTGAAGTATAAGTATCAGCTAGTACACAAGGAGACTCTTCAAAGGCTAGAAGGAGAGGGACAATTCCAGAAGGAATTGAATGAAAAGAAAAGGGAAAGAGTAATTTAGCCATATCTCTGCCCAATAACGGGGTTGGGAAACTATTTATAATGAGGAAAGACTAGTAATCAGGTTGTCTAAGAGGGAACAGAGGAGAGGACCTCTGTCCCTGGCCTGTTGGGGATAAGATGTCAATATCTATCACAGAGATCTGAGAAGGGTAAGTTTTCTCAGAATTAGCCAGAAGTATGGACCAAGTAACTCTCAAGAATCTATTAAAAAATAAGACGATCCAGAGTCAGAGATCTCCACTGGAACAGGTTCAGGGGAGTAACCACTGAGCGGGTGAGCCAGAGCCAGAGACTGCTGAGAGTCCAGACATGAATCTGGGACCTTCAAGGGAATAGACCTAAGCCAAGACCCCTGTGGGTCTGGGCATGAGTCTAGGACCTCTGCCAGTCTTGGCGTGAATGTGGGACATCCTGGAGGGAGGAGGCAGGAACCAGAAATCTCTGCAGGGCCAGGCATGAGTCTGGGACCTCAGAGGGATTAGGCCTGAGCCAGGACTTCCGTTGGTCCGGGCATTGGTCTGGGACATCAAAGGGAATAGGCAGGAACCTGGAACCTCTGCAGGTCTGAGCATGAGTCTGGGACCTCTGAGGAAGTGAGCCTGAGCCAGGTCCTCTGCAATTCTGGGTGAACCCGAGCCTGGGAACTCTGAGGCAGTAGACCTGAGCCAGAAACCTTTGCAGGATCAACTCCAAGCCAGGGACTTCTGCAGGAGGGGATCCAGACCAGGATTTACAGAAACAGGTGAAAGCCGGTAAATTAGGCTAAAGTAGACCTGAGACAGCAAATCCCAAGGGAGCAGAGCAAAGCACAGGAGCACTGAGCTATCTCCAGGAACATGGAGTAACCAACAGGGTAACTAGAACTGTGGCACTGACTGTACCATGAGCAACAACGATCTGAGCGTTGGATTAACTGGCACCTAGAAAAGTATTCAACAAAACCTCAGACAGCCTCAACCACACCTGTTAGAGGAAAAGATGAGTAGAAAAGGTAAGAATCCATGCAAAACCACAAAGAGCAACACAACATCTGTAAAACGTAAAGACCCTACAACACCCAAGACCTGAACAACCAAATATAGATGAAGCAGAAGAAAATGACCTAAAAAATAACTTCAAGAGAATGTTTGAAACTCTTAAAGAGGAAATGAGAAATTCCCTTAAAAAATGGAGGAAAAGACAAACAAAAAATTGGAAGACATCAGCAAATCCCTAAAAGAAAACCAAGAAAAAGCAATCAAACACATGAAAGAATCTATTTGAGACTTGAAAACTGAAATAGAGACAATAAAGAAAACACAAACTGAGGGAATTATAGAAACAGAAATCATAAGAAAACAATCAGGAACCATAAATGCAAGCATGAACAGCAGAATACAAGAGATGGAAGAAAGAATCTCAAGCACTGAAGATACAATAGAGAAAATAGACTCATCAGTTAAAGGAAGCATTAAATCTAACAAAATCTTAACCCAAAATATCCAGGAAATATGGAACACCATGAAAAGGCCAAATCTAAGAATAATAGGTATAGAAGAAGGAAAAAAAGTTCAACTCAAAAGCACAGAAAATATATTTTAAAAAATCATAGAAGAAAACTTTCCCAATCTAAAGAAAGATATGCCTCTGAAGATACAAGAAGCTTACAAAACACCAAATAGACTGGATCCACTAAAAAGTCCTCTTGCCACATAATAATCAAAAAGATTAAACATACAGAGTACAGAAAGAATATTGAGAGCTGCAAAGGAAAAAGGCCTAGTAACATATAAAGGTAGAACTATCAGAATTACATCTGATTTCTCATTGGAAACAATGAAAGCCAAAAGGTTGTGGTTAAGCGTTATGTAGACATTAAGAGACCACAGATGCCAGCCCAGACTACTATACCCAGCAAAACTTTCAATCACCATAGAAGAACAAAACAAGATATTCCATGACAAAACTAGATTTCACCAATACCTTGCCATAAACCCAGTCCTACACAAAATACTAAAAGGAAAATTCCAACCCAAGGAAGATGGCTACACCAACAAAAACACAGACAATTAATGGTCTCATAGCAGCAAATCCCAAAGAAGGGGAAAATGCACATCTTAACATCACCAACAATGAAAACTAAATTAACAAGAGATAGCAATCACTGGTCATTAATATCCCTTAATATAAATGGACTTAGCCCACCTATAAAAAGGCACAGGCTAACAGATTGAATATGAAAACGGAATCCATCCTTCTTCTGCATACAAGAAACACATCTCAACCTCAAAGACAGATATCATCTCAGAATAAATGGTTGGGAAAACATATATCAATCAAATGGACCTAAGAAACAAGTGGGTGTAGCTATCCTAATATTTAATGAAATAGACTTCAAGCTAAAATAAGTCAAAGAGACAAAGAAGGTCATTTCAAATTTGTCACAGAAAAAATCCATCAAGAGGAAATCTCAATACTGAACATCTATTCCTCAAATACAAGGGCACACTCATGTGTAAAATAAACACTTCTAAAGCTTAAATCATACATTAAAGCCCACACACTAATAGTGGGACTTCAACACTCTCCTCCCACCACTGGACAGGTCAGTCAGACAAAAAATGAACAGAAAAATAGAAAACTAACAGATGTTATGACTCAAATGGACTTAGCAGACAACTATAGAATACTTCATCCAAACAGAAAAGAATATACCTTCTTCTCAGCACACCATGGAACATTCTCAAAAACTGACCACATACTTGGTAACAAAACAAACCTCAAAAATGCAAAAAAAAGGTGGAGTAACCCAATGTACCTTATCAGATCAGCATGGTTTAAAACTAGAAGTCAACAGCAATACTGATTCCAGAAAACCCACAAACACATGGAAATTAAATGATGCTCACCTGAATCATCAATGGGTCAAAGAAGAAATAAAGGAAGAAATTAAAGACATCCTAAAATTCAATGAAAATGACCACACAACATTCCCAAATTTATGGGACACAATGAAAGCAGTGTTAAGAGGAAAGTTCATAGCACTAAATGCCTACATAAAAAAGCTGGAAAAATTACCCACTATGTTTAATTAACAGAACATTGGAAAACTTTAGAACAAAAAGAAGCAAACTCACCTAAGAGAACTAGATGGCAGGAAATAATCAAACAGAGAGCTGAAATCAACAAATTGAAATAAATAAAAACAATGCAAAGAATCAATGAGACAAAGAGTTGGTTCTTCGAGAAAATTAGGAAAATAGACAAACCTTTATCCAAACTAACCAAAAGACAGGGAGAGAATATCCAGATTAACAAAATCAGAAATGAATAGGGGGATATTCCACAGACATGGAGGAAATACAGAAAATCATCAGGTAATATTTTGAAAACCTGTACTCCACACAATTGGAAAATTAAAGGAAATGGACAACTTTATGAATAAATATCACTTACCAAAATTAAATCAAGACCAGATAAGCAAATTAAACAGACCTATAACTGCTGAAGAAATAGAAACAGTCACCAAAAGTCTCCCAACCTAAAAAAGCCCAGGACCAGATGGTTTAGGCACAGAATTATACAAGACTTTTAAAGAAGAACTAATACCAATATTCTTCAAATTATTCCACACAATAGAAACAGAAGGAACAATGCCAAACTCTTTTTATTAGGCTACAATTACCCTGATACCCAAACCACAGACCAATATCATTCATGAACATTTACACAGAAATACTAATTGAAATACTGGTCAATCGAATCCAAGAACGCATCAGAACCATCATCCACCATGATCAAGTCAGCTTGATCCCAGAGATGCAGGGACTGTTCAACATATGAAAATCTGTCATAGTAATCCACCATCTAAACAAGCTGAAAAAGAAAAATCACATGATCATCTCATTAGATGCTGAAAAAGCTTTCAATAAAATACAACATCCCTTCATGATAAAGGTCTTAAGAAAGCAGGGATACAAGGAACATTCCTAAACATAATAAAGCCAATATACAGCAAGCCAACAGTCACATCAAAATAAAGGGAGAGAAACTTCCAGCTATTCCACTGAAATCAGGAACAAGACAAGTTTGTCCACTCTCTCCATATCTATTCAATATAGTTCTTGGGGTCCTTGCTAGAACAATAAGACACCAAAAGGAGATCAAAGGGATACAAATCAGAAAAGAAGACGTCAAACTCTCACTGTTTGCTGATGATATGATAGTTTACATAAGTGATCCCAAAAATTCAAGCAAGGAATTTCTACAACTCATAAACACTTTCAGTAATGTAGCAGGATACAAGATTAACTAAAAAAAATCAGCATTCCTCCTGTACACAGATGATAAAAGGGCTAGGGAAGAAATCAGAGAAACAACACCCTTCACAATATCCACAAACAACATAAAATATCTCAGAGCAACTCTAACCAAACAAGTGGAAGACTTGTATGACAAGAACTTTAAATCTTTAAAGAAAGAAATTGAAGAAGACACCAGAATTAACATAGTAAAAATGGCAATCTTACCTAAAGCAATCTAGATTAAACACAATGCCCATCAAAATACCAGCAAAATTCTTCACAGACCTGGAAAGAACAGTACTCAACTTCATATGAATAAGCAAAAAAAAACATAGCCAAAATCATCCTATACAATAAAAGAATTTCTGGAGGCATCACAGTCTCTGACTTCAAATTCTACTACAAAGCTACAGTACTGAAGACAGCCTGGTGTTGGCATAAGAACAGACAGGAGGGCCAACGGAACCAAATCGAAGACCCAGATATTAATGCACACACCTCCAAACACCTGATTTTTGACAAAGAAGCAAAAAAAAATCAAATGGAAAGAAGGCATATTTAACAAGTGGTGCTGGCATAACTGGATATCAACATGTAGAAAAATGAAAATAAACCCATATTTATCACCATGCACAAAACTCATGTCCAAATGGATCAAAGACTTCAACATAAAGCCAGCCACACTGAACCTTATAGAAGAGAAAGTGGGAAGTACACTTGAACATATTGGCACAGGGAACCACTTCCTAAATATAACCCCAGCAGCAAGACACTTAGAGAAACAATTAATAAATGGGAAACTCCTGAAACTGAAAAGCTTCTGTAAAGCAAAGTACACGGTCAACAAGACAAAATGACAGACTACAGAATGGGAAGAGATCTTAACGAACCTCACATCAGACAGAGGTCTGATCTCCAAAATATACAAAGAACTCAAGAAATTAGTCCTCAAAAGAACACATAATCCAATAAAAAAATGTAATACAGACCTAAACAGAGAACTCTCAACAGAGGAATCTAAAATGGCTGAAAGACACTTAAGGAAATGTTCAACATCCTTAGTCATCAGAGAAATGAAAATCAAAACAACTCTGAGAGTCTATCTTACACCTGTAAGAATGGCCAAGATCAAAAACACTGATGACAACTTATGCTAGAGAGGTTGTGGGGAAAAGGGAACACGTCTGCATTGCTGGTGGGAATGCAAGCTGGTACAACCCCTTTGAATGTCAGTGTGTCGATTTCTCAGAAAATTAGTAAGCAACCTTCCTCAAGACCCAGTAATACCACTTTGGGGTATATACCCAAAGGATGCTCAATTGTTCCACAAGGACATGTGCTCAACTATGTTCATAGCAGCATTGTTTGTCATAGCCGGAACCTGGAAACAACCTAAATGCCCCCTCGACCAAAGAATGGATAACGAAAATGCGGTACATTTACACAGTGGAGTACTACACAGCAGAAAAAAATAACGACATCTTGAATTTTGCAGGAAAATGGATGGAGCTCGAAAACATTATTTTGAGTGAGGTAACCCAGACACAGAAAGACAATTATCACATGTACTCACTCATAGGTGGTTTTTAAACATAAAGCAAAGAAAACCAACCTACAAACCACAATCCCAGTGAACTTAGACAACAATAAGGACACTAAGAGAGACTTACATAGATCTAATCTTCATGGAAAGTAGAGAAAGATAAGATCTCCTGAGTCAATTGGGAGCATGGGGTCCTTGGGGAAGGGCTGAAGGGGAGGTGAACAGAGAAAAATGTAGAGCTCAATAAAAATAAACAAACAAACAAATAAATAAATAAATAAGACTTACCTAATACCTAGACAGTTACCCTAAGCTCCTCCACACTAATTGCAATGGTTTTGTTTGAGGCATAGCTACCTAGGCAGTGTTAGTCTTTAGCTGTCAGATTCAGAAGATCTGAGAGATTTTCCTGTAGAGCAAGAATTTAAGGAATTGACCTACTTTGTTGAAGCAGAGTGGAACAGTCTTCCCTCCAGTTTCCTCTTTTACATAGTTTGAGCATGATCCTGGCAGAAGATGAGGTGAATTACAGTTCTTCACCAAGTGATCAGTGTTGCCACACTTGAAGTAAACTCCAGGTAGAGTCTATTGGTGCCCCATCTTCTTTAGAGTTGGCTTCAATGCTGCTATCAGAAGCTGTTATTTGTCTATCACAGAGAACTTTTTTTCATCTTTTCCTGTTCCTCCTTTCCATTAAACACCTTTAAATGCTATATTCAGCAGATTTTTCTGAGTGAGTTGAGGACCATCATCTAGTTTCTTAAGTTTTTCTAATATCAGGAGCTGCCTGGGAGAGGAAAAGAGGGTTGAGGACAAGCATATTCTTCTGAGAATTAGAATCTAGTTTTGTGTACTGAAGGAGAGCCTCTGTGAGTTGGTTGAAGAACTCAGCAGGATTTCCTCTGGGTGACCTACCTAAGTTTATTGAAATTAGCCACCTTATGGGTGTCTTTTTGGAAGCCATCGAGGAGGCAAATAATCATTTATTATGTGTTGCTCTGCCAGTGCACTGATTCTCAGCATCAACCTGATAATTCCAGTGAGGATCTGCCCAGGGAATTGCCACAGCTCCTATGGGAATGGGGTAGAAAGTTTCCATGTTGTGAACATCATCTACATGGGCTTGGTCAACTGTCTAGATGTTCTCCTTTTATTCATGGCTGAGAGTAGAGAAAAGAATAACGTAGAGGTCATGTCAGGTAAGGCTATTGATTTAAATAAGTTACCTGAACTCTTTGGTGAAATTACAAGAGTCAGGCAAGAAAGAACCAAGCAAGGCACTTTTCTACTTGGGAGAGATCAGCTATGGAAAAGGGGTCAAGTACATGGAAGAGTCCAGTAGGACCCACAACTTTTCTGAGAGGATAAAGACCATCTATTTTGGAACAGGTATAAGCTGCTAGAAGTGATGAGGCAAGAAAGAGTGAGGTTGAGTCAGGATAAGGAGGTAAAGAAGACTAGGAAGGCACCTGTGGGCAAGATTGGGGTGGTACGCTAGGTGAATCCGACTGAGGAGGTCTGTGGATAGCGCCACGTCCTCTTTATCATAGTCAAAATGAGTGGAAGCAGAGGGTTCTTGGTTATTATCAGCTTTGGAAGGAGGTTTGACCTTTGCCAGGAAAACCTGGTGAGTATAGCATGAAATGATAAGAATGGAAGACAAAGAAAGCATAAATGTACGAGTTCTCAGACCACTTATCCATGCATTGATTAAGAATTTGTAGATATTAGAATTTGGTAGTTGAATATTCCATTTTCTGGCCTTTGAGACAGATTTTCTAGCTTGCATTGTGGTCAAGCTGAATTGCAGTTAAAAGGGGGTCAAGGGTGGGACATAATGTTATCTCTATGTCCTAGAAGGGAAAGAGACTTAAGGAGACAAACAGAGACAATGGGTCCAGCTCTGAGTGGGAAGAGCCCATGATTAATTCAAGAAAAGAAGAGACATCCTTGAAAGGTAGCTATAGAGAACTTCCAGGAACAGAGCAAGGAGGAAGTGGAAAAGACTTAGAAAGGGGGCCATAAGAGTCTTGTCAGAAGAATGATTTCAATAGTGTAGGAATGGAGACACAGGGAAGGGAACAGGGAAAAAAGGGAAGGGGAAGAAAGGGGAGGGAAGACGGGAAGGAAGGGAAGGGAAGGGAAGAAGGGAAGGGAAGGGAAGGAAAAGGAGGAGGGGAGGGAAAGGGAAAAAGGGAAAGGGAAAGGGGAAGGGAAGGGAAGGGAAAGGGAAAGGGAAGGGAAGGGAAAGGGAAAGGGAAGGGAAGGGAAGGGAAGGAGGGAAGGGAAGGGCAAGGGCAAGGGCAAGAAAGGGCAGGGCAGGGCAGGGCAGGAAAAAGGAAAGGACAGGGCAGGGCAGGGCAGGAAAAAGGAAAGGACAGGACAGGAAAAAGGAAAGGACAGGACAGGAAAAAGGACAGGAAAAAGGAAAGAACAGGACAGGAAAAAGGACAGGAAGAAGGAAAGGACAGGACAGGAAAAAGGAAAGGACAGGACAGGAAAAAGGAAAGGACAGGACAGGAAAAAGGACAGGAAAAAGGACAGGAAAGGAAAGGAAAGGAAAGGAAAGGAAAGGAAAGGAAAGGAAAGGAAAGGAAAAAGGAGAGGGGAGGGGAGGGGAGGGGAGGGGAGGGGAGGGGAGAGGGAAGGGAAGGGAAGGGAAGGGAAGGGAAGGGAAGGGAAGGGAAGGGAAGGGAAGGGAAGGGAAGGGAAGGGAAGGGAAGGGAAGGGGGAGGGAAGGGCTAAGTACCATATGGACAGAGTCTCAATCTCAGGACATCCCCAAAAAGAAAGAGGCTTGTTAGAGAGATGTCCTGACTCACACTGGATAGATGTCCCTTTCCATGTGGTGGGTGCCCAGTAGGGCAAAAGAAGCTGCTTGAAACACCAATGTAACTTTCGTTGAGTAGGTTCCAGAGAGACAGAAAGACATCAGACTCCAGCAAGCCAATGAAAGAGACAGACAGAGCAGGCAGCTCCAAGGAAGCATGAGTTTTGAGAAGAATCAAGGAAAAATGAATGACTAGAGTAGATGGAGAGAAATAGCTGGAGAGGTGAACTTTAAAATTTGATGTTGAATATGCAGGGTGGTAGGAGCCAGCAGAAGCAAGTGATCTGTACCCAGGAGGGTCAAAATCAGCAATTTGTTTCAGTTAGGAGAGATCAGGCCCTTTGAAAGGGACTCGGTGTTCTTTTCCAGGGTTTTAGCACCAGATGTAAGTAAGGGAAGGTGCAGTGAAACTATCAAACAAAGTGGTCCCATGGGTAGAAAAAATAGTTGTTAAGGATCAGATTGCCAAGGCTACTTCATGGGTGGCAAAAAGAAGCAAATTGTGGAGAAGCAAGCAGATTTTATATGACTGTTATCAGGGTAGAGGATCTTTGAGCTATTGAGATTGGCCAGGAACTAGATGCCCTTGCTGAGGCAGTTGACCTTTGGGGCTGATGAAGGGAGCTTCCTGGTAAACAGAAACCTGACTTAGGAGACCTGCTTTTCCACCTTTAGGTTTGATACCCAATAATAATCCTTCAGTTTATTCAGCTAAAGTTCTTTGTTGAGGGCATTGTCATTGGTCACCAGCAATGCCATTGGTGTGGGGGGGGGTGCTACCTTGAACTAATGCTCAGTTTGGGGTGGGAAATTGTGATCCCCTCATGCTCCATCTAAAGCATTGTTTGACTTGATCTTGTACAGATCTTCTCAAGACTACTACAGCTGTTGTGGGTTCCTGACTGCAACAGTTCTGTCATGTCTAAAAGACTGTCTCCAGTCTTCCATAACCTCTGGCTCTTATAATCTTTCTGCCCCCTACCTTTACAGTATTTCTGCACCCTCTTTTAATATGGTCCCTGAGCCTTAGGCAAGGGTGGGGATGGGATGATATAAATGTGGTTCAGCATCCAAAAAGTCCCTACAGTTTGATCAGTTATGAATTTCTGCATTAACAGACACTCATTGCATGAAGAAGTTTCTCTGATGGGCACTAAATGTAGCACTAATCTATTATCTTAAAGATGAGAATTAAGAAGGTAATTTGCTACTATGTCTATTTATCAAAATAATAGTAGCAAGTTCACTCCCTGGGCCCTGGTAACACTCCAACCATGGATTCTTGGCCAGATTTACAGTTCCAGACATACAATTCTTCCTTAAATTGGTCTTAAATCTAATCAGAAAGTTAT
This sequence comes from Myodes glareolus, assembly GCF_982192425.1. Classification (NCBI taxonomy): domain Eukaryota; kingdom Metazoa; phylum Chordata; class Mammalia; order Rodentia; family Cricetidae; genus Myodes; species Myodes glareolus. The sequence continues at coordinate 931,902 of NC_142053.1, forward strand.
CTTTCTGTTGTTGATTGTTTTATTCTTTACTCTTTTGGGGAACCACCACCCAGTTCCCAAATAAATCACTTATAAATAAATTACAAATAAAGTCTTATTATTATGTATAAAAGCCAGGCCTTGGCTTCGTTTGTTTCTTACCAGCTTTTCTTGTCTTAAATTATCCCATCTACCTTTTGCCTATGGGCTTTTTTTTCCTTTTCTTACTTCTGCATATCTTACTTTCACTCAAATTCCATGGCTGGCTGTGTGGCTAAATGGCTGGCCCCTAGTGTCCTCCCCTCCTTCATCTCTCCTGCTCCTTTCTCTTTCTCTCCTACTATTTATCCTCTCTTCCTCCAGCCCTGCCTACCCTTTTCCCTGCTTTGCTATTCGTCGATCAGCTCTTTATTTGACCATCAGGTGTTTTAGACAGGCAAAGAATCACAGCTTCACAGTTAAACAAATGCAACATAAACAAAAACAACACATCTTTACATCATTAGAAAATGTTCCACAGCATAAACAAATGTAACACAGTCTTAAAATAATGTTCTACAGCACCTTTTTAACATTTATTCCACTGTTGCACCCATGAGCATATCTTATCATACTAGTCATTATTGTAGTCCATGAGGTTCATAACTGTATAAGACTGTGGATGACTTTTTCTCCCCAGAAACATGCATAGCAACTTCAGATATTATGAAAGCTAGCCAAGAAGGAGGAAACTTCCTGTTTAGTACCTACTTTATTTTTCCACGTCTTGTGACCAAAGTCTATGGTATCTTTAATAATAGGGATTTATCATCAAGTTCTGATGGACAACCAACAGCAATAACAAAAGAATGTATTGTTTCGGGGGTCTCCAGAAGACCCTTGATCAACAAGATAGGTGTATTAGTCAATATTCTCCATAGGGACAGAAGAAGGGGGGGGGAGAGGTGTGTAAAGTGGATTTATTATTAGAGTAACTTATAGACTTTGGCTAGTCCAACAATGGCTATTTCCAGACAGAATGTCCAAGAATCCAGTAGTTGTTCAGTCTCTGTGACTGGGTGTCTCAGCTGGTCTCCAGTCTCCATTAGAATCCTTAAGAAGTAGGCTCTAAACCAGATAATGGTGGCATACAACTTTTTTTCTTTTTATTTTTTTATTATTAAAAAATTTCTGCCTCCTCCCTACCTTCCATTTCCCTTCCCCTCCCCCACTTCCCTCCCCCTCCCTCTCCAGTCCAAAGAGTAGTCAGGGTTCTCTGCCCTGTGGGAAGTCAAAGGTCCTCCCCGCCAGGTCCAGGAAGGTGCGCAACCAAACAGACAAGGCTCACACAAAGCCAGTACATGCAGTAGGATCAAAACCCAGTGCCATTGTCCTTGGCTTCTCAGTCAGACCTCATTGTCTGCCACATTCAGAGAGTCCGGTATGATCCCATGCTTTTTCAGTCCCAGTCCAGCTGGCCTTGGTGAGCTCCCATTAGATCAGCCCCACCCTCTCAGTGGGTGGGCGCACTCCTCGCGGTCCTGACTTTCTTGCTCATGTTCTCCCTCCTTCTGCTCCTCATTTGGGCCTTGGGAGTTCAGTCCAGTGCTCCAATGTGGGTCTCTGTCTCTATCTCCACCCATCGCCAGATGAAGTTTCTATGGTGATATGGAAGATATTCATCAGTGTGGCTATAGGATAGGGCCACTTCAGGCTCCCTCTCCTCAGCTGTCCAAGGAAGTAGCTGTGGGCATCTCCATGGACTCCTGGGAACCCCTCTAGAGTCAAGTCTCTTGCCAACCCTAAAATGGCTCACTTAATTAAGATATCTTCTTCCCTGCTCCCATATCCACCCTTCCTCCATCCCAACCATCCCATTACCCCAGGGTCTCCCCATCCTCCCCTCCTCACTTTTCTCTCCCCATGTCCCCTTACCTCCACCACTCCCCCAGCCCCAAGATCCCAATTTTTGTCTGGCAATCTAGTCTACTTCCAATACCACGAGGATAACTATATGTTTTTCTTTGGATTCACCTTCTTATTTAGCTTCTCTAGGACCAAGAATTATAGGCTCACTGACCTTTAATTATGGCTAGAATCCACTTACAAGTGAGTACATACCATATTCCTCTTTTTGTGTCTGGGTTACCTCACTCAATACAGTGTTTTCTATTTCCATCCACTTGCATGAAAAATTCAAGATGTCATTGTTTTTTTACCGCTGAGTAAAACTCTAATGTGTATATGTTCCACACCTTCTTTAACCATTCTTCTATTGAGGGGCACCTAGGTTGTTTCCAGGTTCTGGATATTACAAATAATGCTGCTATGAACATAGTTGAACAAATGCTTTTGTAGTATGATAGGGCATCTCTTGGGTTTATTCCCAAGAGTGGTATTGCTGGATCCTGGGGTAAGTTGATCCCGAATTTCCTGAGAAACCGCCACACTGATTTCCAAAGTGGCTGCACAAGTTTGCATTCCCACCAGCTATGGATGAATGTACCCTTTACTCCACATCCTCTCCAGCAAAGGCTATCATTAGTGTTTTTGATTTCCATTCTGACAATGGAAGAATCTCCCTTGCTTTTGGATTGGGAGGATCAACATAGTAAAAATGACAATTCTACCAAAAGCAATCTATAGATTCAATGCAATTCCCATCAAAATCCCATCAAAATTCTTCACAAACTTTGAGAGAACAATAATCTACTTTATATGGAAAAAACAAAAAACCCAGGATAGCCAAAACAATCTTATGCAATAAAGGAACGTCTGGAGGCATTACCATCCCTGACTTCAAACTCTATTACAGAGCTACAGTATTGAAAACAGCTTGGTATTGGCATAAAAACAGAGAAGTTGACCTATGGAATCGAATAGAAGACCCGGATATTAACCCACAAACCTATAAACACCTGATTTTCGACAAGGGAGCTAAAAGTATACAATGGAAGAAAGAAACCATCTTCCACAAATGGTGTTGGCGTAACTGGATGTCAACCTGTAGAAGAATGAAAGTAGATCCTTATCTATACCATGCACAAAACTTAAGTCCAAATGGATTAAAGACCTCAATATCAATCTGAACACACTGAACCTGATAGAAGAGAAAATGGGAAGTAGTCTACAAGACATGGGCACAGGAGACCACTTCCTACGTATAACCCCAGCAGCAAAGACATTAAGGGCAACATTGAATAAATGGGACCTCTTGAAACTGAGAAGCTTCTGTAAAGCAAAGGACACTGTCATTAAGACAAAAAGGCTACCTACTGACTGGGAGAAGATCTTCACCAACCCTGCAATAGACAAAGGTCTGATCTCCAAAATATATAAAGAACTCAAGAAACTAGACTTTAAAATGCCAATTAACCCAATTAAAAAATGGGGCACTGAATTGAACAGAGAATTCTCAACAGAAGAAGTTCAAATGACCAAAAGACACTTAAGGTCATGCTCAACTTCCTTAGTGATCAGGGAAATGCAAATCAAAACAACTCTGAGATACCATCTTACACCTGTCAGAATGGTGGCATACACCTTTAATCCCAGCATGCAGGAGGTAGAGGCAGATGGATCTCTATGAATTTGAGGCCAATCTGGTCAACAGAGAGAGCTCCAGGACAGTTGGGGTTACACAGAGAAATAATGTCTCAAAAAATAAATAAAATACTTTAATAATAGCAAAGCATTACATATCAAAATGAAAGGCAGAGAAAGATGGTGGCTGACTAAGCTGCTTCAGTAACCATCTCCACTGAGACACACCAAGTTGAATAGTTAATTATATATAAATTACTTTCACATGAGTCAAGGAAAGCAAATGAGAGACTATAGTGCCTGCTTTTGCTATTTAAAAAAAGCCAAAGATTTTGTTTACTCTCCATGGGAGGCCTTTCTCTCTCTGAGAAGTGGATGGATGTGAGGTGGGGAGAAGGTCTGGGGAGTGGGAAAAGGGGAAAAAGGGGGAACTGGTCTTGATATCTAAAAATAAAAAATATTGTTTAAAAATAATAAAAATAAATAAGTCAAGATATACTAAAGAAAGCAGGAAGGAAGGAGTTGTCTCTGACCAGTCTACCTTAACTTTAAGCAGCACAGCTTAGAGAGAGTTGAGGATGAGAAAAGACTTAAGATCAGGCCTTAGACTTGCAATCTAATTCCTGTCCTGGCAGAGACAGCTGATGCTGAGTAGTATGTTACACCTTCTATTACCAGGCCAATACCCATGTTCTGAGATGCTAGAACTGAGTTAAGCCAGTATCAGAGAGACCAATTCCACCATTCTTTGAAACCCCTTTTCCATTCCCTGGTGACAGATAGGGAGGAAGATTCCACCTGCTGAGGAGTAGAGCATGAAAGCTAGCACAGCTTTTGACTTTGCCTTTGAGCTTATTTTCAGACCCACTGTGATGAAACCCAATGCTGAAGACCCTGTATGAAGGCCAAAATTTCCAGATGGAGTTTATTGACTGGCTCCAGTACCAAGAGTATACTTGTAGACTAGTAGGTGACTTGAGCGTCAGCCTGAAAGTGATGGGAGCAGGTGATATGGGCTGAGGCTGCCTTTGACACTGTACATGTTATCAATACTGTTAAAATCTGAGAAGCCACCCATCTTATCATCAATATTGTGTCCAAAGGACCACCTTTACCAATAGTACCCCAATGTTGAACAGCATTATAAAGCAAGACCTCATTCACTGTGGGTAGGACAGAGTAGTAAGAACAGTACTTTGCCTTAGAATTGGCTGGTGAAAACTAAGACTGGGCCAGTCCCAAAGACACCACCACCACTACCCAGGAATTCATATTGGATGAATCCCCAGGAATTCATATTGGATGGAGCTTCTGAAATAAGAACAGTACTTTGCCTTAGAATTGGCTGGTGAAAACTAAGACTGGGCCAGTCCCAAAGACACCACCACCACGACCATCCATCCCCAGGAATTCATATTGGATGCAGCTGCTGAAATAACTCCTGTGCAAAGAGACATATAGTCTCCATCTATGCATTGTCTATTTCAGCTGTGGCAGGTTTCAGTGGGTCTCAAGACATAAGGACACATCAGTAACAACAATCCTGTAATAGTACAAGCCTTACTCCCTCTTCTCTTTTGTGGTTACCTTGGCAAGTTGTAGGCTCAAGATAAGACATAACTTGGCAGCATTTGTAGCCTCAGTCATGGTTATGGAACTGGAACTGTGTCACTCAAAATCATGCTACTTAGATTTTATAAAGTGAACTATGGAAACAAAAACCACTAAATCACTTGGTACACACCTCTTCTATTCCTAGCAGTTAAAGAAGTTGCACCTCATTTCATTAACAGTAGAGGGTACTCCTGAATTGGTGAACCACTCCAAATGTTCACCTTTACGTACAAAATTATCCTTTATTGTTAGAACAAGAAAATGTAATAAATTTAACAGAAAATATCACATAGGTATATTGAATTCATGTGTTTTTCTTAATCTTTTTTTATTTCTTCTTTCCTTTAAAACCTCATTGACTGTTTGTATGACCATACAACTCATTTTGGCCAAGAGTAAGTTAGTAGATATTATAGAAGCTTTAAATGTAACTGTGTTTCACTCATTTTCTCAGACCTCTGCTTCAGGCTCAAGACTTTGAGCCTTTAGAACTTTGAAAGAGTATGATCATTTTTAGCCACTGAATTTGGGTTAATTTATTTTCACAGCACTAGAGTGAATATAATGAGTATAAGAAATGCTAGACCTGAACTTCAAGTACCAATAAGAACTCAAAAAAAAAACTTAAAAGAAATAATAGCACTGTACACTGAGAGATCCTAGCAATATTGATACCATAAAAGCAATGAGCACATCATGCCCAGATGTTGGTCTCTACCATTTTCCAGTAAAAGAAGTTTGGGCTTATTTAAGAATGACAATTTCTGAGACAAGTAAACTGCCTGGAAATCTTGAAACATCTCCATGTGCCAGAATATAAGGTTAATGGGGTCCTAAAAAGAACATAGGAGTTTACTTGAAGAGCTTTCTGTTAGCCAACTTTGAGAAAATTTGAACATCAAAAAGATAATGGCAGGGTTCATTGACTCATGCTTGTAGAACTAAGGAGCTGAGGTAAGAGGAATGCCTTATATCTGGGGCCATCCTGAAATATATAGTTTATTTCAGGCTAGTCAAAAAGAATAATGATGGTAATAGATTGTAGCAAATATAATAAAGAAAGAATACATGAATTCATAATCACAGTAAAAAATAATTACTAAAAGGTGAAAGTGAGCTTCTACTTTCACACAGAATAATATTGGCTAATAAACATAAAAGATTCAATAAAATTAATTATAAATTTAATTAGAAACCATCCTGTACCATTTAATATTTGTAAAGAAATTGAATGAATAATAAAAACCACTAGGTGAAGGTTTGTTGAGAAATAAAACATTGACATAGTATTTAAGTTTACCCTGCAGATTGTTAAGAAAGTGGAATTTGATAACTTTTGTAATAGAAGTTTTGAGTGTCTCAATCTTAACCAAGTGATCAAAATTAGAACAATCAATAATAGGACAGACTGGCATATCAAGTGTCCTTTGATGCAGTGCAGAAAGGACACATATTCTACTTATCTAATGAGAAGTCATTCAAATTTAGAATTTCTGACCTTGCTGTACCATACATATTCTGGACTTTTAAAGATGTCAGTGTCACAATGGATGAAAAAGAGCAAAGACTGTGAATCTAATTTTGGAGTTGCTTTTTAATTTTGCATATGTATGTATGTGGGAAGTATATTATGTGTACAGAAACCAAAAACTTATATTAAGTATCTTCCTTTATTGTTCTCCACTTTATTATGAGGCAGGGTCTCTTGCTTACCCTGAAGATAACTAATTCTGGCTAGTCTAACTAGTCAACTTGTTCTAGAGATACCCTGTCTTTGCCTCCTGAGAGTTGGGATTATAGATGGGCTAAATATCCATTTCACATTTACTTGAGTGCAAGGGATATGAACGGCAGCCCTCACATTTGTGCAGCAAATGCTTTATCCACTGAACCATCTTCTCAGCTCTCTATTTTAGATTTAAGAAAATTTAAAAATGATTCAAGAAATACAATATATGATCTTTTATTATATTCTAAATAGTAAATACTATGTAAGATACTATTATAATAACTGAAAACTTCAATTATCAGATAATATTGCATTAATGCTACATTTGTTGGGCATAATAATTGTAGTCTGTGGTATATAGAAAAATGATCCTTTTCTCAGGTTTTCAATGCTGAAATGTTTAGTATATGAAATGTTTAGTATATATGGTGTTTATAATTTCCTTCCAACTATGGAGTTGGTCTTAGCAATGCCCTTTTAGCATTAAATAAAAAAGTTCTCCTGGTCCAAAGATAATTAAAAATATGCAATAAAGACAAATTCAGACATAAAAGACCTCAAAATGGGTCACAGTGTGTTTTAAAAAAAATGTGCATAGGCTTGGGAGAGAGAAGATAAATAATAAAGAGAGTCATAAAAGGAAGTAAATGGCTTAGAAAAATAAAATGAAGTATTTAAAGAGACAGAATACAGTCATAGGTTAAAGAAGTAAAGATAATAAAATAAATATTTAAAAGTAATAGAGTAAAAATAATAAGCCACATGAAGATGGAAAATACATAAAGAGTCTGGATTATGAACTCAATAAATCAGACAGTAAAATTCTAAATAACCCAATTAAAAATGGGGCACTGAACTAAATAGAGAATTCTCAACAGAAGAATTTCTAATGGCCAAAATATACTTAAGGAAATGTCCAACTTCCTTAGGTATCAGAGAAATGCAAATCAAAACAACTCTGAGATACCTGTCAGAATGTCTAAGATCAAAAACACTAATGATAGCTTATGCTGGAGAGGATGTGGAGTAAGGGGAACACTCATCCACTGCTGGTGGGAATGCAAACTTGTACAACCACTTTGGAAATCAGTAGGGCAGCTTCATACTACAAAAGCATTTGTTCAACTATGTTCATAGCAGCATTATTTGTAATAGCCAAAAACCTGGAAACAACCTAGATGCCCCTCAACTGAAGAATGGATAAAGAAAGTCTGGCACATCTACACATTAGAGTACTACTCAGTGCTTTAAAAAAATGACATCTTGAATTTTGCATGCAAATGGATGGAATTAGAAAACACTATCCTAAGTAAGGTAACCCAGACCCAAGAAGATGAATATGATATGTACTCACTCATAAGTAGATACTAGCTATAAACAAAGGACATTGAGTCTATAATTCATGATCCTAGAGAAACAAAGTAATAAGGTGAACTCAAAGAAAAACATATATGGACCCACCTGGGGGTTGGAGACAGACAGGGTCACCTGACAGGTTTGGGAACATGGGAGGGAGGTAGAGGTAGGGGAAGAGGAGGAAGAGGAGGAAGAGGCGGGGAGAAAGGGAGGGTTGAGGAGAACTTGAGGGAATGGGATGGTCGAGATGGAGGAGGGACAGATATGAGAGCAAGAAGAGGGATGTCTTGATTGGGGGAGCCATTATGATGTTGGCAAGAAGCATGGCTCTAGAGAAATTCCCAGGAAGCCACAAGGATGGCCCCAATTAAGATCCTAGGCAATAGTTGGGAGGGTGCCCAAGCTGGCATTGCCCTGTATTCAGATTGATGATTATCTTAAATATCACCATAAAACCTACGTTCAGCAACAAATGGAAACAGAGGCAGAGTCCCACATCAGAGCACTGGACTGAGCTCTCAATGGCCAGTTGAAGAGTAGAAGTAATGAGAATATGAGCAAATATGTCAAGACCATGAGGGGTTCATCCACTTAAGCAGTTTACCTGGGCTAATGGGAGCTCACCAACTCCAGAAGGACTGGGAAGGAACAAGCATAGGACCAAGCTAGTCCCTCTGAATGTGTTTGACAGTTGTATGGCTGGGGCAGACTGAGGGGCCACTGGCAGTGGCACTGGGATTTGTCTCTGCTGCATGTACTGGCTTTTTGGGATCCTATTCTCTTTGGATGCATACCTTACTCAGCATAGTTGTAGTGGGGAGGGTCTTGGACCTTCCACAGGGAAAGATGTCTTGCTCTCTCTTCGAATTAGAAGAAGTAGGGTAGAAGGGTATGTGGAAGAGATGGGAGGAGGGAAGGGAGTGTGAATTTGGATTGGTATTTATTTTGTAAATCAAAGACTTTTTTATTCTTCTATTAGCTATGACCCTCTGTCCTTCTTTACATCCCGTTCAGTTTTAAATTTGAATTCTGTATAGTTTTCCCATTGATATTTGTCTATTTAGAAATTCACTATGATACGTTTACCAGATTACAGAGTAAAAGCATTCTTAAACTTAAAAACTAATAGAGAAATTTGCAGAAAAGTAATGAATAGCTTACATTTTTCATTCCTATATTCAGATTGTATGTTTTTGGACTAAGTAGGCCGGACAGTCAGAAGCAGTCAAATACATCAGCATTCCCCCTCTGGATTGGTATTATTTTTTTAAAAAAAATCTAATAAAAGAAAAAAATGAGACACAGTACAGACAGTCATAGATTAAAGGAGTAAAGATAATAAAATAAATATTAAAAAGTAATAGAGTAAAAAATAAGCCACATAAAGATGGAAAATACGTAGAAAGTCTGGATTATGAATATTATTGTGTTTTCTTTGAATTTTTTGACTGTGAACTTACTTTGGGTGACTGTCCAGGCAGCAAGATGTCTCTGTCAATTCTAGAGTGCTGGTAGTTTACAATGCACTTTCATTTCCTCAAATATGACTGACTTACAAGTGGTCTTATAATGTGGTAAGACATTTTAGACTTTCTCCCAACTTTCTATCTAACATGTGTGAAAACAGCATATATGACTAATAACAGTACTTACCATTTGTTGAATGTTTACTCTGTACCCATAATAACAAATTCAGTGTCTGTGGCATCAACTAGTTGAGTCTTGACTCCAACCTCCAGATTACCTGACAACATACAAATTCAGACAAAGCATTTTGTTTCATTGAGATTTTTGGACATGAGTAAAAATCTTTCAGATATAAGGCATAGATAGAGTAGTCCTACATAGCAGATAAGTGGGTCGATCTCAATTCTACAAGTCAAAACAACTTTCTGGCTCATGGTTTATCTAATCGCCCAGAGTTCAATCTTAAAATGCTAAAAGTCAATTGAAGTAAGTCACTCATTTGTGATAAGCATTGTGACAGATGCAAAAAGGGGAAAGAGCAAGAAGAAACTGAACTTGAGGCTTCTAGCAAGAATGTGGTGGTATAAATGGTGTTTGTGTCTTGTCAATCAATTAATAAATACTGTCTATCCTCTTTTAGGTTTTTCAGGGGAATCAGGATGCATCCACACCTATGGTAAATTCTCTAGACCCACCATTACTCACTCGATATCTTCGAATTCACCCTCAGGTCTGGGAGCACCAAATTGCCCTGAGGCTTGAGATTCTGGGATGTGAGGCCCAACAGCTGTACTGAGGTGGCTTCTGCATCCTCTGCTTACTACCCTTTGCCTCCTTCTTTAGTTCCAGGATTGGCTTAGTCAGTGTGTTATTGCTGTGAAGACTAACCATGACCATGGCAACTCTTATCAAAGAAAGCATTTAATTGAGGCTTGCTTATAATTTCAGAGGTTTACTCAATTATAATCATAGTGGGGTGCATAGTACCTTGTAGGCAGACATAATGCTGGAGAAGTAGTGACGAGTTGATGTGGGATTCCCTTGTATGCTGTAAATATGTTTTGATACAATTGGTTAATTTTTTAAAAAAAGCTGTTTCGGCCTATAGCAGGGCAGACTATAGCTAGATTGCAAGAGATATAGAGTGAGAGTAGGTGGAGTCAGGGAGATGCCATATAGCCTCTGGAGGAGAAAGACACCCAAAAACCTTACTGGTAAACCACAAGCCTCATCGTAGAATACAAAATAATAGAAATGGGCTAATTTAAGATGTAAGAGTTAGTTAATAAGAAGCCTGCATTAATAAACTGAGCAGTGTTTTAATTAATATAGTTTCTGTGTGATTATTTTGGGCCTGGGTGGCCAGAAACAAACAAACAGCCTCTGCCTACACAGAGTTCTACATCTGGATCCACAGACTGCAGGAAGAGAGAGAGATTGGACCTGGCATTTGAGGCTTTTTAAACCTCAAAGTCCACCCCCAGTGACACACTTTCTCCAACATGGCACAACTACTTCAACAAAACCACACCATCTAATCCTTCTTTGTAGTTCCACTCCCTGATGACTAAGAATTCACATATATGAGCCTATGAGGGCCATTCTTTTTCAATCACAAGGATATTTCCTCACCAATTCAATGCCAGCATTCCTTCTCAGATTTCCACATTCATTCTGCTGCACACTGTTCATGCCACCATTATTTTATTTAAAACCATACAATAGTATATGACTCTACTCTGAAACTTACTAAGTTATTAATTCTACATTTTCTAAACACAGAAGTCTCAACATTCATAATGGAAGCTGTGAAGCATCACACTAAATTTTATGCTTTCAGTATCAAATATACTTTATGCACTACCAAAACCAAAAAAATCTATGACAGAATCAGAACAAGAAAAATCATTAGCTTATACCCTCTTAAATAGCTCATGACTATTACCTGCATTCAACCATTCCTGACCCCCATATATTCAGCCTTCCTTGTTCTCATTCCTTCATATTATACTATACCAAAATGTACATTTGTTTACATATATACATATACTATTGGCTAGATTCTGCATAAAAGAGAGAATATGCAGTTTTTCCCTTTCTGAGACTGTGTGACTTCGCTTAATATACATTCTAAGTCTATTCACGCTCCTGCTAATTTTGCCTTCATTTGAACCTTAATTTAAAACCTAAAACACTGAAACTTTTAGAAGAAAACATAGGGTATACCCTTCAATGTATCAGGGTAGTTAAGAACTTTTTAAATCAAGCACCAACAGCACAGGAACTATCCCCAAGTATCAACAGATAGGACTACATGAAAATAAAAAGTTTCTGTATAACAAAAGAAATAATCAGCAGTTAACATACAGCCCACATAATAAGAGAAAAGTCTTTACCAGCTACTCTTCATAAAAGGATAAATATCCAGAATTTACAAAGAACCACAGAAATTAAATACCATTAAAATTAAATTGTTAATAAACTAATAGACAATTGAACACAATGCACTTTTCAAAAAATGAAACACAAATGGTCAATAACTAATTTTTAATGTTCAATATCCCTAGACATCAGGAAAATGCAAATCAAACTACTTTGAGATATCATCACAATATAGTCATAATAATTATCAACAAATCTAATAAAATATGTTGGAGGGGATGTGAAGGAAAAACATATTTTATTCACTGTTAGTGGGGACTCAAATTAATATAACCATTGTGGAAATCTATCTGGAAATTTCTCAAAAAATTAAAAATAGAACTACAATATGATTCAGCTGTTTCACTCCTGGACATATGCCCAGAGAACTCTATACCCTGCCATAGAGATATATGTACCTCTATGTTTATTCTGCTTTATTTACTATGACAAAGAATTAGAATCTACAGATGAATGGATAATAAAAATTTGGTATATTCATACATATATATTTATAATGGAATGCAGATGTGGGATTCTGCTCTGTATGCTGTGAATACCATTGGTGAATAAAGAAACTGCTTTGAGCCTATATAAGAGCAAGGCAGAACAGAGGTAGGCAGGGAAAACTAAACTGAAGGCTGGGAGGAAGAAGGCAGATTGAGGAGAAGCCATGTAGTGTTGGAAAAGGAGCAGCGGGCCGCTTCCTGTCCTGCCCAGCTCCCAGCCTCCTGGCTAGTTTACACCTGAAATAATCACACAGAAATTGTATTCATTTAAACACTGCCTGGTCCATTATATCTAGCCTCTTATTGGCTAACTCTCACATATTAGTTTAACCCATCTCCATTAACGTGTATTGCCACTTGACTGTAGCTTACCGGCATGAGTCTAATCAGCATCCTTCTCAGAGAGGAGAGCCATGACATCTGACTGACTCTGATTTCTTTCTCCCAGCATTCTGTTTGGTCTACTCCACCTATCTAAATTCTGGCCTATCAAAAAGCCAAGGCAATTTCTTTATTTAACCAATGAAAGTAACACATAGACAGAAGATCCTCCTCCACCAATGTAGCCACACCAGAGACAGACACCGGAACATTACCCAGTAAGCCACAGTCAGGTGGCAATACACAGATTAATGGAGATGGGTTAAATTAAGATGTAAGAGTTAGCCAATAAGAAGCTAGAGCAAATAGGCCAAGCAGTGATATAATTAATACAGTTTCTGTGTGATTATTTTGGGAGCCTGGGTGGTCGGGAAACAAGCAGGCAGCCTCCTACTACAGAATGCTACTCAGCTCTAATAATAATACTCTTCTAAAAGACATAGTTTTAATATATCAATAAGAAAATATAAACTTGACCCTGCTAGCTTCCCCGCCAGCCATCCCAGCTTCTCTCCAGAGGGCCTTCGGAGTGGTGAGTTGATTCGGGTCCCCGCGGGCCCAGCGAGGGGGAGCTAGGACTCTCCCCGACCCCATAGACTCCCAGGTCAGCCTGCTCTGCTGGCTCCACCCTGCTAGCTTCCCCGCCAGCCATCCCAGCTTCCATCCAGAGGGCCTTCGGAGTGGTGAGTTGATTCGGGCCCCCGCGGGCCCAGCGAGGGGGAGCTAGGACTCTCCCCGACCCATAGACTCCCAGGTCAGCCTGCTCTGCTGGTTCCACCCTGCTAGCTTCCCCGCCAGCCATCCCAGCTTCTATCCAGAGGGCCTTCGGAGTGGTGAGTTGATTCGGGCCCCCGCGGGCCCAGCGAGGGGGAGCTAGGACTCTCCCCGACCCCATAGACTCCCAGGTCAGCCTGCTCTGCTGGCTCCACCCTGCTAGCTTCCCAGCCAGCTATCCCAGCTTCCATCCAGAGGGCCTTCGGAGTGGTGAGTTGACTCGGGCCCCCGCGGGCCCGGCGAGGGGGAGCTAGGACTCTCCCCGACCCCATATACTCCCAGGTCAGCCTGCTCTGCTGGCTCCACCCTGCTAGCTTCCCCACCAGCCATCCCAGCTTCTATCCAGAGGGCCTTCGGAGTGGTGAGTTGATTCGGGTCCCCGCGGGCCCAGCGAGGGGGAGCTAGGACTCTCCCCGACCCCATAGACTCCCAGGTCAGCCTGCTCTGCTGGCTCCACCCTGCTAGCTTCCCCGCCAGCCATCCCAGTTTCTATCCAGAGGGCCTTCGGAGTGGTGAGTTGATTCGGGCCCACGACAGGGGCCCGGCGAGGGGGAGCTAGGACTCTCCCCGACCCCATAGACTCCCAGGTCAGCCTGCAGTGCTGTTTCTACCCTGCTAGGCTCTCCCACCTGCCATCCCAGCTTCCATCCAGGTACAAATTTCTATATTTCTCCCCTCCCACTGAGCCCATAAAATTTCCCCAGCTCAGCTGCCTTGCACACTGGGCCTGCTCTATAGGGGCATCCCGGAAAGAGGCAGTGCCTGTGGTTCAATACCCTGCTTGGGGAAAGGTAGGCATTCTATCAGTGAACTCCCTGCCCAACAAGGGAACCTGACCCGATACCAGAAGTTCCAATAGAGAGCATTTGATCGAAGAGATGGGCAGACGCCAAGGCAAGACCTCCTCCAACAATCTGAAAAACAACATGAAAATATAAGATCCCAATGACCCTACAACAGAAGGATTTGAACACTCTAACCCAGATGAAGTGGAAAAAAGTGCCATTATGAAAGCAATAGAGTCCCTTAAACAGGATATGAATAACTCCCTTAAGGAACTGGTCGAGAAGTATAGCAAAAAGTTTGAAGAAATGAGTATAGAAATGGATGAGAAATATAACAAAAAGTTTGAAGAAATAAGTAAATCCGTGAGTGATACCCTGAGAAACCAAGAAAAAACAATCAAACAAGTAAAGGAAACAGTCCAAGAATTGAAAACTGAAATGGAGGCAATGAAGAAAACACAAAACGAGAACCGGCTGGATATGGAAAACCTAGGTAAACGAGCGGAGACTACAGAATCAAGCATAACCAATAGAATACAAGAGATAGAAGAACGAATCTCAGATTCTGAAGATACCATAGAGAAAATAAATGCTCTGGTCAGAGAAAACGGCAAATCCAACAAATTCTCTTCACAAAACATTCAGGAAATCTGGGACACAATAAAAAAAACCAAATCTAAGAATAATAGGGATTGAAGAAGGAGAAGAACTGCAGATCGAAGGCCCAGAAAATATATTCAACAAAATTATAGAAGAAAACTTTCCCAACCTAAAGAACGATATTCCTATGAAGGTTCAAGAAGCATACAGAACACCGAATAGACTGGACCAGAAAAAAACATCCCCTCGCCATATAATAATCAAAACACAAAACATAAATATTAAAGAAAAAATTTTAAGAGCTGCAAAGGAAAAAGGTCAAGTAACTTATAAAGGTAAACCTATCAGGCTTACACCGGATTTCTCTATGGAAACCATGAAAGCCAGAAGATCCTGGATAGAGGTACTGCAGAAACTAAGAGACCATGGATGCAAACCCAGACTACTATACCCAGCCAAGCTATTGTTCACTATCAACGGAGAAAACAAAATATTCCAGGATAAAAACAAATTTAAACAATACGTAGCTACTAATCCAGCCTTACAGAGAATATTAGAAGGAAAATCACTACCGAAGGAATCCAACATTCCCAACACGATCTACAATAACTCGAACATCTAGCGACCATTCACAAGCACAAATCAAAGAAGAAAAACAAATACACTCTACTACTTAAAAAAAAAAATGACCGGAGTCAACAACCACTGGTCATTAATATCACTTAATATCAATGGACTCAATTCACCTATAAAGAGGCACAGACTTAGAGATTGGATACGAAAACAGGATCCAACATTCTGCTGTTTACAAGAAACACACCTCAACCACAAAGACAGACACTTACTCAGAGTAAAGGGTTGGGAAAAGGTTTTCCAAGCAAATGGACCTAAGAAACAAGCAGGCGTGGCCATTCTAATATCTAACAAAATCGACTTCAAACTAAAATCAATCAGAAGAAATGGAGATGGACATTTCATACTCATAACTGGAACAATTCATCAGGAGGAAGTCTCAATCCTGAATATCTATGCTCCTAATATAAAGGCACCCACATATGTAAAAGAAACTCTTCTAGAACTCAAGGCGGTCATCAAACCACACACACTAATAGTAGGAGACTTCAACACTCCTCTCTCACCAATGGACAGGTCAATCAGACAGAAACCAAACAGAGAATTGAGAGACCTATTGGAGGTATTGAATCAAATGGACTTAACAGACATCTATAGAACATTCCACCCAAATAGGAAAGAATGTACCTTTTTCTCTGCAGCTCATGGAACCTTCTCGAAAATTGACCACATACTCGGTAACAAAGCAAACTTCCACAGATACAGAAAAATATTAGTAACTACCTGTGTCTTGTCAGATCACCATGGACTAAAATTAGAATTCAACAACAATGCTCCCCCCAGGAAGCCAACAAACTCATGGAAACTGAACAGTCAACTACTAAATCACCCCTGGGTCAAGGAAGAAATAAAGAAAGAAATTAATCTCTTCCTTGAATTTAATGAAAACAAAGACACAACATACTCAAACCTATGGGACACTATGAAAGCAGTGCTAAGAGGAAAGTTCATAGCACTAAGTGCCCAATTAAAGAAAACGGAGAAAGCACACATTGGAGACTTAACAGCACACTTGAAAGATCTAGAAAAAAAAGAAGCTGATTCACCCAGGAGGTCTAGAAGACTGGAAATAATCAAACTGAGGGCTGAAATCAACAAAATAGAAACAGAGAAAACAATTCAAAGAATCAATGAATCAAAAAGCTGGTTCTTGGAGAAAATCAACAAGATTGACAAACCCCTATCCAAATTAATCAAACGGCAGAGAGAGAACATGCAAATTAATAAGATCAGAAATGAAAAGGGGGACATAACCACAGACACAGAGGAAATTCAGAGAATCATTAGATCTTACTATGAAAGTTTATATGCCACAAAGTTGGAAAATGTAAAAGAAATGGACATTTTTTAGATAAATACCATATACCAAAGTTGAACCAAGAACAGGTGAACAATCTAAATAGACCTGTTAGTCGCGAAGAATTAGAAGCTGTTATCAAAAATCTCCCTACCAAAAAAAGCCCAGGACCAGATGGTTTCAATGCAGAATTCTACCAGAACTTCCAGGAAGAGCTAATACCTATACTCCTTAACGTATTCCACAATATAGAAACAGAAGAGTCACTGCCTAACTCCTTTTATGAAGCTACAGTTACCCTAATACCAAAACCACACAAAGACACAACCAAGAAAGAGAATTACAGGCCAATCTCACTCATGAACATCGACGCGAAAATTCTCAATAAAATACTGGCAAACCGAATCCAAGAGCACATTAGAAAAATTATCCATTATGATCAAGTCGGCTTCATTCCAGAGATGCAGGGCTGGTTCAACATACGCAAATCTATCAATGTAATCCATCACATAAATAAACTGAAAGAAAAAAACCATATGATCATCTCACTAGATGCTGAAAAAGCATTTGACAAAATTCAACACCCATTTATGATAAAGGTGTTGGAGAGACTGGGGATACAAGGATCATACCTAAATATAATAAAAGCAATATACACCAAGCCGACAGCTAACATCAAACTGAATGGAGAGAAACTCAAAGCCTTTCCACTAAAATCAGGAACACGACAAGGCTGTCCACTCTCTCCATACCTCTTCAATATAGTGCTTGAAGTTCTAGCAATAGCAATAAGACAACATAAGGGGATCACGGGGATTCGAATTGGAAAGGATGAAGTTAAACTTTCGTTATTTGCTGACGATATGATAGTTTACATAAGCGACCCCAAAAACTCTACCAAAGAACTCCTACAGCTGATAAACACCTTTAGTAACGTGGCAGGATACAAGATCAACTCCAAAAAATCAGTGGCCCTCCTATACACAAAGGATAAAGAAGCAGAGAGGGAAATCAGAGAAGCATCACCTTTCATGATAGCCACAAATAGCATAAAATATCTTGGGGTTACTCTAACCAAGGAAGTGAAAGACCTATTTGACAAAAACTTTAAGTCCTTGAAGAAAGAAATTGAGGAGGATACCAGAAAATGGAAAGACCTCCCCTGCTCTTGGATTGGGAGAATCAACATAGTAAAAATGGCAATTCTACCAAAAGCAATCTATAGATTCAATGCAATTCCCATCAAAATCCCATCAAACTTCTTCACAGACCTTGAGAGAACAATAATCAAGTTTATATGGCAAAACAAAAAACCCAGGATAGCCAAAACAATCTTATACAATAAAAGAACTTCTGGAGGCATTACCATCCCTGACTTCAAACTCTATTATAGAGCTACAGTATTGAAAACAGCTTGGTATTGGCATAAGAAAAGAGAAGTCGACCTATGGAATCGAATAGAAGACCCAGATATTAACCCACAAACTTATGAACACCTAATTTTCGACAAGGGAGCTAAAGGTATACAATGGAAGAAGAAAAGCATCTTTAACAAATGGTGCTGGCATAACTGGATGTCAACCTGTAAAAAAATGAAAGTAGATCCATATCTATCACCATGCACAAAAATCAAGTCCAAATGGATTAAAGACATCAACATTAATCCGTCCACTTTGAACCTGATAGAAGAGAAAGTGGGAAGTAGTCTACAAGATTTAGGCACAGGAGGCCTCTTCCTAAGTAGGACCCCAGCAGCACAGACAATAAGAGAAACAATGAATAAATGGGATCTACTGAAACTGGGAAGCTTCTGTAAAGCAAAGGACACTGTCAGTAGGACAAAAAGGCTGCCTTCTGACTGGGAGAAGATCTTCACCAACCCCTCATCAGACAAAGGTCTGATCTCCAAAATATACAAAGAACTCAAGAAACTAGGCACTAAAACTCTAATTAACCCAATTTAAAAATGGGGTACTGAACTTAACAGAGAATTCACAACAGATGAACTTCGAATGGCCAGAAGACACTTAAGGTCATGCTCAACCTCCTTAGCGATCAGGGAAATGCAAATCAAAACCCCTTTGAGATACCATCTTACACCTGTCAGAATAGCTAAAGTCAAAAACACCAACGATAGCCTATGCTGGAGAGGATGTGGGGTGAGGGGAACACTCATCCATTGTTGGTGGGAATGCAAACTCGTGCAGCCACTGTGGAAATCAGTGTGGCAGTTTCTCAGGAAACTGGGAGTCAACCTCCCTCAGGACCCAGCAATACCACTCTTGGGAATATACCCTAAAGATTCCCTAACATACTACAAAAGCATTTGTTCAACTATGTTCATAGCTGCACTATTTGTAATAGCCAGAACCTGGAAACAACCTAGATGCCCCTCAATAGAAGAATGGTTAAAAAAGGTGTGGAACATATATACATTAGAGTTTTACTCGGCGGTTAAAAACAATGACATCTTGAATTTTGCATGCAAATGGATGGAAATAGAAAACGCTTTACTGAGTGAGGTAAGCCAGACCCAAAAAGAGGAACACGGTATGTATTCACTCATAAGTGGATTCTAACCATAATTAAAGGTCTTTGAGCCTATTATTCGTGATTCTAGAGAAGCTAAATAAGAAGATGAACCTGATGAAGATTATTTAGCTATCCACCAGGAGGTAGGAAATAGACAAGAGTCCCAGGTAACCTCGGGTGCATGGGGGGGGGGGTGGGAGGGTCGATGGAGGGGGAGAGGGCTAGAGAGAAGGGAGTAGGGGAGGAACGGGGAAAGCTTGGTGGCCGGGGATGGGGGGGGGAGGGAGGTAGGATGAATATGGGATCAGGGAACAATATATTTCAACTAAGGGAGCCATTTTAGGGTTTACAGGAGACTTGATTATATATGGGATCCCAGGTCCAAGGAGAAATCCCCCAGATTGCTCTCTGGACAGAGGAGAGGGTGCCTGAATCGGCCGTGGCCCATGACCATACTGATGTATATTTTGCTTATCACCATAGATCCTTCGTCTGGCGAAGGACGGCTATGCAGTCGGAGGCCCACATTGGAGCAACGGATTGAGCCCCCCGAGGTCCGGAGGGGGAGCGGAAGGAGGAGGAACATGAAAGACGAAATCAGTACTGCGAGGGATGCTATCACCCACTGATACAAGGGAACGAATCTGATGAGAATTTACCAGGGCCAGTCGGACTGGGACTGAACGAGGACGTGATCTAGCCAGATTCTCGGAATTTGGCCGGATTCTCTGACTGTGGCTGGCCCGGGGTCTTTCTGAAAAGCCATTGACTATGACACTGGGACCTGTTTCCTCTGCATATGCTGGATTTTGGGGATCCAGTCTGTTTGGACGCTCGCCTTCCTGGACCTGGAGGGAGGGGGAGGGAGCTGGAGCTTCCCACAGGGCAGGAAACCCTGACTGCCCTGGGGGACGGAGGGGAAGGAGGGGGGGATTGGGGGGAGTGGGAGGGTGTTGGGAGGGGGGGCGGAAATGGAAACTTTTATAATTTAATAAAATTTACTAAAAAAAAAAGAAAGAAAATATAAACTTTAAAATTCTACTAATGCATTTGTTTTACTCCTTCCTTCACCTAATTTTCTACTAAAGCAAAAATATAACAGAACATTTTATACTATATCTTTGTTATTGAATCATGAGAAAACTCAACTGTTGAAAATAGTGAACACTCCAATATGCATTGCCACATTCTCCCCAGAAGCTTAGAAATGCTTTATTGGTCCTTCTACCTCTACAATTTATTATGACTACACAAACACATCATGGTAGCCTTCAAAGTTTGCAGTCCAAGATGATTTGAAAACAGGAAAGAAAAAAATGTGTCATAATCTGAGAAAAGGCAAAAGAATGGATGTGGTTGTTGTTTCATACTAATGTACTTTCTTGTAATCCTACTTGACCCTTCTGTGACTTCTTTGGTAACTAAACACAACTGCCACAACTATTATAATCCACAACTGACAAAACTGCAGAACTCATATCTAACTTAACAATCTGATTTTAACAGGCTTTTCCATTGATGATGCAGCTCTATTTCTCAAATGTTCTTATAACCAGCTGTTTTATCTTCAGACATGAGTTAAATAAAACATTGATGCATACAAATTAATGCTTTCAGAATTATTTCTATACTAGAAATAAAAATATGAACAATGAATGATAATTTAAAAATAGAGAAGATATGAATTTATAAGAGATAAGAGTTTAAAGGAGGACCTGGGAGGAAGTAGGGAGTGTGGGATGAATATGATCAAAATACATTGTATTGAATGCATGGATGAAATTCTCAGAAAAATAGTAAAAATATTATGTATAAAAGCAAATAAAGACATTCAATAGTAGAGAGGACACTAGAAAAACCAATTTATATATTGTAACACCAAACTAAATTGAACCCAGAATAAAAAGGTGCAATTGGTCCATTTTATCAGACCACCAGCTCCCCAATAATGACATAGAGAGACTTCAAATTAATATGAAAGCTGGCCTTACCTTAGGCTTAATTTGTAGCAAACTTTCTTGCCAGAGTATCTTATGTGGGACTGCCAGCTCCCTAATAACACAGAAACTTAATATTAATTATTAAAGCTTGACCTTAGCTTAGGCTTTTTCCAACTAGCTCCTATAACTTAAATTAATCTGTCTCTGTTATTCTACATTCTGCCACATAGCTTGGTTATCTCTGTTATGTACCATATATTCAACTTCTTCAGAGTCTCTGAAATCTGCATGCCTAGATTCCTACTTCTCTTCCTCTCTCTCCCATATATCCTCTCCTGCCTAGCTATTGGCCATTCAGTTCTATACAAATCAATCAGAAGGTAACTTAAACAAAAACACATCTTTATGGTGAACACAAATATTCTGCAATATTTTCCCCCTTTTGTCTGAATAAAAAGGAAAAGGTTTAACTTTAACATAGTAAAACTATATATAATAAGAACAATTATCAGGTAAGAATTACATTTACAATATCCAGTCCATTTGTATTTGGCAATTTCAGAGAAAATACTCTATTATTTATACTATCTTTATAAGTTCAAAGTTTTATTCAAAACTACTTTCTACTTGTATTACCATCCTAAAAATGTCATTTTAAACCTAAAAACATTTTCATAAATAAACAAGCATTTATGTCTTTCAGCTTTATACACTTTACATCACTTTTGTTTCTTTTACAAATTTGATAACAAGGAAAACTATAGCTATAACTATAAAGTCTCCAATCCCATCAAATATCCAAGAAGGAATAATTTACCAGAGTAAACTGGAAGTACATGATGGAGGAGGGTTATCTGTCTATTGTGTTATTTTCATTGGTCAATAAAGAGACTGCCTTGGCCCCTTGATAGGACAGAAAATTAGGTAGGCGGAGTAAACAGAACAGAATGCTGGGAAGAGGGCTATGAGGCAGAAGCCATGGAGCCAGCCACCAGGTCAGACATGCTGAATCTTTTCCGGTAAGCCACTACCTCGTGGTGCTACCACGAGATTATTAGAAATGGGTTAATATCAAGATATGAGAGTTAGTCAGTAACTAACTCTCTAGAGATAATGGGCCAGGCAGTGTTTAAATGAATATAACTTGTGTGTTATTATTTCTGGGGCTAAGCTAGCTGTGCGGGAGCCAGGCAGGATGAAAAGCAGGCCTTCCCGCAGCCCCTCACTACAGATGGCGCCAACGTGGATAACTGAATCCACAGAAAGCTTGAGAAAGTTTGGGAAAGAATAGAGTGAAGCATGTTTTCTTGGTGGCAGCAATTTCTCGGGTCTGCTCTGCTTGCTAGAGGCAAGCAATGCTCTCATTTAAGAGAGGCTTCCTGACTCAGCTTTAGCTGCAAAACTTTGTAGCTCATTAAGAGGTCCTGCCGCGAAACACTTAAATGGTATTGATCAAAAGCTGAACGCATGCTTTTCGGTTTTCAGTCGTAGCAGGAAAAACGCTGCGCTGTTTTAAAATGCCGGTTTTCTGGGCCGTCCTGCCAGGGCAAACTCTGACTCTTTCAGGCAGGCAGTCCGACTGAGTGTGGTCTGTGAGCAGAATGCTGCAGCTTGCTTGCTGGCAAGGACCTTGAAACGCCATAGAGTTGTGGCAGTGAACACAGCTCTGGCTGGTATCTCAGCCGTGAGGCTGGAAAGCTAAAAAATGAGCTGGATCTAGCCGTCAAAGCCACAGCTCTCCATATTGATTAGTAAATTAAAGGCTTATGAAGTCAGAAAAAGAGAGATATACAGTAAAGAGAGATTCAAAGATGAAAAAAAACTCTAAATGGTTTACTATGTGTTAAAAATACATGCAGGTTAAAGGTTAAAGTTCTTAGGGTAAAAAGGGAAGAAAGAGAGTAGTAGAACACACCTTTAATCCCAATGCCAGGGAGGCAGAGGTACTTTGACCTCTGAGACTTTAAGGGACAGAGGTAGTTGACCTCTGTGACTTCAAGGTGTGGTAGCAACACCTTTAATCCCAATGCCTAGGAGGCAGAGACAGAAGCATCTCTGAGTTCAAGGTGTGGTAGCACACGCCTTTAATCCCAGCACTTGGGAGGCAGAGACAAGTGGATCTCTGTGAGTTCAAGGACAGCCTGGTCTACAGAGTTATTCCAGGACAAAGATATATACAGAGACCCTGTCTCAAAAAGCCAAAAGTTAAAAGTAAAAATAAAAGAAATAGAGGTTGAAATAAAGCTGCATAAAGATGGAAAATACACAGAGAATCTTGATACTGTATGCTATTATGCTCTCTTTGAATTGTTTGAATGCTGAGGAAGGGACAACAGCTGCTAAAATATATTTGTTTATAAATGCTGCTGAACTAATCCAAAATAGATATGTTGAAAATACCTTGACTTCAGAATTTTGTTCTAAGAATATGATGCTTTGGAAAGGAGGTCCTTCTTTTGTTTTCACAGAGGATGAGACCCTGTGGAT
Organism: Myodes glareolus; assembly: GCF_982192425.1. Classification (NCBI taxonomy): domain Eukaryota; kingdom Metazoa; phylum Chordata; class Mammalia; order Rodentia; family Cricetidae; genus Myodes; species Myodes glareolus. Next base: position 955,928 of record NC_142053.1, read on the forward strand.
TGCTTCTATCCAAATATGGTATGATAGACCACGTCCTCCTGAAAGATTGCTGTGAACACCCTCAAGAAATTACTTCACTCAACTGCCAACTGAGATGAACCTGGCAGGCAGGTTTTACCATGAAAGACCTGATTAACAGCGCCCCTATACAGCAGGAAGAAGTTTGGAGAGAAATAATTACGTCCATATTCCCAAATATTGTTTATAAATGTTCTTTTATGTTTAAAGGGGGATAGGATATAGATATGAATAATTTCATTGGTATGGATTTTAAGGTCAATTTTGTTATATGTGTATATATTTCTGATTTTGATTGTGTAGTTCATTTTAAAATGCAATGTATAATTAAAAATATAGGTTGTTAATGGATGATCATTGATAATAGTCAAGCTTGTAGTAATGTTAGTTTGATTTTCTAGATGTGCATAGATATATTTCAGAGAGACTTTCTTCATATCTTTCTTTTTTTTTGAAAGTAAATTTTATTAAATTATAAAAGTTTCCATTTCCGCCCCTCTTCCCAACACCCTCCCACTCCCCCCACTCCCTCTCCTCCTCCCTCTTCGTCCCTTAGGGCAGTCAGGGTTTCCTGCCCTGTGGGAAGTTCAAGTTCCTCCCCCCTCCCTCCAGGTCCAGGAAGGTGAGTATCCAAACAGACTGGATCCCCAAAATCCAGAATATGCAGAGGAAACAGGTCCCAGTATCATAGTCAATGGCTTTTCAGAAAGACTTCGGGCCAGCCACATTCAGAGAATCTGGCCAAATTCCGAGAATCTGGTTAGATCACGTCCTCGTTCAGTCCCAGTCCAACTGGCCTTGGTAAACTCTCATTAGATCCGTTTCCTTGTATCAGTGGATGATAGCATCCCTCGCAGTACTGATTTCGTTTTTCATGTTCTTCCTCATTCTGCTCCTCATTTGGACCTCGGGGGGCTCAGTCCGGTGCTCCAATGTGGGTCTCCGACTTTATCGCTGTCCTTAGCCAGATGAAGGATCTATGATGATAAGCAAAATATACATCAGTATGGTTATGGGCCACGGCCGATTCAGGCACCCTCTCCTCTGTCCAGAGAACAATCTGGGGGATCTCTCCTTGGACCTGGGATCCCATATATAATCAAGTCTCCTGTAAACCCTAAAATGACTCCCTTAGTTGAAATATATTGTTCCCTGATCCCATATTCATCCTTCCTCCCTCCCCCTCCCATCCCAGGCCACCGAGCTTTCCCCATTCCTCCCCTACTCCCTTCTCTCTAACCCTCTCCCCTTCCATCAACCCTCCCACCCCCCCATGCACCCGAGGTTACCTGGGACTCTTGTCTATTTCCTACCTCCTGGTGGATAGCTAAATAATCTTCATCAGGTTCATCTTCTTATTTAGCTTCTCTAGGATCACGAATAATAGGCTCAAAGACCTTTAATTATGGTTAGAATCCACTTATGAGTGAATACATACCGTGTTCCTCTTTTTGGGTCTGGCTTACCTCACTCAGTAAAGCGTTTTCTATTTCCATCCATTTGCATGCAAAATTCAAGATGTCATTGTTTTTTACCGCTGAGTAAAACTCTAATGTGTATATGTTCCACACCTTTTTTAACCATTCTTCTATTGAGGGGCACCTAGGCTGTTTCCAGGTTCTGGCTATTACAAATAGTGCTGCTATGAACATAGTAGAACAAATGCTTTTGTAGTATATTAGGGAACCTCTAGGGCATATTCCCAAGAGTGGAATTGCTGGGTCCTGAGGGAGGTTGACTCCCAGTTTCCTGAGAAACCGCCACACTGATTTCCACAGTGGCTGCACAAGTTTGCATTCCCACCAACAATGGATGAGTGTTCCCCTCACCCCACATCCTCTCCAGCATAGGCTATCGTTGGTGTTTTTGACTTTAGCTATTCTGACAGGTGTAAGATGGTATCTCAAAGGGGTTTTGATTTGCATTTCCCTGATCGCTAAGGAGGTTGAGCATGACCTTAAGTGTCTTCTGGCCATTCGAAGTTCATCTGTTGTGAATTCTCTGTTAAGTTCAGTACCCCATTTTTTAATTGGGTTAATTAGAGTTTTAGTGCCTAGTTTCTTGAGTTCTTTGTATATTTTGGAGATCAGACCTTTGTCTGATGAGGGGTTGGTGAAGATCTTCTCCCAGTCAGAAGGCAGCCTTTTTGTCCTACTGACAGTGTCCTTTGCTTTACAGAAGCTTCTCAGTTTCAGTAGATCCCATTTATTCATTGTTTCTCTTATTGTCTGTGCTGCTGGGGTCCTACTTAGGAAGAGGCCTCCTGTGCCTATATCTTGTAGACTACTTCCCACTTTCTCTTCTATCAGGTTCAAAGTGGACGGATTAATGTTGATGTCTTTAATCCATTTGGACTTGATTTTTGTGCATGGTGATAGATATGGATCTACTTTCATTTTTTTACAGGTTGACATCCAGTTATGCCAGCACCATTTGTTAAAGATGCTTTCCTTCTTCCATTGTATACCTTTAGCTCCCTTGTCAAAAATTAGGTGTTCATAAGTTTGTGGGTTAATATCTGGGTCTTCTATTCGATTCCATAGGTCAACTTCTCTGTTCTTATGCCAGTACCAAGCTGTTTTCAATACTGTAGCTCTATAATAGAGTTTGAAGTCAGGGATGGTAATGCCTCCAGAAGTTCTTTTATTGTATAAGATTGTTTTGGCTATCCTGGGTTTTTTGTTTTGCCATATAAACTTGATTATTGTTCTCTCAAGGTCTGTGAAGAAGTTTGATGGGATTTTGATGGGGATTGCATTGAATCTATAGATTGCTTTTGGTAGAATTGCCATTTTTACTATGTTGATTCTCCCAATCCAAGAGCAGGGGAGGTCTTTCCATTTTCTGGTATCCTCCTCAATTTCTTTCTTCAAAGACTTAACGTTCTTGTCAAATAGGTCTTTCACTTCCTTGGTTAGAGTAACCCCAAGATATTTTATGCTATTTGTGGCTATCGTGAAAGGTGATGTTTCTCTGATTTCCCTCTCTGCTTCTTTATCCTTTGTGTATAGGAGGGCCACTGATTTTTTGGAGTTGATCTTGTATCCTGCCACGTTACTAAAGGTGTTTATCAGCTGTAGGAGTTCTTTGGTAGAGTTTTTGGGGTCACTTATGTACACTATCATATCGTCAGCAAATAACGAAAGTTTAACTTCATCCTTTCCAATACGAATCCCCTTGATCTCCTTATGTTGTCTTATTGCTATTGCTAGAACTTCAAGCACTATATTGAAGAGGTATGGAGAGAGTGGACAGCCTTGTTGCGTTCCTGATTTTAGTGGAAAGGCTTTGAGTTTCTCTCCATTCAGTTTGATGTTAGATGTCGGCTTGCTGTATATTGCTTTTATTATATTTAGGTATGATCCTTGTATCCCCAGTCTCTCCAACACCTTTATCATAAATGGGTGTTGAATTTTGTCAAATGCTTTTTCAGCATCCAATGAAATGATCATATGGTTTTTTTCTTTCAGTTTATTTATATGATGGATTACATTGATAGATTTGCGTATGTTGAACCAGCCCTGCATCTCTGGAATGAAGCCAACTTGATCATAATGGATAATTTTTCTAATGTGCTCTTGGATTTGGTTTGCCAGTATTTTATTGAGAATTTTCGCGTCGATGTTCATGAGTGAGATTGGCCTGTAATTCTCTTTCTTGGTTGTGTCTTTGTGTGGTTTTGGTATTAGGGTAACTGTAGCTTCATAAAAGGAGTTAGGCAGTGACTCTTCTGTTTCTATATTGTGGAATACGTTAAGGAGTATAGGTATTAGCTCTTCCTGGAAGTTCTGGTAGAATTCTGCATTGAAACCATCTGGTCCTGGGCTTTTTTTGGTAGGGAGATTTTTGATAACAGCTTCTAATTCTTCGCGACTAACAGGTCTATTTAGATTGTTCACCTGTTCTTGGTTAAACTTTGGTATATGGTACTTGTCTAAAAAAATGTCCATTTCTTTTACATTTTCCAACTTTGTGGCATATAAACTTTCATAGTAAGATCTAATGATTCTCTGAATTTCCTCTGTGTCTGTGGTTATGTCCCCCTTTTCATTTCTGATCTTATTAATTTGCATGTTCTCTCTCTGCCGTTTGATTAATTTGGATAGGGGTTTGTCAATCTTGTTGATTTTCTCCAAGAACCAGCTTTTTGATTCATTGATTCTTTGAATTGTTTTCTCTGTTTCTATTTTGTTGATTTCAGCCCTCAGTTTGATTATTTCCAGTCTTCTAGACCTCCTGGGTGAATCAGCTTCTTTTTTTTCTAGATCTTTCAAGTGTGCTGTTAAGTCTCCAATGTGTGCTTTCTCCACTTTCTTTAATTGGGCACTTAGTGCTATGAACTTTCTTCTTAGCACTGCTTTCATAGTGTCCCATAGGTTTGAGTATGTTGTGTCTTTGTTTTCATTAAATTCAAGGAAGAGATTAATTTCTTTCTTTATTTCTTCCTTGATCCAGGGGTGATTTAGTAGTTGACTGTTCAGTTTCCATGAGTTTGTTGGCTTCCTGGGGGAAGCATTGTTGTTGAATTCTAATTTTAGTCCATGGTGATCTGACAAGACACAGGTAGTTACTAATATTTTTCTGTATCTGTGGAAGTTTGCTTTGTTACCAAGTATGTGGTCAATTTTCGAGAAGGTTCCATGAGCTGCAGAGAAAAAGGTATATTCTTTCCTATTTGGGTGGAGTGTTCTATAGATGTCTGTTAAGTCCATTTGATTCAATACCTCCAATAAATCTCTCAATTCTCTGTTTGGTTTCTGTCTGATTGACCTGTCCATTGGTGAGAGAGGAGTGTTGAAGTCTCCTACTATTAGTGTGTGTGGTTTGATGACTGCCTTGAGTTCTAGAAGAGTTTCTTTTACATATGTGGGTGCCTTTATATTGGGAGCATAGATATTCAGGATTGAGACTTCCTCCTGATGAATTGTTCCAGTTATGAGTATGAAATGTCCATCTCCATTTCTTCTGATTGATTTTAGTTTGAAGTCGATTTTGTTGGAAATTAGAATGACGACACCTCTTTGTTTCTTAGGTCCATTTGTTTGGAAAACCTTTTCCCAACCCTTTACTCTGAGTAGGTGTCTGTCTTTGTGGTTGAGGTGTGTTTCCTGTAAACAGCAGAATGTTGGATCCTGTTTTCGTATCCAATCTCTAAGTCTGTGCCTCTTTATAGGTGAATTGAGTCCATTGATATTAAGTGATATTAATGACCAGTGGTTTTTGACTCCGGTCATTTTTTTTTTTAGGTAGTAGAGTGTATGTGTTTTTCTTCTTTGATTTGTGCTTGTGAATGGTCGCTAGATGTTCGAGTTATTGTAGGCCGTGTTGGGAATGTTGGATTCCTTCGGTAGTGATTTTCCTTCTAATATTCTCTGTAAGACTGGATTAGTAGCTACGTATTGTTTAAATTTGTTTTTATCCTGGAATATTTTGTTTTCTCCGTTGATAGTGAACAATAGCTTGGCTGGGTATAGTAGTCTGGGTTTGCATCCATGGTCTCTTAGTTTCTGCAGTACCTCTATCCAGGATCTTCTGGCTTTCATGGTTTCCATAGAGAAATCTGGTGTAAGCCTGATAGGTTTACCTTTATAAGTTACTTGACCTTTTTCCTTTGCAGCTCTTAAAATTTTTTCTTTAATATTTATGTTTTGTGTTTTGATTATTATATGGCGAGGGGATGTTTTTTTCTGGTCCAGTCTATTCGGTGTTCTGTATGCTTCTTGAACCTTCATAGGAATATCGTTCTTTAGGTTGGGAAAGTTTTCTTCTATAATTTTGTTGAATATATTTTCTGGGCCTTTGATCTGCAGTTCTTCTCCTTCTTCAATCCCTATTATTCTTAGATTTGGTTTTTTTATTGTGTCCCAGATTTCCTGAATGTTTTGTGAAGAGAATTTGTTGGATTTGCCGTTTTCTCTGACCAGAGCATTTATTTTCTCTATGGTATCTTCAGATTCTGAGATTCATTCTTCTATCTCTTGTATTCTATTGGTTATGCTTGATTCTGTAGTCTCCGTTCGTTTACCTAGGTTTTCCATATCCAGCCGGTTCTCGTTTTGTGTTTTCTTCATTGCCTCCATTTCAGTTTTCAATTCTTGCACTGTTTCCTTTACTTGTTTGATTGTTTTTTCTTTGTTTCTCAGGGTCTCATTCACGGATTTACTTATTTCTTCAAACTTTTTGTTATATTTCTCATCTATTTCTATACTCATTTCTTCAAACTTTTTGTTATATTTCTCATCCAATTCTTTAAGGGAGTTATTCATATCCTGTTTAAGTGACTCTATTGCTTTCATAATGGCACTTTTTTCCACTTCTTCTGGGTTAAGGTGTTCAAGCCCTTCTGTTGTAGGGTCCTTGGGATCTGGTGTTTTCATGTTGTTTTTCAGATTGTTGGATGAGGTCTTGCCTTGGCGTCTGCCCATCTCTTACTTCAAATGTTCTCTATTGGAACTTCTGTTACCGGGTCAGGTTCCCTTCTTATGCAGGGACTTCACTGACAGAATGCCCACCTTTCCTCAGGCAGGCTATTGAAGCACAGGCACTCCCTCTTTCCTGGATGCGCTTACAATGCAGGCTCAGCTTGCAAGGCTGCTGAGCTGGGTAAAATTTTATGGCCCCAGGGGGAAGGGAGAAATATAGGAATTCGTACCTGGATGGGAGCTGGGATGGCAGGCGGGAGGGGGTAGCCAGCACTTCAGGGCGACCTGGGCGACTGTGGGTTCGGGGAATGCCAAAGCTCTTCCTCACCAGGACCCTGTCAAGGCCCCAAGCAAACTCACCCTTCCGATGGCCCTCTGCTAGAAGTCAAGGCCCCTGCTGCTCAGGAATGTGGCTGAGCTGGCACCTGGTCCACCTGTCCTCAGGGAGGCCTTTAAGACCCAGGAACTGCCTCGAGCCGAGCTGCGCCTACAGCCCAGGCCCAGCTTGCAAGGCAGCTGAGCTGGGGAAATTTTATGGCCCCAGGGGGAAGGGAGAAATATAGGAATTCGTACCTGGATGGGAGCTAGGATGGCAGGCGGGAGGGGGTAGCCAGCACTGCAGGGCGACCTGGGCGTCTATGGGGTCGGGGAACACCCATGCTCCTCCTCACCGGGACCCTGCCACGGCCCAAAGCAAACTCACCCCACCGATGGTCCTCTGCTAGAAGTCAGGGCCTCTGCTGAATCTCTTCATATCTTTCAAAGACTACAGAACATGGCATTTAATATTTTAATAACTTAGGACAATGAGACACATCTGCTTCTGGCAGCACCAATCTACTTCAAGAGGAAGATGGGCATCGAAGAGGCTCCTTATGGAGTTTGATAGCCATTTTGGGCAAGAAACTTCTCTTGCCTGGACTGTTGTATAAACTGGACACAGAGAACCCGCAGAGAGAGGACTGCTGAACTTGCCTAAAGGTGAGATGATCTTTCGGGGTTCCTGATTCATGAAAGAGTCTGCGAGACATTCTGCAGGACACAGCAGATAGTGACTGAACTGCCTTTGAAATTTCCTGCTTCATGGAAATGTCTCTGGATATTATGGGCCTGAAGGTCGAAGATGGGTGCCCCAACAATACAGAGGAACTTTGGGTGACTGTCCAGGCAGCGAGATGTCTCTGTCATTTCTAGAGTTTTGGAAGTTGCTTACTTCTTGTTTACTTAGATAATATTATATCCTTCTGGAGTCTTTGATGGAGTTGAAGAATGGATAGTCATAGTTATAGTTTTCCATTATTATGATAAAGATATAGTTATAAATATTGTGACTGTAATTCTTGCTTGATAACTGTTTTGTTATATGTAATTTTACTATGTTAAAATGAACGCCTTTCTTTTTTGTTTAAACAGAAAAAGGGAAAATGATGGAGGAGGGTTATCTGTCTATTGTGTTATTTTCATTGGTCAATAAAGAGACTGCCTTGGCCCCTTGATAGGACAGAAAATTAGGTAGGCGGAGTAAACAGAACAGAATGCTGGGAAGAGGGCTATGAGGCAGAAGCCATGGAGCCAGCCACCAGGTCAGACATGCTGAATCTTTTCTGGTAAGCCACTACCTCGTGGTGCTACCACGAGATTATTAGAAATGGGTTAATATCAAGATATGAGAGTTAGTCAGTAACTAACTCTCTAGAGATAATGGGCCAGGCAGTGTTTAAATGAATATAACTTGTGTGTTATTATTTCTGGGGCTAAGCTAGCTGTGCGGGAGCCAGGCAGGATGAAAAGCAGGCCTGCCCCCAGCCCCTCACTACAAGTACAGAGCAAACAACTTCCAAAACTAAAGAAATGACAGAGACAGCTAGCTGTCTGGACAGTCATCCAAGATTCCTCTGCAATTTTGGAGTATCCATATTCACCCTACAAGCCTAAAATATCTGACAGACATTTCTGCGAAGCAGGAATTTTTGAAGGACAGTCTTACCTTGTCTTGGCAATATTTGACAGTCACTTTCTTTTGCATCCTGCTTGTCCAATTTGGACAGCATACTGTCAGCAGTAAAAGACATGGGAGTTTCCTTGCCCGGATGTTAGCTTTACCACAATAAAAGCAAACTCCATAAGGAGGTTCTTCAATGTCTATCATCATTTTTGAAGTAAATTGATACTACCAGGAGCAGACGTGTTTCACTGTCATAAAAAGCCTTCTGTTATTAAAGCATTTTAAATGACATATTCTGTAGGTCTTTGAAGTGTTTGAACACTGTCTATTTAAAGTACATCTCTATTTGACTTTGAAAGCATACCTAATATGACTACAATTTTGATTGTTATAAATGACTAATAACCCACATTTCTTAGTTATCCTAAACAATGTATAATAATAGTCTTTAAGGAATAGAACTTTACACTACATTTAAAAATGAGCTGCATAGGTACATTACCTTGAACAAGAGTATAAACCTATATACAGTATGTTAAAAACAAAAATAATCTTTAATTTGTATCACTATACAAAAAATCATACCAATGTAAAAATTGGAGATTATTAGTTGGTCTTTTTCTCGTTTAAAGGTAGATTCAATAATAAACCCTTTTATTCTATCATTTCTATATCCTACTTTCAGAAAGAACTCCTTGAATCCAACCTGTCTTCTTTAGTTTTTTCCTGACTATGACCAATAACAATTTGTAACCAATCCACTAAATAATGACAAACATCCTCCAAACTACCATAAACCACACAACCCAACTTTTGGGAATGTGAGTATCATGTTCTCAAGACTGCTTCCTGTTGTCTGGGGGACCCTGAGAAAATTTGGATAATGATAAAATTTTGGGAGAACTACATATATTATTTTTTTGTTTAGTCTCTGTGTGATAGAAAAGTACAGAACTTTTCTGAAGTTTTGGCTGGATAGTCTATACAGCTGGATCATCTCAACTAGCAGCTTTAAAGTTATTCTGGATGTGAATTTTGAGGAAACTGCAACAGAGACATTCAGAGAGGCTGGATCCCCTGGGCTATTTGTCTTTATTTGTGTTTGATCCTTTTTTTCTAAAATCAAATAAATGTATAAAAGTAACATATTTATCTGTATTAACACAAGTATGGAATGTGTGGTGTGTACAAGTCAGCTAAAGATTATTTTCTGTTCTATGTTTGAGCAGATAAAAGGCATTTGGAAACTTTCTTAGTTTGTTTGGATTGTACGAACAAGCTTCAATTCATGCCATATGAAAGGATGGCATATAATAATAAGTCATGAGGACTCTGGAGCCAAAGATATTTAATGTGTCTCATCCAGTCTCAGTGTTGTTTCTATTGTAGAGAGATCAGCATGTCACATGTCCAGTAATTTTTTTTTATTCATTTCTGTAGCCAAGATCCTCAGGATGTCTAGTCCAATCAAATCTGATCTTAATTAATTAATTTTGAAGTATCCACAATACTTTGTTTCTTATGGAAATAAAGAAATAACCTCTCCTCCAATGTAACATATTTCCTTACTCCCATTCTGGAGTTAAGACAACCTTAAAATATATATGCTGGTTCAATTCAACAACCTTTTCTACAATCTAATCTATATCAGCAGTTGTTTTTTCTCTTTATCATTTCAAATTTTCAAAGCTAACAAAACATCATATAGGATACAAATGTCCTGTGTATTTCCCATTTATATGTGGATTTTTCCTTTTATATTACTATATTTTTTTCTAAAGACTTTATTTTTATACTATTTTTCTATGGCTGTCTATGCCAATTTTTTCTTTTTTCTTCAGCATTTAAGCACTTTTTAAAGCATAATCTACCTGTTCAGAAATTTTTCTCAGTCTTGACTGGATTTTACTGCATGCTTGCAGCATTCTCTGACCACAGGAGATAAATCTTAAATGGTCCTGCCACTTGCTGCAAGGTTAGGCAAGGTTTAGCAAATGACCCTAGTGCCTGGCTATACCCCCTTCAGGTTCTCAGGCAGTGGAAAGAACTACTTGCAACTGTTCCAGTCATACCTAACCATCCCAATAGCACCTGGCTCTTGGAAATTGTTGTGTCTGTGAGACAGGCACTTCTATCTAGTCTCCCACTGTAACATGAAAAGGCCTGGTTGTTGGGGTTTATGTCCTGCCCAGTTCCCCACAGCCAGCAAGCCCCAAAGAAAATCACACAGAGACCTCCATAAGTTATAAAACTGATTGGCCCATTAGCTCAGGCTACTTATTAGCTCTTGTAGCTTATATTAACCCATTATTATGATCTATGTTAGCCACATGACTCGTTATCTTTCTCAGCAGGGCAGCTCACATCTTGCTTCTTCAGTGATCTGGGAAGGAATGCAGAGGGAGCTTCCTGCTTCACAGACTACTCTTGTTCTCATCGCCCCACCTCTACTTCCTGTTTGGTTAACCCACCTATACTCCCTGCCTGGCCAATCAGCATTTATTTAAAACATGATTGACAGAATACAGACAATTCTCTTGCACCATCCCACCCTAGTAGCATAGGCTGCTCAAGTGCTCAGCTGTAATAAAGGGGTCTCTTAAAAGAGCCACACCTTTATACTCCACAAGCAGAGCCTACTCAAGTAGCTCCCCAATATTGGCATGGAGATTTCTTATTAACATGAAAGATTGGCCCTAACTTATGCTCATTCCCAACTAGCTCTAATAACTTTTTTGTTCTGCCATCTACATTTTTTACCTCTCTTCCATTCTGTATGCCTGACTTGCTCCATGTCTCTCTAGTGTGCTCTTTGTGCCTAGATTTATTATCTCTTCTTTCTTCCTAGAAATTTTGCCTATCTTCTCCTGCCTAGCTAATGTCTATTCAGCTCTTTATTAAATCAGTCAGATGGCTTAGGCAGGTGAGGCAAAACATAGACACACATTCATGCAGTATAAACAAATATTTGTTGGTGTACAAAATAGTTCCATGATAGTCTGAAATGTGTTGAAAGGAGGCCATTTGTTTGTCCCAGCCACCCAGAACTGAAATAATTACACAGAAACTGTATTAATTAAATCACTGCTTGGTCTATTAGCTCTAGCTTCTTATTGGCTAACTATTACATATTAATTTAAACAATTTCTATTCATCTGTGTATCACCATGTGACTCTGACTTACCAGCTAATGTTCCGAACAGCATCTATCTCTGACATCCATGGCATCCCTCTCTGACTCCGCCTTCTTTCTCCCAGCATTCAGCCTAGCTTTCCCTGCCTACCTAAGTTCTGCCTTGGTATAGGTCCAAAGCAGTTTCTTTATTCATTAATGCTAATCACAGCATACAGAGGGGACTCTCACATCAAAAATGGAGTATAACAAAGGTTTTTTATCTGGGAATAAACTCACAGAAAGAGTATCAATCTTCAGTCCTCTGTGTGTGCTGAAAATGGAACCAAATACAGCAGCCAAAAGGACTGTGCACACTTTTCGTCTGCATTTATAGCACATGAGACCACACCCAGAGTGGACTGATATCTTAAAGGCTATTGGCTGAAGGAGTTCCCAGAGCACCTCCCCTTTTGTCTAAATAAGAGAATTCTAATCTTAATATAAAACTATATATAATAAGAACAAATATTGTCTGTTGTCCTGGAAAAAGAAGAGGCAAAAACATATATAAAAATTAGGATTACAACCAGCATGAACAACATCAAGCAAAAAAAACCATATGCTAAATGTTTCAATATTGATCCTACCCTAGGAGTCTAAGTCTTATATTAAAAATGGCTTGGCTAAGTCATGAGAGAAAAATAACTATGACTATCTAGTTTTCAACCCATCAAAGACCTAAGAAGGGAAATAATATTACTTGAGTAAACAGGAAGCGCAATCAAGCAACTTCCAAATGGTGCAAGAAATGACAGAGACAGCTAGCAAACTGGACATTCACCCAAAGTCTCATTTGCAATGCCGGGGCAACCAACTTTGGCTAAGGCCTAGGGTAACTGACAGACCATTTTCAGAGGGCAGGAAAAATTTCAAAACTGTCTTACCCTTTCTTGGCAGGATTTGGCCGTCTTTTTGCTTGTATCCTGCCTGTCCAGTATGAACATTATGCATTTGGTTAGTGGTCTAATGTGGGATCCCTTTCTGTATGCTGTGAATGTTTTATTATCATTGGTTAATAAATAAAGATGCTTTGACCTACAATAAAGTAATGTGGGAATTCCAAGCAGATAGAGGAGGAAAGAAGACAGAGTCAGGGACACTCCATGTAGCTGCCAAAGGACACAGATACCAGACAGAACCTTACTGATAGGCCTGAGTCATGCAGCAAAATATAGATTAATAGAGATGGGTTAATTTAAGATATAAGAGCTAGCTAGGAATATGCTAGAATCATTGGCCAAGCAGTGTTGCAATTAGTAGTTTCTTTGTGATTATTTGGTATCTGAGTGGCCAGGAATAAATGAGCAGTCTCTGTCTACAGTGATCCAGACAGGGGCAATTCTTTGCCCAAAGGTCAGTTTTGCCAAGAAGGAAACAAGCTCCAAGTGGAAGGTCTTTGGTGCCCAACATTCTCTCAGAAATAGATCGGTGATGCCATGAGCAATTGTGTCTCATGTCAACAGAATCCTAAGGTATTTAAATGCCATATTCTACAGTTCTTTAAAGTGTTTGAAGATTATCTATCTATGTGAAATACAACCTCTATGCATATAGAGAACCTGATTAGTCTAAGTATAAATATGACAAACATGGATAACTATTGACCTTTAATTCTTAATACCTATATAGCTTAAAGTCTAAGGCTTGATATTAAAATATTTAAAAATATTTAAAATATTGAAAAATATTTAAAATATTGAAAAATATTTAAACAATGTACTGAAATGACCTCAAAATGTAAACAATGTATCAGAATCTTGATCAAAGGTAGAAATGTATAGTGCAATATGATAAATATATCCTAAAATTGCACCAATATACAAAATATCTTAAACAGTGGCAGAAACATGCATGTATATAATATGACGAAATAACTTTACATAAGTGCACAAATACTATAAACAGATATAGGAGCATAGTCAATATAACAAATACAATTTGAATTTTTGTCAATATACAAGAATCTATATCAACTTGTCTATAAATAATAGCTCACAAGTAATAATCTAATCTACCTATTATCCCATTCCATCTAATCTCCCCTTTTTAAGTCAAAAGAGATCCCTGAACTTACTTCATCTCCACCCACAACAATATACCACTTATAACAAGCCCATACTAAATGTCCCTAACCCTGAGGACAAACATTGTTGGGAAAGGGGACATCGTTTCTAGAATTACTTACACCTGTCATGGGGGTTATATTATTTCTATGAGATCCTGTAAAAACTAAAGTATTAGGTAGGGTTTTACTGAAGTTCTTATTTGATATTCTGGCCAGAATGTTGTAAGAAGTCACACAATGTCAGCTAGCCAAGTTGGAATCATCTTGAGCAGTTTGTAACACAAAATTAATCTTAAAGTGATGCTATCAGCATAATGACATCATGTCAACCAGATGGAATTGCTGTTATGGGTCCTTATAATCTTCCTGGAAACCTCAAAGAATACTGCAGAAAAATTTGTTGTTCATTGTGGAAAACTTAAACATTGTTCATATAGACATATATTCAATGAAAGATACCATAGAGACAATAATAGGTATGGGGAGAAGTAAACTTTTTTGAAACCATAGGTTTGACAATAGTAGTCCCTAAATTTTATCTTCCTTCTGTCCCATACCTGATAGCCCCTGATATAAGACAGAAACTCCAAATTTTTCTTTTAACAACATGGTCAGATTTAGAGAAGGATAGCTACTGTCCAATTTCAAAGCCAACTTTGAATTTTAATGAATGATGACTAATATAAGTATGCTTAGATATTGATATATTACCATGCATAGGATATTGGTGTCATAAGTCAGATTTCTCTTTGCTTTGTGATTCTTTCTCAATAGCTATCTTTTCTTCTTTAGGCATCTAGAAGTCCAAGGACTCTCGACTTTTTGAAGATTGATATTTACCTGCAAAGATGTTGTAGAGGGCTGCTTGTTTGTTTCTGGCCACCCAGAATCCCAAAATAGCCACACAAACTGTATTAATTCAATCACTGCTTGACCTATTAGCTCTAGCTTCTTATAGCCATCTCTTACATCTTAATTTAGCCAATTTCTATTAATCTGTGTATCACTATGTGGTTGTGGCTTACCAGCAACGTTCTGTGCCTGCATCTGTCTCTGGCAGAGCTATATCGCTTCTCCTGACTCCAGTTTCTTTCTCCCAGAATTCAGTTTAATTTTTCCCACCTAGCTCTGCTCTACACTATCACAGGCCCAAAGCAGTGTCTTTATTAACCAATGGTATTCACAGCATACAGAGGGGAATCCCACATCACAAAGACAAGAAGAAAACCCTGCCACAACCCTTATGAGGTTTCCTTACTACCTATAGGATTGTTACCTCTGTAGATGAGTTGTTATTTCTTTTTTTCAAAAGGATTCTCTTTTTCAAATTGAATCTTTATTAATTTTTATGGTATCCATAGCTTTTCTTCCCCTGTGGAAACAAGAGCAAAACCCTATCACAAAGTAGACATATCCTGGTTTCCATTGTGTGACCAACACATCCTTGAAATATACCAGCTGATTTAATTCATTAATATTTTCTATTATCCATTGTCTCTTTGTTGACATTGCTCATTTCTCATTAACATTAAGAAAATTCAATGTTATTAAAGCATTATTCAATCAATTTCTGGGGGTATTTTCCATCCCTTTCTGTTTAACATAACCTTTATAGTTCTATTTGATCTTTCTATAACTGTCTGGCCTGTAGGATTGTATGGTACATCTGTAATATGCTTTATACTATAATAAGCAAAAAACTGTTTTATTTTCTTAGAGACATATGCTGGGCCATTGTCTGTCTTTATTTGCACAGGTATACCCATGATGGTCATAGCTTCTAGTAAATGTGTGATTGCTGAATCAGCCTTTTCTGAACTCAAAGAAGTTGCCCATTAAAAATCTGAATAGGTACAATTGGTATGGTGTACGTATTTTAATTTTTCAAATTCTACAAAGTGGAACACATCCATCTGCCAGATTTCATTCCTTCCCTTTGGGTTACTCCCTGCAGTTAGTGATGCTTGGTTACATAAATAAGAAGTAGGACATCTCCTTTTAATCTCCTTAGCTTATTGCCATGTAATAAAAAATTCCTTTTTTAAACCATGCTATTGGCATGATGAGTTTTTTTGAAATTCTGAGGCCTTCAGCACATTTCTAATCAATAATTGATCAATTTCTGCATTACCTTGTGCTAGAGGACCTGGAAGACCCATATGGAATTGGATATGTGTTATGCATATGGGACAAAGCCTATTCCTGATATCTTTAACCTGAGTAAATAATGAAATCAAATATGTATCATCTGGTATAAATTCAGTGCTTTCAATATACAAAACAACTTTTTCTATATATTGCAAACAAGTAACTATATTGAGAGGTTCTTTAAAATCCTTTAGTACCATGAGAATAGCATATAATTTTGACTTTTGGACAGAATCATAAGGGCTTTGTTTCAGCCACAGTATTGCCAGTAGACCATGACCCTCATAGTAAAATATAAACTAATAGAAATGGGTTAATTAAAGATACAAGAGCTTGCTAGGAATACGTCATTGGCCAAACAGTATTGCAATTAATGTAGGCCTCTGTACATTTCTTTGGTACTGAAGAGCTGCAGGATTGGGCAAGACAGCAATCTCTGTCAACAGATTGGTTCATCAATGTGTGCCACCTAAATCCATATAAAACCTGAGAGAGCTTGGAAATGAATTCTAAACACAAAAGAACAGAATTAAGCATGGTTGCTTGGTAGCGGGAAATTTTTATTTCAGAAGGACTCTGTTGGTAACGAGTTTAAGAGAGTTCTTCCTGACTCAGCATTGGCAGCAAAAGCCACGTGGCTCCTTTAAGAAGGCTTCCTGGTTTGTGCCAATTGCACAAACAACTCTGACTCTTTCAGGAGGTCCAGCTATGGAGCATTTAAATGGGGTTTGTGAGCAGAGTGCTACAACTTGCTTAATGGCAACATAGACCCACTGTGTACCTCAAAATGAGGCAATGTGTATGGCTCTCAGAGGCAGTAAACATGACTTCACCCTGTTGAACTGGGTGGAACCAACTGGCAGGACCACGGAGTTGGCCCTAGCCATGCCCACTTAGCATTTGCAAAAAAAGGCACTCCTGGTCAGAAAATAATTAGAGATAGGCAATAAGGACAGATTCAGGTGAAAAAGACCTCTAAATGGATTACAGTGTTGGATAAATGTACATAGACTTGAGAGAAAGAAGAAACAGAATACAGTCAGAAAAAGAAGTTAATGTTTTTGAAAATTAAAACATAGTCTTTAAAGCAGCAGACTATAAAGAGTCATAGACTAAAGAGGTAAAGAAAAATAAGCCACATAAAGATGGAATATACACAGTGAGTCTGGGTTATATACACTATTGCATTTTCTTTGAATTTTTTGACTGTGAATGAGCTAAGTACAAAGAGGCATTTCATTGTATGTTGGTAACCTAAACCAACATATATACTTTAAAGGTATCTTGACTTAAAAATTTGAATCTAAGGATACGTTGCTTTGGAAAGAGGTTCTGGTTTTGTTTCTACAGAGTATAAGAACCTGTGGATTCCTCCAAGACTAATGTGGTTTGGTCAAACAAGGCCCCTGAAACAATGGCCCAGATGGTTCAATATTCATGATGCCTTCAGGACTGCTGGCTGAGATGAACTTACCATACAGGATATTCCATGACAAACCTAATTAACAGCACCTTTAATCAACAGGAAGTAGTCTAGACCACAATGTCCAAATTCCCTAAATGACTGTTTATGTTTGTTTACATTTAAAGAGGGATATGCTATAGATATGAATACTTTGTATTTGCATTGGTATGGATCTTGGTATATTGATACAAATTTAAGATCAATTTTGTTATATGTATATTACTGCTCCTGATTAAGGTACTGTGTTTATGCAACTCATTTTAAATGTAGTGTATAATTAAAAATATAGGTTAATAGATAATCATCTATAATACTCAAGCTTATAGTCATGTTAGATTTTCTAGATATATAGAGATATATTTCAGTTAGATAGATATTCTTCAAATCTTTCAAAGACCTTCAGAATATGGCATTTAAAATGTTCTAAGAACTTAGGATTTTTCATGACAATGACACGTCTGCTTCTGGCAGCACCAATCTACTTTAAGAGGAAAATGGCCATCAAAGAGACACCTTATGGAGTTGGTTAACCATTTGGGGAAAAAACTGCTCTTTCCTGGATTCCTTGATGTTATACTGTATGAATTGGACATGCAGGACACACAGAAAAATCACTGCTGAGCTTGCCTAAAGATCCAGTCCTTCAGGATTCCTGATTCATGAAAGAGTCACCCAGACATCCTGCAGGACACAGAAGAAAGTGACTGACAAACTGCCAATATAGGCAGAACTGTCCGTGAAATATCCTGCTTCATGGAAAAGTCTGCTGGAGGCTATGGGCCTGTAGGCTGAAGATGGGTGCCCCAATGTACAGAAGAACTTTGGGTGACTTCCCAGGCAGTCCGATGTCTCTGTAAATTCTAGAGTTTTGGAAGTTGCTTGCAATGCACATTCTGTTTAATTAGGTAATATTATATCCTTCTAGAGTATTTGATGAATTTGAAGTATAGATAGTTATAATCATTTTCCTTAGTTTTGATAAAAGATATAGTAGATATAAATATTGTAACTGCAATTCTTGCTTGATACCTGTTTGTTATATGTAATCTTGCAATGTTAAAGTTAAAACCTTTCTTTTTATTTAAACAGAAAAGGGGAGGTGATATATGCTACAAATATGTTTTATTGCCATTGGTTAATAAAGAAGCTGCTTTTGACCAGTGGCTTAACAGAGTAAAGCCAGACTAAAATAGATATGTACAGAGAGTGGGCAAAGTCAAAGAGAAGCCAAGTAGCTGCCAGAGAAGAAAGACAAGAGCTGCCAGCTGGAACCTTGCCAGTAGACCATGAGCGTCACGATAAAATATAAAATAATAGAAATGGATTAAGATGTAAGAGCTTGCTAGGAATATGCTGGAGTCATTGGTCAAGCAACGCTGTAATTAATGTAGGCTTCTGTGTGTTTCTTTGGGACTAAGCAGCTGCAGGACAGGGTGGGACAGAAACCTCTGCCAACAAGTATAGTATGTAGGAGTTTCAGTTATTGATGTGTTATGTACAATTCCAAGAAGGATCCAAGTATTTTTCCTTGCGAGTTTAATTCTATTTCTTTTGGAATAGTTGTTATTTATCTCTCCCCCAAAATTAGTACAAGTTCTTTGCCAGAGTTCATAGTATTCCCATAATTTGTTAATTTCATCATTAGTAAAAGGTACTATAATCTCTGCTGGGTCTATTCCTGCTAGCTGACAAAGTCTCAATTTTCCCTTTAAAATTAATTAAGAAATCTTTTCCACATAAGATTTAATTTCTTACCTGGTATATGTGGTAAAAAAAAAGATCCATTTGAAGATAGTAAGTTCCCTCTACATTAAAATTCCTATCTCTATCTCCATCCATCGCCATATGAAGGTTCTGTGGTGATATGCAAAATATTCATCAGTATGGTTATGGGCCAAGGCCAGATCAGGCACCCTCTCCTCTGCTGCCCAGAGTACAATCTGGGGACCTCTCCTTGGGCCTGGGAACCCCTCCAGAATCAAGTCTCTTGCATACCCTAAAATGGCTCCCTTAGTTGAGATATATACTTCCCTGCTCCCATATCCATCATTCCTTCCTTCCCCCATCCCATTTCCCCAAGTTATCCCCAATCCTCCCCTATTCCCTTCTCTCTAACCATCTCCCCTAACATCCACCCCCAGCCCCCGTGCACCCAAGGTTGCCTGGCAATCTTGTCTACTTCCTATATCCAGGAGGATAACTATATGATTTTCTTCAGGTTCACCTTCTTATTTAGCTTCTCTAGGATCTCGAATAATAGGCTCAAAGACGTTTAATTATGGCTAGAATCCACTTATGAGTGAATACATACCAGATTCCTCTTTTTGGGTCTGGCTTACCTCACTCAGTAAAGCGTTTTCTATGTCCATCCATTTGCATGCAAAATTCAAGATGTCATTGTTTTTTACCGCTGAGTAGAACTCTAGTGTATATATGTTCCACACCTTCTTTAACCATTCTTCTATTGAGGGGCACCTAGGTTGTTTCCATGTTCTGGCTATTACAAATAGTGCAGCTATGAACATAGTTGAACAAATGCTTTTGTAGTATGATAGGGCATCTCTTGGGTATATTCCCAAGAGTGGAATTGCTGGGTCCTGAGGGAGGTTGACTCCCAGTTTCCTGAGAAACCGTTACACTGATTTCCACAGTGGCTGCACAAGTTTGCATTCCCACCAACAATGGATGAGCGTTCCCCTCTCTCCACATCCTCTCCAGCATAGGCTATCATTGGTTTTTTTGAGTTTAGCTAATCTGACCGGTGTAAAATGGTATCTCATAGTTGTTTTGATTTGCATTTCCCTGATCGCTAAGGATGTTGAACATGACCTTAAGTGTCTTTTGGCCATTTGAACTTCTTCTGTTGAGAATTCTCTGTTCAGTTCAGTACCCCATTTTTTAATTGGGTTAATTAGAGTTTTAGTGTCTAGTTTCTTGAGTTCTTTGTATATTTTGGAGATCAGGCCTTTATCTGATGAGGGGTTGGTGAAGATCTTCTCCCAGTCAGAAGGTAGCCTTTTTGTCTTACTGACGGTGTCCTTTGCTTTACAGAAGCTTCTCAGTTTCAGGAGGTCCCATTTATTCATTGATTCTTTTATTGTCTGTGCTACTGGGGTTCTACCTAGGAAGTGGTTTCCTGTGCCTCTGTCTTGTAGACTACTTCCCACTTTCTCTTCTATCTGGTTCAAAGTGGTCAGATTAATGTTGAGGTCTTTAAACCATTTGGACTTGATTTTTGTGCATGGTGATAGATATGGATCTACTTTCATTCTTCTACAGGTTGACATCCAGTTATGCCAGCACCATTTGTCTTATTTTCATACAGTGCTTCACTTTCAAAAAGTAGCCCTTCAGATATTTGAGATGAATATATTACTTCCCATTTGATTGATAACATAAAACTATACCCCTGTGAGAGTACCTTTCTAGGATAATGTTTTCAGCTTGAGGCAACACAGCAAAGTACGTATATCATGTGTTCTGGGCAATTCCAAGACCATAATATCTGAGGCAACTCTTTGATTGCCTCGACTTTGTAGAAGGTAGGCCGCTTGTTTTTCCCAACTGCCCAGAACTGAAATAATCACACAGAGACCAGATTAATTAAAACACTGCTTGGCCTATTAGCTCTAGCTTCTTATTGGCTAACTCTTACATATTAATTTAACCCATTTCTATTAATCTGTGTATCACCACATAGCTATGGCTTACTGGCTAAAGTTCCAACCAGCGTCTGTCTCTGGTGGACTACATGGCTTCTCTTCACTTCACCTTTCTTTCTCCTAACATTCAGTTTAGTTTTCCCAGCCTAGCCAAGTTCTGCCTTTCTATAGGTACAAAGCAATTTCTTTATTCATTAATGATGATCACAGCATACAGAAAGAAATCCCACATCATGTCTTATCAATGAATGTGCATCTTTTTTCTGCAGGATTCCAGAGGTCTTGGGCAAGCAAGTTAAAAAATCATCTGTCAGATTTCTTCAAGAGCTCCATACCTTCAGCAGCCATTTTTGCTTTTTTTTGTCACCATAGCACTAATGGGGATCCTCTGCTGCCTCACGTAAGCTACTATACAATGAGGAGATGAAAATAAAGGAAATGTAATGATTAGGGGGATAGAAACACTCAGGTTCTCTATCAGCTGCTCATTTGAAATTAAGAGAGAGAGTTTAAAGGAAAAGCACTCTAGTAGCAAAACTCTGAAAGGCCCTTTTAAAAATCTTCAATATATGGTAAGAGACAGAACATAAGGAGGAACCTATGACAGCAATCAAGGATATTAAAAGATATGAGGCCAGAGAGCAATTGTCCAATTTTCAAGATTAAGTAGATGAGAGTAGAAAGTAGCAATATAGAGTCAAAAAGGTCAAATTTCTTTCAAATTCAATGATTATTCTTAGCTATTATTTTGAGAGAAATTTATTGTCAAGAGAAAAAAACAAGCTGGCTTTAAATGAGTCATCAGTTGTAAACAATATTTAATTACAGTAGCTCACCAACTTTGAAGGCCCCCAAGGTATGTTCCTCAACAGTTGTTGTGGAGATAGCCATAGAGAATAAAGGATTAAAAGAGCCTCACAGACAATGGACAATAGACCAGAGAAGTCCTTCTAGAATGTTGAATCTGAACCTAATAAAGGTCTGCCTAGTAGGATTCAAAAATTCTTACTCCCTTGTCTCTCTCATTGTTCCCCCTTTCCAAATAGGAATGTTTATGATGGTTATTATTTTATAAGCCATTGTTATTATAGGGTATGGTAATTGGGGTAGATAACTTGTTTTTAGTACATAGATCTGTACTATGTACAGATCAAAGAAGACCCATTCCCATACTAGAAAAAAAACAAGTATTACCCAAATTCTCTGGACTTTGAACTGGATTACAGGAACTGTAGTCTTATAGAAAGGGTAGAAGCACATAGGGAGGCAGGAATTTGGTATCCAAGGTATTGTAACTAGGTATTGATGCCTGTAGAAGACAGAGGGAAGTATGTGAACTTCTTTACAAGTCCCACCAAACCTTGGTTGACCCCATCAGATTTGTCCCATAGTACTCTGAATCAGACCACCATAACCACATTTTGAGCATTATTTAATGGGAGTTTCAGTAAGAAGTACAAGGCAGCTCTCTGCAACAGAGGCAAGCTTTGAAGAACTTAACTCTAGAGGTTATCTACCTACAGTACTCTGAGCAGCTAAAGTAACAAGTCTTTTCTCAAGGGAGCATCTGGGTGGCAGATTTCCATATCTATCACATGGTGGCTGTCTTTCTTGTATGAAAGGAAAAGTAAACAGATAATGAGTGGTAAGAAAGATCTTGTTTCTTCTTCTTAAGAAAAATATGACAATGTGAAAGCAAACCCTCACTTAAATAAAACACAAAACACAAGAGACATTGATGAAAACATATAAAAGATATAGCACACATTATTTAAAAAGCAACCAGAGCTTAAATAAAGATAAATTGTTTAGTGAAAATAGCATTAAAGAAAAAGTAAAAGATGTAGGAGATACATGGTTTTGTTTTTTTTTTTTTTTTTTTTGCTGAAGAGAACAAAAACCGAAAAAGGAGCGACCATTGAGGGAGTAGGCGGAGCCTGAGACCTCTGTGGGTCCAGGCATGAATCCGGGACCTCCAATGGAATAGACCTGAGCCAGAGAACTCTGCGGGACAGGGCTCAAACCAGGGACCTCCACAGGAACAGGCTCAAGCCAGGGATATCTGCAGAAACAGGCTTGAGCCAGTGACCTCCTCTGGAGCAGGCCTGACTGAGCGAACTTCACAGGACCAGGTTCAAGGGAGCAACTGCCTAGGGAACAACCCGAATCAGACACTTCTGAAGCACCAGGTACAAGGGAGCCACTACTGAGAGAGCAGGCCCGAACCAGAGACCTCTGTGGACCGTATGTGAATCAGCGACCTCTGAGGTAACAGACCTGAGCCAGCAACCCTCACTGGAACAGGCCTTAGACTGAGACCTATGACAAAGCAGGCCCAAGGCAGCAACCACAGCAGAAACAGCCCTAAGCAAGCGAACTCCATGGGTGCAGGACAGAATGATTCCTGGCATTGCACGCAACCCCTGGGAGCACTGACCAACCTCCAGAAACATGGAGTGATCAATGGGGTGACTGGAACCGAGGCCCTGACTGCACCACGAGGAGCAACCATCTGAACCTTGGATCTACTGGCACCTGGAAGATTGATCACCAGAGACACAGACAGTTTCAACTGCACCAATTAGAAAAAAAGATGAATAGACAAGGCAAGAATACACACAACGCCACAAAAAGCAACATGACACCAATAAAAACTAATGGCCCTGCTGGGTGGTGGTGGCACACACCTTTAATTCCAGCACTTGGGAGGCAGAGGCAGGTGGATCTCTGTGAGTTCGAGGCCAACCTGGTCTACAAGAGCTAGTTCCAGGACAGGCTCCAAAGCTACAGAGAAACCCTGTCTCAAAAAACAAAACAAAACAAAAAAACAAAAGAAAATAAAAGAAAACAAGTGGCCCTACAAGAGCAAGACTTGAACAACCAAATATAGATGAAG
This sequence comes from Myodes glareolus, assembly GCF_982192425.1. Classification (NCBI taxonomy): domain Eukaryota; kingdom Metazoa; phylum Chordata; class Mammalia; order Rodentia; family Cricetidae; genus Myodes; species Myodes glareolus. Next base: position 979,724 of record NC_142053.1, read on the forward strand.
CAGAAGAAAATGGGCTAAAAAATAACTTTAGGAGAAAATTTGAGACCCTTAAAGAAAAAAATAAATAATTCCCTCAAAGAAATGGAGGAAAGGACAAATAAAAAATTGGAAGAAATCAAGAAATCTTTTAAAGAAAATCAAGAAAAAAATCAACCAAATAAATGAAAGAAACTATTCAAGACTTGAAACCTGAAATAGAGACAATAAAGAAAACACAAACTGAGGGAATTATAGACATGGAAATTTTAAGAAAATTATCAGAAACCACAAATGTAAGCATAAACAGCAGAATGCAAGCATAAACAACAGAATGCAAGTGATGGAAGAGAGAATCTCAAGCACTGAAGATATTATAAAGGAAATAAACTAATCAGTCAAAGAAAACCTTAAATCTAACAAAAGCTTAATAGAAAATACGGAACACCATGAAAAGACCAAACCTAAGAGTAATAGGTATAGAAGGAGAAGCCCAACTCAAAAGCACAAAAAATATATTTAACAAAATTATAGAAGAAAGCTTTCCCAACCTAAAGGTATGCCTATGAAGATACAAGAAGCTTACAGAACACCAAATAGACTGGATCAAAAAAAAGTCCCCTCACCACATAATAATCAAAACACTAAACATTCAGAATAAAGAAAGAATATTACAACTGCAAAGGAAAAAGGCCAAGTAACATATAAAGGCAGACCTATCAGAATTACATCTGACTTCTCACTTGAAAGCCAGAAGGTACAGGTCAAGCATTATACAGACATTAAACGACCACAGATGCCAACTCAGACTTCTAGACCCAGAAAAACTTTCAATCACCATAGATGGATAGAACAAGATATTCCATGACAGAACCAAATTCAACTAATACCTAGACACAAATCCAGCCCTATACAAAGTACTAGAAGGAAAACTCCAATCCAAGGAAGTCAGCTACACACAAGAAAACAAAGACAATAGATGATCTCACAGCAGCAAATTCCAAAAAAAAATGAAAAAACACACACAATACCATCACCAGCAACAAAAATTGAAATGACAAGAACTAGCAATCATTGGTTATTAAAATCCCTTAATATAAATGGACTCAACTTACCTATAAAAAGACACAGGCTAACAGATTGGATAGGAAAACAGACTCCATCCTTCTTCTGCATACAAGAAACATACCTCAACCTCAAAGACAGACATTGCCTCAGAGTAAAGGGTTGGGAAAAATTTTCCAATCAAATGGACCTAAGAAACAAGCAGGTGTAGCTATTCTAATATCTAACAAAATAGGCTTCAAACTAAAATCAATCAAAAGAGACAAAGAAGGACATTTCATATTAGTCACAGGAAATTTTTCAAAAGGAAATCTCAATATTGAACATCTATTCCTCAAATATAGGATCACCCACATATGTAAAAGAAACACTTCTAAAGCTTAAATCAAACATTAAACCCTACACACTAATTGTGGGATACTTCAACATGCCACTCTCACCACTGGACAGGTTGGTCAAATAGAATATTAACAGAGAAATAAGGAAACTAACAGATGTTATGACTCAAATGGACTTAACAGGCATCTATAGAATATTCCATCCAAACAGAAAAAAATATACCTTCTTCTCAGCACCTCATGGAACCTTCTCAAAAATTGACCATATACTAGGTAAGAAAGCAAACCTCAACAGATACAAAAATAATTGAAATAACCCCATGTATCTTATCAGATCACCATGGCTTCAAATTAGAATTCAACAGCAATACTACTTTCAGGAAGCCCACAAACACATAGAAATTAAACAATTCTCATCTGAAGCATCAATGGGTCAAGTAAGAAAAAAGGAAAGAAATTAAAGACTTCCTAAAATTCAATGAAAATGACAACACAACATACCCAAATTTATGAGACACAATGAAAGCAGTGTTAAGAAAAAAAAGTTCATTGCACTAAATGTCTACATAAAGAAGCTGGAAAAAATCTTACACCAGTGAGTTAACAGAACATTTGAAAACTCTAGAACAAAAAGAAGCAAACTTACACAGGAAAACTAGATGGTAGGAAATAATCAAATTGAGATCTAAAATCAACAAAATAGAAACAAAAAAACAATACAAAGAAACAATGAGACAAAGAGTTGGTTCTTTGAGAAAATCAACAATATAGGCAAACCTTTATCCAAACTAACCAAAAAGCTGAGAGAGAATATCCAAATTAACAAAACCAGAAATGAAAGGGGGACATAACAACAAACATGGAGGAAATCCAGAGAATTATTGGGTTATATTTTGAAAACCTGTACTACACAAAATTGGAAAACGTAAAGGAAATGGACAACTTTCTGGATAAAAACACTTACTAAAATAAAATCAAGACGAGATAAGCAAATTAAATAGATCTAAAGAAATAGAAACAGTTATCAAAAATATCCCAACCAAAAAAAAAGCCCAGGATCAGATGGGTTCAGCTCATAATTCTACAAGATCTTCAAAGAACTATTACTAATTCTCCTCAAATTGTTCTATACAATACCAACAAAAGGAGAATTGCCAAATTCTTTTTATGAGGCAACAATTACCATGATATGCAAACAACACAAAGACATTACTAAGAAAAATAATTACAGACCAATCTCACTCATGAACATTGATGCAAAAATACTCAAAAATACTGGCAAACTGAATCCAAGAACACATCAGAAAAATCATCCACCAGGAACAGGTTGGCTTCATCCCAAAGATGCAGGGATTGTTCAACATACAAAAATCTGTCAATGTACAGATTCAACGCAATGCCCATCAAAATCCCAGCAAAATTTTTCAAACAACTCGAAAGAATGGTGCTCAACTTCATAAGGAGAAGCAAAAAAACAAAAAACAAAAAACCAGGAGAGCCAAAACAATCCTGTACAATAAAAGAACTTCTAGAGGCATCACAATCCCTGACTTCAAACTCTACAACAGAGCTACAGTACTGAAAACAGCCTGGTATTGACATAAGAACAGACAGGAGGACAAATGGAACTGAATAGAAGACCCAGATATCAATTCACACATTTTCAAACACCTGATTTTTGATAACGAAGCAAAAAATATCAAAAGGAAAAAAAGAAAGCATATTTAACAAGTGGTGCTGTCATAACTGGGTATCAACATGTAGAAAAATGAAAATAGACCCATATCTATCAACATGCACAAAACTCATGTCCAAATGGATCAAAGACTTCAAAATAAAGCCAGCCACATTTAACCTTATAGAAGAGAAAGTGGGAAGTACACTTGAATGCATTGGCACAGGGAACCACTTCCTAAATATAACCCCAGCATCACAGACACTGAGAAAAACAATTAATAAATGGGACCTCCTGAAACTGAAAAGCTTCTGTAAAGCAAAGTACACGGTCAACAAGACAAAACAACAGCCTAGAGAATGGGAAAAGATCTTCACGAACCCCACATCAGACAGAGGTCTGATCTTCAAAATATACAAAGAACTCAAGAAATTGAACACCAAAAGAACACATAATCCAATAAAAAAAAATAGAGTACAGACCTAAACAGAGAACTCTCAACAGAGGAATCTAAAATGGCTGAAAGACACTTAAGGAAATGTTCAACATCCTTAGTCATCAGAGAAATGAAAATCAAAACAACTCTGAGATTTCATCTTACACCTGTAAGAATGGCCAAGATCAAAAACACTGATGGCAACTTATGCTGGAGAAGTTGTGGGGGAAAGGGAACATTCCTGCATTGCTGGTGGGAATGCAAGCTGGTACAACCCCTTTGGATGTCAGGGTGGCGATTTCTCAGAAAATTAGGAAGCAACCTTCCTCAGGATTCAATAATACCACTTTGGGGTATATATCCCAAGGATGCTCAATCATGCCACAAGGATATGTGCTCAGCTATGTTCATTGCAGCATTGTTTGTCATAGCCAGAACCTGGAAACAACCTAAATGCCCCCTCGACCAAAGAATGGATAAGGAAAATGTGGTACATTTACACAATCCAGTACTACACAGCAGAAAAAAATAATGACAGCTTGAATATTGCAGGAAAATAGATGGAGCTCAAAAACATTATTTTGAGTGAGGCAACCCAGACACAGAAAGACAATTATCACATGTACTCACTCATACGTGGTTTTTAAACATAAAGCAAAGAAAACCAACCTACAAACCACAATCCCAGAGAACTTAGACAACAATGAGGACACTAAGAGAGACTTACATAGATCTAATCTTCATGGAAAGTAGAAAATAGAAAAAGACAAGATCTCCTGAGTAAATTGGGACCATGGAGAACTTGGGGGAGGGCTGGAAGGGGGAGGGGAGAGGCAGGGAAGGGAGCCAAAAAAATGTAGAGCTCAATAAATATCAATAAAAAAGTTAAAAAATCTGTCAATGTAATCCACCACATAAACAAACTGAAAAATAAAAACCATATGATCATCTCATTAGATGCTCTAAAAGCCTTTGACAAAATATAACATCCCTTAACAATAAAGGTCTTATAGAGATTAGAGATACAAGAAACATACCTAAACATAATAAAGGCAATATACAACAAGCCAACAGCTAACATCAGACTAAATGGAGAGAAACTCGAAGCAATCCCACTGAAATCAGGAACAAGACAAGGTTAACCACTTTCTCCATATCTATTCAATATAGTTTTTGATGTCTTAGCTAGAGCAATAGGGCAACTATAGAAGATCAAGGGGATACAATCAGAAAAGAAGTCAAACTCTCACTATTTGATGATGACATATAGTTTACATGAGCTACCCCAAAAATTCTACCAACAAACTGCTACAACTCATAAACACTTTCAGTAATGTAGCAGGGTACAAGATTAACTCGAAAAAAAAATCAGTAACCCTCCTTTACACAGATGATAAATAGTCTGACAAAAAATTAGATAAACATCGCCCTTCACAATAACTACAAATAGCATAAAATATCTCAGAGTAACTCTAACCAAACAAGCTTAAGAACTGTATGACAAGAACTTTAAATCTTTGAAGAAAGAAATTGAAGAGGACACCAGAAAGTGGAAAGATCTCCCAGTCTCTTGGGTAGGGAGAACTAACATAATAAAACTGGCAATCTTACCAAAAGCCATCTACAGATTCAATTCAATGCCATCAAAATTCCAGCAAAATTCTTCACAGACCTTGAAAGAATGGTACTCAATGTTATATGGAAGAACAAAAACACAGGATATCCAAAATAATCCTGTAAACTAAAGAAACTTCTGGAGTCATCAAAATCCCTTACTTCAAACTCTACTACAGAGCTACAGTACTGAAAATGGCCTGGTATTGGCATAAGAACAGACATGAAGACCAATGGGCCCGAACCAAAGACCCAGATATTAATCCACAAACCTATGAACACCTAATTTTTGACAAAGAAGCAAACTATAATGGAAAAAAAACATATTCAACAAATGGTGATATCATAACTGGACATCAACATGTAGAAGAATGAAAATAGACTCAAATCTATCACCATGCACAAAGTCCAAATGAATCAAAGACCTCAACATAAATCCATCCACACTGAACCTTATAAGGGAAATACACTTGAACCCATTAATACAGGAGGCCACTTCCTAAATATAACCCCAGTAGCAAAGACACTGAGAGAAACAATTAATAAACAGGACCTCCTGAAACTGAGAAGCTTCTGTAAAGCAAAGGACACAATCAACAATACACAATGGCAGCCTCCAGAATAGAAAAAGATCTTCACCAACCTCATATCAAACAGGGGGCTGATCTCTAAAATATACAAAGAATGTGAAAAGTTGATCATCCAAAGAACAAATAAGCCAGTCAAAAAAAAAATGGGGTATAGACCTAAACAGTGAACTCTCAACAGATGAATCTAAAATGGCTGAAATAAAAAAAATAAAATAAAATAAGATGGCTGAAATACACTTAAGGAAATGTTCAATATTCTTAACCATCAGAGAAATGCAAATCAAAACAAGTCTGAGATTCTGTCTTACACTTGCAAGAATTTCCAAGATCAAAAACACTGATGACAACTTATGCTGGAGAGGGTGTGAGTAAAAGGGAACACTTCTGCATTGCTCGTGGGAGTGCAAACTGGTACAGCCCTTTCGATATCAGAATTGTAATTTCTCAGAAAATTAAAAAACATCTTTCCTCAAGACCCAATAATATCACCTTTGGGTATATTCCCAAGGAATACTTGATCATACACAAGGACATGTGCTCAACTATGTTCTTAGCAGCATTGTTTGTCATAGCCAGAACCTGGAAACTACCTAAATACCCCTCAACTGAAGAATGGATAAGGAAATGTGGTACATTTACATGATGGAGTACTACACATCAAAAAATGACATCTTGAGATTTGAAGGCAAATGTGTAGATCTAGAAAGCACTATAATGAGTGATATTTTGACTGAGGATTTCTGTCATGCCCTGTTCCTGCAATCATTAAGTCCCAAAGAAATCACACAGAGGTCTACATTAGTTATAAACTGGTTGTCCTATTATCTTAGGCTTCTTATTCACTCTTATAACATATTAGCCCATAATTCTTGTGTTTGCCATGTGACTTGGTACCTTATTCAGCGAGGCAGTCACATCTTGCTGCTTCTGTGGCTGGGTCAGGACTGCAGACCAAGCTTTTCTCTTCCCAGAATTCTCCTGTTCTCATTGACCTACCTCTACTTCTTGTCTGGTTGTCCCACCTTTACTTTCTGCCTGGCTACTGACCAATCAGTGTTTATTTAAAATATAATTGACAGAATACAGACCATTGTCCCACACTACTTCCCCTTCTTTTTTAAAAAAAAACAACTAGAACTCTGAATCTACTATTTGTTTAGCTTTTCTTCTGACGATTAACCATAACAACTTGTAACAAACATTCTAAACAAAGGAAAATATCCATAGTCCATTTTTTGGGAATGGGGGTGCTGATAATCTTATGGGGACCTAAAGAAAATTTTGAATTATGATCAAGTCCTGACTGGAGTATCCTGTGAGGCTTGATCATCTCAGGCAGCAGTCTTGAATCTGTTTTGGATGTAGAACTCAGACATCTGGGCCATATGTTCCTACCAGAGATTTCTCAGGTCATCTTCCTTGATATATCCTGATTTTTCTTAACTCAGAATAAATCCATATCCTCTCATTTTCTGTAGAAACAAAAGCAAAACATCTTCTCCAAAGTAACATATCTTTTGACTTCAATTTTGAAGTAAAGGCATTTACAAAATATTTGTGTTTTATTAATCAAGCAGCATTTATATTTAAATGTCTTTTAGCAGCTGTTGCTCCTTCCTCAGCTGTCAAGCAATTCAAAGACAACATAATAATATACAGTATCTAGACTGTGTATTTTCTATCTTTACGTGGCTTTACTTTAACCTCTATTTCTTTCATTTTTACTTTTACTTTTTGGCTTTGAGACGGGTTCTCTGTGTATCTTTGGCTGTCCTGGAACTCCCTCTTTAGACCAGGCTATCCTTTAACTCAGAGATCCACCTTCCTCTGCCTCCCAAGTGCTGAGATTAAAGGTGTGTGCCCCCACACCTTGAACTCACAGAGGTCCATCTACCTCTGTCTCCCAAGTGTTGGGATTAAAGGTGTGTGGCACCACACCTAACTATTCTCTTTCTTTTTTATTTTAAGCATTTTAACCTTTAGCCTGCATATATTTTTAATATGCTGTAAACCATTTAGAGGTTTTCTTCATCTTTGACTCTCTCTTTACTGTATATCTCTCTTTTTTCTGACCACATGAGTCTTTAATTTGCTAAGCGATGTGGCTTTGGCAGCTGGATCTAGCCCATTTCTTAGCTTTCTGGGATTCCAGAGTCATGGTGGATGTACCGGCTGTAGGCATTTTTATTGTCACAACTCTATGGCATTTCAAGGTCCCTGCCAGCAAGCAAGCTGCAGCAGTGTGCTCACAGACCACACTCAATTGCTCTCTGTAGCCAGACCTCCTGCCTGAAAGAGTCAGAGTTTGTGCTGGCAGGATGGCCCAGGAAGCTGGCATTTTAAAACTGCATGGCTTTTTCCTGCTATGATTGAAAACCAAAAAGCATGTGGTCAGCATTTCATCAACACTATTTAAGTGTTTTGTGGCTGGACCTCTTAAAAGAGCTGCAAGGTTTTACAGTTAAATCACAGTCAGGAAGTCTCTCTTAAATGTGACACATTTGCCTCTAGCAAACAGAGTTCACTTGAGAAAATGCTGCTATCAATAAGCTGTGCTTAACTCTATTCTTTTTTGTCTAGAATTACTTACCAAGCTCCCTCAGGCTTTATGTGGGTGCAATTGTCCACGTGGGTGCCATTTGTTGACTGAGGTTTTCTGTCCTGCCTGGTTCCTGCAATCATTAAGTCCCAAAGAAATCACACAGAGGTCTACATTAGTTATAAACAGATTGACCCAATAGCTCAGGCTTCTTATTAACTCTTATAGCTTATATTAGCTCATAATTCTTGTCTGTACTTGCCATGTGGCTCGGTTTCTTATTTGGTGAGGCAGTCACATCTTGCTTCTTCTGTGGCTGGGTCAGGACTACAGATCAAGCTTCCCCCTTCCCAGAATTCTCCTGTTCTCATTGACCCACCTCTACTTCTTGTCTGGTTGTTCTGCCTATACTTCTTGCCTGGCTGCTGACCAATCAGCATTTATTTAAAATATAATTGACAGAATACAGACCATTGTCCCACACCAGTGATATAACTCTGACCCAGAAAAACAAATATCATATTACTCACTCATAATTGGCTTTTAGACATAAAGCAAAGAAAACCAGCCTACAAAGCACAATCCCAGAGAACCTAGACAACAATGAGGACACTAAGAGAAAGATACATAGATCTAATCTACATGGGAAGTAGAAAAAGCCAAGATCTGAGTAAATTAGGAGCATGGGGACCATGGGAGAATTGGGGGGGGGAGTGGAAGGGAGGGAAGCAGAGGAAAATGTATAGCTTGATAAAAATCAATTTTAAAATTTTTAAGGAAAGAACAAAAGCCAAGAAATAAAAAAAAATTGAAATTTCTTCGCTGTAAAAATAAAGGAAGTATTGGGTTTATAGTCATAAAGGGAGCATGGTAGTGGAGTGGTTAGAATATTTCATAGTATGGACTGCAATAGTCTCTCTGTGCTACATTTTTCATCCTGTGTACTTCTGTTTATCACAAGCTGCAGCTACCATGAATGATTAGGCCATCAGGTCATTATCTGAGGCAGTCACCTGGGAAAACTGGTAAATTGTCCAGTGCTCTGCTAACAACCAAGAGGACTCACTGGTACTAATAAGTATACAAACATACATATGCAGTGAATGTGTAGTGTGGCTTATAATTTTGAGAAAAAGAGACTTAAATGCTCATCAGTCTGAACAGAAATAAAGCATAATATATTCATATACACACCATAATGTTCAAGTGAAAGAATACTTACGTGGAAACATTTATGAAACATTGAGTAAAACAAACAAGTTATAGTAAGCATGCATTTTAGCCCAAATTATTATTAAAAACTGAACTGAATGTAGGGGCTGCAGAGATGACTCAATTAATAAATTTATTTGATAATACTCTGTCACAACTTCCGAATCCTACTACAAGTATATTTGTATGTGTGCTTTATGTTATTGTATGTGAGTATAGTACATGCATGTGGTTCATGCACGTGTGTGTGTTTGCAAATGTGTGCCTGAAGCCAGAAGAGGGCATGGTGTTATATTGTATCACTGTCCACTTTATTCTGGTTGAGACAGGGTCTCTCATTGAATCTAGAGGAAGGCTAGAAACCAACAAACCCAGGAGTCTTGTTTCTGTCTCCCATAGCACTGGATTACAGGTTAGTATGACTATGCCAATATCATGGGGCTGGTATCTAAACTTGGCTCCCTAAACTTGCATAGCAGTAAACACTCTTATCACTTTAATCATATTTCCAGGTCCTCTGTTTAATTTTTTAGGCAAAGTCTCTTCACCGAACCTAGACTTTGGACATGTACACACACATACACACACACACACACACACACACACACAGAGAGAGAGAGAGAGAGAGAGAGAGAGAGAGAGAGAGAGAGAGAGAGAGAGACAGAAACAGAGACAGAGACAGAGACAGAGACAAAGAAATTTTAAAAGAAAAGAAAAGGAAAAACATTGAAGAAGATACATGACACTGAGCTCTGGTTTCTAAAGGCATTTACATAGTAGTATTCACTCCAAATACACTTACACATATGTGTGCATACACCCCACACAGACCACATTGGAGCAGATAATATGATTATATGGTAACACCATGCAAACCAAGAGAGTGGATAGAAACATAAACAGTTCAGCATTAATCATCATCTCTTCTTTTCTTAGCTTTTTTTTGTAGGTGAACCAGTTTACTGAAGAACTGGATGACTTAATGGGGAAAGTGTGGTATCTAACTCAACAGGTTCCAAGAGCTGGAGAATTTTCTGTGTGTTTAAAGTGACATTAAATTACTTTTTCCATCTTAAAATATCTTTGCTTTCATTTTTCCTTTAAAGATGCAGTTGAAAAACATAAATAGCTTTATTACAGATTTTATTATAAAAGTAATATTTATTGCAGAGAATGCAGAAAGAACAAGGTATTCAAAATTATAGAACCTAGAAATAAATGTTAACAATTTAATGTATCTTCTTGCCTTAGGATTCTATTACAGTGAAAAGACATCATGACTATGGCAACTTTTATAAAGGAAAACATCTAATTGGGGCTTGCTTACATTCAGAGGTTTAGTCCATTATCATTATGAAGGAAAGCATGGTAGTGTACAGGCAGACATAGTTCTGGAGAAAGAGCTAAGAGTTCTATATCTGGATTGGTAGGCAGCAAGAAACAAGAAAGACATTGGGCCTGACTTGAGCATTTGAAACCTTAATACTCCCTCCCTGCGGTGGCATGCTTCCTCCAACAAGACCATATCTATTCCAACAAGGTCACATATCAAATAATGCCACTTCCTATGAGCCTATTGGAGAAAATTTGTCATTCAAAGAACCATACTCCTTTTGAGATTTTTATTAATGCATATATTACTTGTTCCTTTAAGTCTGTAAAGCATTACTTATGTTTAAATAAATGTTATAAAAAAACAGGGCTTTGTCATCAATTAGGTTTGGGAGATGCTGGATTAATCACATGTAAATATGGTAATTTGCTCCCAAAATTTTAGGAACATTTGATAGACTAATACAAATCTGTTGAAAAAGGAGCGGTGGGTTCCCAGCACCTGGTCACCCAGCTAGTTTACACCCGAAATAATTACACAGAAACTGTATTCATTTAAAACACTGCCTGGCCCATTAGTTCTAGCCTCTTTTTGGCTAACTTTCATATCTTGATCTAACCCATTTCTAATAATCTGTATGTCACCACGAGCTTGTGGCTTACCGGGAAAGATTTAGCATGTTTGACCTGGCAGCTTCATGGCGGGCAGTTCTCTCTCTCTCTGCCTCCTTTCTCCCAGCATTCTATTCTGTCTAATCCTCCTATCTAAGCTGCTGTCCCATAAAAAGGCCAAGGCAGTCTCTTTATTTGATCAATGAAAACAACACATAGAAAGAAGATCCTCCTATACCACAAATCTTGACAGAGGATAAAATGAGTATTTTATAAACTACTTTTTAACATAGTGAACATAACATGTGGTTTAACTACCTCCAAATATAGTATTTAAGGTATTTCTGTTTATTTGGTCTTGTGAATGTAATGCAAGTTGATGGGGAACCTCAGCCAATCACATTCTGCTTAGGGTGTGTCCTCCTGGGGCCACACAAAACAAATAAAAGATTGAAGTGCGCTTGCCACTTCCTCTCTTTGGACCTGTGTTCTCAGACCATTGGGACCCTGATGTAAGTTTTCTTTCCTTCTGTTTACTAAAGCTATATCTTTTATATTAAGCTAGTCTGGTTAATTTTTAATTACTGATCGACTTCGCCCCTTCAATTGGCACCAAGGAGTGGCGGGCTGCGTTCTTACCCAGACCCCAGCTAGCTTACCCCTGAAATAATTACATGGAAACTGTATTCATTTAAACACTGCCTGGCCCATTATCTGTAGCCTCTTATTGGCTAACTCTCACATCTTGATTAACCCATTTCTAATAATCTGTGTAGCACTACAAGGTGGTGGCCTACCAGGAAAGATTCATCATGTCTGGCCTGGTGGCTGGTTCCATGGTATCTGCCTCACTGCCTTCTTCCCAGCATTCTGTTCTGTCTACTCCACCCACCTATGATCTGACCTATCAGGCCAAGCAGTTTCTTTATTAATTAACCAATGAAAGCAACAGAAATACAGAAGACTCTCTTACATCAGCAAGCAAGAGTTTAAATTTTAATTTTCTTTTTCCCTCTTACTTCAGAGTTTAAAATTATTTGGTCCAGAGATATGTATTGAATATTTTCAGTAAACAAGGCACTGTTCTGAGTAGGTAATACTAGCTCTGACTATTATTATTAAAGGATTTGGTACAGCCAGACACTCTAAATATTGTGTTATGTTCATTCACATGAATTTCTAAAAGTAGAATTGTTGGGTTATATTCCATGATTGTATTAAGGTTTTAAAATATTATTCCACATACTGTTTGTACATATTTGTACTTTAGGCTCTCATCTCTCCTTAAGGTGTCTTTAAGATTATGTTATTTTAGCTGAGCATGGTGATACATACCTTTAATGCCAGCACTAGGGAGGCAGAAGCAGGTAGATCTTTGAGTTAAAGGACATTCTGGTTTATAGAGTCAGTTTCAGGACAGCCAGGTCTACAAAGTGAGACCCTCCCTGTTAAGAGAGAGATTGTGATCTTGTTATTTTAGACTGGAGAGATGGTTCAGAGGTTAAGAGCACTTACTGTTCTTCAAAGGACCAAGTGTCAGTTCCCAGCAACCACATGATGCCTCACAAATGTCTTCAATTCTGAGGAATATGATGCCCCCTTTCTGGCCTCTGTGGATACCAGGCATGCATGCTTTATGCAGACATACATTCAGGTGAGCTAACATGGGCCAACTATATTCACATAAAACCTGAGAAAACTTAAAAAGGAATTCTCGACACAAAAGAACAGAGTTAAGCACAGCTTTTTGGTAGCAGCATCTTCTTGGGTGGACTGTTTGCTAGAAGCAAACAGAGGTACAATTCTTTTAAGAAAAGGCTTCCTGACTCAGCGGTAGTGGCCAAAACTGTGCAGCTCCTTTAAGAAGACTTCCTGGTTCATGCTAGTTGCACAAGCAGCTCCAGCTCTTTCAGGAGGCCAAACAATTAGATGGTGTCTGTGAGGAAAAAACAAGATGCTCCTGGTCAAAAAATAATTACAGATATGCAATAAAGACAGATTCAGATGAAAAATTCCTCTAAATGGGTAATGGTGTTGGATAAATGTATGTAGACTTGGGAAAGAGAAGAAAAAAAGTATAGAGAGTTATAAAAAGAAGTAAATCATTTTAAAAAATAGAAGAAAGTCTTTAAAGAGACAGAGTACAGACAGTCATAGATTAAAGGAATAGAGAAAAATAAGCCACATAAAATGGAATATACACAGAAAATCTGGATATGTATATTATTGTGTTTTCTTTAATTTTTTTGACTGTGAATGAGGTAAGTACATAGAGGCATTTCATTGTATGGGCAACTAAACTAAATCAGCATATATAATTTAAAGGTATCTTGACTTCAAAATTTGGTTCTAACAATATGTTGCTTTAAAAAAGAGGTTCTATGTTGTTTCCACGGAGGATGAGAACCTGTGGATTCCTTTCAAACTAATGTGGTTTGATGGACCAAGATCCCCTGAAAGATCTCTTTAAACCCCTAAAATTACTTCACCCAACAAAAAGTAGGAAGCAGTTTGGACAAAACTATGTCCACATTCCCAAACATTGTTTATAAACGTTTGCTTACATTTAAAGGTGGAATATGCTATAGAGATATATACTTTGCATTAGTATGGATCTGGATCTTGCATTATTAATCCAAATTTAAGATCAATTTTGTTATATGTATATTTCTACTCTTGATTAGGGCATTGTGTTTGTGCAGCTCATTTAAAACTGCAATGTATAATAAAGAAATATAGATGAATAGATTATCATCTATAATCATCAAGCTTGTAGTCATGTTATTTAGGTTTTCTAGATATACAGAGATATATTTCAGAGTCTTTGATAGAATTGAAGAATAGATAGTTACAGTTTTCCTTGGTTATGATAAAAGGTAAAGTGGATATAAATATTGTAACTGAAATTATTGGTTGGTAACTGTTTTGTTATATATAATCTTGTTATTTTTAAGTTGAAACCTTCATTTTTATTTAGACAGAAAAGGGAAGGTGATGTGGGATTCCTCTCTGTATGCTGTGAATACCATTGGTTAATAAAGAAGCTTCTTTGTGTCTATTGCAGTGCAAAATAGGGCAAGGTGAGAATTCCAAGCAGATAGAGGAGAAATGAGTAGGTGGAGTCAGAGAAAAGCCATGTAGCCACTGGAAAAGAAAGATGTCATCTGGAAACTTGCCAGTAAACCATGAGCCTCATGGTAAAATATAAAATAATAGAAATGGGTTACGTTAAGATGTAAGAGCTAGCAAGGAATATGCTAGTGTCATTGGTCAAGCAGTATTTTAATTAATACAGTTTCCGTGTGGTTATTTTGGGCCTAGAAAGCCAGGAAATGAACAAGCAGCCTCCAACTACACCTTCATATGCATAAAATAATTTTTCATTAAAATAAAATAATTTGGGACTCACTGTATAGCCTTGGCCTGCCTGGAACTCACAGAAATCCATGTACTTCTGCTTCCCAAGTTCTGTGCCACCAAGCCCAGTTTAGATTTTTAAATCTTAAAATTAATATTGGGTTAATTCCTTGGTGATTTGTTTTGTATATGAGACAAGATACTTCTCTTTGGCTTTGGCTGACCTGAAACTTACTATGTAAACCAGTTTGACTTTGAACTCACAGCAATTCCTTATCTCAGCCTCATGTGTGCTGAAAATACAGGAATGAACGCTACAGGTTCATTTTATACCCAGGATTTTTTTTTCTTTGAAGGTGTCTTTCACTATATTGCCTAGACTTCACCAAACTTGTAGACCCAAAGAATCTTCCTTCCTCAGCTTCTTGAGTATCTAGATATGCAAATACATGTCATAATGCCTAGAATTCCTGGCTTTAAAAAATATTTAATTATGCCATTTATCTTTCTGCTTAGTGCCTCCAGTTTTCTTTAATCCTTTATAAGTAAGATACACTTATTACATAAAATATAAGTTTTTTTTGAGACAAGGTCTCACTATGTACCCCCTGGCAGGCCTGAAACTTAATATATAGACCAGAGTGGCTTTGGAGAAATCCTCCTGTTTCTACTTCCCAAGTGCTGAGATTATAGCCATGCACTACCAATACCTGGCATCACTGTGAAATTATACATATGTATAAATCCTTTTGATCATATTTTCCCCACTAAAAGTTAACTGCCCCCATTTTCCTTGTTCCTGTTCATACTCATTCATATCCCTATTAGTTCTCTTTCACACACACGCACCTAAGTCAATTCCACATGAGTGAAATATGAAATACTTGGTTTTCTAAGCCTGGCTTATTTGGTTTAACACAATGATCTGCAGTTCTATCTGCTTCCTGAAAAAAATGACAAGATTATAATTAAATAAAGTCAAACATTTTCTTTTCCCATTCACCCATGGGTGTGCCCCAAGGCTGCTTCTATTACTTTGCATGATGAATTGTACCACAACGAACATGGGTATGTAGGTATCTTTATTGTGTGCTGTTGTTTGAGTTTTTCTAGGAAAACCCAAACAAACATATTCACTCCAGACAAAGCACCAATAACAGACCAAATAAACAATCTCACCTTCATTAGCTTGGTGAACTAATTAACTTACTGGGATTACTTACAGGAGTATTGGTGTCTTAGTTAGGGTTTCTATTGCTGCAATGAAACACCAGGAACAAAATGCAAGTTGGAGAGGAAAGGGTTTATTTAGCTTACACTTTCACATTGCTGCTCATCACCAAAGGAAGTTAGGATAGGAATTCAAGCAGGGCAGGATCCTGGAGTCAGGAACTGATTGATGCCAAAGCCAGGGAGGAGTGCTGCTTATTGGCTTGCATCTCCTAGCTTGTTCAGCCTGCTTTTTTATAGAATCCATGACTACCAGTCCAAGGATGGCACCACCCGCAACAGGCTGAGCCCTACCCATGGATCATTAATTGAGAAAGCACCTTTTAGGTGGATCTCATGGAGGCATTTTCTCAAATAAGGTTTCATTGATTCAGATTTGTGTGCCAACTTGATATAAGGTTAGCTAGCACAATTGGTAAAAGGTTACCTATAGGAGTGTGGATAACTCAAAGGTAGGTGAATCACTGAAAAACTCACTTCAGCATGGGTAATTGTAGTAGCATTTCATTTGTATTTCAATAAATAAAACTTGCCTGAAGATCAGAGAGTAAAACAGCTTATAGCCAGGCAATGGTGACACATATTTAATCTCAGTAGACACACTAGTTGCCATAGAAACCAGAAACTGCATGCCTTTAATCCCAGTGGTGCACACCTTTAATCCCAGCCCTAGAAAGGATTATAAAATGGGAAGAGACAGCTCTCAGACACAGTCTCATTCTGAGATTCCTGGAGGAAGGTTTGCCATTTCAGACTAAGGTTGAAGTAAGAGCCAGTAGCTGGCTGCTTTGCTTTTCTGGTCTTCAGGTTGAACCCATTTCTTTCTCTTGAGTTTTTATTAAACATGCTTCAGGTAATCACTCAAAAAAGGTGTATGTCAATAGCCCCCTGTAAAACTTGTAGGAAGCCTGGCAGGTGAGAGAGTTTCTCCTCTGTAAGGAAGGTTTTCTGCTTATATAATTTTAGAGATGGGCCTTGTAAACCTTGTTTCAATTTTCTGTAACTTTTAAGGTTTTTTGTTAACTTCCTGAGTCTTCCTTCCTCTTCCATATGAAAGATAATGTATCAATTCAGAGGAAATTTCTATACAACATATACTAATGTTAATTCATTTGAGTATATATTCTTTTGAAGAATATCCATACTGATTCCCATAGTGGGATGCACCAGTTTACATTCCCACCAGCAGTGAATGAGGGAGGGTTCCTTTCCCCCCACAACTCTGCCAGCTTTTGGTGTCATTGATTTTCTTTATTTTTAAGACTTGCTTTTATTTCATTTACATGGGCATTTTACCTGCATATATGTCTGTGCACTACATGTGTGCAATACCAGCAAGGGCTAAAAAGGATGTCAAATCTCCTAGAACTATAGTTACAGAGGGTTTTGGGCCACCATGAAAGTTCTGGAAATTAAACCCCAGCCTTTTGCAAAACAACCAGTGCTCTGAACTGCTGAGTCACCCTCCTCAGTCCCTTTGCCTATTTTTTAGATTAGTACTTTTGCTTATTGATCAGTATGAACTCCTTTTATAATCTATATACTAATATTTTGTAAGATATCTTTGGGGAAATGTCTTTATTTGAAGATTACATTCTCACGCTTGGCATGATTTTTTAAGTTTTATTTTATTATTTATTTTTTGTTTTATTTTTTGAGGCAGTATTACTCTGTGTAGCCCTAGTTGTCCTAGCTGGAACTCACTCTGAGGACTAGGCTGATCTCCAACTCAGAGATCCGCTTGCCTCTGTGTCTAAGTCCTGGGATTAAAGATATGTGCCCCACCCCATGATATTTTTTAATGAGAAGTATTTAATATGATAATTGTTGCTTTTGGTATTTACAAAATCCCTTTGTCCACCAAAGACATAAAGGAATTCTAACATATTATTTTTCTGTAAGTTTTTGGTTTTGCCTTTCATGTTTATGTTCTTAAGCTACTTGAAATTAATTTTTTTGTAGCATGACTTCAATCCCATTATTTCATTTTGTTGAAAGTTATAATTTTCCACACATGAACTTTGAGCTGAACTTCTGTACCTAAAAGCAGTTCTAGGAATCAAGAATAGCAAATAGTTGTCATAAATTCCAAGAAGCAATAAATTCCAGGGAGCAAAAGCAGGTTCTAAACAATGACTACCTTGAACTGAAGCCGGCCAACCATAAAAGGCATGGAAATGTTGAAAGACAGCTGTGTGAGCACCTATCCTGTGCTCTGAGTCAGCCACCTTGCCCTTCAGTACTTTTCCATTCTCACCTTTGCCCCAGGAAGCATACCAGCTAATTTTTGCTCAAGGAGTCACTATGTATACTGTCCTTCCAACTACAGTAGTGTGGATCCAGTATTTGAGTCACCCTTAATTAGTCTCTGTTTCTGTTTATATATGAGTACCTACTATGCCTATTACTACTCAATGAGATTATTACTGTTCAAAGCCACCTCAGTTATATTATTAAGTGTCTGAATATGTGTAATGTGTCTCTAGGCTCCTCTCTTCTATTTCATTGACTCACTTTACATGCCTAAGCCACACTCCTTTCATTGCCATACCATAAGGTACTACAATTTAGAAGATTGGTTCTCCAAAATTTTCTCTACGATACTCTAGTTATTCTACTCTATTCCACCCTTTCTGCTTCTCTCTCCTTCTATTCTATTTCTAGTTGAAATTTGCTTAAATTTATGTTATGTGTTTGAGTGTTTTTGCCTGAATATAAGTATATGCACCATGTGTGTGCCTAGTACCCTTGAAAAGCAGGAAATGGTGTCAGATCCCCAGGAATGGGGTTTATAGATGATTGTGAGTCACTATGTGGGTCCTGGTAACTGAACCTAGGTCTTCTGCAAGATAAAGGAGTGCCATTACTCAGTGAAACATATTTCCAGTTCCTCTTCCTTTTATTTGTTCTATGTGATAGTCTTACTTTGTAGTCCAAAATGACCTTGAACTTAAGGAAATCCTCCTGCCTCAGTCTCCTGAATGCTGGGATCACAAAGATGTGCCACAATACCCTGGCTACTTTGACTATTTTGTTTTATTATAATTCCATACATATAAAAAATAAATTGGGAAGTTCCATAAACATTCCAGAATTGCATTGGCTCTGTAGAACAGATTCAGCTCTGACAACTTGAAGAAATGGAGTCTTCTAAATTATAGACACAAATTATGTCTTCATTAATAACTCTTCTTTAATTCTGTAGAGTTGTATAATTCTCTTCATGAAAGATAAGTGTATAGTTCATTAATCCCTTGATAGTTGACTGTTTTAGATAGTGCAGTGAAGAGGTTGTTTTAATTTTTAAGATTTGTTTTAGTTTTAAGTGTGTGTGTATGTGTGTGCATGTTTGTGTACATGTGCCCTCAGAGTACAGAAGATGGTGTTGGATTCCCTGGGGTTAGACTTGCAGGCACTTGTGAGCAATCCTATGTAGGTACTAGGATCTGAACCAGGTCCTCTGGAAGAGCAGCAAGTATTTTTAACTACTGAACCATATCTCTATTCCAATAAATGGTATCTCTTGTTTGTTTCTTTGGTTGATTAATTTTTTTGTTTTGTTTTGTTTTAAAATAGAGTCCCACTATGGCTGTCTTGGAGCTCCCTATGTAGATCAGTCTGACCTTGAACACATAGAGATCTGTCTGCCTGTCTCCTGAGTGCTGAGATTAAAGGAATATGACACCAGGTCTAGCTGAAATTGTATGTTTTAAAATTATAATTGACTTTTAGTATATAGAAACACAAATTATGGGTGCCAGTAGTGTTGAAAATAGTTTATAAATGTTCAAAATTATTTATAGACTTTTGAGTATTTTTTAGAAAGGGTCTCTTTACATAGCTCTGACTGTCATGGGACTCTCTTATAGATCAGACTGACCTTGAACTCACAGAGATCTGCCTGCCATTGCCTCCCAAGTACTGGACACTTACCAGTATAAGTATAAGTATAAGTGTACTTATAAGTATCCACAATACCCAGCAACTTTTGAATATTTTGTACAATAAATATAATGTATTGTAGATGCCTTAGCATATAAAATAAGAATTATAATATAAAGGAGTCAGGAGTAGGCTATAGAAACATCTTTGTCTTACTCAGAAACAAACAAGAAATGCATTCAACCATTTTGTTAAGAACTTTAACAAATAACTTTTAAAAATCAAGTTAAAGATTTCCATTGAGCTGAAGCTTGCAACCACGGTAAAGATATCTGGTATATTAAGAAGGATCCTTATGTTTTTCTATCAATTCATTTTGCTAGTGTATCTGTAATCTGTACTTCAGCCTGATTCCAGATCAGAGAAAGATGCACTTTCAAGTTGGATAACTTGCAAACTAAGCTGAACAAATTCTTCCTAATTTATGATTGCTGTATTTTCTTCATTGAACAGGACTTTTTGGAATTTCTTTATATACTTACTATGGTATCAGGGTTTACGAATATCCATTAGCAATTCTCATTGAAAGTTCAATCACTCCAGGTGTGATGGAGACACACACCTTTAATCATAGTACTCAGAATGTAGAGGTAGGCAGATCTCTGAGAGTTTGAAGCTGGCGTGGTCTACATTGTGAGTTCCAGGACAGCTATGGCTACATAGAGATACCTGGTGCGGGAGAATTATCTGTATTCTATCAATCATGTATTTTAATAAAACGCTGATTGGCCAGGCAGGAAGTATAGGCAGGTCAACCAGACAGGAAGTAGAGGCGGGGCGATGAGAACAAGAGTATTCCAGGAAGGAGGAAGTCCCTCGGCCACTCCTGTGCAGACCACCGAAGAGACAGCATGTAACCTGCCCAGCTGAAAAAGGTACTGAGTCATGTGGCTAATATAGATAAGGATAATGGGGTAACATAAGTTATAAGAGCTAATAAGTAGCCTGACCTAATAGGCCGATCAGTTTATAATCTTATGGAGTCCTGTGTGTGATTTCTCTTTGGGATTTGCCGGCTGTAGGGTACCGGGCGGGACGGAAACCCCAACAAGCCGGCCCTCATGTTACAGATACCCTGTCTCAAAAACAAAACAACAACAACAACAACAACAGCAACAAAAAGAACGTTCAATTGCATATGATCCAATGCAGTTAGATTTCACTGATCTAACATCACAATACTGTACTACATTCAAAGAAGCTTTCCAATGAACTTTGTGGTGAAAAAGAGAGAAGAAAATAAGCATAAATCTAAAAGGTTGGTAGGACAGAAATGTTTGATGTTATCTTCATATGAAAGAGGCAAAGGGAACTTTTTTTGTGCCCATCAGCATATGAGGATTCAAATAAGTTCTCTGTGGAAAGAGCTCTCAGCAGACACCAGATCTTCCAGTACTCCGACCATGGGCATTCTATCCTTCAGACCTATGGAAAATACATTTGTCATTTACAAGCTATTTATTTATAATATTTTGTTACAGCATCTTGAATGGATGAAGACAAGTTATGTAGGGGTGACTGCTCATTTTAAATGGGTAAATTTTGTAGTATGTAACTATCATCTGTTTTTCTTAAAAAATGCTTATTTTAATTTGCATTTCCCTGAACGCTAAGGAGGTTGAGCATGACCTTAAGTGTCTTTTGGCCATTCAAACTTCTTCTGTTGAGAATTCTCTGTTCAGTTCAGTATCCCATTTTTTAATTGGGTTAATTAGAGTTTTAGTGTCTAGTTTCTTGAGTTCTTTGTATATTTTGGAGATCAGACCTTTGTCTGATGAGGGGTTGGTGAAGATCTTCTCCCAATCAGTAGGTTGCCTTTTGGTCTTAATGACAGTGTCTTTTGCTTTACAGAAGCTTCTCAGTTTCAGGAGGTCCCACTTATTTATTGTTGCTCTTATTGTCTGTGCTACTAGGGTTCTACCTAGGAAGTGGTCTCCTGTGCTCATGTCTTGTAGACTACTTCCCACTTTCTCTTCTATCAGGTTCAATGTGGTCAGATAAATGTTGAGGTCTTTAATCCATTTGGACTTGAGTTTTGTGCATGGTGATAGATATGGATCTATTTTCATTCTTCTACAGGTTAACATCCAGTTATGCCAGCACCATTTGTTAAAGATGCTTTCTTTCTTCCATTGTATAGTTTTAGCTCCTTTGTCAAAAATCAGATGTTCATAGGTTTGTGGATTAAGATCTGGGTCTTCGATTCGATTCCATTGGTCAACATCTCTGTTTTTGTGCTAATACCAAGCAGTTTTCATTACTGTAGCTCTGTAATAGAGTTTGAAGTCAGGGATGGTAATGCCTCTGGAAGTACTTTTATTGTATAGGATTGTTTTGGCTATCCTGGGTTTTTTGTTTTGCCATATAAACTTGATTATTGTTCTCTCAAGGTCTGTGAAGAATTTCGCTGGGATTTTGATGGGGATTCCATTGAATCTATAGACTGCTTTTGGTAAAATTGCCGTTGATCCTCCCAATCCAAAAGCGTGGGAGATTTTTCCATTTTCTTGTATCCTCTTCAATTTCTTTCTTCAAAACCATAAAGTTCTTGTCAAATAGATCTTTCACTTCCTTGTTTAGAGTTACCCCAAGATACTTTATGCTATTTGTGGTTATCGTGAAAGGTGATGTTTCCCTGATTTCCCTCTCTGTTTCTTTGTTCTTTGTGTATAGGAGGGCAACTGATTTTTTGGAGTTGACCTTGTATTCTGCCACAGTACTAAAGGTGTTGATCAGCTGTAGGAGTTTTTGATAGAGTTTCTGGGGTCGCCTATGAACACTATCATATCATCTGCAAAGAGCAAAAGTTTGACTTCTTCCTCTTACACCTGTCAGAATAGCTAAAATTAAAACCACCAATGATAGCCTATGCTGGAGAGGATGTGGAGTGAGGGGAACACTCATCCATTGTTGGTGGGAATGCAAACTTGTGCAGCCACTGTGGAAATCAGTATGGCGGTTTCTCAGGAAACTGGGAGTCAACCTACCTCAGGACCCAGCAATTCCACTCTTGGGAATATACCCAAGAGATGCCCTATCATACTACAAAAGCATTTGTTCAACTATGTTCATAGCAGCACTATTTGTAATAGCCAGAACCTGGAAACAACCTAGGTGCCCCTCAATAGAAGAATGGTTAAAGAAGGTGTGGAACATATACACATTAGAGTTTTACTCAGCGGTAAAAAACAATAACATCTTGAATTTTGCATGCAAATGGATGGAAATAGAAAACACTTTACTGAGGGAGGTAACCCAGACCCAAAAAGAGGAATATGGTATGTACTCACTCATAAGTGGATTCTAGCCATAATTTAAGGACTTCAAGCCTATAATTCATGATTCTAGAGAAGCTAAATAAAAAGATGAACCTAAAGAAAATCATATAGTTATCCTCCTGGATATTGGAAGTAGACAAGATTTCCAGGCAAAACTTGGGTGCTCGGGGGTGGGGGTTAGGGGGTGGATGTAAGGCGAGATGGGTAGAGAGAAGGGAGAAGGGGAGGATTGGGGACAGCTTGGGGGAATGGGATGGGTGGGATGGAGGAAGGGTGGATGTGGGAGCAGGGAAGTAAATATCTCAAATAAGGGAGCCATTTTAGGGTTTGCTAGGGACTTCTCTCTAGAGGGGTTACCAGGTCCAAGGAGAGATCCCCAGATTGTTCCTTGGGCAGCAGAGGAGAGGGTGCCTGAACTGGCCTTGTCCCATAGCCACACTGATGAATATCTTGCATATCACCTTAGAACCTTCATCTGGCGATGGATGGAGATAGAAACAGAGACCCACATTGGACCACTGGACTTAGCTCCCAAGGTCCAAATGAGGAGCAGAAGGAGGGAGAACATGAGCAAGGAAGTCAGGATCACGAGGGGTGCGTCCACCCACTGAGACAGTGGGACTAATCTAATGGGAGCTCACCAAGGCCAGCTGGACTGGGCTTGATGGAGCATGTGATCAAAATGGACTCTGTGAATGTGGCTGGCAATGAAGGCTGACTGAGAAGTCAAGGACTATGGCACTGAATTTTTATTCTACTGCATGGACTGACTTTGTGGGAGCCTGGTTTGTTTGGATGCTCACCTTTATAGACCTGGATGGAGGGGGAAAGACCTTGGACTTCCCACGGGGCAGGGAACCCTGACTGCTCTTAAGACTAGAGAGGGAGGGGGAGGTGGGGAGGGGGAGGGAAAAGGGAGGCGGGGAGGAGGTGAAAATTTTTAATAAATAAAAAATAAATAAATAAAAAGAAAAAATGCTTATTTTATAAAAGCAATGCAATTTTGTTTTAAATTGTATTCCACATCATCAGTGTGGTTGAATGTTTGTGGTAGTTTGAATAAAAATAGTCCCATAGGCTCATATATTTGAATGCTTGGTCATCAGAGAGTGACACTACTTGAGAAGGATTAGGAAGTGTGGCCTTGTTAGAGTAGGTGTGGCCTTATTGGAGGAAATGTGTCACAGGATGTGAGCTTTGAAGTTTCAAAAGCCCAAGCCAGGCTCAATGGCTTTCCTTCTGCCTGTGTATCCAGATGTAGAACTCTTAGCTACTTCTCCAGCACCATGTCTGCCTGAGTGTTGCCTTTGCTCTCCACCATGATGAATGACAATGGACTAAACCTCTGAACTGTAAGCAAGCTCCAATTAAATGCTTTCATTTATGAGTTGCTTTGGTCACGATGCTTCTTCATAGCAGCAAAAGAGTGACTAAGATATTCATCATCACCATAGAACCTTCATCTGGCAATGGATGGAGATAGAGACAGACACACATTGGAGCACTAGACTGAGCTCCCAAGGTCCAGATGAGGAACAGAAGGAGGGAGAACATGAGCAAAGAAGTCAGGACCACGAGGGGTGCGTCCACCCACTGAGACAGTGGGACTGATCTAATGAGAGCTCACCAAGGCCAGCTGGACTGGGCTTGATGGAGCATGTGATCAAATTGGACGCTCTGAATGTGGCTGACAATGAGGGCTGGCTGAGAAGCCAAGGACAATGGCACTGGGTTTTGATTCTACTGCATAGACTAACTTTGTGGGAGCCTGGTTTCTTTGGATGCTCACCTTTATATACCTGGATGGTGGGAGGAGGACCTTGGACTTCCCATGGGGCAGGGAACCCTGACTGTTCTTAGGACTAGAGAGGGAGGGGGAAGTAGGGAGGAGGAGGGAAAAGGGAGGAGGGGAGGAGGTGGAAATTTTTAATAAATAATATAAAAAAAGAGTGACTAAGTATCTTTTCAACAAATAATGTGGATTTACATGCTCTCCAGTAGTTAATATTGTTGATTTTTAATTTGTTTATGAATGGGAGTACAACAGCATTTTATTATAATATATTAATTTGCATTCAATCCATGCCTTCATATGTATATTGGCTATCTTAATCACTATTCTATTATTGTGAAGAGACACCATGACCAAGATAATTCTATAATGAAAAGCATTTAATTGGCGACTGGCTCCCCAGGAACTTGAATAATTAGGACAAAGTTGCATACAACTTATTGAAAGAAATGGCTGAAAACTCAAGTGAGAGTCCTATGACCTCCCATGTGCCCTTCTTCTATGAGGAAAGGTTTACAGTTAACACATCCAGCTATGGTGATCTTTTGATAGCAGACACAGATGAATTAATGAAGATGGTGGCTCTTTGGTTCAGAGGATAATGCTGTACAATATCTTTATACATTCATAACAGGAATCCTCTGTTGCTTTTATGTATTGAAAATACTTTCTGCTAATATATATCAAATCCTTTTTTTTTGTTGACAGAGGTTTCGGTCCTGCCTGGTTCTGCAGCTGTTCATTCCCAAAGAAACACACAAAGGCTTACATTAATTATAAACTGTTTGGCCTATTAGCTAAGGCTTCTTATTAACTAACTTTTATATCTTAAATTAACCCATAATTCTTGTCTGTGTTAGCCACATGGCTTGCTACCTTTTATTAGTGAGGCATTCTCATCTTGTTTCCTCTGTGTCTGACTGGTGACTGCAGACTTTCCTCTTCCTAGAATTCTCCTAGTCTTGTCACCCCACCTATACTTCCTGCCTGGCTACTGGCCAATCAGCGTTTTATTAAACAAATACAAGTGACAAATCTTTACAGGGTACAATACCATTGTCCCACAATACTTTTCATCATTATATTTATTATTAATTTTTCTTTTGTGTGTCTACATGTGTATGAGGGAAATACATACAGAAATAGAGAATTGTATCCATCCTTGTATGTATAGTTTTATACATTCATGAATATACAGAAAAAGGAGGAAGGCCTATGTGTTCTGCTCTATTACTTTTCACCCTATTTTCTTAAGACAGAGTCCCTCACTGAATAAGGAACTATGCTGACAGCCAACAGATCCTATTATTTCTTTCCATAGCTCTGGGGTTATAGGCATGTGTGGCCATGACCATCTTTTAAAGTGGATGTTGTTAATTCAAATGCAGGTTCTCTATCACCAATAGGACAAAATAGCGGCCTACAGAATGGGAAGACTCCACATCCATCAGAGAGTTAATATCTAAAATATATAAAGAACTCAAGAAACTAGACATCAATAAATCAAATAATCCAATTTAAAATGGGATACTGCTCTAAACAGGGAATTCTCAACAGAGGAATCTCAACTGGCTGAGAAACACTTAATGTTCAACATCCTTAGTCATCAGGGACATGCAAATCAAAACTACTTTGAGATTACATCTTAACACCTGTCAGAACAGTTAAGATAAAAAAAAACATAAGTGACAATTCATGTGGAATGAAGGAATCACTCCTCTATTGCTGGTGGGCATGCAAACTTGTACAGTCACTTTGAAAATCAATAGTACAGTTTCTCTGAAAATTGGGAGTTGTTCTAACTCAAGACCCAGCTATACCACTCTTGGACATATACCCAAAGGATGCTCCATCTTACCACAAGCACATTTGCTCAACTATGTTCATAGCAGCTTTATTTGTAATAGCCAGAACCTGGAACAAACTTAGAAGAATGAATAAAGAAAATGTGGTACATTTACACAATTGAATATTGCTCAACTGTTTAAAAAATAATGACAGCAGGAAACTTGCAGGCAAATGGATGGAAATAGAAAAAAACTGAGTGAAGTAACCCAGACCCAGAAAGACAAATATGGTATGCACTCACTTATGGGTGGGCATTAGCTGTTAAGTAAAGGTTAATTCAAAAACCCAGAGAAGCTAAGTAACAAGGAGGGCTCAAGGAGGGTTGAATGGCTCTCCCTGGAATGGGGAAATAGGATACATTTTGAGAGTAGACTGGGGGAAAGTGGGGATGGGGATGGGGTGATCAGGTGATAGGAGAGTGATAGATGGAGAGAATACTGGAAGAGATGACTGGAATTGAGGGGCATTTGAGAAGTCATGTAGAAACCTAGTACAGTAGAAACTCCCTAGAATCTACAAGAGTGACCCTAGTGAAGTCTCCTAGTAAGAGGGGATATAGAGCCCAAATCTGCCATCTTCTATAACTAGGCAACTCTCCCAGCATTAGGACTGAGACATCAAGCCAGTACAAAACCTCCAACCTACATTCTGTCCTGCCTGCTCGATGCTGTGCTAATAGTGGCACAGAACTTGTGGGAGTGGCCAAGCAATGACTGATTCAACTTGAAGTCTACTCATACCATGAGAGGTAGCCCACACCTCACACTGCATGGATGCCCAGGAACCAGAGACTGGTAATCCCAGAGACTCAGGATAAAACCAAATATCACTGGCATTTTAAAAAGTCAACAAAATGATTTCTAGTGATATTCTGCTATACTCATAGATCAGTGCCTAGCATAATCATTTTCAGAAAGGCATCATCTACCAACTGATGGGAGCTGATGCACAGACCCACAGCCAAACACTAGAGGGAACCAGGGGGGAATCCTGAGGAAGATGGGGAGGAGAGGAAGGATCATAAGTACCAGAGGGGTTAAGGACATCAGAACATATTCACAGAATCAACTAACTAGGGCTCATAGGGACTCAAATAGACTGAAGTGGCAATCATAAGCACTCTATATGAGTCTGAGCTAGATCATCTCGATATACGTTATGCTTGTGTAGCTGTTTCTGAGTCTTTTTCCTGCTCCTGGAACCCATTTCCTCCTACTGGATTGCCTCGTCTAGCCTTGGCGAGGATTTGTGCCTAGTTTTACTGTAACTTGTTATGCCATGTTCAGTGCATATCCCTAGGAGGCCTGCTTTTTTATTTTATTTTTTATTTTTTGGATTTTCAAGACAGGGTTTCTCTGTGGTTTTTGGTGCCTGTCCTGGAACTAGCTCTTGTAGCCCAGGCTGGCCTCGAACTCACAGAGATCATGTGCTGGGATTAAAGGCGTGCGCCACCACCCGGCGTGCTTTTTTATTTTTTGAAGAGAAACAAGAATGAATCTTGGGGAGAGGGGAGGGAAGGTGGGGATTGGAAGTAGTGGAGGGAAAGAAAACTGCAGTTGGTATGTAATGTATGAAAAAAGAATTTAATTTTTTTAAATAAAATAACTATGGAAACAAAACAAAACAAAAACCTCAGATCCTGATGTTTGAACAGTAACTAATCCTAGCCAATGATTCATCTTCCCATTCCCTTATAGTTGAAGGATTGTTTCGTTTTAGAAAGTAGTTGATACAGCACAAATTGGCCTCAATTCAACCTGTAGCAGAAGATGGATTTAAACTCAAGATCCTCCTGTATTTACCACCCAAGTACTGAGACTACAGGTATGTGTCAGTTGGCCTGGTTATCTTTTAGGTTTTTTTTTAAAGAAGTTCTTATTTCTTCTTATTTATTTGTTATTTACTTTTGAAGACAAGGTCTTTGTATCCCAAGCTGCCTTCAAACTCACTATGTGGCTGAGGGTGACAATAAATTTCTGATCCTCTTACCTCTACCTCTCAAATGCTAGGAATATATATATTAGAAGGGGTTTTTTTGCTTTTGTTTTTATTTTTGTTTTGTTGGTTTTGGCATGCTGGCTAGGCAGTCCATTAACGAGGTTTGTTCCATTTGCATATCACATAAAGCAAGGTCCCAATTTCATCTTTTCCAGTTCCAGATTCAGTTAATAAAAGACCCTCTTTAAACTCATCTGTTTTTATTGTTTAGTACCCTTGTATATGTGCACAGGTGTGTAACAGGGTTGTCCATTCTGTAACATTGTTCGATGTATTTTTTCTCTGAACCAGTCTCTCCTTCTTCCTTCTCCCCTCCCCTCTTCTCTTGTCTTGCATTCTTTCTCCACCTAAAACTAGTTCCTCTAGGGCTATGGGTACGGTTTAAGTTATTAATCATGTGAACTCATGGTTTTAGGACAGGGTTCCCAAGGAGCCTTTAGGTCCAGTAAACATTAATTTTGCTCAGAAAGCCTTTTATTTGTCTCCAGGGCATTTGGATGTTTAGGGATCTTACTCTGATTCTTAAAAATTGTTTGTTCCATTTGTTTTGACTGATTCCTAGAAATTGTGTGCCATCAACAGTGGGAGAGCTGGCCTAAAGTAAGTAAAAACACTCTTGAGGGCAATCCCATCTTTCATCACTAACCGGCATACACCAATATAAATGATGGTACCAGCAGCACAGGAGCGTAAAGGCATTTTCACAAGTCTAAACCTGAAAGGTGTATTAGTCTTGTGACCATACTGATTTAAGAGCCCTGAATCTCGTCAACTCCCTGCATTCTTCAGGCTTCATTGGGAAGCTGGATGGTTCCTGATGGTCCCAGCTATCTGGATGTAAAATCAACTCCAGGGTTGCCTAAGCTAGGAATCAGGGGCCTGCTGGTTGCAACTCGGGGATAGTAAAGGGACGGCAGATGCAGTAGTTGAACGTTTCTGGATCTGCTCCGGTATTTCAGGCCTGCGGGTAAAAGCGGGACGGAATTCCATCGTCTTTGGACGCAGCCTGCGCAACTCGGGCCCGCAGAGGCGTGGCAAGAGCAAAGCGTCCTAGCAGGCCTAAGGTACGCCTTCTCCAATCGCTGGCACGAGGAAGGCCAAGGCGTGGGTGGGCTTAGGGGCGGGCCAGGGCGGGAAGTAGGCGGAGCGTGGGTACTGCTCCACCCAGTCCTTCTGGCTCCTAGCCGGCGGGGTTGGGGCTGGCGCAGCTCTAGTTCCTTTCCTCCTCAGCCGCCTGCGCTGCCTCCGCCGCCTCCGCCGCCTCCGCCTCAGTCTCCCACGCCTCCGAACAGGCCGCGGTTACCGGTTTGCGATTCCCGGGCTTAAACTCTGCAGCTCCAGTGTCCCGGTGTCCGTGCTCCTGCGAGATGACGCTCAAGTCGAGCGAAGGCGAGGGTGGGAATAGCATGCGCACCGCGCTCTCGGACCTCTACCTGGAACACTTGCTACAGAAACGCAACCGACCTGAGGTTAGCTGGACCTCTGGGGTCCTCGGGGTTCGGGTTGGGTCTCTGCTCCAGGCCTTTCCATCTACTTCTGGATTTGTCCTATCCGTAGCCTTGCTCCTGGGTGATCTGCCCCGGAGGACCTGATCTTGAGTGTCCTGTTCCCAGGGTGGAGGCCTTTGCTTTGGGCCGAGTTCATACTGAGATCAGGGTGTGGTGAATAGTTGTCTGCGGCAGTCCTCCTAGGTGAAAATCCCAATAGGCTGGCCAGGACCAAATGCTTACTGAGGTCAAAGAAAACTTGTTCATGGATGGTAACAGAAAGACTTTAAGAAGAAAAATGAAAGACTTTAAGGAACACTTCCAAGAGAAGATCTGCCTGGTTGGTTGTTGATCATTTGTATTCAGCCTCACAGACATTGTGAAAGCCAACTTCGTGCTCTAAAGAGCTCACCCAGTGTCCCTTTGCATTTCATTTCAGCAGATCCCCTTTTGCTTCGTTGTAAATTAGTGTAGTCTTCATATTCCAGTGTTAAACAGTAAATAACTCCGGTGTCAGAGGCCTCCAGAAGAGGTTATGGATTATATTCTATGTAGCATGTCTCCCCCAAATTCAGTAGGTTATAGTGTGAACCTTGCTTACTTCTGCTCCCTTACCCTGCTCCCTCTACTTTCTAGTCCCTTCTGGGAGATTTATGGAGTTGCTTACGATACAGCAAAGCTGGATTTGTGACAAGCAGGTACAACTATTAAACAACATACATTGCTTAAACAAAATGTTCAAAGATGATACTAGGTGAAACTGAGAAAAATATTTTTGGTTGTGATCCTGGTCTTTTACGGCTGAGCCATTTCTCCAGCTCAGAAACTGGGAAAAATAAAACCAAAAACCCTTGCAGGAATGGTACCTTGAGAAAAAAACAAAAAAAAAACCCT
The DNA here is from genome assembly GCF_982192425.1 of Myodes glareolus. Classification (NCBI taxonomy): domain Eukaryota; kingdom Metazoa; phylum Chordata; class Mammalia; order Rodentia; family Cricetidae; genus Myodes; species Myodes glareolus. Next base: position 1,010,939 of record NC_142053.1, read on the forward strand.
CATATGTATTGATCACTTTTTTTTTAGATGAAGGAAAAAAAAAGTGAAGAATTGGTAAGGAGAAAAAAAAACGTATTTATGACAGTTGTATTCTGGTTCCCCAATTCTTTGTTTTCTTTTCCTAACCTCTGGTGTCATTTCCCCTCCCCCAGCCAGTTTTGGAAGTACGGTTATTTAATCTTGCCTCTTTGCTTCACACCCACAGTAACCCTGACAGAGCAGTTCACTGCTTAGGGGAAGAACCTGTGCACCAATTAAATGTCAGGAAATTTTATCTTTCCTGCTGACAAGTAGGAAGACATTTTGCTTTTTGTTTGTTGTTTAAGGTCTCACACTGTAGTTCAGGCTAGCTTGTAACTTTATTTATTGTCCTGACAGGCCTTGAACTCCTGGCAATTCTGCCTCAGTTTCCAGAGTGATGGAATTATAGGCATGAGCCAACAAGCCAGACTTCAGGATATTTTTAATTGTCACAACTAAACGTATTTAACTTTTTACAGCAATGAATTAGCAGACCCCCAAATGTCATAACTACTGAAAGAAACATCTGTTCCTGATGTTCTAGTTCAGTGTCTTATCAAAGAGCAAAGAGCAGAACTTATGTGGTAAAACGCTAATCTACTTAAGCCTCTGTGACCACAATAAAACCAGATTCCTATCTGTAAGGTATCTAAGTCTTACCGGTTTTGAAAAATAAAGTCATAAATATCCTGGAAGTGAAGGACAGGAAAGGAAGAAAACTGACAGATAATACTAGGTACTGAGAAAATTGGGGTAAAGACTAAATAATTTTAAAATAACATTTTATTTTCTACTATACATTCTCTGAAAACACAGACTTTGAATGGAAATATCCCATTCTCAAATGAAACAACCAGACCCAAAAAGATGCTCTTTCTTTAGTAGAATGATAATCAGGAGCAGATTCACTGACCATGCTGCTCCCTTCTGACTCAGCCAAGACTTGCTTTCTGCTGTTGTACATGGAATGGATGACATTGAACCTTGGTGTTTTCTTTATAGGCTATTCTATTTTGCCTGGAGTACTGTTTGCCCTGTACATCCTGTATTCTACAAAATGCAGGCTTCAGCAATGCTGGGCACTCTGCAGTGTTTCACAGCCCCCTACACCTCCTTCAGAGGAAACATCTGTAGCACAGTTCAAAGGGCAGAGACAGTTTCTCAAAGGAAGTTGAAATTTAAAAAAAAATAGATGAAAATAACTTGGCAGGGGTGGGGGCAGGGGTAATGGGGGTGAATAGAGCAGAGACAAATATAGTTGACTTTCTCATTTAAAGTAATTGGCTTCAGAACAAGTGGCAGTGAACTAGTGAGCACAGGAATGAACAAACATTTGTTCAATCTACTGTTAGGCCCTCTGCCAACTGCTTCCACATGGAGAACTTAGAATGCCCAGTCCAAGGAGATGAGTGACCCTAAATACAAAAGAAGAGCCTGGGAGAACCTTAACACCACCTGCCAGTCTTGTGTAGATGCCTGGCTGAGCCCATTTGATGTCCACAAGTACCCACTATTCACATGGACATAACTGTTTCACTTTGTGAGGGGAAAACTACAATAAAAAAGCTAGAGAAACCATGAAACTAACAATTCCCTAAGGAAGTATAGAGCTTAGAACTATTTAACTATAAATGATAAGAACTGGAGACACAGGAAAGCCCAAGAATCAGGATTTTTCTGGCAGGTATTGTCTTAAAATCATACATTAACTAGAGCTTTGTTTCTCAGGCACTAAATACATATATCAATCCAAAGGCCACATGTTTAAAGGTCCTTGGCTGATTTGCTTATCTGTCCAGTGCACTCTGGACATCTGCACAGGCTTCTTCCACTGAAATAAAACAGGAAACACAAGCAGCTCCATTCCACCTAAAACACTGAACTGTATTTCCAAATACTTGGCCCTTGGTTTCTGCATAGCCATTAGATCAGTGTTGAGATTATGTATAAAACAACATTCATCGAATTATTTTTTTGTTTTTTTTATTTGTTTATTTGGTTTTCTTTTAAGATAAGGCCTTACTATGTAGCTTTAGCTGGCCTGGAACTCACTATATAGACTAGGATGGCCTCAAACTCAAAACAGATCTATCTGACTCTGCCTTCAGAGTGCTGGGTTTTAAATCATACCTTTAATCCTACCATGCCTGGCAGTTTTTGTTGTTTGTTCTGTTTTATTTTTTAAAGATCATCTCACTGTATAGTCTAGGCAGACTTCAAACTCTTGGCAGCCCTCCTTGTCTCACACTCCCGAGAGTTGAGATTATAAACCTGCACCACCAGGCCTAGCTGATTAAAATTAAATTCTTACCTGGGTGGTCATGGTGCATGCCTTTAAACCCAGCACTCAGGAGGCAGAGGCAGGTGAATTTCTCTGAGTTCAAGGCTAGCCTGATCTACAGAGCGAGTTCCAGGATAGTCTCCAAAGCTACACAGAGAAACCCTGTCTCGAAAAACCAAAAAAGAAAAGAAAGAAAAATTAAATTCTTGTCTCTACTTTGTGATCAGTATTTAAGGTCAAAAAGTAATGTTTACAAACCATTTGCAGTAAAATAATTCATAAGCCTTAGACTCCAGGAGTCAGTTAAAATAGAAGCACGGGATTCAGAGTTCAAGAAGACAACATGATACCAGGTCTTGTTTTGTAGCCCAGGATTGTCGCAAACTCACTTTGTATTCCAGGTTACCCTCAGACTTATTCTTCTGCCCCAGCCTCCCATGTGCTAGGATTACAGGTATGTGCTACCATACCTAGTTTATAAATAAAACTTTATTGATGTTATATAATAAATTTTGAAACTAGCTAGACTGATATTTACCACTTTATTCTCTTTCAAAATTAGTTTAACTATTCATAGATAGGTCAATGACCTTCCATCATGTTTATAATTTTAAAAGACCAAATTGTCTAGAGATACTTTGACTTACTTCAGCAGATCAGGTAAGTGAAACCACTTGACCTCTGACACCAGTCTCTGGTCCTAGGCAGAAGTGGAGAACAAAATGGCTGGCTCACCTGGATTGAATTTCCTGATTTTTTTTAATTAAACAAATCAAAGATATGTAGTCACAATAAAGAAAATTATAGCTAGAAGGTGGTGGCACATGCCTTTAATACCAGCACTCAGAAGACAGTGGCAGGCAGATCTCTGTGAGTTTGAGGCCAACCTGATCTACAGAGCGAGTTCCAAGAAAGGCAGGGGATACACAAAGAAACCCTGTCCCCCTCCCAAAAAAAGATAGAAAATTATATCTTTTTTGATTAGCTGTCCAAGCAGATACTACTTTTGATGTTCACCTTTCTAAGGGGACAAGATTAAGTACTCTTCTCCATCTCTTTAAACTTCTCAGCCTCAGTACATATATATCTTAATTTGTTACATTGCTTGCATTTACAATATGTTCTTTATAACTTTTTTAAAAGATTTGTCTGTGGGTGAATCCAAAAATGTGAAAGTCAGTGATTTTTATCTTGTTATAGTTGGTTGCTGAACTAATGTTCCAATTTTTCCAGATCCCTGATATTGTTTGGAGTGGCAAGATGTTATCCAGCTAGATTCTTACTTTTTCAGCCTTTTTTTGCAGCTTGAGGTGGTTGTATGGCTGTGTTCTGGAGCTCTGGCCTATGAGATAAGAAAAGCTGTTCTCTGGAGAAGTTCTGATCTTGGTCCAACTGACCTGGCCCCTCTGCCTTCTTGCCTTGAGAGTGGAGCTGATCCACAGAGTCACAGCTTTTGAATACGTTTCCAGCCCATGACTCCCTTCTTGGATTTCTGACCTCAGACTTATGGTCTGTGGAGCAGTATGGCCTTCTTCTCAGCTAAAGACTTGAGTGATCAGTGACTGTTCCTTTGCCTACTTTCTGTAATTTAGAGGATTATTGAATGAAATCTGTTATCCTTGGTGATGCTTTAATGTGTTCTCCATGGGTGATATGAAAAGTGTGTGCTCTCTTTCTATTCCCACTTTGCTCTTAAAACCTGGATGTGGTGGTAGGTGCCTATAATCTTGATGTTTGGAAGTCTGAGTCAGGAGGATTGTGATTCCAGCCCCCTATGAGATATATAATGAGACCCTGTCTCTAAAGGTTCAAATAGATAGACTAAGAAGTAAGGGAGGATGAGATCCACATAAGTAGTCAGGCTGCCAACTTAAATGGGAATTCCACTCATGTCAGAAAATTCCATCTTGCCAGTTGTAGAAAGGAATGTCGTTTTGAGAACTTGGTGGGAACAGTAGACTTCCGTTTTCCTGAATAGAAATTAATCATTGTGATATAAAATGGAGGGATACATGAGGCTTTGAATGCTGAGTATTTTCTTTAGTGACATCTTTCAGTATTATTAGTATGTCAACACTCAAAACAGAGAGCTATACAGTAGCATGGTAACCCTAGTCCACATTTACCAACTGTTTCTAAGTATTATATTAAGCTTGCAACCCAGTAAAGTCATCCTGTTACTATCCTCATTTTACAGTTAAAGAAACAGAAGTGCAAGAAGGTCAAGAATCCAAAGTTACCCAACAGTTAGTAAAAGAGCCAGAAATCTAATTCAGATAGTACGTTTTCTTGCTAAGCGCTGTGTTCTAGATTTTTAAGTTCTACTTAATATATTATTTTGCTAAATTATTTTATTTTGTTTATTTATTTATGTATTTATTTATTTTTTTCGAGGCAGGGTTTCTTTGTATAGCCCTGTAGACCAGGCTAGCCTCGAACTCACAGAGATCTGCTTGCTTCTGTCTAAGTGCTACAATTAAAGGATAAATCTAAATTATTTTCTTAAAGTAATTTATGCACATAGTTCATAATTTGCAAGGTATGGTGAGTAAAGTTAGCTCATGAAAGCAATTTCGTTCTCGCTCCATCTTGTAGCCAACCACTTTCTCCAAAGATTATTTGTATGTTTTTAAGTAAATGTGAATACACTAATTTTTTCACTTTTTGTGGTGAAGGTAGCATAATTATCTTCACATTGTTTTATTTTTCACATAAACAGTTTCAAAATTACCTCTAAACCCCCTTGTCAGGGCTACATGGTGTCTTCCCACACAATGTCTATAATGCCACTGGATTGTTGTAGAGTACCTTGGGTTTGTGTGAAGTTCTGTGTTGCTAAGTTAATTTTCAAACTACAACCTTTTCAATAGTGTTACAACATAAATGCCATATGACCATGTCGTGTGAGTTTTGGACATTTTAGCTGCAAAACAAGGCAGTTTCTCTTTCTCAACACTTCCCTCATCTGAGGTTACCCATACCCAGTTCTTATTGTACTTTCCATTACAAAGGAAGCAGTAAGTTGACAGTTTTTGAAGAGCATACCTATGTTATGTCAACGTCTCTCAAGTTTCTAGGCAAGACCTCCTTGCCCCTCATCTTTCCATCCTCTTCCCTCTGTGCATGGGCAGGCCACTGAACTCATTCCAGCCGTGTATACATTCCCACATAAGACTTCTTTCTCCCAGAAAAATGAATGGCAAGATACACTTTTCACAGCTCTATTTATTGAGAAGACCTTCCACATCTCCCAGTGTCCTTGAGGGCTACCCCTGGGTGTGGCTAGTATATAGCTGTTCTTCATTTTCAGTTTGTATCCACATACCAAGCTCACACTAGTTTTTCCTCCTCTGACTTGCTGTGTTGGTTTTGATTTAATATTTTATGTACAAACATTTGTAGAATAAGAAAAGAAAAATGTCTTCAAATTACTCTCAAGTAATTGAAACTTTAAATTGTATGACATTAAAAAACAATGCTACAAGATCTATACAGGATTGAGTCCATCAGCATTTCTTTGTGTATATATTAGATCTTCCCTGTGGGTCTGTTGGCAGTTAATTATTGCTGAATGGGTGGTGTAGTCATTAGTAAGCTGTCCTTGTTCCAATAAATGACCTCTCATATGTTCTTATGCAAATAACTCTAATGAAATTCAGAGGAGAGATACCCCAATAATATTTTCCTAGTTTATGTGCTTACCTGCAAGTACAAGAGTTCCAGTTCCGTACCTAATGGCTTGCCTTTTTACTATTTTTTACACTTTTTGTCTCTCTCTGTGTGTTACATGTATACATGCATACAAATGTGTGCAACCATGCATTAACACAGAAACCAGATGTCCTGCCATAGCACTTTTTATCATACTTTCTCTAGACAGGCTCTCTGAACCTAGAGCTATACTGGTGGCCAGTAAGCCCTGCTGGTACTCAATCTTTACCCCAGACAGTGCTGGGATTATGGATGGCCTTGCTGGGCTTTTTATGTGGGTGTTGAGAATTTATACTCAGGTATTCATACTTGGACAGCAAGCACTCTTACCTACTGAGCCATCTCCCTAGCTCCCTTTTCATTCTCCCATTCTTTTAAAGTATTTATTTATAGTTTATGGGTGTTTTCACCTGTGTATAAGGCACCTTTGTGCCTGGTGCCCACAGAGGCCAGAAGAGGGTATCAGATGCTCTTGAACTGGAGTTACAGGTGATTGTGAGCCCCTATGTAGTTGCTGGGAACCAAACTCAGGTCCTCTGCAAGAGCAACAAGTGCTTTTAACCACTGAAAACTCTCTCCAGTCCCCCTTTTTACTCCCTTAATGCTATTCTTCACCAGTATTATATTTGGAAAAATTAAAACTTACTGAAAAGAGGAAAAAAGTATCATTCTGGTTTCTATAATTGACATATTGACTTATTTGCCTTAACACATATATCTACCTAGAACCACCCATCTATCCACTTTTTTTTGCATTTGAAGGCAAGGTGCAGATGTCAGGATGTTTCACCCCAAAGAACTTCAGTGTGTATATCGCTGCCTAGAGTTCATATTTGTTCATGTTTTTTGTTTTTGTTTTGTTTGTTTGGTTTTTGGTTTTTGTTTGTTTGTTTGTTTTCCAAGACAGAGTTTTTTTATTAATTTATTTATTTGTTTATAAAATTTCCACTTCCTCCCCTCCTCCCCATACCCTTCCATTTCCCCCACTCCCTCTCCTCCTCCACCCCCACTCCCTCCCGTCCTTCCTCTCCAGTCCTAAGAGCAGTCAGGGTTTCCTGCCCTGTGGGAAGTTCAAGTTCCTCCCCTCTCCCTGCAGGTCTAGGAAGGTGAGCATCCAAACAGACTAGGATCCCAGAAAGCTAGTACATACAGACAAAACAAGACCCAGTGCCATTGACAATGGCTTCTCAGTCAGCCCCTATGTCAGTCACATTTAGAGACTCCGGTTTGATCACATGCTCGTTCAGTCCCAGTCCAGCTGGCCTTGGTGAGCTCTCATTCGATTAGTCCCCTTGTATCCGAGGGTGAACGCACCCCACACGGTTCTGATTTCCTTTTTCATGATCTCTCTCCTTCTGCTCCTCATTTGGACCTTGGGGGCTCAGTCCAGTACTCCGATGTGGGTTTCCGTCTCTATCTCCATCTGTCGTCAGATGAAGGTTCCCTCTAGTCCTGCCTTTTTTGCTCACGTTCTCCCTCCTTCTGCTTCTCATTTGAACCTAGGGAGTTAAGTCCAGTGTTCCAATATGTGTCTCAAGACAGAGTTTTTTTGTGTAAAGTCCTAGAACTCTGATTTGTAGACCAGGCTGGTCTACAAAAAGAGATCCACCTGCCTTTGTCTCTGCCTCCCAAGTGCTGGGATTAAAGGTGTGCGCCACTGCTGCCTAGCTTGTTTATGGTTACTTTTTAAGGTAAATTTTAAATATAGTAAAATGCAAAAATCTTGAGTATATTATTATACACTGTATCATGATACCAAATATTACCAGCATTCTAATTCTCTTATGCCAGTCCTTTCCCTTCAAGACAACTACTGTCTTATTTACAATAGTTTTGTTTGTTCTAAAATCTCACATACATTTTATCATATTGTACATATTCTTTTTAATAAGACTTCCTTTATTCAACATGTTTCTGAGTTCATCTCTTTTATTTTGTAGTTTGAGCTCTTAACCATTGAGTTTTCTAATCCCTCAGAATATTTGTAATAAAAAATCATTCCTTTATCTGAAAGAACTGGGTTTTCAAAGCTTTTTAGTTTCTAATTACAGATAATTGACTGACCATGGGCCTTTGCTGTTTTATCCACTAATCTGTTTTCATTTGACAGACTGCATTGAATCAGTTGAATGTTGCCACTGAGGACATGTACACCAATGGGTCTACTGTTCCAGGTAGCCCTGCCCATTCTAAAGGGCAAGAAGCAAGGAAAGTACGTCTCATACAGTTTGAGAAGATCACAGAGGAGCCCATGGTAATCTCTTGTCTATTGTCATTCATTATTTATACTCTACTAGTGAAATCATTGGGCCATAAAACTGCCAATGGCTACTCATGGAATTGTACAATCTGCCAGCTTCACTGTTTTTTGTCCCCATCTCAAGTTTCTTTCAAAGCAAGCAAGCTTCCTGCTTTTTCTACTTGAGAACTGACCCTGATATAAATGGAAATGGTGTTCTCTGCAATTTTTTTTAGATGCTTTAAAGATTATCCTCAAAAAGGGCTTAAAACAAAGCTTACTGTTCCATTGCCTTTATTCCAGGGAATTACTTTGAAGCTGAATGAAAAACAGTCATGTACTGTGGCCAGAATTCTCCATGGTGGCATGATTCATAGACAAGGTACTCTGGCAGGGAGGAGGGGATCCTAAGTCTAGTTTTATTCTGTGATTAATTATTTACTCTCTATTCAGTGGTGTGGGACATGAAGTTTATAGTCCTCAAAACTGATAGCATTTTCATGAAAGTGCCAAGAGATTCTTTGAGTTAATAACTGACTCTTTAAGGTAGGCATGATGGCATATACCTTTAATCCCAGTACTCAGGAAGCAGAGACAGGTGGATCTCTAAGTTCAAGACAGACTTGTTCTACAAAGTGAGTTCCAGGACAGCCAGAGCTACACAGAAAAAAACTTGTCTTAAAAAAATACCCTAACTGACTCTTTAGAAAATTGTATGGTAAGATCTTAGTATAAACTACTCAGTACCACCATCTCTTCCTCTGTACCTTCTTTTTTTTCTTTTGGTTTTTCAAGACAGGGTTTATCTATGTAGCCCTGGTTGTCCTGGAACTCACTCTATAGACCAGTACTGCTGTCTGGGGAATCAGCCTCCAGCTGCACAGACAGGGCTTTGACAGGAATCCAAGGAGTCAGTGAGTCTAAACTTTCTATCTGAGGGGCGTTAGGGAAAAAGACTCTCACAAACTCTCTTGATGGTTTTATTCTTTCTTCTTCTTTATTTTCTCTCTTTATTCTCTCCCTTTATTCTGTCTCTCTCATCTCATGTTGTTTTATAGCCTTTATAACCCAACAGAATTTTCCAGGCAACACAAGAGTCAAAACAGTTGCATTCCATTTCTCAAGTGAATGAATATAGGTAAAAAAAAAACATGTTTTTATCTCCCTCATACGATTCAACATTTTATGTATTACAGGCAAAAATCAATTTATTCCAAGAACCCACATACATTCATACCCAAGCAACTTGTTATAGATTAACCATGTGGCCAGCAAGGTCTTTTACTGTCAGGCTTCATTTTGCAGTTACAAATAAAGGGCCAATTACTTTACTACTTGTCTTTAAAGGTAATCTTATAAGGAATCTTAAAGGAATCACAAACCTACACATTTATAGATGAAAAAGAATCAATCAGTTTTACTTTAAATCTTTAGGGTACATATCCATTCAGTAGTAGTTTTTATCAGGAGATTGAGGACATAAATGTGTATACAGAATTAATCATCACCTTTGGTCATCAGCCAAACCTAGCAAGGAGAGTACATCAGCCAGTAATAATTGGGCTGCTTTGTTCTTATTCCCTGACTTTAAAGAGTTCTGTATTCAACTAAGTGCCTTTCTAAAACTTAAGATTGTCTTCTTGGGTTTTTCCCCTCAAAGTTATTTAACAAAAATATCTTAGTCTAACTTCATTATTTTCAAAGCTTTGTTTCAGCTGTGATGCCCTCGGAGACCTGTGAGCACATCTCCCAACATTAAGGTTAAGAAAATTTAAACTAGCCCGGCTATTGGGACTCACTTGTTAATCATTAACTTGAGCTACAATACATGCAGCTCCTTAGGTGAGACTCACAGACCCTGGCTATGAAACATATCCTTGTATTTATTTTTATTCATCAAAATTCTGTATAAGCTATCATTATTATTATCAAATTAGACAGTACACCTTAGGGAGGGGTAATCTTGATCATCCACAGGTAAAAATGCCCAGTAGAACGGGGTGTTTCTGAGAGATATTACTATATTACAGGCTGTGGAGATCTCCCCACGTCCACTCACAACATGCTAGATACCAGATAAAGAGAGCCGCAACAAACATGGAAAGGCAGAACAGAAGCAAAAGACATTTCAGGATTTGAAGTCCGGTGGCCTTGCTTAAGCGCGATTGGCCCATCAGAGGATTCCCTTTTGCTGGGCTGATACCTGAAACTTCAATTGTAACTTGCTGCTCCTCTGGCATGGCCAATGGCAGACCAGGCTGGCCTTGAACTCAGAAATCCATCTGCTTCTGCCTCTCAAGTGCTGAGATTAAAGGCATGCACCATCACCACGCAGCCCTCTGCACTCCTTATATATTGTTTTATAATGATATTTTTCCCATTTAGTTAATAAGTGACTCATTACTATATGTACCCATTATATATGACTGATATGTACAGTAAACAAAGCTGTTTCTCTACCTTCTTGGAGCTTGGATTTTCTCGTTTATTATAAAATAATAATTTCCTTTATTTTATAAACATCTTAAATGAGGAAACCAAAATTAAGTGATTATAATTAACTATTGTATTTCCTTAATGTTAGAGTGCCAGCAATTTTCAGATGTATCATTTACTAAAATATATTTTAGGGAGCAGTGAAAGAACAGAATAATAAGTTAAAATATAGCATGTTTTTGCAGCTGCGGATAGCCTGTACAGTACTAGAAATTATGCCTAATATTTGGGTATGGCTACTCCAATGAGTCTCCTACATCATTAATTCCTACCCTTTTATGTTTTACTCTGTTTTTTTTTTGTTTTTTTTTTTTTTAGTTTTTTAGTTTTTTTGAGACAGAGTCTCTCTGTAGCTTTGGAGCCTGTCCTGGTACTTGCTCTGTAGACCAGGCTGGTCTTGAACTCACAGGGATCCACCTGTCTCTGCCTCCCCAGTGCTGGGATTAAAGGCATGCACCACCACTGCCTGGCCCTTACTATATTTTTTGTTTGTTCTTTTTTTTTTTTAATTCAAGGTAACATGACATGAATTTGATAACCTGCCTTCACATAGAATTTTAACATCGAATAATCATTTAAAAGCACATTGGAGGGCTGGAGAGATGGCTCAGTGGTTTAGAGCATTGCCTGCTCTTCCAGAGGTCCTGAGTTCAATTCCCAGCAACCACATGGTGACTCACAACCATTTGCAGTGAGATTTGGTGCCCTCTTCTGGCCTGCAGGGATACACGCGGCAGAATGCTGTATAATAAAAGCACATTGGAGGTTTAGTTTAACAATAACAAAGCAACATTGAACCTAGGGGCTGGAGATGGCTCAGTGACTGTTCTCCCATGGGACCAGGGTTCAGTTCCCAGCACCTACATAGCAGCTAACAGCTGTTACTCCAGTTCTAGGGAATCTGACACCCTTACATAGACATATAGGCAAAACACCAATGCACATGAAATATAAATAAAATTTAAAAAAGAAACGTTGAATTCACTGACTAATAGTCTCCTGGAGTTGGCAGCTGTTCTAATTCCAGGAATTCAAAGATGATATGCTTTTATGAAGCTCTTGGATGACTGATATCAAGAAGGACAAGGCAGTATTGAACTGTCCTAGATGGATTCCGAACCATATTTGTTTTTTATCTCTCTTAGTTAAATATTTCTAATAACTGAGTTTTATTTATTTTCTAAAATACCCTAGATTGTGGTTTCTTTTGTGTGGTATTCTTGAGCTATTCTGACAGCTATTGTTTGAATTTTTACTCTTTTGTACATTGAGGTTTTTGTTTGTTTAATGGCAGGCTCCCTTCACGTGGGGGATGAGATCCTAGAAATCAATGGCACAAATGTGACTAATCACTCAGTAGACCAGCTGCAGAAGGCAATGGTGCGTATTTTCTGTACTAGATAAAGACTGTCTTGCAATGGTGCGTATTTTCTGTACTAGATAAAGACTGTCTTCTGTGTTCATGAAGGGTTAATGGGCACAGGTGTCTATATCTTATTTCTCTGCAAAAGCATGGTTTCCTTATTGAGACGACTGTTATCACTTCTGATCTTCTGATATTCTGTCCAAAAAATGATGTTTCTCTGCCTTAATTTAGTAAAACTGCAGAGCAGGGCCAATAACTGAACATCAGTCTCATAAAATGACAAGAATGTTGTGCTGGGCATCTAGAGATTGTGGTGTGTATGTCTGGCTTTTTGAGCAGGTGGATTAGCTTCATTCAGTCTGTATTCTCAGAATCTTTTATGTGCAGTATTGTACGTGGTGTTTGGGCTGCCTCTTCTGTTTGTTCTTCCTGACATTTTGCCATCTTCTTGATTCTGTCTTGTGCTTAAAATTAAAACTGATTTTAATGTCTATATCAGTTGTGCTTCAGTGGGTTCAGCAAGAAGTTAGAAGAGGTATTTATGGCCCTATTACTTGTCAAACCTGCTCTGTAGGTACCAGTTTCACACAGGTGTGGACATCCTCAAAAGATCCAGCAATAGAGAGAGTTCTTCCTGAGGATATGCATACCTGTATGAATACATCTTTCCTCAAACTCCCTTTTTGAATATGCTACCTAATTATTACTAGATTCCCCATTTTAATATCATAGTAATAAGAGTGATGCCAGAAAATTGATTCCTCAAATGGGTCTTTGATACTGGGTTTCTTGTAAATGAGCATATGCTAAGAAGATGGTACACTAGAAAAGAGCTGATCATTCTAGAGAAATCTAATTATTATTAGAAAAACATAAGCTAATTTGAAACCAGAGAAAATAAACAAAAAACTGTTGGCCAACAACTTTTTGAAAATATGCTTAATTACTACAGCACAATTCATTCTAGGCAGGCTTGGAGTCAGTGGTCTAATGCAGTAGAAATATATGGTATATACATACTATGGAATACTTACTGTTCTGTCTTATACAAGAAGGAAATCTCATTATTTGTTACAACATGGGTGAATCAGGAGGACATTGTATAAACAAGCCAGACATAGAAAGATAGCCATCACATAAACTAATATATATGTGGAATCCAGAAAGGCACACCTGTAGAAGTAGAGAGTGGAAGGTGTTAATCAGGGACTAGGGATGGGTGGGGATCATGGAGCGACAAAAGCTGTAAAATTCCACATAAATAAGATGAATGCATTAAAAATAACTTTGTAGTACAGCACGGTTATGATAAAAACTATAAATTATATTTTTAAAAATACTGAGAGTAGATCTCAAGTATTCTCACAACAAAAATAAGTATTGAGGCAATACATATGTTAATTAATAACTGTTTAGCCATTATACAATATATACATAATTTGAAAACATTTGTATGTGATACTTACGTATATTTTTATTATTCAACTTGCAAGAAAAAGAGAGGATGAACATCTATATTTATGGTAACAAAATTACAATGTCATTGAGCTGGGTGCAATAGTTTATGCCTATAGTAACAGTCCTTAGGAGGCCAAGGCAGACTATCACTTGATTTCCAGGCTAGCCTGGGCCATATAGTGAATTCCAGGCTATATTCCAGAACGATACCTGGCTCAAAACAAGCAAACAAAACCAAACTGAATAATTTTTTTTAAAAAATAACAAGTTAAACTTGTATCTACTTGTAGCTAGTTGTGTTAGCACTTGGGAGCCTGACGCAGAACTATTCTGGAGTATTTGTACCCTGTGTAAAAATGTATTACTGTGTTTGGCATAATAAAAAGCTAGGCAGGACTTCTGGGCAGAGAGAGAACTCTGGGGAAAAGAAGACAGAGTCACCAGCCAGATATATAGGAAGCAGTATGGGTAGTATGGAGAAATGAGGTAACGAGCCACATGGCAGAACATAGATTAAGATAAATGGGTTAATTTAATTTACAAGAACTAGTGGGATGAGCCTAAGCTAAGGCCAACCTTTCATAATTAATACTAAGTCACCATGTCATTATTTGTGAGCTGGCAGCCCAAAGAACAACCCGAGTACACAGAAGAATCATTGTTGTGGAATATTTACACTGTGTGAAGATGTGTCATTGTAATTGGTTTAATAACAAGCTAAAAGACCAGTAGCTAGGCAGGAGAGAATAGGCGGGACTTCCAGGAAGATAGAGGAACTTGGGGTGAATCTAGGTGTTTCAGAGATGCCAGTGAGAGACATTGAAGAGGTCAGACATATGGTATAGAGGAGATATAACAAAGCCATATGACAGAATGTAGATCACTAAAAACAGATTAATTAAGTCATAAGAGCTAGTTGGAAAAAAGCCTAAGGCCAAACCTTCATAATTAATAATAAGTCTTTGTGTCATTATTTGCGGGCTGGCAGTCCTGATGAAAAAATACTACTACAGGTCATTTAAGGAAAGCCTCTGCTATATAGAAAAACCAAAACCAAAGAAACAAAAATACATATGTGTGCATCATATTTATATGTGACTATAATATTTGCAATCTTTGCATTGGGGTGAAAAAAGTATGGGTATATTTGTGATCATTTTAGGAAGTTCTAGGAATCTTTTGGGGACCAAAAGCAGAAGAGAAGAAAGTCATGAGGTTTTGCTTTTTTATTTTTGTCTTTGGTTATGCTGGTATAGGGAGCATATGACATTCTCATGGTTCAGGAGGTAGTATCTGACCAAAACTCAAACTATAAAAATGGTTCTATAGTGGAAACTCGTGTCACCCAAGTTAGTTTTCTTTACAGTTTCATTTTTTTTCTTTAAATAGAAGGAAACCAAAGGAATAATCTCATTAAAAGTAATTCCTAATCAGCAGAGTCGTCTGCCTGCGCTACAGGTATGTAATACCATTTTCTCTGTTGTGCTGTTTTGTGTTCCTTGAGATTTTATTAAAAGTGACACAATTCTATAACTAAATTCTGAGTCTCTTACAGGTGCCTATCTGCTTGGTGTAGAATCCTATTATGCATTCTTTAAACTAAAATATAAGAGCTCATCTCCTTTCCTTTTTTCTTTTCTTTTCTTTCTTGTTTCTGTATGCTTGTTCATGTCTGTTCAAGTGCACATGTGTGGATGGTAGAGGACAACCTTGGGTGTTCCTCAGGTGTCATCTATATGTAGGGGGTGTTCTATGAGTATGTATGTGCATGAATATGTGTGTGCATGAGTGTGGAGGCTAGAGATTGATATTAAATGTGTTTTCTTTACCTCACTTCACTTTTATTTTTTTGAAGCAGTGTCTCTCAGGGAACCTGAAATTTACTGATTTGGCTAGAATGGTTGGCCAATGAGCTTCAAGTATTTACCTGTCTCTTTCCCCTAGTACTGGAATTACAGGGAGCACATCATCATGTCTGGCCTTTTGAGTGGATTCTGGGGATCTAAACTTAGGTACTTTATCAACTGAGATATCTCACTAGTTTCCCTTTTTTTGAGACAAAGTTCCACTGAACCCCATCCTAGTCTGAATCTCAACAATTATATTCAGTTGGTTGGCTAGTGAGCCTCAGGGATCCTTCTGTCTCTGCCTTCCAGCTCTGGGTTTTTAAAAGTATACAACACTAAACTTAATTTTTTAATGTGAGTTCTGAGGATCAAACTGAGTTCCCTCATCCTTGGAAGGTAAGTATTATACCAACTCAACACTCAGCACTTTATTCCTTTTTCTTTGAAGAAGAAGATAGTGATGGAGGTGATAGGAACAGGTTATTAATAGTTGAGGAATAGATGGGACAGGACCTTGGAAAATGGATGTGCAAAAGGTTTGGTTTTTAAAAATATCTCAGGTTAGAGAGATGGTCAAGGACCTGAGTTTGGTTCATAGTACCCACATCAGGTACCTCACAGTAGTCTGTCTATAACTCTAGCTCTAGGGGATCTGATCTTCGGCCTCCACAGGCAGCTGCACATATATACACATAAGTAAGTAAAAACAAATAAAAATAAATAAAATATCAAACTTGAAATTTCTATCATAGGTTACCTGTAGTATGATAGTATAGTCTTAAACTTTTAAATTGAAGTTTTGTTGTTTATGTATGTACATATAACAAAGTGAATAGATCACAAGTACAAAACTTGTATGTATTCATAAACTGAGCACATAAATTGTGCCAATTCAAAAGTCAGAATATTGTAGATGGAAGTTTCTGTCCTGCCCAGTCCTGCAGCCATTCAGTCACAGCAAAACACACAGAGGCTTATATTAATTATAAACTGTTTGACCTCTTGCTCAACTATATTATTTAAGTAGTTCTTACAACTTAAATTAACCCATAATTCTTGTTTATGGTAGCCACATGACTTGGTACCTTTTATCACTGAGGCATTCTCATCTTACTTTCTCTGCTTCTGGATAGCAGCCACAGACTGAGCCTTTCCTCTTCCCAGAATTCTCCTGTTCTCATCACCCCGCCTCTACTTCCTGCCTGGCTACTAGCCAATCAGTGTTTTATTAAACCAATAAAAATGATAAATCTTTACAGGGTACAAGACCATTGTCCCAAAGCAGAATATGTCCTGCATCTATGACGCCTTATTACTACAACCCTGACTTGTAACATAAGAGAAGAGTTTTACCTCATATTGAAATTTGTATAAATTGAACTATATAGTAGGAATTCTTTTGAATGCCATTGCATCTATTCAGAATTGTATTTAAATGAATCATCCAGGTTATTTGTAGCAATAGATGATTCAGTTTCTCTGATTCATTGTATAAATGTGCTGCAGTTACTCATCCATTCTGATACTGCTGAACTTTTAGGTTTCCAACTTTTTTTGTTATGAACTTTGTTGGATATATGCTTTATACCTCTACTTTGGGGGATAGAATTGATGGGTTTTAAGGCACAGGTGTGTTTTAATTTTAGAAGGTATTGCCCAGCAGTCTTTGAAAGTAGCTATTCCATTTTATATTTTCAAATATACTTGTATGACACTTCTGTTTATTCCATATTTTCATCAAAATTTAGAATTGTCTGGTTTTGTTTGTTTGGCCATTATCTGGAGCATATTATGTCATAATTTTCATTGTATTTCTCTGATAATAGGTAAATGCTTCCTTTACTGTTTATATGTTTTTTTTTCTATTTAAATATATTTGTTTGGTAAAGCTTGAATTTTTTTCTTACCAAATTGTAGGAGTACCTCATATTTTCTGAAGCAGAGTCCTTTGTCATATGTATCTCAAATATGCTCCTTTTTAATTTTCTTCATGGTACCATTAATGACTAAAGAAGATTCTTAATGAAATCAAAATTGCTACCTTTTTCCCGCATATAATTAGCACTTTATGTTTGTTTAATTTTCTTTTTGATTACAAGGTAAAAAGGACACTCTTCTATATTGTTTTCTAAACCCATGTAGAATTAAATTGATTTTTGTGTAGAATATTGTAAAGTAAGAGGTCAAGGTTTCAATTTTTCTATATGGATATCAGTAGACTCAATACTATTAATTGAAGTAAACATCCTGTTCATATGATATATTCCCCATCACTTTTATTGTAAGTCATATATGTAGGCGTATTTTGTGTAGTTGGTCTATGTATTTATCCCTGCATTAAAGCTCCATATCATTTTGGAGAAAGGAGACATCTTTATAAAATCCCAGTAGAAGTGGTGATGGTGTAATCCTTCTTTATTTCTCAGTATAGAAGAGAAATCTTTTAGTATTTCATTGGAAAGTATGTTGGCTTTTTAGTTTTTTAAAAACTAAAAGTAAAGTAGGTTTTTTAGTTTATTTTTATTATTTTAATTATGTGTCTGTGTGTGTGTCTGTGTGTGTGTGTGTGTGTGTGTGTGTGCATATGAGTGCAGGGGCTTACAGAGGCCAGAAGTATCAAGATTTCCCTGGAGCTGGTTGTGAGCCACCTAATATGGGTACTGGGAGTCACACTCAGGTCCTCTGGAAGAGCAGTACTTGCATCTTAACCATCCCTCCAGCCCCGATCTATAAGGTTTTTGAAGGTATTCATTAGATTCAAGGAGCTACCCTCTGTTTTTTGTTTGTTTGTTTGTTTGTTTTGTATGTTACTAGTGACAAGATCATGTGATTTTTCTCTATTTTATGTTAATGTCACAAACTGTTGCTGAACGAGATCCTGTTTGATTGTGACTTCATATCCTTATAATAAATTGCTGTGTTTGATGTACTATTTCATTTTGGATTTTTATATTCCTGATCCTCAGAGAGACTAGAAGATTCTTGTTAGATTTGGGTATTATGGTTATGAGTTTGGAGGCTTAGAATTCCCTGCTATTTGTATTTTGGTAAGAATAACCTATTTGTTCAGCATAGGATCTTATCAAATGTATTGATGTAAAATTGTTCATAAGATTACATTTTGAGTGTGTGTATACATTTACACATGTGTGTGGAGTTGTGTGTACTCTCAGAGACAGTGGAGGACGTTGGATTTTCTTCTTTGCCGCTCAATGGCTTATTCCCTTGAGACAGGATCTCTCACAATTTCAGTTAGGCTGAATGGCCAGCAAGTTTCTGAGATTAACCTATGTGCCACCATCTGTTGGGGTTACAGTCATGCTTAATTATCACAATATCCTATTAAAACCTTTTAAGTATCTTTAAGATCTTTACTAGTAAATTGTCTTTTGTTTGGTTTTTGGAAACTGAGTCTTACAATGTAGCTCTGGCTGTCCTGGAACTCACTATGTAGACTAGGCTGGCCTTGAACTCACAGAGCCGACCTGCTAGAATTAAAGGAGTGAGCCATTATATGTGGCTTTTTTACTAGTAAGTTGTAACCTTCCTGTTCTTTTTTTTAATTTTTTTTTGTTTATTAAATTATGAAAGTTTCCATTTCCGCCCCTCCTCCCAACACCCTCCCACTCCCCCCCTCCCCCTCCTCCTCCCTCTCCATCCCTAAGAGCAGTCAGGGCTTCCAGCCCCGTGGGAAGTCCAAGTTCCTCCCCCCTCCCTCCAGGTCCAGGAAGGTGAGAATCCAAACAGACTGGATCCCAAAAATCCAGTATATGCAGAGGAAACTAGTCCCAGTGTCATTGTCAATGGCTTTTCAGAGAGGCTCCGGGCCAGCCACATTCAGAGAATCCGGCCACATTCAGAAAATCTGGTTGGATCACATGCTCGTTCAGTCCCAGTCCAACTGGCCTTGGCGAACTCTCATCAGACCAGTCCCCTTGTATCAGTGGGTGATCGCACCCCTCACGGTCCTGAGTTTTTTCTTCATGTTCTTCCTCCTTCTGCTCCTCAGCTGGACCATGGGGGGCTCAGTCCGGTGCTCCAATGTGGGTTTCCGTCTGTATCGCCATCCATCGTCGGATGAAGGATCTATGGTGATAAGCAAAATCTTCATCAGTGTGGTTATAGGCCAAGGCCGGTTCAGGCACCCTCTCCTCTGTCCAGAGAACAATCTGGGGATCTCTCCTTGGACCTGGGATCCCATTTATAATCAAGTCTCTTGCAAACCCTAAAATGACTCCCTTAGTTGAGATACATTCTTCCCTGATCCCATATCCATCCTTCCTCCCTCCCCCCATCTCAGTCCCCCGAGTTTTCCCCATTCCTCCCCTAATCCCTTCTCTCTAACCCTCTCCCCTTCCAACAACCCTCCCACCCACCCCACCCCCCTTGCACCCGAGGTTACCTGGGACTCTTGTCTAGAGAAGCTAAATAAGAAGGTGAACCTGAAGAAAACCTTCCTGTTCTTAATTTCATTAATCTTTTCAAAGAGCCAGTTGACCTGTAGTGAGGGGCTGCGGGCAGGCCTGCTTTTCGCCTCACCCAGCTCCCGCACGGCTAGCTTAGTCCCAGAAATAACAACACACAAATTGTATTCATTTAAGCACTGCCTGGCCCATTATCTCTAGAGAGTTAGTTACTGACTAACTCTCATATCTTGATATTAACCCATTTCTAATAATCTGTTGCACCACGAGGTGGTGGCTTACCGGAAAAGATTCAGCGTGTCTGACTTGGTGGCTGGCTCCATGGCGTCTGCCTCATAGCCCTCTTCCCAGCATTCTGTTCTGTTTACTCCGCCTACCTAATTTTCTGTCCTATCAAAGGGCCAAGGCAGTTTCTTTATTGACCAATGAAAATAACACAATAGACAGATAACCCTCCTCCATCAAGTTGACCGTTTCAGGTTTTCTTAATGGTGTTTTCTATTTAAATTCTTTCTGTTCATTATTTCTTTCCTTATTTGTTTGAGCTTTATTTATGCTCCTTAATGTTATTACCACAGATAACCATTGTCCAGGTTTGCTTTCAGTTGCTATAACAGAACATTCTGACTTAAAGCAACTTGGGAGGAAAGGCTTACATTTCCAGGTCACAATGTAACCTTGAGGGAAGCTAGGGTTGAAACTCAAAGCAGGAATCTGAGGCTGGAACACGGAAGAATGCCATTTACTAGCTTGCTCTCTTGATTGCGCTCTCCTAGCTTTCTTACACTAGCCCTCTCGCCCATATGATGATGCTGGGATGATGCTTCCCATTATGGTCTGGCTCCTCCCATATCAAGTCATCAGTCAAGGCAGTTTGTAACAGACATGGCCACAAGCCACTCTGAAGCTATTCTTCAATTGAGGCTCCCTCTTCCCAGATTACTCTAGGTTGTGTCAATTTGATTAAAAAACTAACCAAGAAAATCAGTATTAAATTCTAACATAAGTTCTTCTGGTCACTTTTTCTATGACTTTTTTTTAAAATTTTGACCATTCTGGGTGTTATTTTGTTTAATAATGTTCTTATTTCATATAGTCAGCAGGATTGCCAAGGACATTAGATATTCTACAAGTTGAGTTTTTGTGTTACAAAATGTATAATATACTGGTAATATAATCAGCAGATACTTAACTATTTATCATGAATAAATAAGTATGTCTTAGGAAATTAAATTGTTTCCAATACTTCACTCTTAGAAATAATGCTGTGATACATATGCTTATCTCCATAATCATTACTAGCAGCTTTTTTTTATTTATTAAAAATTTCCACCTCCTCCCCTCCTCCCATTTCCCTCCCCCTCCCCCCACTCTCCATCCCCCTCCCTCTCCAGCCCTAAGAGCAGTCAGGGTTCCCTGCCCTGTGGGAAGTCCAAGTTCCTCCCCCCTCCATCCAGGTCTAGGAAGGTGAGCTTTCAAACAGACTAGGCTCCCACAAAGTCAGTCCATGCAGTAGAATCAGAACCCAGTGCCATTGTCCTTGGCTTCTCAGTCAGCCCTCATTGACAGCCACATCCAGAGAGTCCAGTTTGATCACATGCTCCATCAGTCCCAGTCCAGCTGGCCTTGGTGAGCTCCCATTAGATCAGTCCCACCATCTCTGTGGGTGGACGCATCCCTCGTGATCCTGACTTCCTTGCTCATGTTCTCCCTCCTTTCTAGCAGCTCTTTTTTGTGTAAGATAAATGCATAATAATCAAGGTAGGGCAAAAATATCAACGTTTGAAGATGATAAACACATTTATATTGCTAGACTGTCCTCTAGAGAAGGGTTTATCAACTTTACCATATTCATGAGAGTATATTGTCAAGAAAACAGATCCATTTCAGATGGATGGTAGCAGATCTGTACTCTGAGATGGACAACTGAGATTCAATATCTGGAAACATATTGACCCAGAAAGACATTTCATGGAAGATACCTTCTTATTAAAAGAATCAGTTTTGGTTCTTTTCCAAACACAACAGTAAGTAGTTAGGAACATCCAAGCTGCACATGTTTGAGTCTCTGTTACCGTTCTTTATCGGCGAATCAATCCCATACCAGTTATGTTCTAAGGGGTTATTTATTTTGGGGGGTAAAACTTATATACACCATAAACCATCAGGAAGGGAGCCTAGTCGCTGGAGCAGGAGCCGGGACCAAGCACCGGAACCAAGAGGGCCTGATCTAGGATCTGTGTCTCTTTTTAAAAGAGAAATATACCACGCCCCAGTGGGCTGGTATTTCAGCGGCTATTGGCTGACGGAGCAGAAGGCGCCCCCCGCCGCACTGTGGGCTCGTGCTTCAGCGACTATTGGCTGAGGCAGCGGAAGATACTCCCGCAGCACCTCCCCCTTTTGTTTAAGTAAGAGAGTTCTAAGTCTACTATGAAATTATATATAGTAAGTACAAACCTACATAATTATATACAATAAGTAAAAATATCCTATTCTAACTAGCTAAAGTCTTGTATAATAAATAACTTGGCCAAGTCATGAAAGGAAAGTAACTACATTTATATAATCTTCAATCCCATCAAAGATCTGAGAAGGGAAATAATGTTACCTGAGTAATTAGGAAGTGCAATCAAACTTCCAGAACATGTAACAAATCACAGAGACAACTGGCTACCTGGGCAAACATCCAAAGTCATGTTTGCAGCATTGAAGCAACCAACTTTGGCTAAGGCCTAACGTAACTGACATACCATTTTCAAAGGCAAGGAACTTTTTAAAACTATCTTACCCTGTCTTGGCAGGATATGACAGTCCTGTTTTATCCATTTACGGATACTCTGTAACTCTGTCAGTAGTTGAGGTATGGGCATTTCTTTACCCAAAGGCCAGTTCTGTCAAGAAGAAAGGCTCCAGGTGGAGTGTCTTTGGTGCTCAACATTCTCTCGGGAATAGATGGGTGTTGTCAGAAGCGATTGTGTCTCCCTACCACAGAACTCTGAATTAGATTAAAGGCCATTTTCTATAGCTCTTTGAAGAGATTGAAGATTATCTATCTATACTGAATATAATCTCTATGTATCTAAAGAACCTGATTAGTCTAATTATAAATGACAAACTTAGATGACTATTGATCTATATAATTTTCAATATGTATCTAACTTAAAGACTGAGATAGTAAACAACTGCTCAATAAATGGGGACAATATGACCTCCAAATATAAACAATGTGCAAGTATACATTGCAATATGGTAAATATATATATATCAATACATAAGCAATATATAAGTATCTTAATCAGAGGTAGAAGTGTACAATGCAATATGGTAAAATATACATATATCAATACAATATATATATGTCAATACATAAAAATGTTTTAAACAGAGGTAGAAGCATGCATGCATAAAATAGTCAACATAATTTAACTTTGTATCAATATATAAGAATCAATACCAATATATTTGTCTAAAAACAATAACTCACAAGTACAAAACTATTATCCCATAATCCAATTATCCCTCTTTTTTTTCTTGCCTGCTCATTTCCCATTTCCTTACAGTGGGACTTGTTATGTATATGCTCTCTAGCCGCTGGTGTTTTTCCTGAGATCCTCTTCGCATTCTTTTACAGATGTTCATGAGAGCACAGTTCGACTATGACCCCAAAAAGGACAATCTTATCCCTTGTAAGGAGGCAGGACTGAAGTTTGTTACTGGAGACATTATCCAAATTATCAACAAAGATGACAGCAACTGGTGGCAGGGGCGGGTGGAAGGCTCTTCCAAGGAGTCTGCAGGATTGATCCCTTCTCCTGAGCTGCAGGAATGGTGAGCTACATTTGTGCTGGTGGAAAGCCCCTGCTGTAGCTAATTGCTTAGCTTTAGAAATCTGTTTTGTGTATATTTTTCATTTTTCCTAAACATATGTCCTAGTCCTCTATGTAATGGATAAGGAATGGTTCACAGGAGTTGATATGGTTCATTTTATGGCCATTTATTGCAGGCAAAGGAGCCAGTTATAGAACCCTCCCCCTGCTTCCTGCATGCCTTCAACCACTCAGTACTGTTTTTAAGAAAACTTCTAAAATCAGCACATTTTAAGTATGTGTCCCTTATACAGATTCTTGTCCTCCAGTCAGATTGCTCACTTAGTGCAAGGCTGCCCCACACATTAGAGTGGTAGAAAAATCCATATCCACTGTTGACCTTCTGCCTGTGGAAAATAACATTACAACCTCAAAGATTATTAGTTCAGACCTAATTATTTCTTTCTTTTTTTTGAGATACTATAATTACATAATTTCTCCCTTTCCTTTCGTCCTTCCATACCTCTTATATATCCCTCTTTATACTCTTTGAAGTTCATGGCCTCTTTTTTCACTAACTGTTGATGTTGTACACACACACACACACACACACACACACATTCCTAAATACATGAATGCAACCTATCCACTTATCTATCCAATACCAAAAGGGTCAACTCTACAAACATAATATAGACATTTAGTTTTAAGGCAGAGTTCTATTGATCCCATTTCCAGTGATGATAAATAGCACCAAAACACAGGATGTGTTTTATAGAAATAAATTTTAATGTTACAGCAGCAGAGGAAATACAGTGCAGACCTTGAAGATATTAGTCAAAGCCTTGAGTATGCTGTCTGTGTCTTCTGGGCCATTTTCAGAGCAACACCTGGTAATGAGCATTGGAAGATCAGGAAAGGCAGATAACTGAGAAAGACCCAGGAGAACACAAGGTGAAGCTGTGACTCATGACTTATTAATGAGGCATGAATCAAGTTAGTAGGCTGTAACAGGTATTTTTTTTTTTAAAGTGAGGATCAGATATCATAGCTCAGGCCTGTAATTCAGAATGCTCAAGGCTGAGGCAGGTTCAGTGCCACTTGGGCTACATAGATCCTGTCTCAAAACAAAAGATAATGCATAAATTACAGTGATAGGTGGTATTCTTACTAAAGTTATTGCTTTAGCCATGTATGTGGTTACATATGCATACCTGTGCTTTATTTATAGATTAGGGTTGTTGTATATTTCTTATGGTGATGTGAGTGTCAGCCTGATTTTCCAGCTCTCAATTCAAAGGTGGAAGAATAGGTTGCACTAAAGGTGGGAGGAATTATTTTTTTTCCTGGAAGCATTTCCACTGCCAAGTACCTGTGTGACCACATAAAACTACGGAGAAGAAAGGAAGGGAAGTGGGTGAGGCCATCTCTGCCTGAAAAACTTTACAGAGTCAAAGAAGTAGGTCAGTCTCAAAACTTAACTACAGAAAAGAAAGTAGGTATTCTAATTTGTCACATACTTTTATACTGAGGACCTACTGAGCTTTGGTCATCTGTTTCTCACAGGAGAGTGGCAAGTGTGGCTCAGTCTGCTCCAAATGAAGCTCCAAGCTGCAGTCCCTTTGGGAAGAAGAAGAAGTATAAAGACAAGTATCTGGCTAAGCACAGTTCAAGTAAGTTTTCTGTGTCTCCTTCCACCAAGGTCCCAGTAGCATGAGTGTTTCTCCACCTCATTAACCAGAAGGAAAAAGGTGAGGATGCAGTATGCAATGGAATGTTTAGTATATAGAAAATATTCCATTTCTTTTGGCTTTCCCTTACACATTTCATCTTCACAAACTCACTGCAGTCACAAAGACAATGCCAGTGCCTATTCTGGAAGGCTAGTAGTCTGTCCACTTTCTGCTTTGTTTTATTATGTATCATACTTCCTTATCACATAGAAATATCCAACATCCCTCCCAGCAAACACCCCTAATTTCATGCCCATGATCTCTCTTCCTTTATTTTGTTTTCTTTTTTGGAGCCAAGGCCTCAGTGATAGGATTGCAGTCCTGCACCACCATGCTCAACTATATCTCCTTGCTGGATCAGATGTCAGCTCCGTAACCCCGGCCAGTGCTTTATCACTCCACCTCTGAAAATTAATATGATTTGATTTTCTTTGTCTCTAGTTTTTGACCAGTTGGATGTTGTTTCCTATGAGGAAGTTGTCCGACTCCCTGCATTCAAGAGGAAGACCCTGGTGCTGATCGGTATCTTTTCACAGCTTTGCTAATTCAAGAGCACAATTCTGTCCTTATTTCCATTCCTGCATTATGTGTCCACCCTTCTTCAAGAAAGGTAGTGAGGAAAAATGAAGTGTGGTCTTTTGGATACTTCATGTATTATAGTTATAAAGAAGTTTCTGGATCTTACAAGTAATCTATTTGGATCCAATTCTCATTACAAGTTTTTCTACTTAGCATCTAATTCTTTTAGATTAGGTTTGCTATATTTGTCCACCTATTTGGTTGGCTTACAAAATAAACAGAAAACTACACAGTAGCTGGTTCCTCTGTGGAAATAGTAATTATGTTCTACATCTTAACTTTTGGGCCTTAGAAAGACTTCTCCTCCTGCAAATGGATACAAAGGAATTGAAGCTATAAGGTGGCCTCAAATCTTGATGGCTGTAAGGACTGTTGCAACATCAAACTATTTTCATCTTGTAGCCACTTTGAGCACTGGGATATAGAAATCCATCTCCCACTCCCTGTATTGTTTCCACAAATGTTTTTGGATGAAAGTAATGGAAAGTTTTCTTTATCCTCACACAGGAGCCAGTGGGGTAGGTCGCAGCCATATTAAGAATGCTCTGCTCAGCCAGAATCCAGAGAAGTTTGTATACCCTGTCCCATGTAAGTATTTCTCACCTGCTAACCCTAACAACATGAATTAAATCCCTAGATCCCACATGGTAGGAGAGAACTGGAACATGAATTAGATCCCTAGATCCCACATGGTAGGAGAGAACTGGCTCCCACAGGTTGTCCTCTAACTTTCATATGCACCTCTCTCCCTCCCTCTCTCTCTCTCTCTCTCTCTCTCTCTCTCTCTCTCTCTCTCTCTTCTCTCTCTCTTCTCTCTCTCTCTGTCTCTCTCTCTCACACACACACACACACACCAATGTGTACTTATAATTGCTTGAAATAACAAAATAACTTTTCTTCTTTTATTCCATATAACAGTACCTGTAGTAAACAACATTTTTTAATTCCACCTTTAATTCTAACTCTCAGGAAGCAGAGGCAGGCGGATCTCTGTGAGTTCACTCAAAGCCAGCCTGGTCTACAGAGCAACTTGAAAGACAAGTTCCAAAGTTACACAGAGAAACCCTGACTGGAAAAAAAATTGACAGAGGTTTCTGTCCCACCAGGTTCCACATCCGTTTAGTCCCAAATAAACACACAGAGGCCTACATTAATTATAAACTGATTGACCTATTAGCTCGGGCTTCGTATTAACTCTTAACTTCTATTAGCCCATAATTCTTGTCTATGTTAGCAATGTGGCTTGGTACCTTTTTTGGCAAGGCAGTCACATCTTGCTTGCTGTGTGTCTGGCTTATGACTGTAGATTGAGCTTTCCTCTTCCCAGAATTCTTGTTGCCCCGCCTCTACTTCCTGCCTGGTCACCCCGCCTATACTTCCTTCCTGGCTACTGGCCAATCAGTATTTATTTAAAACACAAGTGACAGGGTACAGACCATTGTCCCATGGCACAAAATTAAGACTGTGAATGGGGGGCTGGAGAGATGGCTCAGCGGTTAAGAGCCCTGCCTCCTCTTCCAAAGGTCCTGATTCAATTCCCAGCAACCACATGGTGGCTCACAACCATCTGTAATGTGTTCTAGTGCCCTCTTGAGGAAGAGACCTGGTCAGTCGTCCTTTTCAACTTAGACCATGAAACCTAATATGGACAAGTTCAACAGAACCGCCATATACAGACTGCCTGCCCCTCCATGCATAGTAGCATGTGCCTTAAATCTCAGCACTGGGGAGGCAGATGCAGGTATATCTCTAAATTCAAGGCCACCCTGGTCTAGGACATGAGTTTCATGACAGCCAGAGGTACACAGAGAAACCTCTCTTGAAAAACCAAAAAGAAAAAATACTAAGCAAGAACTAAATTTTACATGTATTACTTTATAAATGATTTCTCAGTGCCCTCTACTGTCTACCTAATTTATCTGTTCTTTCCTTCCACCATATGTGGGTCTAGGAGTTGAACTCAGGTCATAAGCTTTCTGTGGCAAATGCTTTTACCTACTGAGAAATTGCCAGCCCTAACATTTTAACAAAATGTTTAAATCAAACCAATGTGTTCTTCTTTCCATATCATAAAAAAGAAACAGGGCTGGAGAGATAGCTCTGTGATTGAGTGCTTTCCAGAACCCAACATTAGGCATTTTACAACCACCTGTACCTCCAGATCTAAGGTAACAGATTTAAGGCATTCAGTTCATCCCGCAGCGCCAATTCTGCTTACCAAAAGTGGCCCACTAGGCACTCGCATTCCAGCGTCTGGCCCACTAGGCACTCGCATTTCACGCGCCTGGCTCCACGCCAGATTACCCATTTAAAATTGAATAATGAGAATAGGTTGGGATCATTTCGGCCACAAGACCTCTAATCATTCACGTTACCGGATAAAACTGTGTTCTGCGAGAGCGCCAGCTATTCTGAGGGAAACTCAGAGGGAACCAGCTACTAGATGGTTCGATTAGTCTTTCATCCCTATACCGAGGGTCGGATGACCGATTTGCACATCAGGACCGCTACACAGACCTCCACCAGAGTTTCCTCTGGCTTCGCCCTGCCCAGGCATAGTTCACCATATGCCTTCTTCTGGCCTCCATGGGCATAACATACATGTGCACACCTACAATTTTTCCAAAGAAACAGATTTCCAAAAATTCTCTACCACTGCCTGTAGATTTATATTAACTTTTAGCTGTCATTTCTAAGTTTCAGTATTCCTGGGTTTGTTGACTTTATGTGGGAAGAATGATGTGAATATTCTGCATGGGGCTGTCTCTTGAATTTTAAATATATTCTGGGTGGAAGGATTTTCTGGTCTGTACTACTTCCTAACATCAGCCCTTCAGTTCATGGGAAGAACATCTCTATTATATTATCTGCCCCAAACATGGGTAGGGTTTCCATACAGACACTTTGGGCCAAGCCATTAAGAGATGGCGAGGATCAAGAGAGTCCTTGTACACAGATACAACACGGCCACCAAGGAAGAATGAAGAAGATGGAAAGGAATATCACTTCATCTCAACAGAGGAAATGACAAGGAACATCTCTGCCAATGAGTTCTTGGAGTTTGGCAGCTATCAGGGCAACATGTTTGGCACTAAATTCGAAACAGTGCACCAGATTCATAAGCAGGACAAGATTGCCATCCTTGACATTGAGCCCCAGGTGGGTAGGCACACAAAGGCAAGAACAATGGGTTCACCCATATAATGGGGGGAGGGGTGATGAAAAGTAGAGCTCCTGGAAACTTAGAAGTTCAGGTTTGCTTCCTAAATTTTTAGTAGAGCCAGCCTGATGCAAGAACAGTAGTAACTGGGAACAATGCTAAGTGGTATTGGGGATGCTTTATTAGAAGGAATACACTTTGACAGACAGCTGGGTTTGTTGTTTCTTTTCCTTCATTTCCTAGACCCTGAAGATTGTTCGGACCGCTGAGCTTTCACCTTTCATTGTGTTCATCGAACCTACTGATCAGGGCACTCAGGTGGGAAAGGGGTCATGCAAGGTGGGTGGAGGTTCTCTCCTAATAGATCACGGTCAGCTGTTTCCTCCAGGGTCAAGACAAAAGGGCATGCATACTTCATTCAAGAGATAGTAATTAAACAAGTCACACCCAGTCATTGTTCTAGATAATACAGATGTTGTTATAACTAAGATGGACAGTTGAGTACATCCTGAATCTGATATGACTCATCACAGAGCAGAGGGAGCTGTGAAGGACAGAGGTGGCACCAGAACCACCATGGCTACATGTAAGGCTACAAAGGGAAAGGCGCCTGCCTATAAGAGTGGCTGTTTCCTTTCCTCTATAGCATGTCATTCATCGCATTTTAAAATTTTTGCCTATATTTTATGTGTGATATTTCACTTTGCTTTACTGTAAGAGATTATTTTCTTACTAGTGAGAGTCATAATTCCAGCACTTGAGGAGGGATAAAAGGAGGATCAAGAGTCCAGTGCCATAATTAAGTTATATAGCAAGCTCAAGGCCAGTCTGGACTACGTAAGATTTGAGGCCAGCCTGGGCTAGAGTTCAAAGTAAGAACATATATATTGAGACTGTCACACAAACAAAATAGATGTTTATTTGTGTTGTGTATGAATTTTCTGGCTGTCCTTAGTTCTTGTTTCCATTGAGTTAGTGGTTTTATCTTATCATTCATTTCTAATTCTGTACTTGGGTATTTTACTCCAATAATGTTAAAAGTATCCCCACCACCACCACCATGGCATGTATTTCTCTATACATTTTTACTAACCCTAACCATGGGATCAAGAAGCCTATTGTCAATAATCTTTGTTCTTATCCTAGGATTACAACTCATAGTAGTTGTTAAAATGGCTTTTCTATGTACAAAGGGATGAGGCTTAAGTGGATGGTGCTAATGAAGCCTATACTAGGTTCCTACTGGCCTTTCAGAGGGCTCTATTTATAATTAGGATTAATTTGGGATCCTTTAGTACAGTGGTTCTCAACCTGTGGACTACAACAACTTTGGCAAACACTGTAATCAATGAAAATATTTTCATGTTTAGAGGTCACAACATAAAGAACTGTTTTAGCCAGGTGGTGGTGGTACATGCCTTTAATCCCAGCTTGGGAGGCAGAGGCAGGTGGATCTTGGCCTGATCTACAGAGCAAGTTCCAGGATAGCAAGGACTGTTACACAGAGAAACCATGTCTTGAAAAACAAAACAAAAAAACCCAAAAAAGGGAAAATAATAGTAGATAGGGAACCAGTTGATATAACCAGTACCTGATCAAACCTTCCCTTGACTGCTATGAATTGGGGCTGCTGCTTCAGCTATGGCTCTCTTCTTTGCAGACTGAAGCCCTGCAGCAGCTGCAGAAGGACTCTGAGGCCATCCGTAGTCAATATTCTCACTACTTTGACCTCTCTTTGGTGAATAATGGTGTTGATGAAACTCTTAAGAAATTGCAAGAAGCCTTTGACCAGGCTTGCAGTTCTCCACAGTGGGTACCTGTCTCCTGGGTTTACTAAGCTTACAGAATTGGAGAACCTGTTCCAGCCCCTCCCCAGCATTTGGAATGCCACCCCTCGCTTAAATCAAACACTGCTGCTTCATCTTCTAGCTATCTGCAACTATGCGAAGTATATCAGTAGGATTTAAGTCTTTTCACTCAGGCTACTAAAGGGCTGAAGTTTAATTTTCCTACTACCTAGATTTCAAAATGATCTCTGGAAATTGGCAGTTGAGTACTATCCAATGCAACTGCTGCACAAAGAAAGCATCCGTCCTCATCTGATGCCTGAGCTCCTTTACTTGCAACTATACTATCTTATCTTTTTACTCTGGATTAAGTATACTCTGAAACTTTCTAAAATGCAAAAAATCTAACAGCTGCTCTAGAGAAACCCTCCAAAGCAATAAAAACTCTGCTGTGTTAAGATGCTAGTGACCTTGTAACTACATTTCAATGTCTACACCGCAATCCCCTAAAAAGCCAGGCTTTATCTTCTTAAACCTACAAGGCAAGATGCTTTTCTGGAATTAACATAGAGGTCCCTAAAAGGCTGGTGGTTACAGAGCATAAATTGTCTTCTCTAGTAGAAGCCATTGTGAGCACTTTTAAGCTTCCTATTAAGTCATACTAGAATGAAAATAGATCTTACAGAAACAGGAGCTGAGGGCTAAGGGTGAGACGGGCACTTCATACCTGCTTAGGCTCAGGTGCCACAAATGTTTAAAACTTCTGTTGGTATTCTTGGCTTTGAACACATTTAAGCAATCATTTGTAACACACCACTTCACCCTTTCTCCCTGCTTACCCCGCAGTCCACACCAGAACTGGCAGTTTCCTACCAGCAAAACAGTTATACCTTTAGCCTCACTGACACACTACATAACACATCTACTTTGGAGAACACTGGGTTTGTATTTGTTTGTATTAATCCCCCTTGAGAGCAGCTAACTGCACGTGGTAGGCCCCAATGCCAATGTAAGACACAAAATTGCCAAAGGAAAAGCAAATTTCAAATAGGACAGAGATTCCCATTTTTAATAAAAATATTTTCATTTTTGTTCTGCCAGCCTAAGATTATTATCAGTTAGTAAACCCAACAGAAATACTTTTAAAAAGCTATAAATCACATTCTTTTCCCAGCAATGAACAAATTCGTTCTTCAAAAGAAAATGAACATTAAAACAGGAAGGTATGGGAATGCTTTGGCTTCCCCCCACCACACGCGCGCACAAACACAACACCGCACAGAGTGCTAGCCCAAACATCATGGACACTACAAGACCAGCAAGACACATATCTGATACCAGAATAGAACAGCCCTCAAAGGATACTGCAGATAAGAATTCCCCAGTGAACATGGTTTAATTACATTCTTCCTTTACTCACAGAAGGTCCTGTACTATTTTATTCAGCAGATTTAATTTTTACAAACATTAAAAAAAGCAAACTAGGAGAGGACTATCTATGGCATTGTTTAAAATGGCCACTAATAAACAGCTGCAGACAGTTACTAGGCAGTTTCATGTCTGAAGGTGTGTTCCCCCACTCAAGCAGAGGAATCAGAGACAAAAATCTGCTTTTCATCTCTCATATCCTTAAAACAGGACAGGACAAGATGGCCACACCCTAACCACTGAGATCACAAGTGGCAGCTAAAGTGTATCAGAATTCTATATTCTGTTTGGGACCTCTGTTCTACTCTCTCAACAAAATGTTTTCTCAATAAGGCTTTCGTTTCTTCTCCCAGCTTGACATAATGCTTCAAGTTGCTTTTACTATTCAGACATATCTTCCACCACTTTTACTTTCTTCTTCTTTTTCTTTTTACTGGTATCACTGTCCTAAAGAAAGAAAAAAATAAGTACCGATTGCCAAAACATTTATGACTCTTCTCAAAAGAAACCTTGTAAATTGCAGTCAAGTCTGTTCAGGATCTGTAAGGACATTTAGGATTAAACAAATTTTGCCTGTGAACTTCTCAGTAAAGTCCTAGAGGTCTACTTTCACAAGGGCATTGAGCAACCAAGATACACTCTTCCCCACCAACCAGCAACATAATTCAAATCAAGATCCATTGCTCTAAAATGCTGGGTGCTCCTACTTGTCTGTCCACAGAGGGGTGGGGGTGTGTGGACAGATAGGGAAAATCCAAAATACAGGGCAGCCCGAAAGAGTAAATGGTGGAACCCCATTCCTGCACCACAATCCCTGTCAAAGACTCAGCCAGCACAAAGGTACCCATGGGGAACACATACCCCATGTCCAGCTTCGCCCCCACTTTCTAGCACAGTTTTAGGCTTCTTATCCTTCTTATTCTTCTTTTCCTTCTTCATCAACTGGGGAACTACTGGAGAGGTCTCATCACTTTCACTCTCCCGCTTCCTCTGAGATATAAAAATAATTCATCCAGTTAGAAATGTTGGAAGTTACCAAGAAAGATTCCAAGTAAACCCAGCAGTAAATTTTGTGTCTATAAATTGAATAGTGCCTGACTTATTAAAGATTTGAAGACAGTATCTCACTAAATAATAGTACACAGAGTAAGCCATGGGACATAATGGGTGTGCCATAGCAGTTTGGGGTATAGAAGACCTCAAAAAAGCTTTCTCAGTAAACTAACTCCTTGCTCTCTTAGGTGCTCAAACAGGCACAAATCACCAGTTCAACCCACATAGCTTATTACTAGTCATCCAGGTTTCTAACTGCAGACATACCATTTGGGATTATAATGACAGTGGCCCCCAACCTTGGGAAGCTAAGTTACCAACATATTCTTCACTCTTCCTTTAAAGAGTATGCTAGTATTGACTGAAGATCTTTGCTGGTATCTGACAATTATGCCCCCTTGCTGAGTTTACTAAGGGCCACTGACTTCAGTACATTTATGCTATATATCATTAAACCCAGGGTAAAGGCAAAATGTATCACACACATTCCATACAAGGTTATTGCCACAGCAGAGGTAGGAGCCTAGGCCTGATTAAGCCCACACTCCCCCTACAGCAGACATAACACAACCTCAAGTATTAAGCAATATTTGGTGTGGACTACAGCATGGACAAAGCCTGCCTTGGTAGGTAAGACATTTTTTTTTTTTATTAGTTTTCAAGGCAGAGTTCCTCTATGTAGCTCTGTAGACCAGACTAGCCTGGCTTAAAGCACATTTCAAACAGGTCGTACCACTTACTTTTATGACTTTTACTGCATCAGCAGTTAACTGAGGGGTTTGTACTGCTTCAGCAACCAGTGCTTTCTTGTCAGAATCACTGAAAGACAAAGAGGTAATATGAAGTTAAATTCATGGAAGAGCTTTCCGTGGTGGCTCTGTCATGTCACGTGCCATGTTATTCAATGATACTGGGCAACCCTAAAGTGATTTTCTCCATAGTCCATGCCCTGACTAGTAGGTAGGCTCAAGCCTGTATAGTAGTAGTTACCTAGGCTTCATGGAGCCAAAGAATGAAAAGAAAGCTGAGCTGCAGTGTTGGGACCTGTGGCCTAGAATTTAGCACCTGACCCAAATAAAAGCTTCCAACTCCCTTTGGCTATCTGGTCTCCTGTCTCACTTATTATCAAAGACCAAATGGTAAGTATCACCCCAGTCCCAGGCACTATCCTTACCTGTAGTCAATGTAGTCCTGTTTCCAGGTGGCAGGGGTGTTGTCTGTGGGTTTACCATGCTTGTCCAAAAGGCCCTGCTTGATCATCATCTTCTTCTGACTTGCCTAGAGCATTTCAAACATTAGATTATTATCAATACAGGAAGTAGCCAGTATATTCACAATATCTAACTTTACAATGGCTTGAGTGAAAAGACCTTCCCTAGATCTGTGTAGCTTTAATCCCAGCACTCGGAGACAGAGGCAAGTGGATCTCCGAGTTCAAGGTCAGCATGGACTACAAAACAGGTTCCAGGAAAGCTACACAGAGAAACCCTATCCAGAAAAAACAAGAAAAAACTTTCACTGTGGATACTCCAGAAACCAAGAGACCTCCTTCACATTTGACAGTCATAGTTCACCACCCAACAGTGATGATTTAAGTAATTAATGCCCAACTGTTTCACTCAACTACACGGAGAATCTCTAAAGTCAAAGATAGGGCATGCATCTGCTCACCAATTATCTAGAGCCCCAAATAATAAAAGGCTATGGCAATGGAGACACACAAAGTGCTGCTTGAGTAACACAAATATAACCCAGCAAAGGCTAACCACCCACTTACCTTTGGACCTAAACCCCACTTGCGAGGATAAGTGTCTCTCTCCATGATCACCCTCTTTATCTTGGCTACTATACCATGATCACAGGTAGAAATCACTGCTGTAGTCATCAATGCAATAGCTGTAGGCATTAGAAAGAGAAAAAAGAATGATTTGGTAATGAGTTCTACTGTTTTATGCCTTTTCAGAATTCATAAGTCCTGAGCTCTATTATCTTAACTGATGCTTCTTTTGCTCAGGATGTATGTATAGAAAAAAGTCTCCAAAACAGCAAGAAACATTTGAAGTAATATTAAACTTACCAAATTAAAAACCACTCAACAAAAGCAACTGAAAAAACATGTAACAAGGCATGTACCTCTGGACATGTACAGCAATGAAGTATATACTAACCTCAGATCTATAGAACACTTAAAGTTTTAAGAATCTGTTTTCTGCTAGGTATCAGAATGGACTTTACACGGGTACCCCACCCCCATCTATTCATAGAACTAAGACAAGGGATCCTAGTGACATGACTTATTTCTGGCGCAAATTAGGATTATTAAATGAATAGCTTGGACTTATTGAGAAGGCCACAGAGCACTGTAAGTTTTAAGAGATAATCAATCCAATAATAGCTAAGCCTTTACAAATTAAAGCCACTGATTCAGGCGATGGTGGCACACAACCTTTAATACCAGCACTTGGAAGGCAGAGACAAGTGGATTTCCATGAGTTTGAGGCCACGCTGGTACACAGGGTGAGTTCCAGAACAGCCAAGACTATACAGAGAAACATTGTCTTGAAAAACCAAAAAAGTCACTGATACGGACTACAAGTAGGAACTAAAATCTCCCTTTCAATCATCAGACAACCATGACTACTCTTACTCTTAGAGTTTCACAAAGGAGCCAAGAACATATAAATGAGCAACACTTCTTAATCTGTACCTGACTAACCTGTCTATTCATAAATTACCTATACAAAGCCCAGGAAACACCATTAATTAGATAAAACTGAGGGACCATGACACAGGATTGGCCCACAATAAG
Source organism: Myodes glareolus (assembly GCF_982192425.1). Classification (NCBI taxonomy): domain Eukaryota; kingdom Metazoa; phylum Chordata; class Mammalia; order Rodentia; family Cricetidae; genus Myodes; species Myodes glareolus. The sequence continues at coordinate 1,047,137 of NC_142053.1, forward strand.
CTTTAATGGTACAGAGCCCCAACTCCAAAAATGAGAGGCACCCCCCTCCTTACCTATGCAGATAGCTTCCCCTTTGGTGGTAATGACCACAATCTCCTGGTTGACCTCAATGCCATCCTCATATCGGAGAACACCAGGAAGCATGATCTTGGCTCCATAGCATATTGCATTCACCTATGGAGACAGTATCACATGTGGTCCAGATATTATTTTCCAATATCCCTGTTCCACTTCCATACCAGAACAGAGGATGACTATAAGGGAGGAAGTAGCCTGAGAGTGGGAAATAGGAATAGCACATTTACACATTTATGTGGTTAAGCTTTTTCAGTTCCTGTTAGTGTCTCACATTAATATTACCTCTTCAATTTATCCCTTGATTATGAACTATGCTATAAGTTTTCAGAAGACTTATATATATTTAAGATTTGAATGTGTATAAATATCTAACCACAAACTGTTACATACACAGAAATCTGTCTTTTAAAAAAAATCTTATGACTAAATAACATTTATTTAAATTATTAGGACTGTTTCTGATTATAAAGTGATATAGAGAATACACAATTAAGAGCTGATGATCGGCTCAGTGAAGTTTGGATTATATTGTCTCAAATGATAATGTACTTCAACAGAAGCACCAATTCACTGAAATCCCTACAGAGTACATACCATATCTCTGAAACTCTCTAGTCTTAACCTTTACCTATTGACACATTCTTTTATAGCAACTTAAATAAATCAAGATTATTTTAGGCACAGAGAGAGCAACAAATTAAAGGAAGGCATTTTTTTAGATATCACTGATAGTTTAGTACTTGAACAAAATTGCTTGACAAAGACTCTTTCAATGATAAATTTACATTGTTGAAATTCTACTTTAGAGTTATATATCTGGGTTTAACCTAATTTAACAAATCTAGCCATGAATGTTCCCATTACTAGTGACACAAAGAGAAATCTATAAAACTAAAGGGGGAGGAGTAACCACAATGAAAATAAAAATACATAAATTATGACTTCACAATATTAACATTTCATCTTTGGTGCAACATTCTCTACAAACATGAACTTTTAATCTATAACTTACTGCACTATCTTTCATAACCAGACGTTTATGGGATGTCAGCAGCTTTTCCAAAGGGTAAACAACACGCCGCAAGTAAGTCTCATCCTTGTGGTTATCATACAGCCACTGAGCATCGAGTATATCATGCATTGTCACCATATGGTCCTGAAAAACAGTCAGATAATAAATTCTGTGTCTTCATACTGTATAACAATCCATCAGACCCCCAAACTTTTTACACCTGAATGTAACTACACATTGTCTTCTAGTTCAGGCTCATTATGAGACTTTGGAATCTCCTTTGGGGTATTTGTACATGTTACCATCTTAGATCTAGGTAGACACTCCATTTTTTGGTACTGTTAGGGATGGAACCCAGGTTGTGTGCAAATGTTTGCCAATTGCTCTTAACACTCAAGCTCTAAGCAAGATTGGTATATACTAGGAAGTATATTCAGTCATTCAATGTGCCAAATTTAATTAACAAAACAGGGAAGCTGCCCTGACCTGAACTAAACACTTTGAAATCTTTCATTAAAAGATATAAAGCAGACTTTTACCAAGGGGAGAGAATCAGTTCTAAAACTAATCCCATAATTGCATACCTTTTCACTCATGACTCCAGAACGCACCCTCCGAAGTTCCTGCATCTGACCACCAACCCCCAGTAACAAGCCAAGGTGTACACATAGTGTCCGAATGTAAGTTCCAGCTTCACAGCTCACCCAAAAGATTCCTAAGACAAACACACACACAAACACAAATAGCACCTATTTTTTAGAGTAAATGCATGATTTCCCCCCTCCAACTGAACCATTATGATTAGAGAAAATCCTGGACATAGTGGTACCCAACTTTATTATCAGGAGACAGAGACAAGTGGATCTCTGTGAATTCATGGCCAACCAGAGCTACATAATGGAGAAGCCCTATCTAAAACAAACAAAAAGATTATAGTTAAGAAATACAGGGAATGAGTGTATGAGTACACAACATACTCAAAGCTTCTATTCATAACAGAAGTCTTGAGAATGCACCCTACCTACTTGTAGTTAGGTCTTAAACAATTAAGCCTGGTATAGGCCTAATGACCCACCTAATCTTCTTTCAGGATCATATTCTATCATTTTGCTCTCGTAGATAGTCCTCACTCGAAGCTGCCTCTTTACTGCAGCAATAAGTGGGGGTCGCTGAAACAGGGCACCTGTCAAAGTTTCTAGAGCCTAAGAACAAAGCAAAAAACAAAAAGAAATCCTATTCATTATGTGGGCTCATTTTTAAATAAAACAAAGGGGCATATTTCAGGAATTTAAGGACATAATTCAAATACAAAAGTTTTCTTTCAATAATTTAAGAGCTAAATCTTTAGTTCGGTTTCCTTTTTTTCAACTGAAGAATGGCTCAGCACTGATCAGGACTTCCTCCTCAGTAAAGACATGGTCACCCCTATCACCAGTTGTTCTCCACCCAGGAGGCTCTTAAAAGGGCACAAGATCTACTAGCCAGGAAAACTTCCCTGTTTCCAGATATTTAGGAGTTCAGACACCAAAATCAACAAAGGTACCCTTCTCCCTAAGTTATATAGACTTACCCTAGAAAGCTGAGTACCCCCTTCAATAGCATTGTGCAGCCGGACAATTCCCACATACTCTTTGCCTGAAAAATGACAAGAGTAGTGAGGTGTGGCCACTGAGTTTTCTGTTTTACATTATGTTCTACTACTGCCATTTTACATGGCAGGCAGGGAATCCAACATCATGTTTCAATAAAATCTATACTGACAGATCTCATATTGTGCATAGGGAAGAGAAATGAAGATACTTTTTCTTGGATCAGTCATAGCACATGCCTACAAACTAAACCCAACAGATTTTCAAGGCAGCATGAGCTACACAGCAAAACCTTGTCTCAAAAAAGGATGGAAAAAAGAACAATTATACCCACTCTTTAGAATGACTGGAAAACACCTTGTACTTTAAGAATAATTTTCTCCAGTAAAAGTGAAGGAAAGACAATTGGGAAAGAAATATGACCAGAGTTAAGCAGCAGCAAGCATGCTGGGCAGTGGAGGCACATGCATTTAATCCCAGCACTGACTTGGGAGGCAGAGGCCAACCTGGTCTACAGAGAAACCCTGTCTCAAAGATCAAACAAAAAACAAAAACAACAAAAAGCAACAGCAGCAAGCATAGATTGGACATGCCCCAGCACTAGGAATGGACTAGTTAGTTCCATATATACATGCCTAGTGTGTGGACTTTTAAAAAACAACCACCAGGTTCTATCAGAGAACAAAATTATATAAACCAAATGACATTCCTGCGTTAAGATTTTATTTTCTAAAGAAACAGTTTCCAAGAGCCAAAATGTAGAAGTGAAACAAGTATAGAATGTTTTCCAATCACTAAAGAGATAGCCCCTACTCTCTCTTCTACACACCTGCACTCTGTTGTGATTTCACCAAACGAGTGGCTCGTTCAATACACACAATTAAACAACCAGTCACTTTGGGATCTAGTGTGCCACTGTGACCTGTCTTCTCTACCCGAAGTATTCGTCGGATCCAGGCTACCACCTCATGGGAAGAGGGGTTAGAAGGCTTGTCAAGATTAATGAAACCTGTCCTAGAATAGAAAAAAAAAATGTTACCACCTGTTCTTGTGGTCTAAAAACAATATGAAGAGTTATAAAAAAAGCAAATAAATCACATATACAGACTATATATATATTCAGGGCAAAGCTGTTCTAAGCTGCCACCACTTCCTTGAATAACTAATGTGAAAGTATTCATTTAAAAATAATTTAAGTTTGGACAGAGCCACTTAATCATGCTTACCTGATATAGTCCCCAATCTCCCTCTTCAAAGGATTTGAACCACAAGGTATCGGTGTATAGTGTGTTGTCCTTACATTTAGCTTATCAAAATTCTAGAAAGCAATAATATAAGTTTAATAACACATTGACAGAAGTAAAATAAGAGTCAGTAAGTACCACTACCAACCATGGCAGTCCTTCAAGCCCATAAATGTACAATTTTGTTTCTATTATTAACACTATTATTGGTGTGATACACTACTAAGCCTTCTTATGTACTGGGGAAACTCCCAATACTATTGAGAAAAGAACAAATCTGAGAATTTAGTCAATGTTCTAAAAAAAAAAAAAACAACTTGTTGAGGGTACTGTAAAACACAAAATAGCAGGGCTGGAGAAATGGCTCAGCTAGGAGCACTGGTTGTTCTTCCAGAGGACCCAGGTTCAATTCCCAGCAACAACATGGCAGCTCACAATTGTCTGCATCTCCTGGTCCAGGGCATCTGACACCCTCACACAGAATATATACAGCCAAAACACTGGTGTACATTAAATAAATCTTTAAACACAAAATAGCTTTGACTTTCTCAGATCAACCAAATTGAAGACAGCTGGCAATTTCCTCAACATGGGCAGCTTGGTTCTGTTCCAGATACCTACCTACCTCTGCTTTGTCTGTTCCTTTTCAGTCTCCTGACTAAGGCTTAGCCACTAGTCAGGAAGAATTCACCAACTAAAAAGCCCATCTTTCATCATCAGTTTAGTTCCATTATGCCAACTACAAATAGCAATGCTTGTTTAATTGTTTCTCTCATCTCTGTGTGCTAACTATTTTTCCAGGGCCAACATCCAAATTCAACTTCGTTGAATGATATAAACAAACCTCATTATTTTACCAACACATATGTATGGTTTATTAAAATACTTGTTGGTGTCAGTGAGATGGCTCAGTGGGTAAAGATGCCTGTTGCCCGGCAATCTAAGTTCAACCTCAGGAGCTCACATGTTAGTTGAGAATGGACTTCTGCAAGTTGTCCTTTGACTTTCCCATGCCATGTCATGTGTGGCGTGCACCACGTATTTCACCCACTCTAATAAATTAATAAAAATTTATATTTAAAAACCCCTTTGTTAAGAGATGTCATAACTACTTTGTGAAAATTATAAAATTTAGTTCAACCCATTATTCAATGTCACCATTAAGTCCCTAAATAATAACCATAAAATCTATGACATACAATCAGGAACCGTTAAGCATGTTTCATAGAATACCTGCCATAACTCCCAGCACACCATCCTAAGACAAAATATGAGCAACTAATAGACTCAGTGAGGTTAGTTAAGTGTCTAGTCCAAGGTCACATTCTATTTTGAATCCAAAGCTTCAAAATGCTCTTAGGCACTGAAACAGTCTACAAGAGATGATTTCAGAAGTGCAACTGTTTAAAACTGACAGTAATGAACATTTTGGTGACATACTATGTTCCACAACAATGTTGGATAAATTACAAATTAAAAACATGAGTCCTTCATCTCAGATACATTGAAAAACTGCCTTAATGCTGCATCTTTTGGCAGTTTTCTAAATGTAAAACATGCTGGCACTAAGCATTCTTTTTTTTTTTTTATTTTGACACAGAGTCTTTCTATGTAAACCAGGCTGGTCTGGCCCACTGGGATTAAAGTCATGCATATCACCATGCCCAGCCTAGCAGTTTAATTATTAGCTGTTTAATTAGAAATAATATGAAATTCAAGCATTCTTCTGATACACACAGCACATACCTTTAGTAACAAGGGCCACTGAGAAGTGTCCAATTGGGCTACTCTGGATTCTGGTTTGATAAGAAATTCTTCAGCATGTTGTATTTCCTTCAAGAGAGTAGAAACATTTATCTTCCCACCCGACTTAGGACAATTCTAATACTAGGACAGAAGTGCACGTCTTTTAAAGAAACAAGAGGGAAGGGGTGTTGATTTCTGAAACTGAGTGTCACTAGGACATTTGAAAGAGAATCGAAAAAGGAGCTCACTAAACCTTAGGGAGAGCAAGTTGAGACCAAATATTTTAACAATACTGTGGGTCTGCTGATGGAATAAGAAAAATTCAGGGAGTACATTTCACCATTTAGTAAGCCGTGCATGATAGAAAACTTCTCTAGGAGCTGTTATTCCAGGTTTTTGCTGGTTCTACATAAGGACCAATAAGTGCCAACATACTGATTAAGAATATTTTAAAGCATTTTCCCCCTTTAATGTGTTTAAATTATCTCTATTTCTCTCACTCAAAGCAAAGTAAAACATTTCCTACTCACAGCTACATCATCTTCTTGTAATGGCTTCCGGTCTTTTTTCTTTTTATGCTTCTTTGGCAAAGTAATTACTACAAAAAACAAATTTAAGATTTGGAGATTTCTTTAAAAACTAAAATAAAAGTTTAAAATTAAGTCCAAAATCAGGGCAAACAGAAGAAAATATTTTTAAGTCTAGCATTACTGAAGAAAACTTAACGCTTGTGATGCCAAACACTAGATGGCTTGGCTGGTAAATGACTCTAGCACGTGTTGGTTTCTCTTCGGGTTCTCCACGTGGCTATGGCAAGGCCAAATATACTTAGGGAAGCGCTTGTTCACGGCTGGAAAGTTCCACAAACAGCCACTGCACCGTCCGTAAGGGCATGTGATCTCTTAAAATTTTCTTGCAAGCCTGAATTACAGTCGCTCCCCTGCCCCTTCCTCTGTATCTTTGCTACCTTCATTTTAGTAATATCCTGTCTAATGGTAGCAGAAATGCTATCACATCTCCTTATCACGACAGAGTCGCCTCCTGGGCTGAGATGCCTTTGGAAGGGAACCGGGTGTAGTCTTTTCCCGGACCTAATGGAGTCTTAGTCACTAGAGGTTCTCGCACTCGTGCATTCACCTATAGAGCTATAACTAGCGGCGACGCGGCCAAACTGAGGGCGGGAACGCGTAGAACCGCGGATCATGATACAACCTCACTATCACTACCTCACGGTTTATCAGAAGGCCGCGCAGGTCTCACGGCACGGCCACCCGTAATCCTTACCTTCTGCATCCGCCATCTTGCACCGCACCGCGTGTGTCCCGCCCAAGCAGCCACCAGTTAGGCACGGCAGACCCCTAACGTCTGAAACCGGTCAGGTTCCTCCGCTAGGACCCGCCCACCGTTGCACCTCCCTAAATTGGAGGGACAACGAAAAGGAAGTGGCGAGGAGGATGGGTAGTTGGGGGAGGAAGTCTCGAGGAACGCGCGGGCTGTCTGCTCAATCCCATTGGCTGACTCGGCCACTGAGTTGCGAGCACGCAGGCGCCTGGAAACTCCTCCCAACCCTTAACTCCGGGCTTCGGAACCTCGGAGAGGAGTCCACAGCTGCAGTCCCAGCTGCAGTCTGGGGCGGGTGGGCGTGGTATCTACTATGCACTCCTTGCGGTTTCAATCTATTTTCTGCTTCAGAACATGAACGGCCTACTTAGCACTCTATAAATATTATCTAGTGCTAACTCATACCGACATTTTCTGTTTGTTGTCATGCCAGTCTCAATGGAAAAAGATGTTGAGGTACAGAGAGTGAAAGTGAAAGCCGTTTACTTCTTGAAATTCCTATCAAATTTTGACTGTATTAGCCAATAGGAATTGAGTGCGAGCTTTTAAATTTTCTAGCAGCCTCATCAAACTAAAAAGAATGAAAATTATTCTCAATAGTTAATTTTATATAACCCTGCACATCTGAAATGTTATTTTAACATGGAAGCAATATGTAGCACTATGTGATATTTTACTTTATTTCCTGCCTGAAGTTTTCCAGTGTATATCTCACACTTAACCTGCACACCTCGGTTCTAACTCCACAGCCGTGACCTATGGCAAGTACAGAGCTCTAGTGACTGCAATAAGTAATGGCCAGGAAGTAACAGCTCCAGGATTAAGCCCTGACTTTTTTCTGGTAGATTGTTCTGGCTGTTAATCCGTGCTGCTACCTTGCATGTTAAATCTCTGGCATATCCTCCTCCACCCTATTTCCTATTCTACCTTGGTATATTCTTTTGGCTTTCTGGATACACAACCTAGCTCTAGTGAATTTGGTAGATCATTAGTTATCTAATAATTCATTGTAAATGGAATCATTTGCCCATAGTTTTCCAGTTAGTTGCTGCTGACAACAACAAAAAGTATTTATTTCTTCTGATATACAATGCCAAGATCAGATTTTTTTCAGTTTTGTTTTATTGTTAGTTAAATTGGTATTTCCTTGCCTAATTGTTAGTCTTTCTGGAATTTATTTTGGTAATAATGGTAATGATCAGAATTGACTATTTACAGATAAGACCCTTAGAACTAAAAATTATTATTTTTTAATACCCCACTGGTAAATATTTGGCTGAGTGGATTTGAAATACTCTCCATTTGTCCACTAGCTTCATCTTTATCCTATATCTATGCTCAAATCTTTTAGGAAAGATTTTGCTTTTAGAGAGTTCCAGAATCTGGTAGTTTTAATTCACCCTTATGTCTCTCTCACCATCATTATAATGTCTCTATTTCTCCAGTGGCCTCCTGCATATCCACCTTTTTCTACTTTTCCTAAATACATTGTCTTAACACAGCAGCCTGAAAGTGGCATTCAACTCGGGTTCAGTATGTGCTTAAAATACTTTAAGGGTTGGTGATAAAGCTCAGCAGTGGAATGCTTGCCCAGCATACTCAAGGCCTTAGGTTTGATTCTCAGTATTTCTAAATAAGTAAATAAATAAATAATCCTTTAAGGGTTCTATAGTAAGTTAAAGAGTGATCCCTCTGAGCTGAGTGGTAGTGACCCATGCCTTTAATCCCAGCACTCATGAGGCAGAGGCAGGCATATCTATAAGTTTAAGGTCAGCCTTGCCTATCCTGGTCTACAGAGTTCCAGGTCAGCCAGGGCCACAATGAGAAACCTTGTCTCGGGGGGGGGGGGGGTAAAGCTATCTATCTATTCCACAAGCTAACCTCCAGATCAAAATGAATATGATCTCATTTGAAAAGAGGTGTGTGCAAATGTAATGAAAGTAAGAATTTGGGGGGGTTTTGTTTATTTTTTTAAAAAAGATGGGGTTGAGACAGGAATGGCCTTGAACTCACAGTGAGGTGTTCCCTTAATTTCCCTGTTACTGGGATTACAGGTGTGTACCACTTTACCCAGTGAAAATAAGACTCCTGAGATAAGGTCATCCTGTATTAAGTGGGTGGGCCTGAAAAACCAATAGCAAGTGTCATTGTAAGAGAAAAGATACACAGACCAGAGGAAAACTCCATCCATGTGAAAATGGATTCAAACTTAACTGTGCACATCTGTCATTACAGAAGAAGGGAGACTGAACAGGAGGGTGTGAGCTTGAAGATAGACTGGGGGCACAATGAGATCTTGTTTCACCCCTTCTCTGCAACAACAATAACAAAACAGGCAAAGATTGACTCCTTTTAGATTTCTAGTCTTCAGTGCTCTGGTTCCAGAGTGCTTGCACCTATAACCCTAATCCATCTTTTATGTAGCAGATACCTTTGGTTTCTCTTGGTGCCCTATGTGAAACTTGTCTGAGAGTTTCCCAAAGGTACATGGGTCTATGTGAAACTTGATTAGAAAACAACCCAGAAAATTGCAGTATTTTCTTATTAAGAATTTGCACTTGGCACTGCCCCTTTGGAAGCTTCCTCAGAATGTTTTTAGGATATGGAAATCAACTTGCTAAGAGGTAAACTGGAGAACAATAAAAGAGTTTTTTTAAAGGAATAAATAAATTTAAATTAAAAAGTGAAAAGAAGAAGAAAAAACAGCAGCAGCAGCCCTGGGTGAAAGGAAAGGGGTTCAGTCTTTAGAGAATGATCTACCCGGAAGCCAAGAAAGGCTAACTTCATTCTTTTTTTTTTTAAGGCTTGTTTTATTTTAATGACTGATCCACCTGAGGCCACAGGCAGCCACTATGTACAGACAGGAGGTGTTAGGAATATTTATTAATATTAGCTCCTTGACAATGCAAAAATTCCCAATCAAGCCAAATCAAAACAAGTCAAATTAAGAAATATCCAGGTTTAATGGGAGATCTGCGCTCTCAGGTAGCCCCGAGGTGGAACTGGGAAGCCGCAGAAATGCAACCCCCACCCCAAGGAAGAAAGGGAGACCGACCACGTGTTCCTCTTTTGGGGGGGTCACTTAAATACCCTACGGAAAGTGGTGGGGTCAGGACCTGGCCTGCTGGTATTTGAAGTCCAGACCAGGCCTGGGGATTGGGATAGATGCGAGGGGCAGGGACCTACGCTCCCAACTTCACAGGAGGAAAGCTATATTTCTTTGTCTCTTCCTCCTTGGACAGAGTCTTGATGATCTCCTCCTTTTTGGCCTGGAGGCGTTCCTCCAGGTGCTTTTGAGCTTCTTTGGTCTTAGACCTATGAGCCTCAACATGGTCAGCCAGGGGCTTCTTGCGGGCCTTGTCTGCCTTCAGCTTGTAGATGTACTACATCGTTTTTGAAGACATTCCCTTTGACCTTCAGGTACAGGCTGTGATACACATGGCAGTCAATCTTCTTGAATTCACGGTATCTCCTGAGAAACCTGCCCCAGATCCGCATCCTTCTCATCCAGTTCACCTTCTCCGGCATTCGAGCTTTGGCAGTACTCTTCTAGAGCTTTCCTATGATGCCCATATGCCTGCCCTTTCATTGCGCCAAAGTGTTTTTCCGGGAATGGATGGTCACAGGCTTCCAGATGGTCAGCCGATCTTTGACGGGATCTGCTGATAGGAGTTGGCATTGGTAATTTCATTGGTGTCATTGGGGTCCAACCAGACCTCCTTTTTACCACAGCGCAGGATGCAAGAGGCGAGGCTCTTCTGTAGCCTGAGTAGACTCAGGGCTGCCTACGCAGCAGCGCAGCAGCGAAAAAGATCTAAATTCATTCTTAAGGTGCCTCTGAGTTGTTGTTTTTTCCCATGGACCCGCATGAACACCCACACATGCACTGCAATAACTAAATTTCTAGGGTTTAAGTCACTTGATATATACTAGGAAACTCATAAACCATCTTACTAAGAGCAAAGGCGTTCTTTAGCCAGAGACCCTGCAGTGGCAGTGCAAATAGTTCTCTTCTGAGTTCCTGTCTTTCCACTTGGTCTTATCCCCACCCACCTCCCGCCAAGATGCTGTAATAGGCTTGGCAGGAATGAAGATACTCAAAACAGACACTTATTTCCCTTACTTTGGCTGTCAAGCTATTGCAACAATAGACCTGAGAAAGTGGAATTTTCCAGAAATCTCATGCACAGAGAAAACTTAAAACCTGGGCTACCCAGAGGTAAAACTTTTCTCCCAGAAGGAGATTTCACACAGTTCTGACTGTTGTGGAATATTATTTTAAGATGTGTTACATTTGTTTATGATGTGGAACATTTGTTTAATGATGCAAAGATGTGTTGCATTCTTTTATATTACATTTTGAAAGATTACAATGGGTACCATGATGGGTGAGGAATGCGGATGGGAAACAGAATACTCCATGCAGACAAAGCTGGGAAATATTAAGTTTTATTTAGGAAAGTATTGGGAGGGGAAGGAAGGAAAAAATATAGAGAGACAGAGAGAGTGAGAGAGACAGAGAGAAGAGAGAAGACGGTGGAGAGATAGAGAGCTGCCTCTTCAGAAGAATGGTGTGGGGGGGGCAGAGATCAGTTTGCCTCAGCAGGAAGAGAAAGAGTGGGAGTGGGCGGAGCTTGTCTCTTAAAGGGACAGGTTACTGTCTGGGTTCATCTTGCTAGGTGACAGGGAAGGCCAACATAATCCTAACAGTGTTTGTTTAACTCTGTGAAGCTGTCATACTTGGTCTGTCTAAAACAGTTGATGGTCTAATAAAGAGCTGAATGGCCATTAGGTAGGCAGGAGAAAGGATAGGCGAGGCTGCTAGGCAGAGAGAATAAATAGGAGGAGAAATCTGGAAGGAAAGAAGGAGCAAGAAAAGGAGGAGAGGAGGATGATAAGGTCCAGTCATGTAGCCACCCAGCTACCCACAGAGTAATAGTGAAAGTAAGATATACAGAAGTAAGAAAAGGAAAAAAACGAGAGGCAAAAGGTAGCAGGGATAAGATAGGAAAAATTGACTAGAAACAAGTTAGGTGAAGGCTGGGCATTTATAAGAACGAATAAGACACTGTGGTGATTTATGTGGGAGCTGGCTGCCCCCCCCAGAAAAAGCCAAAGAGTAAAGAGTAAAAAACCAACAACACAACACCTGACAACTTGTCTGACCACCCTACAGAATGAAACTGAATCCTGGACAGAAATGGGTCACTGATAGGCAGGAATTACATATTTACTGGGACTGCTTAGATGTGCATATTTCTTGGCACCCTGTTTAGACTTAAATCTTACTTCAGGACCCAGAGATGGACTATAGAAGCAGTCCTTGTCCCTCTTCCCAATGTGGCCATATTGAATAAATATTTTTCTACTTTTCTCTGTAATTCAGCTGTTTTCATTGGCTTATAAAGGATGGGTGGCAAAACTTGCCTTGTTGGAACACAAGCTGCAACCCCAACTCTGGTAACAAAGCCCTTTGGCTGTTTCAGAGGCATTTTTCCATCTTGGGGCTTTTATACCTTTTCCCTCTGCTGTTTATTGGCTGTCTTTACACAGAATGTTAACTTTATGAATGCAGGGAAATTTTTATCTATTTAGTTTACTCCTATATACCAAGCTCCTAGAAGATTCTCAGATTTACAAAATGGAGCCAAACTGGATTTCCCCACAAAAGATGTTCACAGAAGTATTCATGACATCCAAAATTTGGAAATAACTAATTTTTTATCAGTAAATGAACAAAATGAAGGTTACCTATACATTGCAACAGTATTCAGCCATAAAAAGGAATGAAGCACAGTACTAATAAATGCTATAACATAGATGTATAAAAAAGCATTAAGCTGCATGAGAAGGGCCATGATTTAACTTACATGAACTAGGCAAAACAAGCAAACTATTTTTTTAATTAGTCTTACTATGTTGTATATGCTAGTTTTCAAATACTGAGGTCAAATGGTCCTCCTGCCTCAGTCTACTGAGTAGCTGTCTCATAGGGCTCTACAATAAAATAAAAATCTGGAGATATAGAAATTAATTACCTGGGGGTGGAAAGTTTAGGAAAACATGGGGAATGACTGCCTGTGAATATATGCTTTTTCTAGTTTTGTACTAGGGATCAAACCCAGGACCTGGGACTTTCTAGGCAAATACTCTATTGTTGAGCTACATTCCTAGCCATCTTCTCACTTTTTATTTTGAAGCAGTGTCTTATAAATTGCCCAAAATAGCCTTGAACTTGAAGTCCTTCTGTCTCAGCTACCAGAGTATCAGGCATTACATATTTATGCCACCAAGTCTACTTAGGTATGTGTGTGTGTTGTTGTTGTTATTGTTGTTTGTTGCTGTTTGTTGCTGTTTGATTATTTGTTATAAGGTCTTAGTGTGTGGCCCTGAATAGCCTGGAGCTTGGTTTGTAGATCAGGCTAGCCTTGAACTCAGAAATCTGCCATCTCTGACTCTAAAGGCATATGCCACCACGCCCAGATCAACTCAGAGTTTTTAAAATGACAGAAATGTTCTAAAAATGGCATCATGGGCATGATTGTAAAAGACTAGGATTTAGACAGACCCTCTGGTAGGCGTACTGATAAAGAAAGGGGCCACGACTAGGTAATAAAGGTAGTGAATTTCCAAGATGGCCAGCATCTTTCTCATCACCTTCCTAAAACAAAGGCTTTGTAGGTTTTTGTCTCCCACCAGTAGGGCTCCTTCCTGGTGGAATGACTCAACAAATTCAAGGTCAAATGAGGACATGCTGCATAACAATTATGGATCAATCAACCGTCCTATCTTTCTTCAAACCAACCCTAAATCAAGCAAGGAAAACTCTTCAGCGGTTTTAAAAACCTCAGCCCTGGAGAAAAGAAGAGACTGGATTTTTCCTTTTCCTGATCTTCGCCACCCTTTACAGAGGGTCTTTTTCTCTGTGTTGTCTATGTGTCTGCTACATGTGTATGCTTCCTCACACTCAATAAATGCCTTTCTTCAACTGCTGATTCTATCTGCGGTACATGAATTTTCTTTATTGCCACCTTTTGTGCTTCTGATTTTTCCTGCCTTTTAATTCTTTAACTGGCAGAGAAAATAAATCCAATCATTACCCTTAGACTTTATCAGTTGCATACGATTTCAAGAATTGTAAGATGATATAGTCATCACTGTTCTAGATAATTTAAAATAACAGTACAATTCCTTAAATTTTTGGTTCAGGCTGTGGACAGAATTTCTGTAATTTTAATCAAAGGCTCACTTTTCTCTTTACAACACAAGAAAAAGATTTAAAATCCCAAAGGCTTATATTTTGATTTATCACTATTAAAAATTATAAAACTCAGTGAATTCTGTTGTTTGTCTACAAGAAATTAAGGGCAGCTGGGAGGGTTGGGAATCAGCAAGTTCCCTAACCCCTACTGAGACTCCATTGTTTGAGTAAAAACCCAGCATTTTGTCTAATTCTTGACAGCTCCGTTCTCTCTTGAGTGAGTGATGGAGCAAGGAAGGGAAAGCTCATTCCCCTTAAGCAGATTTTCTCAGCCAGGATATCCAATCTGTAGCAAAAGAGCCCCTGCATTGCCTCATGACCAATTTAGAAAGTTAGAAGCTGCAAGAGAAAAACTTGTGTTTGGAAACAGTAGTAAGAGTTTGTAAATGTGTGTCTGTGCACAGGGAACATTTATATGAAACATTGAAATGTCAAGGTTTTTGACCAACAGAAGTAAGAAGATAATTTAAAGTAATTTGACATATTATTATAATATAGATGTTAAAGTTGAAGTGATGCTTAGAGGAAAAAAATCTATCACACAGATATTATGTTTGAAACAAAGGGTCACTGAGTAGTCAAGCCTAATCTCAAAGCTGAAGCAATTCTCCTGCCTTGGTTTCCAAGTACTAGCAGTGCACCTTCATGTTCAGTTTATAACAAATTTTTAAGTTCTATATTTTATTAATTTTTAAAATTTAGTTAGCATACAAAATAATGGGTTTCATCATGACTTTTTTTTTTCTTTTTTATTTTGTTTTGTTTTGTTTTGTTTTTGAGACAGGGTTTCTCTGCATGTATCCTTGGCTGTCCTGGAACTCACTTTGTAGGTCAGATTGGCTTTGAACTCACAGAGATCCACCTGCCTCTGCCTCACAAGTGCTGGGATTAAAGGTATGTGCCACCATACCCAGTTTCATCATGACATTTTCATGTATATATGAGCATATTTACCCCATTACTGTCTCTTTCTATCTTCTCCCTTTTCTTTGTCCCCTACCTTGCCCCAGCAGTCCCCTTTTATTTTCGTGTTATAATGTACATATATGTCTAGATTACACACAAGACAAAATGTGGTATTTGTTGTTGTTGTTGTTGTTTTGGCACAGGATTTGGCTTTGTAACCCAGGCAGGCTTCAGACTCACCATTCTCCTGCCTTATTTTCCAAGTGGAAGGATTATAGGCATGTGCTAGTATACTTGAGAACAGCAATAAAAGACTGCCCATGCATGCTTAAGCATTGCTGGGGCATAAATGAATAGAATGATATTGCCTAGCCAGGGCCCCCCTCCTTCTCTCTGTGCCAAACAAGGTATCTGTCTAATTCCTAGTTTCTCATGGTACTCTCCAGTTGCATCAATTTTTCTGCAAATGCCTCAATTCCATTTTATTCTTTCTTATGGCTGGATAAAATTTCATTTAGTACACACACACACACACGTATATGTATACATGTATGTATGTATGTATCACTTTTTCTTTATCCATTCATCTGTTGGTGGATATATAGACTGATTACATAACTTGATTTTTATGAATACTGCCACAGTATACATGAGTATGCTTATATTCTTTTCTTGCTTTTTTTCCACTGTTTTTTTCAAGATAGGGTTTCTCTGTGTAGTGTGCAGCCTTAGCTGTCCTGGAACTAATGCTGTAGTCCAGACTGGCCTCGAACTCACAGAGATCCACCTGCCTCTGCCTCCCAAGTGTGGGGATTAAAGTTATGTGCCACTATCACCTGACTATGACTTAGATCCTTTGAGGTATATTCCCAAGAGTGGTATAGTTGAATTATATGATAGTTATAATTTTAGTTTTTTGAGGAAAATCTATACTGATCTCCATAGTTATGAAACTAGTTTATATCCCTGCCTGTGGTAAATAAGGGTTCCTCTTTCCCCAAGTTATCATCACTTTTTTTGTCATTTATGGTTTTGATGATTGCCATTCTGGCTATCCCAGACCTTTACCTAAAGGGGACCATGGAGTTTAGATGACAATAAACATTTACTTAAGAAAGTGTTTTGCTTGTATATACTTTAGGCTATTAGAGTCCCATCCCAGACTGTATTTCAACACACTGTCTTCATCACAATATGGCCAGTTTACAAAACAATATTCCCACAGTTATCTGAGAAATCATCACTGAGCATGGATGACTGCTTCTGGTACTAAATGCTTTACTAGTTAGAAATGCTGCCATATGTCATTACTTATTGATAGTACACTTTCTTTAAAAATTCACCATTTGGTGATTTCACTGTTAGACAAACTTCACAGAATGCACTTACACAAGCCTAAACCTAGGAAATATTGTCAGTTTGATGCAGGACAATTGTCTATGTTCTGTCAATTATGTTTTAAATAAACATTGATTGGCCAGTAGCCAGGCAGGAAGTATAGGCGGGACAACCAGACAGGCAGCAGAGGCAGGTCAATGAGAACAGGAGAATTCTGGGAAGGGAGAAGCCCATTCCTCCCCAGTCCTGTCCCAACCACAGAAGAAGTAAGTTGTGATTGCCCCGCTGAAAAAGGTACCAAGCCATGTGGCTAACATAGATAAGAATAATGGGTTAACAGACCCAAAAAGAGGAATATGGTATGTACTCACTCATAAGTGGTTTCTAGCCATAGTTAAAGGTCTTTGAGTCTATAATTTGTGATCCTAGAGAAGCTGAATAAGAAGGTGAACCTGAAGAAAAGCATATAGTTATCCTCCTGGATATTAGAAGTAGGCAAGATTGCCAGGCAAACTTGGGTGCACGGGGGTGGGGGTGCGGTGAGGGGTGGAAGTACGGGGAGATGGTTAGGGAGAGGGGAGAGGGGGAGGATCGGGGATGGATTGGGGGAATGGGAAGGGGGAGGGAGGAAGGATGGTTATGGGATCAGGGAAGTTTATATCTCAACTAAGGGAGCCATTTTAGGGTATGCAAGAGACTTGATTCTGGAGGGGTTCCCAGGCCCAAGGAGAGATCCCCAGATTGTACTCTGGGCAGCAGAGGAGAGGGTGCCTGATCTGGCCTTGGCCCATAACCATACTGATGAATATTTTGCATATCACCACAGAACCTTCATATGGCGATGGATAGAGATAGAGACAGAGACACATATTGGAACACTGAACTTAACTCCCTAGGCCCAAATGAGAAGCAGAGGGAGGGAGATCGTGAGCAAGGAAAGCAAAATCAGAGGGGGCCTTCATCTGACGTTGGATGGAGATAGAGACGGAGACCCACATTGGAGCACTGGAAGTCAGGACCGCGAAGGGTGCGTTCACCCACTGATACAAGGGGTCTGATCGAATGAGAGCTCACCAAGGCCAGCTGGACTGGGACTGAACGAGCATGAGATCAAACCGGACTCTCTGAATGTGGTTGACTTGGGGGCTGACTGAGCCCCCAAGGTCCAAATGAAGACTGAGAAGCAATTGACAATGGCACTGGGTCTTGTTTCGTCTGCATGGACTGGCTTTTTGGGATCCTGGCCTGTCTGGATTCTCACCTTCCTGGACCTGAAGGGAGGGGGAAGGAACTTGGATTTCCCACAGGGCAGGAAACCCTGACTGCTCTGGGAAATGGTGAGGGAGGAGGAGAGGGAGTGGGGGGTAGTGGGAGGAGCGGGAGGGTATTGGGAGGAGGGGAGGAAGTGGAAAGAGTGTTTTCGGATACTTGAATAAACAAGTCTAATGGTGGAAAAAGAATAATGGGTTAATATAAGTTATAAGAGTTAATAAGAAGCCTGAGCTAATGAGTCAATCAGTTTATCATTAATATAGACCTCTGTGTGATTTCTTTGGGACTAAATGACTGTGGGACCTGGTGGGAGGACAGAAACAGGCAGGACAGAAACCTCAGACAACATCAGTTATAGTGTAGTCTCCTGATACAATCACAAGATGAATAAATTTTTTGTTTGTCTTTCAAGGCAGGGTTTCTCTGTGTAGCCCTGGTTGTCCTAAAACTAGCTCTGTAGAGCATGATAGCCTCAAAACTCACAGAGATCTGCCTGCTTCTGCCTCCTGAGTGTTGGGATTAAAGCCATGCAACACCAATGCCCAGCTAAGATGAATGAATTTTATAGTAAGTTTTTAAAATGAGTATATATACACTCTTAAATAATGCTGAATATAATACTGTAAATATATGATCCAAATAAGTCCTTCATTATCAAGTATGTATTGTATGTAATTGTCTGTGCTATACGTCTGTGCCTTTGACCATGATGTAGGCCTGTTAATGCCAACACCACAAAAACATGATTAATAAATTGCTTTATGAGATCATTATGCAATAGTAGTTTTCAAGATTCATTGTGTACTGTGGAATGTCTTTCTGTATGCTGTGAATATGTGTTGTTCTTATTGGTTGATAAATAAACCTCTTTTGGTCTATGGCAAGGCAAAATAGAACCAGGTGGGAAATATAAGCAGAGATATAGGAGAAGAAGGGCAGCCACCCAAAGAACAACATGTGAGTGACCTGGTAATGCTACAGCCATATGGCAATACTTAGATTAATAGAAATAGGTTAATTTAAGTTGTAAGAGCTAGTTAATAATAAATCTGAACTAATAGGCCAAACAGTTTATAATTAATATTAAGCCTCAGAATGATTATTTGGGAGCTAGAAGGCAGGAGAGAAACTTTCAGTTAAAATTGTGCTCTTTCGGGGCTGGAGAGATGGCTCAGAGGTTAAGGTCGCTGAATATTCTTCCAGAGGTCCTGAGTTCAATTCCCAGCAACCACATGGTGGCTCACAACCATCTACAATGAGATCTGGTGCCCTCTTCTGGCCTGCAGCCATACATGGAGGCAGAACACTGTATTGTATACATAATAAAAAAAAAATCTTTAAAAAAAAAATTGTGCTCTTTCATGTGTGGTGCATGCATGTAAGTGCGAGAGTGCATTCACTTATGTGTGTATATAGGGAAACCAGAGTAGGACATCAGATATATGTATTCCTCTATCATATTTGCCTTACTTTGAGATAGGGTCTCTTACAGAACCAGAAGTGCACTATTTCAGCTTGGCTGGTTGGCCAGAAATCTCTCAGGAGTCACCCATCTCTGTGCTACTACACAAGCGTGGGATTATATATATAGGCATATACAACCATTTATGGCTTTTTAAAAGGGTTCTGAGGATTCTCACTCAGATCCTTGAGCCTGATATTCACTATGTAGCCTTTACTAGCCTTGAACTCATGCCAATTTTTCTGTCTCAGCTCCTACATGTTTGGATTATAGGCATTGCCTGGCTCTCTTCATAATCTTTTGTCAGATTGTATAATTTTAAAATATTTTCCCTGTAAGCCTCCGCACTTTTCTATGGATACCCAGGCCCGATTCAGGCGCGTGCTTTCCTGAACTCGAGTCCACGAGAATGGACAATTGTCCTGAGGGTTAAAACAGACACACACAAAAGAGACCTGCTCACTTACCAAAGAGTAAATGGCCACTTTATTAAACTCAAGTCGGGTATTTATACTAGTGGGCAAGGGGGTTCAAAAGGGCATGGCCTCCTCCCATCAGGAGCAATGGAAGGAGATTACAGGTGCCCAGTGCCTCAGGCAGAATCAGCTGGGGGAGGCAGGCGTATGGGGCCCACTGCTAGAACCTTGATTACAGGTGGAATCACCATAACAAAAGAGAGCCAAATTCTTCCTAAGCTATACCCTCAAACCAGTGCTAGTGCAGAATCTCCAGGGAGCCAGAGGTCAAGCCCTGCAAATCGCCAAGGAAGAAAAGGGAAAAAGACCTGGGTACCTACATTCCCCAGTTTGTAGCATGTTTAATTGTACTCTTAACAATGTGTTTTGTAGAAAAAAGTTTAAATTTCAATAAATTCCAGTTTATTCTTGCTTTTTATAATTATGATTATGGTGCCTTGTCTAAGAGTTTATCAAGTTTCACATCCCAAAGATGAATTCTCCTGCTGTCTTCTGAAAGCTTTAAAGCTTTAAATTTTACATATAAGATTCATTTCTTGCTTGTTTTTTATTTTTAAAGATTTATTTATATTATGCATGTAAGTATTTTCCCAAAATGTGTGTTTGTGTACCACATGAATGCTTAATGCCATCCAAAATTAGAAGAGGGCATCAGATCCCCAAGAATTAGAAATACAGTTGTTTGTGAGCTGTTATATGGGTGCTGGGAATGAATCCTAGTCCTCTTGCAAGAGCAGCAAGTACTCTTAATGATTAACTTATTTCCCCATCTGTGCCACACACATGTGTGTGTGTGTGTGTGTGTGTGTGTGTGTGTGTTTGAGACAGAGTGTTCTCCCTCTGTTTTTCATTTATTGAGAGTTTTTGTCATGAATGAGTGTTATATTCTGCTAGATTCTTACTTTGCATTAACTAATATTAGGGCATGGCTTTTCAGTTTTTGCCTATATGCCTAGAAAATTTTGTTTATTATTAGTACTTAATTACCGAACAAGCCACCCTTCTGTTGATAAAGCCCACTTGAACATAGTATGCAATTATCTTTATGTATTTTTTAGTTGGTTCTGCTTTGCTTAGGATTTTTGTGTATATATTCATTAGCCATTTTGGGCTATAGTTTTCATTTCCTTTTCAAAACCTTTTTCTGATCTTGGTATCAGAATAACAGTGGCTTCATAGAATGAGTTAATATGTATTTGATCTGGATTTGGAACAATTTCATGTAACTTTTAAGTATATCAATAATGATTGTTAGGACTTTTTGTGAGACATGAGAAACAGTATAATTTGAAATGAAAAATTTCATAGAAATAACAAAAGAAAAAGCCAAATTTCTACCTTAAGATGGATATATGGAAGTGGCTTTCACTTACAAAGAAGCACTTTGTAGATGTTTACATAGGAAAGAGTGAGTTAGCCTATCTAAACTTATACCCTGGCACTTCAGGCTTTTAAGTTTCATGCTTCATAGATTTACTCAAGTAAAAGATGAACAAGAGGGAGGAGATATAGAAAGGCACAAGCTTTCCAACCTTATTATTGTCCCTTATACAGATACGTAATTCTTTCCCCTAGTCTGCTTATGATTTGGATTTTCTAATTTTCCTTCTGAAAAAAAATTTCTATGGCCATGTACTTTTCAAGTTTTCCCTCTTCTCATATTAATAAGTCCTCATCAGCATTTTAAACTGTGGTGTGTAGGTAGAAATTCAGGTGCTCATGGAGGCCCAAAACATTGGTTCTCCGGAACTAGAATTAAAGGCAATTGTGAGCCTCATGATTGTGGGTGCTAGGAACTGAACTAAGGTCATCTGTAAGAAGAGTATATACTCTTAACCACTGAGCCATTCTTATGATCTTCTTGACATAATTGACAAAGAAACTCTTCTGTAATAGCAATCACTCATTTCTATGATTCCTTCTAGTTATAGGATTTAAATTACTAAATGAACTATAAAACTAAACCTGGGATAAACACAATGCTACCCTACCCAGTTTCTCTAGACCTATTTTAAATAAACTGTAAAAGTGAATTCAGTTTCCAAAAATTGTAGCACGATTAATAAAAACCCAGAGACAGAAATTGGGGTTCAATCTGAAGGTCAGAAAAGCAAAACGGCCAGTCACTGGTTCTTACTTCTACCTCAGCCTGAAGTGGTGATCCTACCTCAAGGAAACCTCAGAATGATACTATGTGTGAGAGGTGTCTCCTTCCATTTTATGAAGAGAATAAAGGCATGTGCCGCTACCACCTAGTTTCTATGACAATCTAGTTTGGCTAATGGGATTAAAGGTGTGTGTCACCACTGCCTGGTCTGTAAGGCTGATCAGTGTGGCTGTTTTACTCTCTGAACTTCAGGCAAGCTTTATTTATTAAAATACAAATGAAATATCACTACAAAAATCTATTTGCTATTTGAATTCCCTCCCTTTCGGTTAGACTGCTCTTTCTTATAAAGGTGTGAACAAGGTTGAGAATCATCCATAAATGAGACCCCTAAAACAAGAAACAGTTGGTAGGTTCATAATCAATGTTCATTGTTTAATGTTCCCTCAACCAAGACCAACAATGAGTTCCCCAAATGTAGTTGAATTCTCTGGAGGGGCCAACCAGACACCTGGTAGCAGAAATTGGACTATATCCACTGGAAGGGCAGTAATTTGTTTTCAGTTTAATAGACACTTATTTTTTCATGAATTTATTTTCAAAGTCACATTTCTTCTGGCTCTTACACTTACCGGATTATCTCTATATTTGCATTTGCAGTACTTCAAGTAACAGCACTTCTCACCAAGGAAATCATCATAATATTTTCAATTAGTGACCTCTATACAACATTACTTCCCCAAGGTCAGGATTGATAAGTGTCTGGAATTAAGAACTGCAATCTGCAGTAGCTCCTTTTATGATAACACATAACAATCCACTTTCAAGTGTTTCTTTCCATAACAGGAACTTTGAGTTCTTCTGGTTATAAAGTCTTGGTCCCAATGGGAGAAATGCTTCTCCAAGGATGAGACATTGGTTTTGACATATTGAAAACTGAGACTGTCACCTGGCCATTTGACATTCTTTATGCCAGGAAACTTTGCAACCATAGATTCTAGCTATGAATTATGTGATTATGTATGAATTATAGTATGAATTATGTGATTATCAAGTGGAAATTTATCAAGGGTTGTATTTAAACAAGAAGACCAGAGGGACTATGTTTTTGAATCCACAGGATCCTCAGAGCATTTCCTGACAGTGAGATATTCAGGCAAGATCACTGGGATTCTAGACTTCACCGGAAAAAAAAAAGGTTTTGTTCACCTACTAGGCCAGCTGTTCTCAGCCTGCAGCTCCTGACCCCTTTGGGGGTTGAACAACACTTTCACAGGGGTCACCTAAGACCATCAGAAAACATAGTTTGTAACATGACGGCTGGCTTGTTGGGGTTTCTGTCCCGCCCAGTACCCCAACAAGCCGGCAAGTCCCAAAGAGAAATCACACACAGGCCTCCATAAGATTATAAACTGATTGGCCCATTTGGTCAGGCTTCTTGTTAACTCTTATAACTTATGTTACCCCATTATCCTTATCTATGTTAGCACATGGCTCCGTACCTTTCTCAGCTGGGCAAGTTACATGCTGTCTCTTCGGGGGTCTGCACAGGAATGGCAGGAGAGCTTCTGCTTCCAGAATACTCCCAGTCTCTTTGCTCCACCCCTACTTCCTGTCTGGCTTTCCCGCCTATACTGCCTGCCTGGCCAATCAGCGTTTTATTAAAATACGATTGACAGAATACAGACAATTCTCCCACACCAATAGTTATTTGCATTATGATTCATAACAGTAGCCAAATTGCAGTTATGAAGCAGCAATGGGAATAATTTTATGATTGTGTGTGTGTGGGTCACTACAACATGAGGAACTGTATTAAAGAGTCATTGCATTAGGAAAGTTGAGAATCATTGAACTAGACAAAGAATTTTTATCAGTTGATGTCCTAGCTAGAAAGCAAATAGAGGAAATAAATTAGACATACCAATTAGTCTCATGAACAATGATGGGGAAGCTCAGGCAATCACATTTGGCTAGGGTGTGGCCGCCTGGGACAAAGGAAGAAGCACCTGGGGATTGGGTGCCCGCCCCTTGTTTTGTCTCTTTCATGCTGCATGTGACTCTCGCTGGGCCTCAGTCGTGTGAGTCTCTCTTTATCCAAATTATTAAAATTATATTCCTTGGGCTGGAGAGATGGCTCAGCGGTTAAGAGCACTGCCTGCTCTTCCAAAGGTTCTGAGTTCAATTTCCAGCAACCACATGGTGGCTCACAACCATCTGAAATGAGATTTGATGCCCTCTGCTGGCCTGCAGGCATACACACAGACAGAATATTGTATACATAATAAATAAATAAATAATTAACAAAAATAAAATAAAATTATATTCCTTGTTTTTGAGCTGGTCTGGTTAATTCTAACTACTGGTCGACCATGCCCTTCAGAGAAATCACAGAATATTGTTTTTGTGTTCTCCCTCTCCTCAACTTTTCCTGTCTTCCTTTTATCTATATTTTGTGCATGTCAAGTAAAAAAGTTCATAAATCTTAGTTTTATATATTTATCTTTAGCTTGTAGGTTATTGATGTGGGATGGTACCCGAACTAGGAGAAGAATAACTATCCCGCAGACATGGCTAGATTGAGTAATTGTACAATACAATGGAACCATTGAGTTCTTTTAGTGGTACTTTCTTAGTTTGTAGAAAAGATAATGGCATTGCTTTGTGTGAATGTGTTGTTTGTATAGTTTTTGTTGTTGTTGTTTTGTTTGTTTGCTTGTTTTTTGAGACAGGGTTTCTCTGTGTAACCGTCCTGGTTGTCCTGGAACTCACAATGGTGGCCTCAAACTCACAGAGATCTGCCTGCCTCTGCCTCCCAAGTGCTGGGATTAAAGGTGTGTGCCACCACCACCTGGCTGTAATTTTTTATTCTGTGTACAATGAGTATGCATATGTATTAAGTTGCAAGAGGAGTTTCAATTTAGATTTCCCCTCTGTATTTGGAGAGGTAAGAAAGCTAAATAAAGATATTATCTATATTTCTTTTGTTTATTTCTCCATGCACATTGGGTTTGGCTAACTATATAGGCTAATGTGAGACTTGAAACTCTGAGAGGAGGCAGATGGTTGCAATGATAGAGTGAAATAGGGTCTGAGACATGAGTTGGCAGCAACTGGAATCCAGCTTTGTGACAGAAACTCTCAGCCTCTGCTTTGTACTCTGGATGTGCCTTGAAGCCCTGACCAGTGGCACTCCTTGATTTCATTGATGCTGTACTGCCAATGAGTTTGCTAAGTACTACCTTTGTGATTTTAATCCCTCCCCACTTGAAACACCTCAAATGAATTCTTTTTTTTCCCTGGTCAATGACAATGAATCATACCATACAGATGGTCATCTCTCCCTAGACATTGTGAATGTGGTGTGGTAATTGTTTCGTAAATTTTTTATTTCTTCTAAGTGTCATTTCCAAGTAAGAAACATCACACCAGGGGAAAAGAACACTGCAGATTAGAAAGCTGACCAGATGCCAGCAAACATCACATGGATGGTCTGTTGGATGCTAATTCTAACTTTATTGTGGTGCTTTCCAGTTTTTAAAGTGTGTTCACAAAGAGTGGGTGGTGTTTAGAGGGATGAGACAGACAAGTCTTGAGACAGACAACTAACTCTAACTGCTATGGGTGACTTCCTGGGTATTGCTATATACAGGGGACAATACTATTATTTTTCTCATCTTATGCATGGTCAAAATTGACAATATATTTTATAGGGTGTTTGTGTAGGTGCTGTGAAGCACTTATGACAATGGCCAACATATGGTACTACGAACACAATAAATATTAGGGTTTTTTTTTAGAAAGTAATTTTATTAAATTATAAAAGTTTCCATTTCTGCCCCTCCTCCCAACACCCTCCCACTCCCCCCACTCCCTCTCCTCCTCCCTCTTCTATTAGGGTTTTTTGTTTTGTTTTGTTTTTAGAGTATGTACATAGTTCACAACTTGACTCAATCAGTCCTTGATTCATTCTTTAAAGCCCCAGAATCAGAGAGGGTGCAGATAGTACTATTGTTGAATTTGGATCACTTGCATTCATTAGAATGTTTAAACAGTTCTGCCCACGCAGCTCATCACTAAAGACAATAATCTTTGGAAAAGGGGCAGAAAAATCACAGTACTCTGCAAGCAATCAAGTGGGACAGGAAAATGGAAGAGGAGTTCCTCTCTGAACTATATGTATGACAGATGTGGGTCATAGGTTTTTGTTCTTGAACCCCTGAGGTCAGCAGACCAACCCTTGTCGGCATGAGTGTTCAGGGGTGGATGAAGGCAACAGCTTCGTTGTGATGCTACCTCTGGGTCACTTAAAGCTTTTCTCGTAAGTTGGCTTCTTCCTTCCTTTACTATGGCTATGAAGATAGCACTCTAGGCACTCGGGTGAGAGCTGCAGGTCGTCCTGTTTGGCGTCTCCAGAGGCAGAGGCTCTTGTCGCACAACTATTGCTCGAAGGGGCTTTCTTAACTTTGCTGCTTGGTTTTTTTTTTTTTTTTTTTTTTTTTTTGCCCCGGGTCGTCTAGGCTCTAGAACAGCGCCTGTCTGCCATCCCTTCCTCAAGTCCGGGGGGCCGGAGGTGGGGGCGTCGCGCGGGCCTTGGGGCGGCGCTATGCTTGCGGGCCCGCCCCGGGGCATCCCTAGCTAGACTTCCTCCTGCCGCAGGCGGCCAGCCCAGCTGGAGGAAGCCGCAGTATCGACATTGGCGGCCACGATGAGCAAGGGCGACGCCGTGTGCACGGGTTGGCTCGTCAAGTCGCCCCCCGAGAGGAAGCTGCAGCGCTATGTGAGTAGAGGCGCCGACTCACCCCTGGCTTTCGTGTCCTCGGTTCTATGCCCGTGGGGTGGCCGTGCATGGTCCTGGGGAGTCCCTGGTTTTAGGCGCGCCAAACGTAACTGTTCTCAGCGCCCTAGCTGCAGGCGAGGCCGGTGGACGACGGAAAGTGAAATCGTACGTCGAGCTGTGTTGCTGCAGCACCCTGCAGCAGGCTGGCCTGGTACCTCTTGCCCGCTGTGTTCAATCACTCTATGCTGCCACAGTCAGCTGTGGAGGGAGGTGGATTGGGACTAAAACTCCCAACGCCTGTTTGTATTCTGGAACAGCCACAGAGACATCTCTAAAGGGTGCCCTGTGTCTGACTGGAGTTCCATTTCACAGTGAGGAGAATAGAGAGAGGGACAGGGAAGTGGACAGTAAGGGGATACCTGTGTGGGATACTTTAGTGAAGCTGCTGCATTCCTCTTGAACTGTAATGAGTACTGTCATTGTAGCTATCATAGAACACTCCTGTTGGGAGCCTACCATACAGTGTAACTCTTTTCTCATCATGTCCCTTCTCAGCATATTCTTTATGATGACACTATGCTTTTTTAGTACAACAGGAACCATTGACATTTGCTATTATGAAATAAGGGACACTTGGAAAAGCACATCATTCTACACATTATATGACCATCTTTAAGCTGCCCACAACTCAAAAGTTCATTATATTTAGAGTTCTCAGGATAAGATCTTTAAAAATATTCTGCTTAAAGATCTAATTGCTACTGATTTGTCTTTAGCCATTAGCAAAGCAAGAACCACTTTAGTCCCCAGGGAAATGCATATAAACAGATATTAGGCTTTCTTGCCCCTTTATTGAGGGGGCTGCTGGAAGCACATTGATGGATCCCTGTCCTTCATAATTCCTAATTTCTCTGTGAAACCAAAGTGTGCTGGTGGTAACTACCCTGCCATGGTTTGTACTCTGCTGAGGCATCCCACCCCAAATGCGATTCTACCTGGTACTTGCGTTTATAGCTTTCCAACTGGTGTCCCTATTTTGTCCATATTCACCAGTACTTCTGTTTCCATATTGAAGAGCACATATCATGTAGAAGTTCATGGGTGGGATTATAAGAACAGTGCAATAATACATGGATACTTCTAGAATTTGTAACAAAAGCGCTTCCTGAATTTCAAACTGCCCAGTACTTCCCCTCCCCTCCATTTCTGTGTTACATAGTATCTTACTTTTAGGAGTCTTTGGAAATGTTTTTGTTGTCTGTACTGCTGAATCAAAGAATGTTGTTCTGTTTAGTATGTAGCCATAATAGATGCAGAAATATGAGCATTTCTTTGAATAATAACAGTATGCCCCCCCACTTGGAGACAGGGTCTCTCTACATAGTTCTGTCTGTCCTGGAATTCACTGTGTAGACCAGATTGACCTCGAACTCAGAGGTCTGCCTGTCTCTGCCTCCAGGTGCTGGAATTATAGTTGTGTGTCACCATGCCTGGCCCTGCATCATTTTTTTTTTGATTCCACAAATTCCTAAGCCCAAAGTTCCCCATCCTTTGCACCATCAAGCTGCTTCCCTAAGTTTTCAGCTATTTTGAAGATGCACTGATATAGAGGAGGCAGGAGGCAAAAACATGTTCCTCTACTCTACATGCGCAGGTGAGGCTTGCAGTGCTGCTCCCTGAGTGGCTTTACTTGCTGCCCTTAATGAGAATCATTTAAAGGATATTTTCAGAACGGAACAAACTTTCCAGTAGTTGATTCAGAAAGATGATGAGTCTGGAGAAGAAGGTTTATGGGTGACTCCCCAGCCCCCCTCGAATTTGGTTTGTATTTTGTCTTCAACAGGATAGTTTAGGAAAGTTTGTTAGTGTTTCATAATTTTGGGAAGACTTCGGTAGATCTTTTGTCATATGTAGTTTTTTGTTGTTGTTGTTGTTTTGTTTTTTTTGTTTTTTTGTTAAAATGACCCTGTGCTAAGAGTGGATAATGAAGATTAGAAATGTGTGGACTATGTTATGATAGACAAGATTGAAAACAGAAGAGAACCTAGGCATAAACCTTGATCTTTTAGTCCCTGGTTGAGAACCTTTTGTTTTGTTGTGTTTTGTTTTATAGAGACTGCTTTTTTTTTCTGTTTCTGAAAAATTCGATTACTAAGGGATGCAGGAATTCATTTTGCCACTAGAGGGCAACAATGAGACACTTCGACAAGGTCAGGCAGTGCTGTTTAATTCATCTCTAAAGTAGGCTCAGTGTTTGATGCTCAGAAGAAACAGAAAAGACTTGATTTAGGTTCTTACACATTCCATAGTTACAATATATTTAGCATACTAATGTAATGAAGCTAGTTAGCACAACTGGGACAATAACCCAGTTCTTTGTGTTGGCAGGCCATCAATGTTTGTATTAACAAATGGAAGCTCAGTTTGTTTTCAGGCAAATCTTTCAGTACATTGTATTTCATTTACTTGATTACATGAGCCAAGGCCGTCAAAAAGTTAGTTTTTATCATTGCCCTTTTTTGAAGAAAGCTGATTTCTTTTTTGTGTTTCACAAATAATCTAGACATATATTCTTATCAGAATTCAAACATTGTAGGAATGAATAGAAGTTTTCCCACATCCTACCCTTCTCAGGGTTGTTCCTAAGCACAAAAGCTGTTAGCTTGTGGTATTATTCTAGAAATTTTCTTAGAAAATCTGTAATTTTTTTTTCATATAAATGAGATTGTCCAATAATTTTCTCTTCCTTTTTACAACCAGTCTATATATTATTCCAAGTTAGTGCATATAGATTTACTTCATTTTCAAACCATTGTATAATATTCCTTATAATAGGTGTATCATTACTTAAGTTTTCGATTGATGAACTTTTAGATTACTTCTGTTTCATTGGTTTAAATAATGTTTAAATTACTTAGAGGGTTGAGAAGATAGCTTAGTCAGACCTGAGTTAAGTTCCCAGCACCCACGTAAAAGCTGGGCACAGTGATGTATACCTATCAGTCCATCAATGAGAATGTGGAAACACGAGGAACATGGGGCTTGCTGGCTATTCAGTCTAGTGGAATTGGTGGGTTTCAGGCTCAGTGAGAGGCAAAGGTAAAGTAGAGAAGTGATTGAAGAATGACACCTAATGTCAACCTCTGGACTCACACACATGTGCACATGTCAGACTATGCTAATTTATAAACTAAGCCAATATAACACTAAATGGCAGCTGCTTCTTTTGCCTCTGGATACAAATATTTTGTTGGACATGCAAATGCAAATATTTTCTACCACTCTGTAGTTTGTTTTTTCATTATCTTTACAATATTTTTGTGGAACTAAGATTTTATTTTATTTTTTATTCGAGACAGGTTCTCATACTATAGTCCAGGCTGACTTGGAATTCACTATGTAGCCTACATTGGCCTCAAATTCATAGCAGTTCTCCTGCTTTTGGAATGTTAGAATTAAAAACATGAACTACCATGCCCAACTAAGACTTCAAAAATTTGAAAATCAAAATATCAGATTTTGAATGTCAGTTTTATTGACCAACTATTTGTTCATTTCTATGCCACTATCATACTTTTTGATGAGCATAGCTTCATAAAAATTTATTTTCAGCCTCTATCTTTGTTTTACTTTTTCTGAGTTGGTTTGACCATTCTAAGTTGTTTGATTTTCTATAATAATTTATAAATTTCTGTGTCAGTTGATTTTATTGAAATTCGTCACTTATTAGTACTTATGGCCTTGCTTGTAATTAGAACTTGTAGTATGATCAGTGTTTTATAAAAATGATGAGAAAAGATATCCTTCACCATGTCAATATTAGGGATAACAGCATTTAATTTTTTAATTTCAAATATTTCAATTAGAGGTCTTCTTTTAGTTTATTTTTTATTTATTTACTTTTGGTTTTTTGAGACAGGGTTTCTCTGTATTTAACCTTGGCTGTCCTGAAATTTGTTCTGTAGACCAGGCTGACCTTGAACTCACAGAAATCTGCCTACCTCTGCCTTCTGAGTGCTGGAACTAAAGGCATGCACCACTACTGCCCAGCTAAAGTTTATTTTTGTTTTATGTGTATGGCTGTTTTGCTGGCATGCATATCTATATACCACGTAATGCAGTACTTATAAAGGCCAGAAGGAGTCAGATCCCCTGGGTCTTGAATTATAACAGTTGTGATTCACCTTGTGGGGTCTGGGAATCAAACCTGGGCCCTCTGCATGACCAACAACTGCTCTTAAACACTGAGCAGCTCTCTGTTTTCAACTATAGGTATTTTGTAAACACTTTTAAACACATTGAATATGTTTGCTGAGCATTTCTGTCTGTCTATCTGTCTGTTTGTCTGTCTATGTTATTTTTTCTTTTAGTCAAGGTTTCTCTATGTAGTCCTTGCTGTCCTGGAACTAGCTCTGTAGACCAGCCTGACCTCAAATTCAGAGATCCACCTGGGTCTTCCTCCTAAGTGCGAGGATTAAAGGCACCACCATTGCCCAGTTTACTGAGATTTTTTTTTCAATGAGAATTATACTTTTAATCTATAAAGTAATAATTTGTTTTTCTTCTTTAGTCTGTTACTATGGTGACTTCCTGGCTATTTTTATTTAATTTTTGCTGTTTTTGAGAAGGATTTGGCTGTGATTCCTTTTTCTGTTTGTAATACTAGAGATGGAACCCAGGGCTTTGCACATGTTATTAGTGTTATTAGTAAGCACTCTATTATCAAGATCCCTAGACTCTTATGTTTTTTTAATGCTGAGCCAGCCACGAGCTCCCTGGATAAACTTCATGTGGTTGTCATGTATTCTTGGACTTGCTTTGCTAGTAGTTTGCTGCAGGCATTTGTACTTCTGTTTATGGTAGATACAGACATAGTTTTCTTTTTTTGTGTATGTGACTATCTTTGTTTGGTTCTGATATTAGCATAATGCTGGGCATGTAAAATAAAAAGGGAAGTGTTCTCTCTTGCATTTTCTGAAAGATTTTGCATACAATTAGTATTCCTTCTTCCTTAAATATATCTGGTTGAATTCATTATTGAAACAATTTCACATTGACCATCTCTTTCTGGGAAGGGTATTCATTAACTTAGAATTCCATTTCTTTAAAGAGCTATTTAGAAGATCCATATCTTCTTGAATGATCTGTAGTAATTTAGTCTGTCAAGGCTTTTCTTAGTTTCTACTGAATTGTCAGATATTTCAAAATTAAGTTAGTTGTGGTATTCCTTCTTGTTCTTTTCCCATTATAGGATCTGTAACACTGCTTCCTTTTTCATTTATTATTCTGTAACTTAGGCAATCTGTTTTTGTTTGTTTGTTTGTTTTGTTTTGTTTTGTTTTCCTGATAACTCTGGCTAGAGTTTTGTTAAATTTTCTGGTATTTTCAAGGAATTAGCCTTCATTTTCATTGATATCTACTATTTTCTTTCTTTTTAATTCCATTGATTCATTCTTTCATCTTTATTATTTCTGATTGTTTTGGGCTTAATTTTATTGTTATTCTGGATAGTTTCATTACATTAAAATATTAATTTTATTTGTTGAGCTTTTAGATTTGGCTAGCAGTCCCTAATTCAGGGGAGCAGTCTGTGGGAGTCTCAGGCTTATGGCCCAGACCCTGATTGTCTTTGCAAAGGAAATCTTCCTTTACCACACTGTCCCTAGGCTAAAGGAGAGAGTAGTTTAAAATGGTCTTGAAATGCATTTTTCCTGCCTCATCCTGCTAAGTAGCTAGAATTGTAGGCCTGCATCCCCAGGCTCACTCAACTCTCCTCCTCCTTCCTTCCTTCCTTCCTTCCTTCCTTCCTTCCTTCCTTCCTTCCTTCCTTCCTTCCTTCCTTCCTTCCCTCCCCTCCCCTCCCCTCCCCTCTCCTCCTCTTCCCTTCCTTCTTTTTCCCCCCTAGACAGAGTTTTTCTGTGTAGCCCTGGCTGTCCTGGAACTCACTCTGTAGACCAGGCTGACCTTGAACTCAGAGAGCCAACTGCCACTGCCTTCCAAATACTGGAATCAAAGGTGTGCACAATCTCCCCCTGGCCAGTTTGCCCATTTTTCTTTGTAGTTTTGGAAAAAAAAACCCATGATATTATTTTTAGCACAAGAGAGGTAACCCAAGTCTGGTGATGGTGGTGCCCGCCTTTATTCCCAGCACCTAGGAGGCAGAGGCAGGCCGATCTCTGTGAGTCCGAGGCCAGCGTGGTCTACAAGAGCTGGTTCCAGAACAGGCTCCAAAGCTACAGAGAAACCCTGTCTCAAAAAAACAAAAAAGAGAGAGAGAGAGAGAGAGAGAGAGAGAGAGAGAGAGTGAGAGAGAGAGAGAGAGAGAGAGAGAGAGAGAGGTAACCCAGGGCCTTACTCATGGTGCCCAAACCTTCTTCCAATGAGCTTGTATTTGTTTTGTTCAATTCCAATGTGTTTTTGTTTTATCATTATATTTTTTATCATATTATATTTTATTATTATTCATTTGAAGCCTGTTTGTATTCTAATGAGAGACAGGAAGTGGATCTAGATGGAGGGAAGGTTAGGAGGAGCTGTGAGAAGTAGGAGAGGATACATTATGTGAGAAAAAAATTTACTTTCAATAAAAGGAAAGAAAGCATCCAATTACAAAATAAAGAAAATGCCTAAATAATATTGGATAAAACTAATCAGAAGATTAAACATAAAAACACAAACAGACTGGACCTGTAGCTCAATTGATAGAATGCTAGCCTAGCTTGCTTTTTTAAAAAAATATTTTTTAAAGCAAGTGTCTTAGTTAGGGTTTTTATTGCTGTAACAAAACACCACGACCAGAAAGCAAGTAGGAGAGGAAAGGTTTATTTGGCATATACTTCCGCATTGTTGTTTATCATCAAAGGAAGTCAGTACAGGATCTCAAACAAGGAAGGATCCTGGTGGCAGGCAGGAGCTAATACAGAGGCCATGGAGGGGTCCTGCTCACTGGCTTTTTTCCCCTGACTGGCTCAGTCTGCTTTCTTATAGATCTCTGGACTACCATCCAAGGATGGCACTACCCACCATGGGCTGAGCACTCCTCCATTGATAACTAATTGAGAAAATGCCTTACAGCTGGATCTCAAGGAAGCATTTCCTTAACTGAAGCTTCTTCTCTGATGATTCTAGCTTATGTCAACTTTACACACAAAATCAGCCAGTACACATGGGTTCTCTGCATAGCCCTGTCTGTCCTGGAACTTGCTCTGTATTGAACTCAGAGGACTGTCTGCCTTTTCATCCCTAATATTGGGAGTAAAGTTGTGCTCCACCACCTTCCAGCCTAGCCTAGTTTGCTCTAAGCCCTGGATTTGACTCCAAACACCACATACATAAACCAGACACAATGATACACTCCTACTTTCTCAACATTTGTGGAAACAGGAGGAGTGGGATTTCAGAACCAGCACCAACTACACAGTGAGTTCAAGGCCAATGTAAAATACATGAGGCTTGGTCTAAATAAAAATAGACATAAGTGCTTTTAAAAAATGAAACAAAAATTATACTGGAAATAGTAAAACAGGAAAGAAAAAAGAGAAAGAATTAGAGGTTCTTTCCAGGTCCTCTAGCACTAGAATCTGCCAAATAATAGGGGGAAGGAATATGTCTTAAGTGGGGTCTATTGTGGTTCCTCTTTTTTTCTACCACACCCATTGATTGCATATATAAGCTGAGGACTGTGGCTGTTTAGGGTCAGTTGTCAGTTTCAGGATGGTATTTACTTTAGAAGCTTCCCTTTGCATACCAGAACATTACCGGTACTGAAAAGCTTTATTTTCTCACTTACTCCAGAGGTATTATTTTAACCAGGATCTCCAAATGTCTACTTTAGGGTATTCTTTCATTGCATCAGAGCTGAGTAAGCATATAGTGATGAATTCTAAAAAATTAGATATGGAAAATCAAAGAAATTGAGCATTGTTTTTAGACTATTTTTAGACCCAGTAGTAACTCCCCTATCCCAACCCCACCCCACCTCCATGAGAGGGAAGAAGCTGAGGAAATGAAATGATCTGATGTACTTGATCTCACGGCTCTCAGTAATATTCCTTAAAATTATAATGATGGGGTGACTGCAGCCGCTAGTCCAGGCAGAGACAGCTAGAGCAGTGCAGAATCCCCGCAGCGAGCGGCAGAGCTGTGGTTCATCCCTTACAGGCTGGTGCTGCCATGCAGCTGGGAGAGTCACCCAAGCGGGCTGGTGGAGACGGTGGATAAAAAGCTTACAGGACATAGTAAATAGACATAAGGCTGAACATAAAGCTGAACATTTATTACTTAAAAAGAGAAAGAAAGACAGAAATAGGAAAAGGGAGAGAGACAGACAAAAAACACGTGTGCACACGCCAAGAGAGGGAACAGAAAGAAGGAAAGATGGCAACGAGAGGTCAGAAGTCGCTGGGAGTGGGTGTGGCCTGCCCCTTAAAGGGACCAGAGACCAAAAGAATAACAGTCCCACCAGGCATTAAACCACATATGACAGGGAAGCAGCTGTGAGAATTGAACAAGGTCCTGAGCTCTGGCTATGATAATAAAAGTCAGCAGAGCCCACTTCTCACCACAGCTGGTGGGACCACTGAATGAATGCCAGCCTGAGATAGTTAGAGGAATGGATTTCTAGAAAAAAGGTGCAAACTTCTTGAGGCAGGAAGAATGTATTTGTGGTGTTTGAGGAAGAGGTTTTTGAGTTCGATTTTGTAGTCGTTAAACACTTGATGATTCTTGATTATCTGGTTTTGTTCCTATCTGACAGTCTCTATCAAGGGGTTCTCCGTGATAGTAGATTTTGCTCCTATAGAGCAGCAATTTGAAAAAAATAAAAATGAAAAGTAAAACCATAAGAAATTTAATTAAATTTGGATTTCAGATCATAAAATCAAAACCTTTTTTTTAGTATTAACTATAAATGTGTTAATACTTTGAAATAAGAGATGCATTTAAAAATATTTGGAGTGTTTTTGTTGTTAAAACTGATAATGAGAATGCTCCTGGCATCTAGTGGACAGAAATCAGGAATGCTGCCAAATAACCTTCAACACATAAGACTGCCCCCATCACAAATGTGACACATGTACACAATGTGGATTTATTTCACCATGAAGAAAAATGAAATTATGAAATCTTCAGGAAAATGAATGGGCCTGGAAATTGCTATATTAACTAAGATAATCCAGACTCATAAAGACAAATACTGTATGTTCTCTTTCATATATAGATGCTAACTTTTAATTTTTATGTATGCTGGCATAATTGTGGGGGAGGTGAACATAAAATGTGTAAGTATAACCATATAGGTCCTACAGTGTGTGACGTAACTAAAGGAACAAATCACATAGAGTTGAAAATGTTCTTAGCTTCTAGAATTTTCGTCCAGTATAATACTAAAAATACACCAGGATTGAGGTAGTCTTGGTCTACAAAGTGAGTTCCAGGCCAGCCAAGGCTACACAGTGAGACTGTTTCAAAAAACAGACTAGAAAATGTTTATCAGGGTGTGCAGGAGTGCTGAGCAACCTCCAAAAGGGCCAAACAAACTCCAGGAACAGGCAAGCAAGGCCTAAGTGATCTCCAGGAACAGGCAAACAAGGCCCGACTGACCTCCAGGAGCAGGCAAGCAAGGCCTAAGTGATCTCCAGGAACAGGCAAGCAAGGCCCGACTGACCTCCAGGAGCAGGCAGGAAGGCCCAAGTGACCTCAGGGTGTGTCTAGCAGCCAGAACTGTGGCCTCACTCCACCTTTGAGGAGCAACCATCTGAGCCTGGCACCTGGAGGAGTGATCACCAGAGACACACCCCTAGCTCTGCCAATTGGAGGAAAAGATGGGTAGACAGCAAGTTAAAACACACTCAACAAAACAAAGAACAACATGGGACAACCAAAAACTAGTGACTCTAAAATAGCAAGACTTGAACACCCCAACACAGATGAAGCAGAAGAAAGTTACCTTAAAAATAACTTTAGGAAAATGTTTGAGACCCTTAAAGAGGGAATGAAAAATTCTCTCAAAGAAGTAGAGGAAAAGACAAACAAAAAAATTGAAAGAAATCAATAAAACCCTTAAAACCAAGAAAAAGCAAACATGAAAAAATGGTTCAAGACTTGAAAACGGAAATAGAGACAATAAAGAAAATACAAACCAAGGGAATTATGGGAACAAAAATGGGGGTAAATGATCAGGAACCACAAATGCAAGCATAAACAGAATACAAGAGATGGAAAAGAGAATCTCAGATTTTTAAGATACAATAGAGGAAATAGAATCATCTGTCAAAGAAAATGTTAAATCTAAAAAAAGCTTAACACAAAATATCCAGAAAATATGGGACACCATGAAAAGATCAAACCTAAGAATAATAGGGATAGGAGAAGAAGTCCAACTCAACGCACAGAAAATATATTCAACAAAATCATAGGAGAAAACTTTCCCAACCAAAAGAAGGACATGCCTATAAAAATACAAGAAGCTTACAGAACACCAAATAGACTGAACCAAAAATAATAATAATCAAATAATAATCAATACATAATAATCAAAATACTAAACATACACAATAAAGAAAGACAACTAATAGCTATAAAGGAAAAAGGCCAAGTAACAAATAAAGACAGACCTATCATAATTACATCT
This sequence comes from Myodes glareolus, assembly GCF_982192425.1. Taxonomy (NCBI): domain Eukaryota; kingdom Metazoa; phylum Chordata; class Mammalia; order Rodentia; family Cricetidae; genus Myodes; species Myodes glareolus. The sequence goes on from NC_142053.1 coordinate 1,084,379, forward strand.
GACTTCTCAATAGAAACAATGAAAGTCAAAAAATCCTGGTCAAACCTTATGCAGACATTAAGAGACTACAGATGCCAGCCCTGATTACTATACCCAGGAAAACTTTCAATCACCATAGATGGACAAAACAAGATATTCCATGACAGAACCAGATTGAACCAGTACCTATCCACAAATCCAGCCCTACACAAAGTACTAGAAGGAAAACTTCAACCCAAAGAAGTCAGCTACACCCACAAAAACACAGACAATAGATGATTTTACAGCAGCAAATTCCAAAAAAATGGAAAAACACAAACAATAACATTACCAACAACAAAAACTAAAATGACAAGAACTAGCAATCACTGGTCATTAATATCTCTTAATATAAATGGACTCAACTCACCTATAAAAGACACAGGTTAACAGATTGGATATGAAAACAGAATTCATCATTCTGGTGCATACAAGAAACATACCTCAACCTCAAAGTAAAGGGTTGGAATTTTTTTCCAGTCATGTGGACCTAAGAAACAAGCTGGCGTAGCTATCCTAATAGCTAACAAAATAGACTTCAAACTAAAAGCAATCAAAAGTGACAAAGAAGAACATTTCATATTTGTCTCAGGAAAAATCCATCAAGAGGAAATCTCAATTTTGAACAACTCTGCTCCAAATACAAGGGCACCCTCATTTCTAAAAGAAACATTACTAAAGCTTAAATCACACATTAAACCCCACTCACTAATAGTAGGAGACTTCAACATGCCACTCTCACCAATGGACAGGGCAGCCAAACAGAAACTTAACAGGAAAATAAGGGAACTAACAGATGTTATGCCTCAAATATACTTAACAGACATCTATAGAACATTCCAGCCAAACATAAAAGATAAACCTTCTTCTCAGCACTTCATGGAGCCTTCTCAAAAATTGACTACATACTCGTCTTGCAACCTTAGCAAATATAAAAAAATTGGAATAACCCCATGTACCTTACCGGATCACCATGGCTTAAAGTTAGATTCCAATAGCAATACTAATTACAGAAAACCCACAAACACATAGAAATTGAGCAATGCTCACCTTATTTACTATGTCAAGGAAAAAGTAAAGAAATTAAAGACTTCTTAAAATTCAACAAAAATGACCACACAACATACCCAAACTTATGGGGTACAATGAAAGCAGTGTTAAGAGGAAAGTTCATAGCACTAAATACCTACATAAAGAAGCTGAGGAAAATCCCACACTAGCTAGTTAACGGAACACCTGAAGGCTCTAAACAGAAAGAAGCAAACTCATCCAGGAGGACTAGATGACAGGAAATAATCAAATTGAGAGCTGAAATCAGTAAAATAGAAAAAAAGAAAACAATACAAAAAAATCAATGAGACAAAGAGTTGGTTCTTTGAGAAAATCAATAAAATAGACAAACCTTTATCCAAACTAACCAAAAGACAGAGAGAGAATTATAGCCAGAGGCTGTTCACTTGTTCCTGACTGCCCAGACACGAAATAATCACACAGAAACTATATTATTTGCAATACTCTTTGACCAATAGCTTAAGCATATTTCTAGATAGCTGTTATGTCTTAAACTAACTCATCTTCATTAATCTGTGCATTACCACGAGGTCATAGCTTACCAGCAAAGTTTTGGTGGGTTCCAGCAGAGGCATCTGTCTTCTGCTGGTGGCTCCATGGCTTCTCCCTGATTCTGCCTACTTTCTCCCAGCATTCAGTTTAGTTTTCTGTTAGGCCATTGGTCAAAAGCAGCTTCTTTATTAACCAATGGCAATAAAACATATTCATAGCATAAAGAGGGAAATCACGCATCAGAGACTATTCAAATGTACAAAATCAGAAATGAAAAGGGGGGCATAACAGCAGACACAGAGGAAATCTGGAGAACCATCAGGTCATACTTCAAAAACCGGTACTTCACAAAATTGGAAAAACTTAAAGGAAATGGAAATTTTTCTGGATAAATATCACTTGCCAAAATTAAATCACCAACAGATAAGCAAATTAAATAAACCTATAACTGCTAAGGAAATAAAAACTGCCATCAAAAATCTCCCAACCATAAAAGCCCAGGACAAGATGGTTTTAGCACAGAATTCTACAGGATTTTCAAAGAAGAACTGATACCAATACTTCTCAAATTGGTCCACACAAATAGATACAGAGGAGACATTGCCAAACTCTTTTTACAAGGCTACAGTTACCCTGATACTCAAACCAATCTTTAAAGACATTACAGAATTACAAACCAGTCTTACTCATGAACATTGATGCAAAAATACTCAATAAAATACTGGCAAACATAATTCAAAAACACATTGGAAAAATCATTCGCCATGTTCATCCTAGAGATGAAGGGGTGGTTCAACATACAAAAATCTGTCAATGTAATCCACCATATAAACAACCTGAAAGACAAACAAACAAACAAAAAACCCAACACAATCATCTCATTGGATGCTGAAAATGCTTTCAAGAAAATACAATATCCCTTTATGATAAAAGTCTTGGAGAGAGCAGGGATACAAGGAACATACCTAAATGTAATAAAGGCAATATACAACAAGCCAAAAGCCAACATCAAACTAAATGGAGAGAAACTCAAAGCAATCCCACTGAAATAAATAGCAAGATAAGGTTATCCACTCTCTCCATAACTATTCAATATAGTACTTGAAATTATAGCTAGAGAAATAAGACAATGAAAGGAGATCAAGGGGATACAAATCAGAAGTCAAACTCTCAGTATTTGTTGATAATATCATAGTATACATAAGTGACCCCAAAAATTCAACAAGGGAAGTTCTACAACTCAAACACTTTCAGTAATGTAACAGGATACAAGATTAACTAAAAAAAATCAGTAGCCCTCATTTATACAGATGATAAATGGGCTGAGAAATAAACCAGAGAAACATCACCCTTCACAATAGCTACAAATCACATAAAATATCTTGGAGTAACACTAACCAAAGAAGTGAAAGACCTGTTCGAGAAGAAATTAAAACGTTGAAGGAAGAAATTGAAGAGGACACAGAAAATGGAAAGATCTGTCATGCTCGTAGGTAGGCAGAATTAACATAGTAAAAATGGCAATCTTACCAAAAGCAATTTCTAGATTCAATGCAATGCCCATCAAAATCCCATCAAAATTCTTCACAGACCTTGAAAGAACAATACTCAACTTCATATGGAAAAGCAAAAAACTCAGGATAGTCAAAACAATCCTGTACAATAAGGAAACTTCTAGAGGCATCACCATCCCTGATTTCAAACTCTACTATAGGGCTACAGTAATGAAAACATCCTGGTATTGGCATAAAAACAGATAGATTGACCAATGGAATCAAATTGAAGACACGGATATCAATCCACACACCTACAAACACCTAATTTTTTTGACTAAGAAGCTAAAAATATAAAATGGAGAAAAGAAAACATATTCAACAAATGGTACTGGCATAACTGGATATGAACATGTAGGAGAATACAAATAGATCCATATTTATTACCATGCACAAAACTCAAGTCTAAATGGATCAAAGACCTCAAAATAAAACTAACCACACTGAACCTCATAGAAGAGAAAGTATGAAGTACACTTGAGTGCATTGGCACAGGAGACCACTTCCTAAATATAACCCTAGTATTACAGACACTGAGAGCAACAATTAATGGGACCTCCTGAAACTGAGATGTTTCTGTAAAGCAAAGGACACAGTTAACAAAACAAAGATCTTCACCAACTCCACATTTGAGGACTGATCTCCAAAATATACAAAAAAACTTAAGAATCTTGATATCAGAAAAACAAATAATCCAATAAAAATTATTTTATTTTTATAAATAAATATACAGACCTAAACAGAGAACTTTCAACAGGCGAAGCTCAAATGGAATAAAGTCTCTTAAGGAAATGTTTTACATCCTTAACCATCAGAGAAATGCAAATCAAAACACCTCTGAGATTCCATCTTACGCCTATCAGAATGGCCAAGATCAAAAACAATGATGACAACTTATGCTGGAGAGGATGTGGGATAAGGGGAACCCTCCTCCAATGCTGGTGGGAGTGCAAACTTGTACAACCACTTAGAAATCACTATAGCAAATTCTCAGAAAGTTAGGAAACATTCTACCTCAAGACCCAGCAATACCACTTTTGGGTATATACCCAAAGGATGCTCAATTATACCACAAGGACATGTGCTCAACTGTGTTCTTAGCAGCATTATTTATAATAGTCAGAACGTGAAAACAATCTAGATGTCCCTCAACCAAAGAATGGGTAAAGGAAATGTGGTATATTCACAGTGGAGTAGTACTCAGCGATAAAAAATAATGACATTTTGAAATTTTCAGAGAAATTGATGGATCTAGAAAAAAACATATTGAGTGAGATAACCCAGACCCAGAAGGATAAATATAATGTGTACTCACTCATAAGTGACTCTTAGACATAAAGCATAGAAAAATCAACCTATAGTCCACAACCGCAGAGACCTTAGACAGCAAACAGGACCCTAATAGAGACATATATGGATCTACATAGGAAGGGGAAATAGAAAAGATCTCCTGAGTAAATTTGGAGGGTGGTGGTAATGTTAGAGTGTAAAAGAGGAGAGAGAAAGAAGGGAGGGTAGCAGAGAAAAATGTATAGTGTAATAAAAACAATAGAAAAGATTTTAAAAATATACCACTATTATGCTTGAATTTCAAACACCTAATCTACATTTCTTGCATATTAATAAAGTTTTTACATATGAATAGATCTAAAGGTATAACTCAATACTATGTAACTAAAATGGCCATGGGGGATGGTACTGAATATGTTTCAGTGGTTAAGAGTGCTTCTTGGAATGTCATGAGGATTGAAGTTCAGAACCCAGCATTCTCATAACAAGTTGAGTAACCTCTAGATGCCCAGAACTCTAGCTCTGAGGGAGATGACACCCTTTTCTAGCCTTTGTGCACAAATAGGCACATACAACTGCACACGTACTTAAGCAAGCACACAAATGACTAACAAACTCCATAAGGAGACTCTTCGATGCCCATCTTCCTCTTGAAGTAATTGGTGCCTCCAGGAGCTGAGATGTCTCACTATTGAAAAAAGTCTAAATACTTAAAACATTTTAAATGTCATATTCTGTAGGTCTTTGACATGTTGAATATTATCTATCTATCTAACTGAAATATATCTCTGTTGTTGATTTTTTGTTTTGTTTTGTTTTCCAAGACAGAGTTTCTCTGTGTAGCTTTGGAGCCTGTCCTGGAACTTGCTCTGTAGACCAGGCTATCCTTGAATTCACAGAGATCCTGAAATATATCTCTGTACATCTAGAAAAACTTAACTAACATGACTACAGTTTGACTATTATAGATGACTATCTATTAATCTGTATTTTCAACTGTACATTATATTTTTAAATGGGCTGCACAAGCACAATACCTTAAACAAGAGCAGAAATATATATACACAATATAACAAAATCAACCTTAAAATGTATCAATAGACCACAATCCATACCAATGCAAAGTATTCATCGCTATATAATATTCTCCTTATTTTTTAAATTGACTGTGACCATTAAACACTTATGATCAACCCCCTTTAAATAAAAATAGACATTTATAAAATTTCTATTTTGGGAATTTGGGCATAGTTTTCTCCAAACTGCTTCCTTCTGTTTGTTGGATTAAGTATTTTAGGGTTCACAGAGACCTTTTAGGGGTCTTGTTCCATCAAGCCATATTAGCCTGGAAGGAATCCACAGGCTCTCATCTTTTTTTTTATTAATTTATTTATTTATTAAAAATTTCCACCTCTTCCCCGCCTCCCTTATCCCTCCCCCTCCTCACCTCCTCCTCCCTCTCTAGTTTTAAGAACAGTCAGGGTTCCATGCCCCGTGGAAAGTCCAAGGTCCTCCCCGCTCCATCCAGGTCTATAAAGGTGAGCATCCAAACAAACCAGGCTCCCACAAAGTCAGTCCATGCAGTAGAATAAAAACCCAGTGCCATTGTCCTTGGCTTCTCAGTCAGCCTTCATTGCCAGCCATGTTCAGAATGTCCATTTTGATCACATGCTCCATCACTCCCAGTCCAGCTGGCCTTGGTGAGCTCCCATTAGATCAGTCCCACCGTCTCAGTGGGTGGACGCACCCCTCATGATCCTGACTTCCTTGCTCACGTTCTCCCTCCATCTGCTCCTCATTTGGACCTAGGGAGCTAAGTCCAGTGCTCCACTGTGGGTCTCTTTCTCTATCTCCATCCATCGCCAGATGAAGGTTCCATGGTGATATGCAAGATATTCATCAGTATGGCTATAGTACAAGGCCAGTTCAGGCACCCTCTCCTCTGCTGCCCAGGGAACATACTTGGGACCTCTCCTTGAACCTGGGAACCCCTCTAGAATCAAGCCTCTTGCAAACCCTAAAATGGCTCCCTTAGTTGAGATATTTACTTCCCTGCTCCCATATCCATCCTTCCTCCATCCCACCCATCCCATTCCCCCAACCTCTCCTGAATCCTCCCCTTCTCCCTTCTCTCTACATATCTCCCCTTACATCCACCCCCTACCCCTCGTGCACCTAAGTTTGCCTGGCAATCTTGTCTACTTCCAATATCCAGGAGGATAACTATATGGTTTTCTTCAGATTCACCTTCTTATTTAGCTTCTCTAGGACCACGAATTATAGGCTCAAAGACCTTTAATTATGGCTAGAATCCACTTATGAGTGAGTACATACCATATTCCTCGTTTTGGGTCTGGGTTACCTCACTCAGTAAAGCGTTTTCTATTTCCATTCATTTGCATGCAAAATTCAAGATGTCATTGTCTTTTACCACTGAGTAAAACTCTAATGTGTATATGTTCCACACCTTCTTTAACCATTCTTCTATTGAGGGGCACCTAGGTTGTTTCCAGGTTCTGGCTATTACAAATAGTGCTGCTATGAACATAGTTGAACAAATGCTTTTGTAGTATGATAGGGCATCTCTTGGGTATATTCCCAATAGTGGAATTGCTGGGTCCTGAGGTAGGTTTACTCCCAGTTTCCTGAGAAACTGCCACACTGATTTCCAAAGTGGCTGCACAAGTTTGCATTCCCACCAACAATGGATGAGTGTTCCCCTTACTCCACATCCTCTCCAGCATGGGAATTTGGGCATAGTTTTCTCCAAACTGCTTCCTGCTGTTTGTTGTTTGAAGTATTTTAGGGTTCACAGAAACCTTCTGAAGGTCTTGTTCCATCAGACCGCATTAGCCTGGAAGGAATCCACAGGTTCTCATCTGAAAAATCACACAGAAACTATATTAATTACAATATTGTTTGGCCAACAGCTTAGGCATATTCCTGGCTAACTCTTATATCTTAAATTAACCCATTTCTTTTCATCTGTATCGCTGTGAGGCTGTGACTTACCGGGTAAGGTTCCAGTGTGTCCTTCTTGTTCAGCAGCTATATGGTGTCTCCTTGACTCAGCCTACTCTATATATCTCTGTTTGATTCTTTGCTAAGCCATTGGCCTAAACAGCTTTTTTTATTAGCCAATTAAAGCAACACATATACAGAAGGACTTCCTACATCTGATGCACATACTTAAACAGACAGACAGGTAAATATATAAAATTTTCAAACATTTTTTTCATTTAGCCTGAATAATAAGCACTGTGTATATGTGGGGGGTAGAATCTCTCAGTAAATCTGAAGGTATGCTGGTGGTCAGCAAAACCACCTATTGCATCTCTGCCTCCTAAAGCACTGTGGTTGCAAGTGGATGCAGTGGCTATATCTTGCTTTTCTGTGGATTCTGGGGATACAAAATCAGGCCTTTATGTTTATACATAAAGTATTCTTATCAACTGAGCCATCTTTCCAGCCCCTCATAAGAATATTTAAAATGCTGACCAGAAAGAATCTTTTGCCAAATATTTAAATAGGTTGATCATAATCCAAATGTAGAGACTACAATTCTGTCAAGTTTGTGTGTAGTAAAACTGCTTTTCAATACCCCTACAGAAGCTTCATTAGAATCATTCACCAAGTCAGCATGTTAACTAATTATGTACAATGAGCTAAGTTCCATCTGAAGTTCCACTTTCAAGGCAATAACATCAATCATCCAAGTTTTATTGAACCAAAAGCTATTTGGATAGCCATTTTAGTCTCTGAAGTATTGCTACATTTTAGGATGATTCTTTTTCAAGTAGAAAAGAAGTTGTTTGCTTTTAACAACTCTGTACTACATTTGAATTGTACTACATCTTTACATTTTACTTCACCTTCAATTCATGGTAGAGCCTGAATCTGGAGATATCCCAAGGTCTGCAACAAGTTAGGCAGCAACATACTTGCCAAATTTTTATGAAAATTAACTGGTATGATGTAAGTGGAGTTTCTCTGTGTCTCTGCAGCTGCTCCCAAATAGCCATTTAGAGACTTATTAATTATAAATGCTCAGCTGATAGCTCAGGTTGGTTAACTCTTCTATTTTAAATTAACCAAGATTTCTTATCTAACCTCTGCCATGTGGCTGTACCTCCTTTCAACATAATACATTCATCTTGCTTCCCTTTGTGGCTTTCTTGAGACTCCCGAGACTCTGCTCTTCTTCCCAGTGTCCTCTGTGTCTTGCTATCCTACCTATACCTCCTGCTTAGCCACAGGCCAGTCAGCTCTTTTATTAAACCAATCAGAAGGTGCCTTGGCAAAGAAGCATATTTATACTGTACAAATATTATCCCATAACAGCATAATACTTAACCAGCCATTGACAATTAAGTTGGTTTGTGGTGCACCACCATCAACATGCCACTCAACATGAACACTTTTCTCCATAAAAGTAGTGTCTCAAGTCGATTTGTATATTCTTACTATTGTGGTAACTCCATTCTCCTTAAGTGTTTAAGGTTGCAGTGGACTGTGTGTAATAAAGAACCCTATGACCTTTTATGTGACTCCCACTGAAACAAAATGTTTATTTAAGTCATATAATTTAGTTTAAAACATGCAATAGGGTTATTAAATATAATATAAATTACAAAATTATGCAAAGAAACTGAAGTCTACTACAGTGTATTCCACTTGAAATCCTCATTGCCGTGAGTGTTAAATTTTGGGGGGAGGGGAAGGAAATGAAATATGTCACCTAGGAAGCAGCAGTGATTCTTCATTCCAGTAATACTGACGCACTACAAAGATGTGCACTGAGGTTTGTCCCATTAAGGTTGAAGGTCTTATTAAATGCTGTGCAGAGTTGAATTCAACATACATGTGTATGTTAACTGTGCTTATGGGGGGATTTGTAGAGGAACAGTAATAAATAATCTATAGTTCAGTAATCTATAGAGTGGTCATGCTTTGCCTAGCTGCAATCTCTACAGCAACTCAGAAATTCCACAGACTCTTTTATGTAAATGGATTCTTTCTTGGAGTAAAATCATTACAAAGTTTCTTACTGGCAACTTTGCCCTCAGCTCTCCAAATGATTTCTGAACACTTCTCAGTATGTTTGTTTATTTACCATTTTCTTTGTCCTGTTCCTCCATGTTTTAATCTCTATTTTGGAGAAAAAGAGAAGAGTTGTATAGATTTTCTTCACTTGATTTTTTTTCATTTTCACTTTAATATTTTTTTCAAGACAGGATTTCTCTGTGTATCTTTGTCCTGGAACTAGCCCTTGTAGACCAGGCTGTCCTCAAACTCACAGAGATTTGCCTACCTCTGCCTCCTAATTGCTGGGATTAAAGGCGTGAGCCACCACACTAGGCTTCACTTTAAAATTTTATTGCATTTATTTATTAATTTTGAGAGGCCACACAATAGAGTTTGTGTAGAGACAAGATAATCGTAGAAAATACATTCATTATCAAGTTTTGTGGCAAAGTGCTGAGCTATCCCATTGTTTTTTTTTTTCACTTTTGATATCCCACATTTTGACTTTTCTCAAGTTTTTTTGGAGTGTGTATGCATATCCCCCCAAATTGTATTTTAATAAAAGTTGTCAATATTTTCTTTTGTAGCATCTAGACTTTTACATATGTATGGTGTGTGTGTGTGTGTGTGTGTGTGTGTGTGTGTGTGTGTGTGTGTATTCATGACTAGAGGCCTGAGGTCAGCATTGGACATCTTCCTTAATTACCTCTCACCTTATTTTATCGAGAAAGTGTCTCTTACTGAACCTGGAATTCAATGATTGGCTAAATTGGATGGCCACCAAACCTATAGGATCTTCCTGTGTTCTCATGTATTGTCAAGCCTGGCTTTTCACTCTAGTCTTCATGCCTACACAAGTATTTTGCCCATTGAGCCATTTTTCTCAGCTGCCAACATCTGTGGTTGTTGTAATATTATTTATTAAAATGTTTGTTTACCTTTCCCCAGCAGGTATCAATTGCAAATAGCTTCTTGGTTAGGGGTGGGACTTTGTGTTCACTCTCCCTTCCTGAGCCCTTTATCTGGTTTGATCTTGTGCAGATCCTGTGGGTGCTGTCACTGTCTCTGTGAGTGGAGCCCAGAAATAGTTGTTAACGTAAAATGAATTCCATGCATGATTATTTATATATGTCCTATTGAGATTTTTTGTTTGTTTTGATTTTTTGACAGATGGAGAATGAAGAATGAATTTGGGTGGGTAGGGAGGTGGGAATGATCTGGGAGGAGCTAGTGGAGGGGAAAGAATTTGACTAAAATTATGTTGTATGAAAAATTATAAATAAAAGCTTATTTTGGTTGGGCATGGTAACTCCTGCCTTTGATACCAGCACCCAAGAGGCAGAGGCTAACAGACAAGTTCAAGATAAGGCAGTAAGATAAGTTCAGATAAAGGCAGTAAGTTCAAGGCCAGTCTGCTGTCCCGAGGAGTTCTAGGACAGCCAGTGGTGTTACTTAGAGAAACCACGTCTGGAAAAGCCAAAAAAAAGTTTATTTAAGAAGTTTTCTTCATATTGACTTTCATGCATTTCTTATTAAATTTATGCCTAGCATTTTTCAGTTTGGGTTATTCGTAATTGAGGCCTTTCTCCATTATATCTATTAAATGTTGTTTGACTGTATAAAACTATTGTTTATGTATTCACCTGGGTTTCTTAAAAAACAGGACTTCAACCAATGTATTGTTAGAATCATAAACCCAATACAGTGAGGATAATGAAAAAAAGAACCAGAAAAATGTTTTCTTATTCCATTGCTACAGCTTTACAAGAAAATAAAGCCAGCTATTGAGTTATGGAGGATTTATTTGAACAGGTTCTATAAAAACCACTGCACCTCAAATACTGTTTTGTAATGAGGAAGAAAAAAATTGCCACTTCCCTTAGAGATCTCATCTCCTTTTGTCACTGGGGAAGCCAGATCTCATTTCTGTATTTTACCTGTCATTTTGATAGTTCTACAACCCTTGTTTTCCTGCTATGGAGAATATTGGCCTTAAGGCCAAGAAAAATGCATTTTTTTTCCCACACTAGTAAAGCGTTTTACTGATTAAAATATTGTAGTATTTCTAGATATGATCATCTGATTTTTTTCATTTTTCTAGTAAAGCAGCAATTCTATTAATAGATTATTTAATACTGGATTATTTGTATATTTCTGGAGTAAATCCCAGTTGTTCTGGATATTTATATTCATAAGTGAGATTAGTCTCTTTGGTTTTATCTTCTGTAAATCATTAGAAGATTTTGGCATAAATGTTATATTTAGCTCATAAAAACTACAAACTTGCCATATTTTAACAGAATTCTTTAAAACTGGACTGGTACTTTTTGTGTGCTTAGAAAGTACTGTCAAGTTTCCCTGTTTTGTCTATGGAACGTAATCTGTTTAGTTTCTGTCACTCTAAATCACTTTTGGTAAACTATACTTTCCTAGAAACATGTCCATATCATCCTGGTTATCAGTTCTAGTTACTATGTCACAAAACAATTTCTGTGATTTTTGTTTGTTTTACTTTCTGTAGAGAAACTTTTTCATTGGCATTGTGATTTTGTATTTCGTCTCTTTTCCCCCTGCAATGGGTTGGGTTTGCCTTTTCTATTTTATTTTATTTTTATTTTTGCAGTGATAGTTTGTTGCTGTTGTTGTTGATTAGTTCTTTTTAGAAAAATATTTATTTACTTTGAGTTTATGTGTTTGTGTGTTAGGCTGCTTGTCTGGATGTGCATGTCATGTGCTTGTCATGTGTGCAGGTGCCTGTGGAGTCTAGAAGAGGGTGTTGGATACTCTGGAACTGGAGTCACAGACAACTGCCAACTACCATATAGGTTCTGGGAACCAAACCTGGGTCCTATGCAAGAGCAGCAAGTGCTCTTAATCATCGAATTATCTCTTCAACCCTCAAATTAATTATATTTAAAAAATTGGAATCTTTAATTTCTTGTCTAAAAATTATTAATTCTATACCAGTACTTTAATGTATTTTAGAAATGAGATTTGCTTTGACCACATTCCATATAGATCTTGTATTTGCTAACCAGGTTTTACTTTGCAAACAAACTGGCCCTGACTGGTTTAAACTCTAGTGAAAAGTTACTTATCAAAACAATATTTGACAGGGCAGTGGTGGCACACACCTTTAATCCCATCACTTGGGAGGCAGAGGCAGGCAGATCTCAGTGAATTCAAGGTCAGCCTGGTCTATAAAGTGAGTTCCAGGACAGCCAGAGCTGTAACACAGAGAAACACTTTCTAAAAAAAATAAGGGGAGGGTAGTTCACAGAAATATTGAGAGGATTGGAGAACAAACTTTGAGGTTAAACAGCCAGGAAAAAATACCCCAAACCACATGTCAGATCTAGTACTGGTGACAAATCTGCTACCAGCACTGCCCACTTGTTCCTTTCCTTCTGTATGAAAAGAGGTGAGATGGATTGAGTGAAGCAATTGTCTCTGCTGTAGGTTCACTTGTAAATTTTACTCACTCCAACACATCCTAGACAAAATAGCAGGGAAGAGAAAGAAGAAAGAATAAAAAGATTACTAAAACGCCATAACAATGCAGAACAATGGCTATGTCACTCTAGATTTCCCTCTGCATCTAATACCTCAGCTAGTCTAAGCCCTTTATCAGTTGGAGGACCAAGAGGTCATTCAGGAGTTTCAGGCATTGGGGGATTAGAGTACTCACTAGTACTAAGAGTACTCTATTTCAGTTCTCAGGACTTTTCCAGCAAGTTCTCAGTTTCACATATGTGATGTGATGCATACCTTTGATCTCAGCACTCCAAAAGCAGAGACAGGCAGATCTCTGTGAGTTCAAGGCCAGCCTGGTCTACAGATCGAGTTCCAAGATAGCCAGATTTATACAGAGGAACCCTGTCTCAACCCGCCCCCCCCCCTCAAAAACAAAAAAGACGTGATAGAATAATTTGACCACTTGAAATATTAAGCTCTGAAGCTTGGTTTTGTACTATTTCAGCACATGGTTATACAATATGAGATAGAAAGTAAATTTTTAAAAACCATGCTTTAAGCCAAGAGCTTAGGCCTTTAACTTAATGTCCCTTTTCTTTGGAAACAATAGCTGTCTCAGAGTGCAAGAATGTGTACTTGTCTCATTATTATCCCACTGTGGTAGTGACACATGGATCCCACACCCCTCATGTATAGAACCCTTTTCTTCAATACACACATTATTTCAGACATGCAAATTTTTTAGACAGCTAAAAACCTGCTGTAAGATGTGCATAATTAAGTTTTAGGTCAGTGTTTCTCAACCTTCCTAATGCTGCAACCCTTTAATTCAGCTTCTCATATTGTAGTGACCCCCTAACCATAAAATTTTTGCCACTACTTCATAACTGTAATTTTGCTACTGTTATGAATCATAATGTAAATATTATATGTGACCCCTGTGAAAAGGTCACTCGATCACCCAGAGGGGTTATAACCCACAGGTTGAGAAGCATTGCTTTAGATAAAGTTGTCAGCAATGTCTCTCAAAAGTTTGAACTCTAACTGTAAGGGAAACTAGAAAAGATTATTTCTTTCAGTTTTTGCTTCTATAATTGCAGTTCACCTTTTCTCTGCCAAAAGCTTACAAGGTAAGAGATTCATAAAAATGTGAAGATTTAGGGTGGTCCAAACAAATGACAGTGTTACTCATATAGATGGCTGCTTACAGTCTGGAAGTCACACCAATCGAGATTAAATTGGAAAATATCCTTTCTATTTGTTTTCCTGAGCAAGATGCGTTAGTTCAGGATATTAATGTGAATGCAGCAACAGAGAAAAGATGAGAATGATTTTAGAGAAATAATCATTGAGACTTGTTGATTGCTCTGTTATAAGATATGTGAGAGAGGAACATAAGATTTTGAATATAACAGGAGAAAGAACACTGAGAATTAGGATTATTCCAGGGTGAATTTCAGTAATCCCAATACTGGACACATTTCTTCACTAATTGTTTGTTATATATCCAGTGGCAGGAAAATGATGATATAATGTGCTTCTCAAATAATTGTAAGATAGCTCTGTTCATGAAAAATTACTCTTGGTGTTACCACTTTAGGATATGCAGGTTACATAAAGTTCTTTCTCAAATTGAAAGTCCTGTAACTATCCATTCTAATTTTTTCCAGTATATTCAACTACTCCCTAGGATAGAACAGCAAGCAGCATTGTGACCTCCCTCACTGCCTTGTCTGCCTCCTCTGAACTGATACGAGAGCTGAATAAACTCCCTCTGACTTAGACTGTCCAGGGTCAGGCAGAGAAGGACAATCACTCCTCATTAAGACTCTGCTTCTGAGAAGGCAGCTGGAGAGTCCATTAACTTTGTTCTGGCAGCTACACCATACTGTTGATTCATATTGACTTCCCTGTCAACTTAGTTTTCCTCTGTGCTTTTGCTAAGCTATCTTTTCTCCAGGCTGTTCCTGTGCTATTGGTGTTTTGTTTAAGCCAGGGAATACTATCTTATGTTATTACTATTAAGTCTCTCTCTCTCTCTCTCTCTCTCTCTCTCTCTCTCTCTCTCTCTCTCTCTCTCTCTCTTCAACACGCATGCATGCACACACAAACACACACAATTACACAATTGATTCTTCTCACCTATCTGTCAAAATCATTTTGAACACTGATTATGTGACAATAGACACCATGAAAGGGAGCATATTAGAAGACTTGGTTTTAAGAGGGCATATGGGTGAGACAGGCGTATTCATGCCAGAACATACCAAATTTGAAATAACTGGAGAACATATGGAGAAGAATCTAAGTTCCAAATGGAGTTTTGGTTGCCCTTGCATGCTTGAAATCATGGTTGTATATGAAATGATCAAAACAAAATGTAGCAAGTAAGAAAAAAGAAAAAAAAAGAGGATTGAGTTCTGGAAGGTGTCCACAGTGAAAAAGTAAGAGGGAATGCATCATGAAGTTTGCTAGTTATCCTTCATTTTTCCAAGCCTCTGATTGGTAGAACTGAGAAGGAGGATGAGACAAAACAGAGGCAAAATAGCTGTTTCATAAACAAAAATAGGCTGAATTAGAAGCCATTCGGGCCTTAAGCCAAAGTAGGATTTCTTTTCTTACTGGTGAAACTGGTTACTAATATTAGCAGTATAGGAAGAGATCAGTGAAGTCAATGGGAATGATGATAGTGATAGAGAAGAGATAAGGTAGTAGTTGAAAGTCAAAGAGAGAAAGGATAGGGAAAAGAACCATTTTATTTTTAATAAATAAAAAGCCAGTGACCTAGGTGATGAGACTCAGGCCTAACAGAGAAAGAAATAGAGCCAAGTGATGACAAGAAACCAAAACAATTCTCAAAGGGATAGCAGTGTGTACAGGGCCTCAGTCACATGCTT
This sequence comes from Myodes glareolus, assembly GCF_982192425.1. Classification (NCBI taxonomy): domain Eukaryota; kingdom Metazoa; phylum Chordata; class Mammalia; order Rodentia; family Cricetidae; genus Myodes; species Myodes glareolus. The sequence goes on from NC_142053.1 coordinate 1,100,199, forward strand.
TAGATGAGTTCTGCTTATAGGCCCTTGGGACACTAAGGATAGCACCTTAATGGGGAAGCCTCCTGAAAAGCTCCTCCACAGTTCTTTCTCTGAATTAGTCATAGCGTAGAGCACAAGTGGAAGAATAAGATAGTGACCTGGTTCCTCTGCAGACCAGATTTTTTTTTGAGGGGGCATAACTCTAAAAGGCATTTGTGAGTAGTCTATGAATGTAATCAATTCATGATTTTCTACAGAAAAAAATATGAGTTCATAATGTGGGAAGCGATGTATGCTGTGAATATGTTTTATTGCCATTAGTTAATAAAGAAGCTGCTTTCAGCCAATGGCTTAACAGAGTAAAGCTAGACTGAAAGATTATATATATATATGTATCTCTATCTATATCTATCTCTATCTATATCTATCTATCTATCTATCTATCTATCTATCTATCTATCTATCTATATATATATATATAGAGAGAGAGAGAGAGAGAGAGAGTAGGCAGAGTCAGGGAGAAGCCATGTAGCCCCACTGGAGACTGTTGCTAGACAGAACTTTACCTGGTAAGCCACAGCCATGTGGCGATACACAGATTAATATAAATGGGTTAAATTAAGATATAAGAGCAAGCTAGCAATATGTTTAAGTGATTGTTCAAACAGTGATTTCAATAATATAGTTTCTGTGTGATTATTTCAAGTCTGAGCGGCTTCCTCCAACAAGTTCATTTTAGCTTGAGCAGACTCTTTCTCTTCCAGTAGCTGCCATCTGCAATTCCTGTTTTAGGACCGCTATTGGCTTGTCAGAAATCTTTTTACTTACACTTGAAAGAACTGAACATGCCTGGGAAATTGTATACCCCATCCTTTAATTAGGAAAGGGAATGGACAATATTCAAAGCATAGATGACTTGTTGAGAGCCCAGGGGTGAGAGGTATAGTGAATAAAGTGACAGGAGTGATGAAAGGGGAAAAGGGCCCAACTGCATGAACTGTAAAGACTAGTACAGAACTAGGGAGACGAGCTAGGTCAGGCATGATTGGAGTGCTGTAGATGAGGAAAAATGATGACTACTACTAGGGAGAAGATGATATAGTGAGTAGAGACAGTAGAAGTCTAGAAAGATATCTTATGAACAGTCTGTAATTAAAAAAAAACCCTTAGTTTATTTAGAAATTTATCATCTTTAGTGTTCATTTTACTCAGACTGACAAATAGTATAAGGAAACTAAAATTCAAGGGGCCATCCATTATATACAAGAGCACAGAGGTTTTGAAGGTATAAAAATGGAAGTAGGAACAGACTGAGATAAAAGGGAATATGTGGTTTGGTTATTCATACCAGAATTTATTTAATCCTTTTCATGGACATTTAGTTTCTAATTTTTTGTCATTGCATTCATATATGATTTTTTCCAATATGACAGACAAATATTTTTTCATAAACTTTTTTTTTTGTTTTTTTCAGACAAGGTTTCTCTGTGTAGCCCTGACTGTTCTGGAACTTAGTCTATAGATCAGGCTGGTCTTGAACTCAGAGATCTCCCTGCCTCTGCTTCACTAGTACTTGGATTAAAGGTGTGCACCAGCATGCCTGGTTCCATAAAACATGTTTTAATATTTAGTTTTATTCTGTTTCACTATCTATGAAAAACCTAATCATGCCTTTTGATCTTTTTCTATTAAGTCACTCACTTATATTCATCATGGTGCAACACAGAAACCCTTTACATGTTTCACTTACTAAACTGTACAATTCCCTGTGTATTAATCATTTCAACCCTGTTCATAGCAGTTTCTCACCACATAAATAATTTTACTCTTAGTAATTAAATCCATTCCTTTATAGTTCTTATGATTGGTTTATCCCTTTATAATGACATTTTTAAAATAACTAAAGGTTTAAAAGAAAATATTTTTTTATAGTGTTGTTGAACAGAAGGCCTTCAAGCTCATGAGGCACCTCCTAATTCAGTCAGGCTAGGCAAGCTAAGGGCGGTGCTGGCGTGGAAACAGGGATCAAAGTTGATTTCCTTCCCCTGTGGAGCACTCTTTCTGTTTACGTGTCTGTCTCCCTCCCTGAGCGGTTAGCCTGAGGGTACAGGGGCTGTGGTGTGTTTGCTCAATCCCATTGTCTCCCCAAGTTCTAGAGTGGACAACACCAAAGTTGGGGTTTCTTCTCTTTTGGGTTGTACCCAGTACCTTGAAAACATACTGTTTCTGGGAGAGGAGAGTAGTGTAACCTTCAATACCAGCAGGGATCTTCAATACCAGACAGATGTCTGTGAGTTCAGGCCTGCCTGGCCTACAGAGTGAAGTTCCAGGACAGCCAGGGATACACAGAAAAGTCTTGTCTCAAAACACAAAACAAACAAACAAAACATGACTATAACTATATGTAAAAATATATATGTAACATGTTTATTCCTCCAAGGTAGAGTCTTATAAGAATGTCCCAGTGACCTGTAAAGTGTGTGGGCAAAATCTTCTCTACCCTTTATCACAATGTCTTATCAAGATATATTGTGATTATTTTACTTATTCATATCTGTAGCCTCAGTATTAAGCAAAGCCTTTCATTGAAGACTTTCTATTGGAGTAACTCAGTTTGCTATATCTTCTCTGCAGATAAGAATTTATCTTCTTTTATGCTAATGTAAAGCTTTCTAAAAGGCTGAAGCAGCAGCATGATACCAAAGCTGCTTTCTCATGCCTTCAAAGAATCCTTCTGTGTAGTTATTTCAGTTCATCACCACAAGGTCATGACTTCCTATTTCACAACAAGTGAGTCTGTTATGTTGTGGCTTTCAATGCTGACAAAAACACAGTGGTTTGGGGGCCTTTTGGCCATGAGAATGGTGTAATTACAAGTAAACTCAATTTAATTTTTCATACCAAATGAGACTTCCTTTATGACAAAACCTACACATTTCAAAATCTTTGTCTCCTAAAATCTAATCATAATCCATATCATAATGTAAATATAAATGAGATGACCTCTGAGAAAGGTATCTGACTCCGAATATTTTTATATTTGAGCTCTTCTGTACTTAAATAAGAGTTAATATTTGTCTTGAAGTTACTTAGAGGGCGATAAAGACTTCTTTAATTTTTTTGTATGATGCTACTATGCCCTAATATCAAGTTGGATAAGGAAATTTCAGTATAGGAAAATATCATTTAATATAGATATGAGAAGTCTATATTACATAAAAATTAAATCTATATTAAAATCAGCAGTTTTTAATTTAAAGGCAAAAAATAAAATTATATAATCTTTAGAGAGAACATTTTAAAATTTATTCTTTGTGTTTTCACATCATACATCTCCATCCCATTCATTCCCCCATCCCTTCATATTCACCCTGTCTTTGCAAACTGCCTCCAAAATAAAATAAAATTTAAGAGGAAAAAAAAGAAAAGAGAGAAGAAAAAAAATCAGTCTCACCATGGAAGTTGTAGTGTGACACAGTGAGTCACACAGTAACCCTTTTTTTATCCATATATCTTCACTTGCCAAGTGTTCATTGCAAAGAGTTATTGGTCTGGTTCAAGGGTTCTGGTTTCAGCTACACTATTGATGGTAGGTTCTCACTGGAACTCCTCTTGATTATCCTGCTGTTGTCCTGTGTAGTGGAAATCCTGTGACTTTTGGTCTGCTGGACTGGTCCCTTCACGTGCTTGAGCAGATCACAGATTGGGTAGATGTTGGGGTGGGCTGACCCAAAAATTCTGGTTCTGGACCTGGGTAGTTGCAGGGTTGGTCAGCCTGCCATCTCTCCTTTGTCCTCACCACCAAGGTGAGCTCTCCTGCATCGTCCTGTTGAGTTTATCCCTTGCAACAATGAGCAAGGGGTGGGGCCAGTTCCCCTGCTTTCATCTCTTCATGGTCAGATCTCCCACACCTACACCTTCAGGGTCAACTCTACTGTGCTGCCCATGCAAGGTGTAGAGCCTTAGGGAGAGAGCAGTGGAATAAAAACTTGAGACTTCAGGTTTTTGTTATACAAAAATAAAACTTGTGTAAATAATAGTATTTTCTATTTATTCTTGGGAAATTTCATACATGTGAACAATGTTTTTTGATTGTATCCTGTAGCACCAATTCTAATTGATCTTAATAATAAAAACCTGGAGTCAGATAGTAGGGGGTGAAAACTAAAAGATCAGAGAAACAAAGCAGCCAGCCACTAGTTCTTACCTCTATAAATACCTCAGACAGAATGGGGTATCCTGTCTCTACAAGTTCTCAGAATGAATCTTGAATCTTGTCTCCTCCTGCCGTATATTCCTCTCTCTGCCCAGCCATATCCCTTCCTGTCTCCACCTACCTAGTGTTGGGATTAAAGGTGTATAACTCCCAAGTCCTGGGATAAAAGGTGTGAGCCATCGCGTCCCAGCTCTGTTTCTCTTTGAGACCAGATCAGTCTTGGGTAGCCCATGGTGGCCTTGAACTCACAGAGATCCATCTGCCTACCTCTTCCTCTCAAGTACTGAGATTAAAGGTATGTGCCACTGCTGCCTGGTGTCTATGGCTGAATAGTGGCTTGCTCCACACTCTGATCCTCAAGCAAGCTTTATTTGTTATAGCACAAACAAAATATCACTACAGTATCCACCCTATCCCCACAACTTATTCCAGGACCCCAACTACTCCTTTTGAAAAAGTAACAACTAAATTCAATTAGTACTATGTCTTTAGTTAGGGTTTACTATTGCTGTAAAGAGATACAATAACCACAGAAACTCTTATGAAGAAAACAATTAATTGGGGTGGCTTGCTTACAGTTTCAGAGGTTCATTCCATTATGATCATGAGGAGAGCATGGCAGTGTGCAGGCAGATGTGGTTCTAGAGCTGAGAGTGCTACATCTTGCAGGCAATAGGAAGAAAACTTGAGAAAAAAAACTCAAAGCTCAGCCCCACAGTGACATACTTCCTCCAACAAGGGCACACTTCCTAATGATGACACTCTTTTGGGGAGACATTTTCTTTCAAACTACCACATACTCCCCATATGTACATGGGTGTAGGGCCATCTGATGGGTCATGTGAAACCTAACAGTTGCCATAACACCAGAGCAAAGAGACACTTCTTTCTCCAGTAGCCATCAATAGCCTATAAATCCTCAGCTAGGGATGTAATCGCAGGAGACTTTCCTCAGCTAGACTGGAATTTCAGCTGGTTTGATCTGGTGCAGGTCTCAGTCAGGTAGCCACAATTGCTTTGAGTTCATGTTTACAATGCCTACATCATATCCAGAAGACAGAATTTCACAGGGGTCCTCCTGCATTCTTTCTACCTTCTATTTCTTGATGTTCTCTGAGCCTTGGGGTGGAGAAATCAGGTATATAAAGATGTCCCATCTAGGACTGAGTACTCACATTCACTTATTCTCAGACTTTTGGCCTGTTATTAGTCTCTGTATTAGCTGTTAACTACTACAAATAAAAGCTTCTATGACCAAGGTTGAGAGCAGCACAAATCTATGTATATAAGCATAGATATTTGGAAAATGTTTTGACAATAAGATTATTTGTAGTTTCCCCTGCTAAGCCCAATGACTTCCTAAGCCATGTTTTTTAAAACCAGGTTTACAGTAATAGACATGAATTTCTTCTGTGCAGCAGACCTCAAATGCAAAAAAAAAAGCAGTTGGTTACCCCTTTAACTGTTGCACCAGGGGTTATATCTTACTCAACAGGGGAATACTATAGAATGCAGGGTCCAGTATTGGGTAAGATCATTGCTATTTTTTCTTCCTGAGAAGCCTGCCTAGAACATGCCAGTACTATGCAAGCTAACCAGTAGGGAGGGAGCTTCTTGGTCAATGCAAGATTGAGTTCTCTATGTCCTACAACCAACGTGTGTAGTTTCTTCAGCTAAGTTTTTACCATTGAGTACAGGCTTTTTATCTAGGGATGAGGCTACTTCACCCCTCAATAATCTTTTTACAGCAGATGCAGGCTATTATAGAGATCCACAAGTAGCTAAAATGCAGAGAATAGGTGACTGCAGGATGTCCAACTCCAGTTGGTACATCTACAATGAAATCCCTACACCCAAAGCTCACAAAACATCATTGTTAACCAGGTCTGAAAGACTGTATATTGCTAGAACTTCAAGCACTATATTGAAGAGATATGGAGAGAGTCGACAGCCTTGTCTTGTTCCTAATTTTAGTGGGATGGCTTTGAGTTTCTCTCCATTTAATTTAATGTTAGCTGTTGGCTTGCTGTATATTGCTTTTATTATATTTAGGAATGAACATTGTATCCCTAATCTCTCCAAGACCTTTATCATAAAGGGGTTTGAATTTTGTCAAATGCTTTTTCAGCATCTAATGAAATGATCATGTGTTTTTTTTCCTTCAGTTTATTTATATGATGGATTACATTGATAGATTTTCATATGTTGAACCAGCCCTGCCTCTCAGGGATGAAGCCTACTTTATCATAATGTATAATTTTTTGGATGTGTTCTTGGATTCGGTTTGCCAGTATTTTATTGAGAATTTTTGCATTGATGTTCATGAGTGAGATTGGTCTGTAATTCTCTTTCTTGGTTAAGTCTTTGTGTGGTTTTGGTATCAGGGTGACTGTAGCTTCATAAAAGGAGTTAGTCAATGACTCTTCTGTTTTTATTTTGTGAAACACATTAAGGAGTATAGGTATTAACTCTTCTTGGAAGTTCTGATAGAATTCTGCATTGAAGCCATCTGGTTCAGGGCTTTTTTTTGGTAGGGAGGTTTCTGATGACAGCTTCTATTTCCTTGCTACTTACAGGTCTATTTAAACTGCTCACCTGGTCTTGACTTAATTTTGGTATATGGTATTTATCTTAAAAAGTGTCCATTTCTTTCACATTTTCTAATTTTGTGGCATACAGGCTTTTGTAGTAAGATCTAATGATTCTCTGAATTTCCTCTGTGTCTGTGGTTATGCCCCCCCTTTTCATTTCTGATCTTGTTAATTTGAGTGTTCTCTCTCTGCCGTTTGATTAGTTTGGATAGGGGCTTGTCAATCTTGTTGATTTTCTCCAGGAACCAGCTTTTTGTTTCATTGATTCTTTGGATTGTTTTCTGTGTTTCAATTTTGTTGATTTCTGTCCTCAGTTTGATTATTTCCTGTCTTCTACTCCTCCTGGGTGAATCTGCTTCTTTTTTTCTAGAGCTTTCAGGTGTACTGTTAAGTCTCCAATGTGTGATTTCTCTGTTTTCTTTATGTGGGCACTTAGTGCTATGAACTTTCCTCTTAGCACTGCTTTCATAGTGTCCCATAGGTTTGGGTATGTTGTGTCTTTATTTTCATTGAATTCAAGGAAGACTTTAATTTCTTTCTTTATTTCTTCCTTCACCCAGGGATGGTTAAGTAGTTGACTGTTCAGTTTCCATGAGTTTGTAGGCTTTCTGGGGTTAGAATTGTTGTTGAATTCTAACTTTACTCCATGGTGATCCGGTAGTACACAGGTGGTTACTCCAATTTCTTTATATCTATGGATGTTTGCTTTGTTACCAATTATGTGATCATTTTTTGAGAAGGTTCCATGAGATGCTGAGAAGAAGGTATATTCTTTTCTGTTTGTGTGGAATGTTCTATAGATGTCTGTTAGGTCCATTTGGTTTATTACATCTGTTAGTTCTCTTCTTTCTCTGTTAAGTTTCTGTCTGGTTGACCTGTCCACTGGTGAGAGAGAAGTGTTGAAATCACCCACTATTAGAGTGTGGGGTTTGATGTATGCTCTGAGTTCTAGTAATGTTTTTTTTTACATATGTGCATGCTTTTATATTAGGGGGATAGATATTCAGGATTGAGGCTTCCTCCTGATGTATTGTTCCTGATATGAGTATAAAGTGTCCATCTCCATCTCTTCTGAGTGATTTTAGTTTGAAATCAATTTTGTTAGGTATTAGTATAGCCACACCTGCTTGTTTCTTTGGTCCATTTGATTGGAAAACCTTTTCCCAACCCTTTACTCTGAGGTAGTGTCTGTCTTTGAGTTTGAGATGTGTTTCTTGTAGGCAGCAGAATGTTGGATCCTGATTTCGTATCCATTCTCTTAACCTGTGCCTTTTTATAGGTGAATTGAGTCCATTGATATTAAGCGATATTAATGACCAGTGGTTGTTAACTCCGGTTATTTTTCCTGGTGGTAGTGGTTGTGTGTTTCCCTTCTTTGAGTTGTGTTGGTAGAGGGTTGTCAGATGCTTGTGTTATTATGGGTGTTGTTGGCTTCCTTAGTTTGTGATTTTTCCTTCTAGTATTTTCTGTAAGACTGGGTTTGTGGCTACATATTGTTTAAATCTGTTTTTGTCCTGGAATATCTTGTTTTCTCCATCGATGGTGAATCCAAGCTTTGCTGGGTATAGTAGTCTGGGCTTGCATCCATGGTCTCTTAGTTTCTGCAGCACATCTATCCAAGACCTTCTGGCTTTCATGGTTTCCCCTGAGAAGTCAGGTGTAATTCTGATAGGTTTCCCTTTATGTTACTTGACCTTTTCCCCTTGCAGCTCTTAATATTCGTTCTTTATTCTGTATGTTTTTTGTTTTGATTATTATATGGCGAGGAAATGCTTTTTTTTTTGATCCAGTCTATTTGGTGTTCTGTATGCTTCTTGTACATTCATAGGAATATCCTTCTTTAGGTTGGGAAAGTTTCTTCTATAATTTTGTTAAATATATTTCCTGGGCCTTTGAGCTGTAAATCTTCTGCTTCTTCTACCCCTATTATTCTTACGTTTGGTCTTTTCACGGTGTCCCAGATTTCCTGTATGTTTTGTGTTAAGAATTTGTTAGATTTGTTTTGTTCTTTAATCAGTGAGTTTATTTCCTCTATAGTATCTTCAGTGTCTGAGATTCTTTCTTCTATCTCTTGTATTCTGTTGGCAATACTTGTCTCTGTAGTTTCTGTTCGTTTACCCAAATTTTCCGTATCCAGCCTTCCCTCGGTTTGTATTTTCTTCATTACCTCCATTTCATTTTTCAAATCTTGAACTGTTTCCCTTACCTGTTTGGTTGCTTTTTCTTGCTTTTCTTGGTTATCTTTGAGAGATTTACTCATTTCATCTACCTTTTTGTTTGTCATCTCCATTTCTTTACGGCAGTTTTTCACGTCCTGTTTAAGTTCCTCTATCATTCTCATAAAGTTCCGTTTAAAGTCGATTTCTTCTATTTCTTCTTGAGTAGGGTGTTCAATTTTTGTTGTTGCGTGGTCCCTTGATTCTGGTGATGTCATGTTGCCTTTCAGATTGTTGGAGGAATTCTTGCATTGGCACCTGCCCATCTCTTTCTTCAAATGCAGCTTGGAGAGTCTTGGCGTCTTGGTCTAATCTTTGCTGTGACTGACTCTGGGTGCATCTCCTCAGTGCTGGAGAAGGAACTGTTCCCTGGTCCCTCTGGGTGGGTAGCCTCAGTGCAGGAGCTAGAAATGTTCCTGGGCCAAGGATCTCGCAGACAATAGGGCATGCTTGTGGGTGGGCAGGGAAGTGTGGAACAAAAAAGCCCCTGCAGCAAGAGCTAAAGGGACCCAGTGCTCCTTTCCCGGATGTTCCGCCCCGCCCCAGGATGGCACCCACTCACTGGTCTGAAAAGTTGTCCTCAGTAAATTGAATTTCTTTAATGATGTCAGTGTTTCTCTGTTTATTTTTTTTGTGGGGGGGATGCACTATCACTGTATTGGGGTTAATATGTTGTTTTACATCTAGTACTCCAATGCTCAAGAGATGCTACAGTTGTTAAGAACACATACTGACTGCTCTTTCAGAGGATCCAGGTTTGGTTCCTAGCATAACTGGAGCTACAGTTATGGATGGTTATAAGCTTCTTAGTGTGGGTGTTAGAAACTGAACTCAGGTCCTCTGGAAGAGCAGCAAGTGCTCTTAATCATGAAGCCATTTCTCCTGTCACTCTTAGACCTTTTTGTTGAATTGTCCTGGTATTGTTACATCCTGGTTATTGTTAAGTAGTGTGATCTCTTAGGTATGCTTATCTTTGTCTTATGTCCAAAGTATTCCTTCCAGTGTTCTCCATAGAATGTCCTCTATGTCTTAGTGCTTAGAAATTCGTTTAATATATTTTTATCATGGAAAGCTTTTATAGTTTTAATTTTAATGGATAGTTTTGCTACGAATGATAGTCTGGGTTGGTAATTGTAGTCTTTAAGAACATAAAATGCATCTTTCCAGACCCTCCTGGATTTAATGTTTCCATAGAATCATCAGCTGTTGTTCAGATAAGCCCATCTGTAAATGATTTGACCTTCCTCTCTTGCAGTGACTTAATGTTCTATTTCTGTGAAGAGACACCATGACTAGGGCAACTCTTATAAAAGAGATTGTTTAATTAGGACTTACAGTTTCAGAGGTTTAGTCCATTATTATCATGGCAGGCAGACATGGTACTGGAGAAGAAGCTGAGAGTTCTACATCTGGTTCCACAGGCAGCAGGAAAAGAGAGAACCACTGCGTCTCATTTAGGCTTTGGAAACCTTAAAGCCCATCCTCAGTGACATACTTCCTCCAACAAACCTACACTTCCTCCAACAAGGCTACACTTCTTAATCTTTCTAAATAGAGCTACTGACTCCCTGATGACTAAGCATTCAAATGTATGAGTATATTCTTATTCAAACTACCACATTCTACACCCTGAGGCATGTAGCCATATCATAGTGCAAAAAATGCATTCAGTCCAACTTCAAAAGTCCCTAATAGTCTATAACAATCTTAACAATGATTAAAAGTTCAAAGTCTTTTCTGAGACTCATGGAAATCTCTTAATTGTAACCCCTGTACAATCAAAATGAAAAAGCAGATCACATACTTTCAACGAACACTGTCATTTGATATACATTACCATTCCAAAAGGAAGAAAAGAGAGCTTATTGAAGAGATACTGGACCAAAGCTGAAATTACCTGGTGTGAGTGAGAAGGAAACATGGAACATGCAACAAACCCGCTTATGAGTTTATTAGAGGGGGTGTGTACAGGCCTGGTGAAGGTCGTTGTGCAGAGAGAGAGAGGAAGATGGTGCATCCAGCTTTTAAAAGCTTCCTAGCTCATGTGCACAGGGGGGTTGACGTGGCTACATCATACACAAATGATGGGGCTCACGCATGTGCACAAGGCCTTAGCTGAGTCATATGTGGATGGTGCAACCATACTTGCACACAAGGGCTTAGCTGAGTCATATGTGGATCACGCAGAACCCTTTAACATTCCGGGGGCCATTAGGCACTTCTGCCGGAGGGCTTGTCTGCACCTGTATGACCCCTAGAACCCAGAATTATCAGCCTTATGTGGCTGAAATCATTACAAAAGCAAGAAAAAAAACAAGAAGTATAAAATACAAATTCTGCATATCCATGTCTGATGTCAAAGTGTTGCAAGGAGCTGCTTATTGGTCCCGGCCACCTGGCTAGCTTAGAATCTAATAACCACACAGAAACTGTATTAACTAAATCATTGTTTGGTCCTTTAGCTCTAACTTTTTATTATCCAACTCTTACATCTTATTTTAACCCATCTCCATTAATCTGTGTGTCACCATGAGGTCGTGGCCAACCAGCAAAGTTTTGGCATGTCTGACTCTGGTAGGCAGATTTATGGCATCTCTTTGACTCTACCCTTCTTTCTCCTAGTCTTCAGCCTAGTTTTCCCTGCCCACCTAAGTTCTGCCTTGCTATAGGTTCAAAGCAGTTTCTTTATTCATTAATGGTAATCACAGCACATAAAGGGGATTCCCACATCACCAAAGTATTTTTTAGATCTCCAACTCCTTTTAGCTTTATTGACTGAAACATAGTTAGCTGTCTTTGACTGATTCTGTGCCAAGTCTGAAGCTTTCATTGGCAGGTATCTCACAACATCTTAAGATTTCGAACAAAATCCAGGCTTCACCTTTACAGCTTTATGTAGTGGCCTCTTAGGGTCTCTGTGTAGGGGCACCCCTGATATATGCCGGTCCTCAGTGGTTTTCCTTAGCCACAGAGGGAGATTCCACAACCCTTTTCTTCTATCCTTGGTTCTAAAGCCAGAACCACATGGCCAAAGTAGACAAACTCTTCTGCTTTCTCAGGCTGGAAATTGGCCTTTCCTCGTTCAATTACATTTTCACCAGTTTTCTGTTTTCAATGATTTCCTTCACTGCTTAAAACTTTCATTAATGTCTTTTTACAAGTTGTAAACTTAACTGGGTGGGGTGTTGCCCTGAGGTCACCACTCCCTTTATTACATTTAGCATCAGGATTTTAAAAAAAACTTTTTATCTCTTTGAGCATTGGACTTAACTCCTTACTTCTTGGTGCTCCTTTTCTCATAAAATCGCACATTTTGTATTTTTCCTTGCTCAGATTGCTCTTTTTCATTATTGATCTGCATAAAAGTGATTACTAATAACTACATATCAGAATCAATACTAGTCAATGCAGATTTCAATATTTGAAATCTCCTTTGCCAATGACGTTAATCTAAAACTCTTTAATTTAGCCTCAGGCAGATTCTTTTAGACAAGGACAGAAAGCAGTCACATTCTTCCTTGAGTTATGGAACGTGTGCCTTACCGTAGGTCCCACCCAAAAGATAGATTTAGATATATAGATGATATAGATATAGATAAATGATATAGATATAATAAACTGGTTTTTCCTTGACATCATATAAACAAACTGTATGATAAAGTTTGAAAACTTAAGAAATAATGTTTATCAATTATTATAAAAATGCCAACATAATCGTTATAAAACATATTACTAACAGTTTATATATGCCTTTGAAAGGACTCCACCCATAGGAAATAATATCTAGCTTTATTAGGCATCAGATAAACATAAAATTAAACAAGATACTTTTGTTTGGCCTACTACAACTGATAAAGTTTAAAAAGATGTTTCTGAGAAAGATATAAAAATGAAGTTAATATAGACTAATAAATATGTTTATATAAATCCTCTCTGTTGTCTCATTAAAAAAATACAAAGTATTTAAAAATCAAGAATGAAATCTAAAATCAAGAAAGAAACTCTAGATTAGCTACACATCTCATGTTCCCTTAGAGATGGCACAAATTTGACAAAAGAAGAGAAAGATATCTGAATAATATCAGAGAAAAATGTTTAACCTGGAGAGGAGATAATTATGTTATGGATAATTGTCTTTCTTAGGGCAATAAGACAGAAAACCAGAGTTTGAGGAAAAAGATATGCTGTGAAATAATCTTTTTCAACACTATAAAGATGATTCACTCTTATTGGGTTTAAAATAAGCTGAATGGACAATAGCTAGGCAGGGTGTTTGGGACAGAGAGAATGCTGGAAAGAAGGTGAAGATGCTAGGGACACAGAGAAAGAAGTATGGGCACTATGGAGATAAGGTAATAAAGTCATGTGGCAGAAAGAAAATTAACAGAAATGGGTTAATTTCAGTTATAAGAGCTAGTTAGAAACAAGCCTAAGATATTGACCAAGATTTCATAATTAATAATAAGTCTCCATGTCATTATTGGGAAACTGACAATCCCAATAAAAAAGTCCAACTACAAAGTTAAGAGAGGGAGAAAGAATGGAAATCAGGGACTATCTTACACCAAAGAGAACTTTGAGATGAGAGAGTAAGGTAAATTACTTGTTTAATTTATTTTTAGCTTGTACTAAATGTTCAGTAGAGATAAGTTGTTTAAGTTCCTTGTACCTCACTTTCTCCATGTATATAGACTGGTATATGAGGATATGTATCTCATGTGGGGTCCACAGAGAATATCAAATGATGTAATCAACCCATCTAAAGCATTACAAATAATTTTGGGACACATGTGTTTCCTATTATAAGTGAATATTTTGAGGACTCTATTACTCTAGGATTTTTTTGTTATTACTTTGATTATAATAATCCTCTTAAAGGTGTGATAATATTTATCTTTCATTTTTATTCAAGTAAAAATTTTTTTTCAAAGTTTATTAAATTATAAAAGTTTCCATTTCCGCCCCTCCTCCCACCACCCTCCCACTCTCCCCACTCCCTCTCCTCCTCCCTCTCCATCCCTAAGAGCAGTCAGGGTTTCCTGCCCTGTGGGTAGTTCAAGTTCCTCCCCCCTCCCTCCAGGTCCAGGAAGGTGAGTGTCCAGACAGACTGGATCCCCAAAATCCAGTATATGCAGAGGAAACAAGTCCCAGTCCCATTGTCAATGGCTTTTCAGAAAGACTCTGGGTCAGCCACATTCAGAGAATCTGGTTGGATCACGTGCTCGTTCAGTCTCAGTCAACTGGCCTTGGTGAACTCTCATTAGATCAGACCCCTTGTATCAGTGGGTGATCGCACCCCTCGCGGTCCTGATTTCCTTTTTCATGTTCTTCCTCCTTCTGCTCCTCATTTGGACCTTGGGGGGCTCAGTCCGGTGCTCCAATGTGGGTCTCCGTCTGTATCGCCATCCATCGTCGGATGAAGGTTCCCTCTGGTCTTGCCTTCTTTGCTCACGTTCTCTTTCCTTCTGCTTCTCGTTTGGACCTAGGGAGTTAAGTCCAGTGTTCCAATGTGGGTCTCTGTCTCTATCTCCATCCATTGCCAGATGAAGGTTCTATTACAGTGACTATATTAACCATTTGTCACTGTGCAGTTCAATGACAATAAATGCTTTCATATCGTGTGGGCATTATTGCTATTTACACCTAATACTTTGGTGTGAGAGTACTTTTTAGAAAACATATTCTTGGGCTAGGAGATAGCTCTGTGGGTTAAATGTATACTATATAAGTATGGGAATCTAAATTAATTCCTGAAAACATTTTATATGCCTTTGGTATGGTATTTGTCTCTTTCTTCTATGCCCAAACTTGATTACAATTTATTCCTTTTCTTGAGTTCGACCCCTAGTATCCACATAAAAAAAGCCAGGCATGATCTCAGCTCTGGGAGTTGGGGAGGGGGAATACATGGACTTGATAGTCAACCAGCCTAATTGAATTGATGAGCTACAAGTTCATTGAGAGATCTTGTTTCAAAAAATAATGTGGAAAGCAATTGAGAAAGACTTCCAGTGTCAACCTCTCACACATATAAAGGTACCACAAAAGAAAGTATATTCTCATGATTTCATGCCTTTGGAAGTACCTTTGTTTAGAGTATCTTTTCCCCTCTCCCACACTGGTAGTATCTCTCTCTTTTTTTTTTTTTTTAGTAAATTTTATTAAATTATAAAAGTTTCCATTTCCGCCCCCCCTCCCAACACCCTCCCACTCCCCCCACTCCCCCCCTCCTTCCCCTCCGTCCCCCAGGGCAGTCAGGGTTTCCTGCCCTGTGGGAAGCTCCAGCTCCCTCCCCCTCCCTCCAGGTCCAGGAAGGCGAGCGTCCAAACAGACTGGATCCCCAAAATCCAGCATATGCAGAGGAAACAGGTCCCAGTGTCATAGTCAATGGCTTTCCAGAAAGACCCCGGGCCAGCCACAGTCAGAGAATCCGGCCAAATTCCGAGAATCTGGCTAGATCACGTCCTCGTTCAGTCCCAGTCCGACTGGCCCTGGTAAACTCTCATCAGATCCGTTCCCTTGTATCAGTGGGTGATAGCATCCCTCGCAGTACTGATTTCGTCTTTCATGTTCCTCCTCCTTCCGCTCCCCCTCCGGACCTCGGGGGGCTCAATCCGTTGCTCCAATGTGGGCCTCCGACTGCATAGCCGTCCTTCGCCAGACGAAGGATCTATGGTGATAAGCAAAATATACATCAGTATGGTCATGGGCCACGGCCGATTCAGGCACCCTCTCCTCTGTCCAGAGAGCAATCTGGGGGATTTCTCCTTGGACCTGGGATCCCATATATAATCAAGTCTCCTGTAAACCCTAAAATGGCTCCCTTAGTTGAAATATATTGTTCCCTGATCCCATATTCATCCTCCCTCCCTCCCCCCTCCATCCCCGGCCACCAAGCTTTCCCCCTTCCTCCCCTACTCCCTTCTCTCTAGCCCTCTCCCCCTCCTGGTAGTATCTCTTAAGGTCAGCTCTGTCATCACAGTCTCCATATTAAAAATCTTTGAATCTGTCCAAACTTTTTACTTTGTGTTTCTATTACACTGCAGACTCAATCATAGTATTTATTAGAGTTTTAAATGTAGTTGTTCCTGAGTTGGTTTTAGTTCATTGTTCCAACCCATTTTGAATCTTGATGCTAGTACACAATATATCGGTGACTCGTGATACAAGTTTGTAACCCTCATGAGTCTATGTAGCAGTTCTTATTGATTGCTAAGAGTATCACCCAAGGAATAATGAGAAATAATGCATAAAGAAGGTCAAACATGTGTCGTGTAATGTGGCTGTGCTTGAACACAACTCTCTTGACTCACTTTATTTGTACTGAATATTTATTTTCGGGATTCCTCCTCCCAAGGCCCACATCACTGCAGAGATACAAGATTTCCCTGCCTCTGTTGACAAACTATAGAAGTAGATCCTGTGGGCCAGGTCATCTCCAGCACAATCACAGGAAGTTATCCCATGCCTGGGACAAGTCCCAACTCTATCTGGCAGGGAGCAGAAGGTTACAGACCATCAGGCTGAAGGGGCACCAGCAATCCCTGGGCTACTGGAACTGATCCAGGACAGAGAGCAGCAATGCAACCTGCTCCTGGAAATTCCCAACCCTCTGCCCTTGGGTCCCATGACCCCTTTGGCAAGGAAATAGAGTAAAGCTCAGCAGAAAATAGAAGATTAACCAGAACTTTGTTTTTTTTTTCAATGATTTTTGCTTTTTGCAATTTGTGAATATACTTAAACTTCCAGAGTACATTCAAGGTGCAATTACTGGAAAGAAAATGGGATCTCAGTGTAGAGGAACAGGTCTTTGAAAGTTGCTAAAATCCTCCAAGTTGTCGCCAAATGTTTTCTTTCATTTGTGTTCTGGGATCACATCCAAGATTCTTAGAGGCCTTACAAATTGCAGTCAGTAATTGAGCAGTTAGATTTCCTAAAGACTAACCAGAATTTACTAAGTATATATCATTTGCAGTAAGAGAAATGGAGCAGGGAAAACTTTTTCAGAATCAGAGGGACAGAAATAAGAAAAAGCCTAAAAAGGAAATGAAGAATCAGTAAGTCAGACAAGATCATATCTTATTCTTCTTTCCTTTCTTTCCAGTGTGTCTACACAGTCCAAAGAAGTTTTTAAGTGAAGTGAAAGATATGTTTTGAGTATAGAAGTAAATTTTGAAAAACAACCTTGATATTTCTATGTGATAGAACAGAATTTGCTGAAAGTGCTCTGAGCATGTCCTGCTATGTTATTGCATTTGTATCCAAGTACCTCCCAGTAAACTTCCAGGTACAACAAGAGCACCAGCCTGAAAACCTTTCTGATACAGTTTTAAGCTATCTTGAAATCTCATCAGCTAACTTAAAGGATGTACCATCTCCATACTGTACCTCTGGTTCTTAAATTTAAATTTCCCATGTACGTGTGTGTGTGTGTGTGTGTGTGTGTGTGTGTGTGTGTGTTATGCATATGTGTTTGTACTTGGATGGACACACATGTATGCTAGTGCACATGCACATGTGTATGCATGCATGTGAAGACCAGAAGTTGACATCAAGTGTATTCTTCTTTATCCATAGCATTTAAGGACATTGCTTTAAATGAATGAGAAAATTGAAAATAAGAGACAGGACTAGGGAGATAGCTCAGTAAATAAAGCACTTACCACACAAATGTGAGGACTTGAGTTCAGATCCCAGCACCCACATAAAAGTGGGGTGGGTTTTGTGGCCTGCCCATAATCCCAACACTCAGGAGTCAGAGACAGGATCCCCAAGTCAAGCTGGTTAGGTAGACTGTACTAATTAGCAAGCTCTGGGTTCCACAAGAAATACTATGCCCTTGATAGCATGTTACATGATAACAGCATCTTCCAAATGCAAGTCAGATGCCTATACTTCAACCTGGAACCTTTCATCTCCCTTGAGGCACACATACAAGTCCTATCAATTAGGCTACCTATTTGTCTTCCATCATCTGGCCACAGCAATCTCTCTAAATTCATTCACTTCACTTTCACTTCAAACCTCCTGGTGTTTATGAACTTGGCTCACTGGACTTCTGTCTGCACTGCAGTTGCACAAATCCCAAGGTTTATCCCACAATAGGCATACAACAAGTACTTTTTCACCACATCATTGAGAAAATTTCCATTTAAATCAATGGTTGATGCTTTTGGATTGGAATCCAACACATTTTATGCTTTTTTACTTGTCTCACCTTTTATAATATAGAATCTATATTTTAAAATAATTTTGGATTGTGTATCTTTTTTAGGTTCATTATTTCAAAACCATTAGATTCACAGGAAGTTGTAAAAAGGAACATCCAGGAGGCTAGTGTAACGTTTTCCCAGTTCTCTTAGTATCAGCTTCTAGCAGTCTCACAACAAGCAAAGTACATTGATACCTATTAAGACCTACTGTAGGTGGCTCCTGTTGCATATGCACTTGTGTATGCATGTGTGCACAGGGTTAGCTCATTATCTTGTAGATTAATGTAGCTACCTCTGCAGCTCATATACAGAATTGTGCCACCTCAGAAATCCATCATATTGTCCTTGTGTAGCTGCACCCATTTCAGTCAATCATTTGATCAGCAATGATGTACTGAGAATATCTTACATGCCATGTCTATTAAAAATACCTATTGAACTTTAGAAACAAAGATAGGAAACATTCCTGCTGTCATAAAGCATATAATTTTTGTCAGCATAGGTTAAATTTCCAAGAAGCATTGTATGCTGACTGGTGTTCCTTGGCTTCTGGAGTTCTTTTGGTAACTCCAGATGTTCTCAAACTAGTTCCACTCCTAAACTAAACTTTCTTCATATGTAGTAGTGAGGAACCTTGGGCTAGACCACATGCTATTTGAAGATAAGTTCACAGGGACAGGTTTTTTTCTTCATTTTCCTCTAATATAAGGCATCTCCTAAAAGTGTCTAATAAAAAACCACTGAAAAACAGCTCAGAGAGATATCAGTGCCTATAAGCAATCAGAACAATGAGAATGTAAGCACATACTCCTCGACAGGACAGTGTATAGCACATCTATGATTCAAGAAAGGAAGAGGCCCACATAGGTTTCTTTTTTAAAAAAAAAAAGTCAGTTAAGTAAGAAAAACAAAAATAAAACTGCCATTGCTGATATGACAATAATAAAAGATCAAAACCTAGAGCTTTAAATGAAGATAGTTGTGGGTTTTGCCCTCTCAGTCTGAGTTCGAAAGCCTGATTGTGGAGGCAGGTTACTGACCCATCCTGTGTACATGTGAAGGAAATGATTTCATAGCTTAGGGATTTCACCACTGCAGAGGGGCAAGGGGCCAATTCCGTTGAAACAAAGGGACAGTAATCACTCTTGCCAGAAAAGCAGTTTAAATCAGATGCGTCTCTTTACAGCCTCAGATACTTTCAGGATGTTTCCCAGTGCATTTCAGTGTCTTTTGATAATGGATACAATCCAGACAGGCCACTTCATTTTATTAGAGTGAATTCTAAAGCCAAAGAAGTGAAGCTTGTTATAACCCTGCCAGGTTTGTTTTACTGTGCAAGTGTAAGTGAGTGCAGGAATAAAATGGTCCAACTTCAGCCTCAATTGTCCATTCTACTGATTAATAAATGTTCATCCTGAGTATGTTCTTATAATGTCTGATAGTCATATTTAAGCCTTTTCTGACAGCCTGAGTTCCAGGTTAGAGACCATGTGTATCTAGTTGCTCCTAGATAGTAAGTTTATGATGAGAAAATACTGGATATTAGGTTCATTATAAATCAATACAGAATCTCTCTCTCCCTCTCCCCTTTCCCTTTCTTCAATGCTTCTGGTACTCTGATTATCTAGTGAACTTTTTCAGATGCTGTAATATTTTGTAACCTCTGCAAGTTCCATTTCTCCTTGTGTATATTTTCTATTTTCTCATAATGTACATGTTTTCCTTTAAATATCAAAGAGTAGTAGTTGTTTTGAAGTTATTTATCTGTTTATTCCATAGTCTCTCTCATTTTTAGATGTCTTTCTGATGATTGATTTTTCTTTTGGTTATAAGTCACATTTTCTGGTTACTTTGCATTTTTAGTAGCATTTTGGTATATTCTATTGTATTCTCCTAAACATGGTTGAAATTTTTGGCAGGAAATTTTATCTTTCTAAGGCTTCTTTTAAAGCTTTATTAGAGCAGACCAAGAGTAGCCTATACTGTGGGTCTAGCTTAGCCTGTCTATGAGGGTTAGCTTTTCTGGAACTTGATGAGTGTTCCAGGACTCTCCATCCTGGCAGATCAGAATTTACTATGTGAGTTCTTGTAGTTACTCATTTTGTGAGTCCACTGAATCCAAGAACTGCTAAGTTCTTGGAATTGTATTATGAAATTTCATTGTACCATTATTGTATTCAGCCCTGTAATGATTGTCTTTCACATTGCATCATTTATTGGGATAGTTTTTAAATTTATCTTGTGGGTAGGAAACAAGTTCCAGAATTTCAATGATCCCACGTTTGAGGGATTACAATCTGAAATTAAGGTTCCAGCAGAGTCCATTCCTTTTTAAAGTAGCCATATTATCCCCATCCCCATGTTTTTTTTCTGTTTTTTTGAGACAGGGTTTCTCTGTAGCTTTGGAGTCTGTCCTGGAACTAGCTCTTGTAGACCAGGCTGACCTTGAACTCACAGAGATCCGCCTGCTTCTGCCTCCCAAGTACTAAAATTAAAGATATGCACCACCACCACCTGACTTTTTTTTTTAAAGAAGAATTTTGTCCTGGAAGCTGAAGTGTGGCCTGGTGAGTCAGACAGTTTACCCTTTACTTGCATTCATTGCTATGAATCATTGGTCTGGATTGAGGCCTATGGTTTCTGCTACACCCACCACCCCCTTTTCCTTCAGAGTTTTTCTTGTGTATAACTTTGTGCCTAGTATCTATTTTTATAAGGACATTGATATGTAATGGGCTATAATCATATGTAATATAACCCACCCTAATGACCTTACTTTAATGTGGTAAAGATCCTATTTTTCAGTTGGGTGACATTTACCCTATTTGGGAAGAGGGAATACAATAATTTGTGTAGGGGAATATAATTCACCTATAATTGGGAAACATATGTTCAAGTGTCAGTCGCTCTTTTATAGAAAGTGTATCATGAGTTATAGGCTAGCCTGGGCTACATAGAGAGCTCCAGACCAGCCTAGATTATACAACAAAACCTTGTCTCAGAAAAAAAGAACATCTGTGCACACTTAAGACTATGATACATCTTTTCAGTCTCACGTAATTCACAGATCATCTCTCTATCATGTTACTTGTCTTTCAGAAATAAATTGTATTATATATATTTTGGTTTTATAACATGATAATATGATAGTGAAATTGTTACCATACTGAGGTATATTACCATATATCTCACAGCTGTCGTTTTTGTGATAAGAGCGGCTAAAATCTAATTTTACAATAATATCCAATACAATATATTTAAAATTATAATCTTCTATAAATTAAACTTTAGATCTCTAGATTTCTTTAGCCTGAATGTCTGCTACTTTGTATACTCTGACCTACACCTCCCTATTTCCTTGTATGTCTTACCCTCATTAACCACCATTTCATCATTTCTGGGCATTTGACTTTATAAAACAATTCCATAAATGAATGGAGTCATATAATGTTTTTCTTTGTGTCTGACTTATTTAACCTGAAATATTTTTCAAATATTCCTGATAAATACTGCACTCCTTCCTTTTTAAAGACTGAATAGGGGCTCAGTGGTTAAGAGCATTGCCTTGTCTTCCAAAGGTCCTGAGTTCAATTCCCAGCAACCACATGGTGGCTCACAACCATCTGTAATGAGATCTGCTGCCCTCTTCTGGCCTGTAGGCATACACGCAGACAGAATGTTGTATACATAATAAATAAATAAATAAATAAATATATATTTTTAAAAAAAGACTGAATGAATATGTGTGGATGAGTGGACAACCCCCATCATCTCCTCTTGTTCTCCTCCCATTCCTCCGATCATTTGTCTCTTTTATTTTTGTGCCTTTATTTTTGATGACCTAATGAATTTCAACATGGTTGTTTATGAGAGTGTGGACATATTACCAGTATCTAAGCCACTGAAAACAATGTTTTACTCTGCTTTAGAAACAGTTACCTGGTTATAGATCCTCAGGGAGTGAAAAAACCTCTAGATTCCTTCCCTCTTAAGCAATAGAATGTTGGAGGGCTCAAGTTTTGTCAGGTTTTGTGCAGGCTCTTAACTGCTTTGCATTCAAGAGTTCAGTGCTATGGCATACTTGGAGCACATTGTTCTTCAACACTCCACCATTTCCTATGGCTCTTAGTCTTTCTACCTTTTCTCCTGCTATGTTCCCTGATCCTTGAATGAGGTGATACAGATGTCCCACTCATAACTGAGCATTTAATAGTCCTTACTCTCATCCCTTGTCTGGATATTAATTAGTCTCATAATCTCATGTATCCCATGGAACACAGAGAAGACTAATGCTTTGCTCCCCAAGAAGGAAGAGGACACTGAAGAAATTGTTGGGACCAAGCAGCTTTTGAGACAAAAGCCCATGATGGATGAAGAATGATTTCAGGGTCAAAGGGATATTCTCACAGACCTCAATAGATTCCTCTTGACTTTTGGCCCCTATAGAATTTTTTGTGTTATGTCTACCCAATCATAAACTTTACTATTGTCAACAAACAGACACGTGCACATACAATGTACATATACATGCATGATGATACATATACATGATGATGATAAAAAAGAAAATAGCTAACATCTACATTTTACAAAAGTATGGAATTTTAATTGAAATTCAAGATTAAATCCTATGGGCACTTTGATGGTCAATTTTGTGTGTATATTTATCTGGGCCACAATGCCCTTATACTTGGACAAATATTCATGAATGTTTCTGTGAGGAAGTATTGGATAATCATTATATTAAAATTGTTTCACTTTCTTTGCACTCCAAGAAATAAACTCAGGTCACCAGGCTTTCAGTAAGAGCCTCTACTTCTGAACCATCTTGCCAGCCCTAATATTTACTTTTCAATCCATTTATTTTTGGTAAAGTGGTATTTTCAGCTAATTAGTTGACTGCTTGAGTAGAATGAGGGTGCTTCCTCATAACCAAAGTGTTCAAAAGATGCCCTTCAGTTTCCATCTGTGGCACAAGGTCTTCCTCATCCGTATTTCAACTGGAGTACATAGGGAATACACAGATTCATGATGTCCCTCTAAAGCCAAGGGTTTACCAAAGAACGTTCAATAACTTTTTATTTCAGTAATGGTCTTAATTTGCTTAAGTGTTAACTGAGTCTTAACATTGTGCTAAGATCCAGTGATTCACTGGTAAGGAAAGACACTGCTCTCTAAATTATAGGCCTTGTTCCAGAGGAAATGTAATTGGGAAAGACTTACAGGAATGGAAGAACTGTGGAAAGCAGTGTGTTATTGAGCTGTGCTAGAGGTCAAAGAGAGTGAGCCATCATATGATGTGAGGAAGTCTGGAGTAAGCAGGTCTTGACAACCTCAAACCCCTGCCACCTGCCATAACTGCTCTGTATAATCCTTTCCCTGTGTGTGTGGATACAAAATGCAAATATGATGAAATAGCTTTCCTACAGAATATCTCTCCCGTGATTGGTTACTAAACAGTTGACTTTGAGTTCAACAAAATAAAGATTATTTTCTGTAAAAAGACTGAATGGCATTTCTTTGTGTAGATATACCACATTTTTTAAACCATTTGTCCACTGTTAAACATTTCTGGTATAAACATGACAATGCAGACATATTTACAAGATGTTGATTTTGTCTTCTTTATATATATATATATTCAGAAAAGGAATTTCTGGGTCATACAGTAGTTCTAGTTTTAACTTTATAGTAATCATACTAATTTACATTTCCCACTAAGAGTGTACATGGGTACCCCTTTCTCTCCACCATCGCAAACAATTGTTTGTATGTCTTCTTTGTAAAGCTTCTCTTTAGATCCTTGTCTATTTGTTTCCCTTGAGACAGAGTCTCACCATGTAGCTCCGAATGACTTGAAACTCACTAAGTAGACCAGGTTAGCCTTGAGATCACAGAGATCCTCCAGTCTCTGTCAGCTCTGTACTGGAATTAAAAGCATATGCCTCCACACCCATCCAGTTTAAGTGGGGTTATTTGTTGTCCTGATATTGAGTTGTAAACATCCTATCTTAAAATTTTTATTCATTTTAAATATTTATTTATTTTAATTATGTATATTGTATAAGGTGTTGTGTACCTGAGTGCAGGTGCCCTTGGAAGTCAGAAGAGGGCTTTCTGGAGAGCCCCCGGAGCTGAGGTTATAAGAGGTAACAGATGTGGGTATTGGGAACAGAATCTGGGTCTTCTACTAGATCAGCATGCACTCTAAAACAATGAGTCATCTTTCTAGTCCTAGAAGTTCTTTGTACATTTTAGAAGTTAAATCTAATCAGCTGGGTGTGGTGGTGCATGCCTTAAGTCCCAGGACTCAGGAGGCAAAAACTGATGGATCTCTGACTGAGAGGCCAACTAGGTTCCCACAGAGTGAATTTCAGGATAACTAGAGAGTTACACAGAGAAACCATGTCTCAACAACATCAACAAAACCAACAAAACAGCAACAATAACACACCCAACCTAATCAGAAGCGTTACTTGCAATGTTTTTCACAGTCTCTTTTTCACAGTTGCCGTTTAATTTTGTCATTTCTTTTACTGTACAGAAGCTTTATCTTCTCTGTTATGCATTGAACCTTGGTTGTTGACCTACTTACTTAGCAAACAGCTCCTAGGACAAATTATTTTGGCTTTTGTCCAATCATAGTTCTCAGGCAAACATTTTAAAACCTAGGGAAACTCATGCTAGTAATCTTGTTTGATTTAGCATCAAGACTGCATTGTATCTTCCTCAAGTTACGTATGTAACTCTTTTTTCTCTAGCCTTGCTGAGCTACTTATGAACAATGTCATGCCTTTTCATTCTTTGTGCCTTTGTGCATGCTCCCCTCTCTGTATTGCTTTAGTCATAGTATAGTCACCACTTCTCTTTGGAGCCTTCCCAGACCTTGATCTGACAGGTGTTCTCTCTTAGTTTCTTGGTTTTCTTTTATTATAACACTTGTCTCATTGACTACAATTATCTGATTATCCATCTGCCCACTTCCGCCACCACCCACAAGACTGGGAGTGGCATGATATGTGACTTGCTTGATTTGACTTCTTCAGTATCTGCATAGTATGTAGCATATTATTGTATCAACTTGTACTTTTTGAATCAATGAATTATAATGTCTGTGTTAAAAGAACTTAACATGAAACTTGCTTCTGTGCTCAATTTGATTTCCTCTTTTGGAACCATTTTTAAAGAAGTAAAACAAAGTTCCTCTTCACATTTCCTCACCAAAGTGGCCCATGGAAAGTTTGGGGTTCTCCAGGCCTTCCCTGAAAGCTTTTCTTAGCAGGCATGCAAGACATCATCCTGTCTTTTGTCCCTGTTAATCCCAAAACTGGTTTCCCACCTCCTATTCTAAACCCCAGAGCGAGGTGAATTCCTCTCCTTGCTAATGACCCACTTCCATTCAGTTTTCTTGTTTCCAGTCATGTTTTCTTGTTGTTATTGTTTTTTGAGACTGGGTCTCAATTTGTAGTCCAGCTGAACTGGAACTCACTTAGTAGGGTAAGATAGCCTTGATATCCCATCAGCTTCTGCCTCCCAAATTCTAAGATTAAAGTATACCATGCCTGGCAGTGCCTGTTTTTGTAACAGACATTTTTGAGTCATTAATTTTTCTCTTCCTCCTAGATTATTCACATAAAATATTCATGCTGTTGTTTCTCCTGTCATTCTGCCTCCATCTTCTGAGAGACAAATCTCTTTTCAGAGCTTTACATGCATGTAAAGGCAGATCTAGGGAAGGGCTTTTCTGCCTCAACCCAACTCAGTGACTGTCCTTTTGCTTGCTATCCCTTGAAACAGCCTAGAAGGGCTTTGGATTCTTAGGTATACTTATGGGTCTTTTGTGACAACTGACTTTGGATTCTAAGGTATACTTATGGGTCTTTTGTGACAGCTGGTCTTTTCTTTTCAACAAAGACCATCTTTAGAGTCTCTGCTTCCCTGAATCTCATATTATTTGAATAGAGAGAGAAGTGAATATGCTCCAAATGATGATTTTCCCCCCTAACTTCTTGGCTTAAAAACTAGAGATACAGAGATTGAAGAAATTGTTCAGGGTTAAGAGCACTGGCTGCTCTTCAAGAAGGCCTGAGTTCAAGTCCCATATGGTGGTTCACAACTATCTATGACTGTAGGTCCATGGGATTAAAAACCCTCTTGTGGTGTTCAGACAAAACACTCAGACACATGAAAACAAACAAAAACAAATCTTTTTGTTGTTATTGTTAAAGCTATAGTTACAGAAGACTTCCTATTCTGTTGCTCACCATGCCTCTTAGCAGAACCACACATCCAGCTAGCACAAATGCCATCACTTGGAAGAGAAAAACCACAGAGCTATAAATCTCTCCACTTGCATTTGTTGTTACCATGTTTCCCTTTTCTGTGTTCATTCCCATTTGGGGCTAATGTGTCCAATTGCTACAACATAAAGTTATGTATGTGCCCTGGTCCAGTTGCATGAGATAATGAAGGGATACCTTAAATAAAAAGGTGTGGGACTCAAGTTCCTCACTCCCTTCTCCAAACTGTGGCTATGAATTGTATCATTAGCCTCCCCAATACTGACCTGTCCTTAAAACTATGCAGTAAAGCAGATTTACAGATGGTATATTTTTTCTTTAGTACCAAATGTATCATTAGGAAGTTTGGTATGGTTATGAACTGTAATACCAGCACTTGGGAAATGGTGGCAAGAGAAAATCAGAAATATAGTATTAGTTAGGTTTTCTGTTGATACAATGAAACACCATTACCAAAAAGCAAGTTAGAGAGGAAAGGATTTATTCGGCTTATACTTTCATATCACTGTTTATCATTAAAGGAAGTCAGGACAGGAACTCAAACAGCAGGAACCTGGAGGCAGGAGCTGATGTAAAAACCATGGAGGGGAGCTTCTTACTGACTTGCTCCCCAAGGCTTACTCAGCCTGGGATGGCACCCCCCATCAATCACTAAATAAGAAAATGCCTTTTGCTAGGTGATGGTGACACACACCTTTAATCCCAGGACTTGAGAGGCAGAGGTGGGTGGATCTCCAAGTTTCAGGCCAGAGTCTCTTCATCTACAGAACAAGTTCCAGGACAGCCTGGGCTACACAGAGAAACCCTGTCCTGAAAAGAAAACAAAAAATAGAAAAAAAAGAGAAAAGAAAAGAAAAAGAAAATGCCTTACAAGCCTGCCTACAACCTGAGCTTATGGAGGCATTTTCTTAATTAAAGTTCCCTCCTCTCAGATAACTTTAGCTTGTATCAAGTTGACATAAAACTGTCCAGCACACACACACACACACACACACACACACACACACACACACACACACACTACATTTACTTATTTTATTTAATATGTGTGAATGCTTTGACTGCATGCATGTCTGTGTACCACATGCATATCTGGTGCCCATGAATTCAGAAGAGGACATTGGATCCCCTGAAACTGGAGTTACAGGTGATTGCCAGCTGCCGTGTGGATACTAGGAACTGAATACAGGTTTTCTGCAAGAGCATCAAGTGCTGTTAACTACTGAGCAACTAGTCTAGCTCCCAGCCCCTTAAATAAAGAATTTGAAGTCACCTTTGACTACACAGTGAGTTTGAATCTATTGTGCCCTCTTTAAGACTCTCTCTAAGAAAAAGTGTTACTTTAGAATGACAGTTTTTCTTCTTTCTTGCTGTCCTTGTCCCTGCTATAAGGTCCTTGTCAGAGCTTAAGAAACACGAAAAATTGGTCTAATAGCTTCATGTCAAATTTTCTCTGCAGGCTTGGCGCAAGCGATGGTTTGTTCTCCGGCGGGGCCGCATGAGTGGCAATCCTGATGTCTTAGAGTACTATCGCAACAAGCACTCCAGCAAGCCTATCCGTGTGATAGACCTCAGTGAATGCACTGTGTGGAAGCATGCAGGCCCTGACTTCGTTAGGAAAGAATTTCAGAACAATTTTGTGTTCATTGTCAAGACTACTTCCCGTACATTCTACCTAGTAGCCAAGACTGAGGAAGAAATGCAGGTGTGGGTACACAGCATCAGTCAAGTCTGCAATCTCAGTCACCTAGAAGATGGTGCAGGTAAGAGCAGGGTTGGAACTCCTGTGAGGAAAGGGATTGTCCAAGATGCTTTGTTGGTGCTGGAAAACTACTGCAAATAAGTGGTGCCTGCCTCTGTGAAGGTACTTTGGCAATCTAATGAATATTATCAAAGCTAATCCTACTAATACAACACTTGAAACTGTCTTTTGCTTAGTAGTAGGATTCGGTTCCAAATGTGGAAAGGCAAAACTTGCCCATACATATAACATTGGAGATCTCTGCTGATAAACAACCTGAAAGTTGGCTCTGGGTCACTTTTTGGCATTGAGAGCAATTAATTCTTTCTTCTTTCTCCTTTCCCTTTTTTTCTTCCTTTGCCTTCTAATTCCACTTCCTCTCCTTCTCCATCTCCTTCCCTCCCTTGTCTTTGACCCTGTCTCCACATACTACTATTCCCATGTAATATACAAGAGGGTTATAGCCTGGGGTTATAATTTACTTTCCTTTGTAGAAAATCTTTCCTTTTTGAGCCTGTATTAGTCAAGGTTCTCTTAAGAAATAGAACTGATAGTGTGTGTGTGTGTGTGTGTGTGTTTATTAGAGTGGCTTACATGTGTGGTCTGGCTAGTCCAGCAATGGCTGTCTCCTGATGGAAAGGCCGAGAATCAGATAGTTGTTCAATCCATGAGGATGTGTATGCCACAGTTGGTCTTCACTCTACAATGAAATCTTTAAAATGTAGGTTCTAATACCAGCAAAGGAATGCCTCAGCAGCAGGATAGATGAATTTCCCAGAAAGAGTGAGGGAAAGCACGCAAAAAGTAAAAGCTTCGTCTTTCCATGTACTTTTTCTGTGGACTGCTACCAGAAATTGTGACCAAGATTTAGGGTATGCCATCTCACCTCAAATGATTCAATCAAGAAAATCCTTCACAGCCTTACCCAGCCACTTGGGCTTTAGTTGATTCCAGATGTAGTCAAGTTGACAACCAAGATTAGCTATCACAGTGCCCTAGTATTATCTCACCAAATTCTGACAGTTGAAATAGGGAATTTTGTATCCGACTTCTTTTAGCCTCTTTGTTTAGTAGAAAAAAAAAATTGTATCCCTGATCTTGGCACATACTTCAACATTTCAATAACTCTTAACTCTTTTTACCATCTACCTTGGAAATATCCACATTATAACACCAGGTGGCAATGGGGAGTCAGGGTTGCATTTCTAAAGCAAACATGCATGTGTGTATTCCTTTCATGAGTCAGCAAAACTTATTAAGTGATATTATTTAGTAACATTACTGAATTTTGAAAGCACTCAAATAAAAGGAAATGAAGTGACAGTGAGTATTTTATCTTTGGTACAACAGATAGAGCTTGCAAAGTCGCAATATATCAGTCATGCCTAGAGCCTGATATCAAGCAAACCTAGCAGAGCCTCCCTGACCAACTCTTCCAATGGTGCTTGCTGCTGTCTCTCCACTATCCTATTTTCTACCTTCAGCCAAACATTTTTAACTTTCTTTTTTATTTATTCTTGTGTCTTTCACATTAAGCTTCTTGATCCCATTCATTTCCCATCCCTTTGTATCTGCCCTCTGCCCTTGCAACTGCCCCCTCCCCAATAAATTAAAATAGAATTTAAGAGAAAAAAAGAAAATATCTCGTCATGGAAGCTGTAGTGTGACACCGTGGAGTCATGCAGTAAACACTTTTATCCACATATCTTTGTTTGTAAGTGTTCATTGCAAAGAGATATTGGTCTGGTTTGAGACTTCTGGTTTCTGCTACACTTCGATATTGGGCCCTCACTGAGACCCTTCTTGGATATCCTGTTGCTGTCCTGTGTTGTGGAGATCCTGAAGCTTTGAGTCTGCAGGACCAGCCCCTTTGTGTGCTCCAGAAGATCACAGATGGGGTGGATGTTGTGGTGGGCCAACTCATAATTCTGGTTCTGGGCCTGGGTAATTGCAAGGTTGGTCAGTCTGCCAGCTTCCCCTTCCCCTTCACCACCAGCATGAGCTCTCCAGCTTTGTCTGGGCTAGTTCACCCTTTGTAGTGATGAGTAAGGGGCCAGGCCAGTTCTCTTGCTTTTAGGCCTTCAGGGTAGGCTCTTCTACACCTACACCTTCAGGGCCAACATTACAGTGCTGCAGTTGGTGAGGGGCAGGGACAGGTCTCTAGCTCTTCTGTCCTCAGGGCCAGCTCTCTCATCAGCCACAGGTGGTGTGGTAGGGATGTCACTATGTGGCAGATGAGGGGTGGGGCCAGATCTCCAATACTCACTTTCTAGTCAGTTCACCCACACCCCCTTGTCTGTACGGTCAGTTCTATTGTGCTGTCCCAGGCAAGGATCAGAAACCACTTTCCCTGAGTGCTGCAATTGGTAAGGGGGAGGGCCAGCTCCCTCACGCATCACAGGTAGCATGGGCAAGGGGCGTGGTTTACCCAAACTTTTACATCTATTTTTTTCACACACACTCGAATGAGTCTCCTCTTTCTCTTTTCATCCAGCAGTTGTCCCAAAACATATATATGTAGGATATTTCTCAGTGACTCCAAAAAGAACAGGAATAAAGAACCAGGAAGAACCTAGACAACTCGACCCTGTTATGGACTTGGAAGAAACCAAGAAACTTCCCCACAACTCCTTTTATTCCCTCTGTTTTTAGGAAAATGTAAAGGTCAAGTCCTTTTCACCTGAAATCCATGTTATAAAGGCTTTCTTGCAACTTTCCATATGTAGCAACCCCCTTTATTTACAGGTGTTGGATTTCAAAATCTCTAGTAGATGCCTGAAGCCTCAGAAAGTTCCAGTCTCTATTTTCGATGGTATATCATATTCTCTAAGTATATATGCACACATTTAATGCCTTTCTATCTTACATAAGTGTTTATCATACATTATGACTGTCACTAGAAACTTTTTTCAGTTTGAAGTGGGACAGCAAAATAAATACCTATTTTTCTTCACAATTTTAAGAATAAAAGGTTCATTCCTATGTCAATCTTGCAAACTTAATATAAGATGTTTTCATATTAAGTGAAAATATGCCACTTGTTTGTACTAACAGAAGCTGTTTATGACATTTACTTAACACAGTTCTATTACTGGGATCATTACTCTTACACATTAAGGTTATTATTAAGAAAAAAAAAGTTACGTAAAAACAATCACTGTGGTGCCATGACAACTAGATAGCAAAGACGGCTGCTAATGCTGGATGGGTACAATAGTGCAGACTGTGCATATACTGGACAGAGAGGAGATTAAAATCCCAGATGGAACATAGTGTATGCACAAAAATTTGTCATAATGCCTCAGAATTTCAAATTTATGACTTCTGGGACTGAAGAGATGGCTTAGTGGTGAAAAGTGCACACTGCTCTGGCAGAAGACCTAGGTTTGGTTCCCATCATCCACATCAGGCAACTCATAACTTCCTGTAACTCCAGATCCAAGAGATCCGAAGATCTCTTCTAGCCTTCATATCCACTGCACACACACACACACACACACACACACACACACACACAAACACACGCACAGTTGCCTGAACATGTACACACGTACATACACACATTGTTATTATTATTATTATTAAAAAATTTCACCTCCTCCCCTCCTCCCATTTCCCTCCCCCCCAACCCCCCTTCCCCTCCATCTCCAGTCCAAAGAGCAGTCTTGGTTCCCTGCCCTGTGGGAAGTCCAAGGTCCTCCTCCCTCCCTCCAGGTCTAGGAAGGTGAGCATCCAAACAGACTAGGTTCTCACAAAGCCAGTACATGCAGTAGAATCAAAACCCAGTGCCATTGTCCTTGACTTCTCAGTCAGCCCTCCTTGTCAGCCACGTTCAGAGAGTCTGATTTGATCACATGCTCCATCAGTCCCAATCCAACTGGCCTTGGTGAGTTCCCATTAGATCAGCCCCACCATCACAGTGAGAAAACACACTACTTCCTTATTTCTGAAATTTTCCATTTCATAGTTTCAGACTAAGGTTGATTTCAGGTAAATAAAACCATAGAAAGGGAAAGTACCATAAGAAGAAACAACTGTATAGCATTTGCTTCTGTCTTTGTTAGTCACAGTCTAGGCAACATTGTATCTTCCCTATGACTCTGTGCCAGATGTGCTGTTGTCATCTCTACTTTACAATAGAGGATACCTGAAGAAAACAGATAACTAGAACCTGTCATTGATAACTAGAAGATGTATTTATGCATACAGAATGTGTTAGACTTTTTGGTGTAGTGACAAACACAAAAGGGGGCAGATTTATTTTAGCTGGTGGTTTCAGTCCCTGATTGCTTGGATCCTTTGTAGGCCTATTTCAGTGGATCTGTTGTGAGACAGAAGATGATAGCCACAAGAAAATGTGCTCATCACAGTTGCTCACCTCACAGCCAGAAACAAGGGGAATGAATGCCTATATTTCTTTCTTCTCTTTTTGTTTCATCCAGGACTCTAGTTCACTGGATGATGTACACACATTTCTCCCCTTAACCATTTGTGAAAATGTAAAAATGCTTATACTCAGAACTGTGCCTGAATAACCTTTTAGTCATCTTTCAGTCCAGTCAAGTTGATAAGATTAATCATTCCAAGTTCTTTCTATTTGATACCCTATTAAATCTCCTCAAACCATATTTAAACCCCAAATAAAGACAGTAACACGATCATACATCACATCCTTTGACTATCCTGTGTACAACCAAAAAAAAAAAAACAAAACCCCTCAAATTCTTTTCTCAAATTGTCAACAGATTCAGCATTGCTCAAAAATCAATCCAAGTACAAAGTCTTATGTGGAGACTGGAGGCAATCTCTTCTCTGTGAATCCCCATAAAAAATTTACATACTCCCGGGCTGGAGAGATGGCTCAGTGGTTAAGAGCATTACCTGCTCTTCCAAAGGTCCTGAGTTCAATTCCCGGCAACCACATGGTCTCTCACAACCACCTGTAATGAGGTCTGGTTCCCTCTTCTGGCTTGTAGGCATGCACGCAGAAAGAATATTGTATACATAATAAATAAATAAATATTTAAAAAAATTTACATACTCCCAACATATATTGGCAGTGTAAACATTGCCACTCCTAAGGGCAGGATGGGAGCATAAGAAAGGAGGAATGGGACACACGCAAAGTCAAAACCCAGAAAGTCAAGTATTAAATCCTATAGCTCCATGTCCATCAGCTGGAGCATAGGGTACTGTGATGTGAGCTCCTCAAGGTTTGGAGAGCTATGGCTTTCTAGCCTTGTGAGCTACAGCCCATGTGGTTGATACTCTCTTCTGGCCTTCTCAAGTACTGCACACACACACACAGTGCACAGACATACAGGTAGACAAAACATCTATATACTAAAATAAAACTAAAATTAAAAATAAAATGAAATAACAAAAAACTCAGTTCTTGCATCTTGCTTTTTGTTCCTTGATTCTTATTGTAAACCTGACTAAAATCAGCCCGCAACCCTTGTAGAATAGAGTGAACATTATGTTGCCCTTTGTGTTCTGCCTTCCACAAAGTCTCAGGGCATGACAGAATGCAGTAATGTTCTTTTCTACTATACAACATGAACTCTAATTCTATCCCCAGAAGAATTTTCATTCTCTTGTGATACATCATGAGTATAGTCTTTTCTGTCTGGACTCTTACAAGATTCTTATTTTCTAAGTTCCCACTAGAGTCATCATGAAGTTCTGCTTACAGAATTCCAGATCTTCTTTACCTCAGGTCTCAAAATTCCCAAAATCATCCCATAAATCAGTTCCAAAGGCATCTGAACCACATATTCAGGAACAATTATGGCCACACCCCTTCCCTAGTGCCAATTTTCTGTGTTAGTCAGATTTTTGTTGCTGTGGCAAATACATGACACAAATTGAAAGTAGAAATTTTCATATTTTACTCACCATTTCAGAAGTTTCAAACCATGGTCAACTGGCTCCATTGCTTTGGGCCTGAGATAAAACAGAATATTAAAGCAGTAGAAGAGTGTAGCACAGACTGCTTGCATTGTTATAGACAGGAAGGAATGGGGGTAGGATGGAATACAGCCTAATATGCCCCCCCAAATATGCCTCTCTAGTGACTTGTTTCCTTCAAAGAGGCCCTGCCTTCAAAAGCTTCCACAACCTACAAATAACGCTATTAAATTATCAATTCCTCAGTAGATTGATCCATTCTTAAATGGGAATGTACATGATCCAAGTTACTTTTCAGTGATTGAATTCACTACTCAGTATCAGAGTTCCAACACATGAGCCTTTTGGGGGGAGGGAGACATATCCAAACCATAATATTTATATGCCTGAATGCATATATACATATATATTAGTATATACACATAAACTTGTTATGCATAAATACATTAAATGCATATGCACATATATATGTATATTTGTTGAGTGATTCAACTCTGCTGAGGACTGTTAAGCTGTATGTAGACTATTGAACTGCAGATTTTCAAGCCAAGAATGCTTGTTTAAGTTTTTTGTTTTGTTTTGTTTTCTCTTAATTGATTCAACACTTCACTCTTGGAACACTGGTCTCCTTTCCCAGACATTGTTTATAGCTTGAGGAAATGGTTGCCTCCACCAGTACAAACACCAGCTGTGATTTGCATCTTCTATTTGGTTTTTGGATACTATTTGAGAAACTTTGAGTGAGTGTTATAGCCATTCTTAAAACACTAACCTGGGAAATGATTTTTCCAGCAGATTCTGTGGAGAGTCTCTCTCCCATGCCCTCCTCCCTCCAGCCATCCCCTGCCAGTTCACTTCATACCGCCCATGTTGCCAACTCTGCCTTGCCAAAAGATGACCCAAACACTAATATCGTATCCACTGAGGAAATCAGAAGTGAGTCAGAGTTTCTCTTCCTTCCTGATTATCTGATCCTGTCCAACTGTGAAACTGGAAGACTACACCATACCAGGTATGCTTACTTTGGAGACTCAGTTGGGCTTTCTAGAATGTTCTGCTCTGTTCATAGAGCTCACACTGACTTTTGCAGTCTGTATCTGAGATGTGCTCAAAGAATATAGACAAATAAGTCAGTTTAGCAAGAATGTTTTCTAGTATATGGGTATATTCTCATCTCTTTTTTACTACTGCAAAGGATGAGGGCAGATCATTATCAATATCACTATTAAAGATGAAATAGTATTCTAAATAAAGTGAGTCATGGGTTTCTGCATTGTGACTTTCATTTCTCACCTTGCATTTCCTACTCATCTGATGCTATATAGGATGAAACAAACAAACACACTTTTTTTCTGTACTAAGGAGTTGGTATAAATGTGTATTATAAAAAAAAGTCTCTACAAGTAGAAAAAGGATGGCATATGGCAACTTAGAATGAAGTATATGTGGAGTTTGTGTATGGATGTCCATATATCAATCAAATTTATATGCTTTTCTTTCTTCAGTCTTCCAACCAGATGTGATAGCTGGTCAAATTCAGACC
Organism: Myodes glareolus; assembly: GCF_982192425.1. NCBI lineage: Eukaryota > Metazoa > Chordata > Mammalia > Rodentia > Cricetidae > Myodes > Myodes glareolus. The sequence continues at coordinate 1,135,907 of NC_142053.1, forward strand.
GTTCATTGGAACAGACTTCTTTTGATGATGTTTTTCTTGATGGTCTGCAGCCATTTACCTCTAATACTTTGATCCAACCCCAGCACCAAGGGAATGGATCTCAGGATGTGCCTTCCACAAGGCCCCAGCCTGCTCTAATCTGGAATAGAGAAATCAATGTCCCATCCAGGAACCACATATCTTCTTCACCATTTCTGGAATCTTCTTTAAATCCCATAATTCATGTAGAAAAAAAGCAAGTTTCCTTACCCAGTGGGGCAAAAGAACTAAGCATTATGTCCAATACTCCACCTCCTCGCCCTCCTAAGCCAAGTTATCTCTCTGAACGGCGCCAGGAAGATCAGCTCCTGTTGACTGGGTACCGCAGTAGCAAGAAGCCAGGGTACACTATGGTACCAAGAAGAATCTCTCTCTCTGGTTTAGACCATGTCGGGTCATGGAAAGGTAAGGGTTGGGTACTAGTATTCAGGTGCATAATTATAGGCAAGGACTATCCTCACACCTTATGTCCACATGGCATCATTCATTGTTCAAACCAGCCCAGTCTCCTAATGAAGCAGAGTATACAGTGAGAACACATAGAACTCTCCTGTTCCTCGGTACCTCCACCCCTATTTTGAGCCTGGCCACAGGGAAGATTCTTAGGTTGGTAAAGATATTTAAAAGGCCAGAGCCCCTATCCAATGTGAGTCCTTGCCCAGGTTGTAATCTGTTCATCTGAGACTGAGCTACTGGTTTTTGTTTGGAGTCACTTGAAGACACGTAGTACAGAAGGTCATGTATGATGTGGTTTTGCTTCAGTTTGATCCCATTCTCTTCTCTGTTTCTCACCTGCATAATGGTCTTAAAAACTGTAGATCATAGTTCCTTGTATTACTTATCAATTTTGTTAGTCTCATTCAGCATACCAATTCACTTATTCCTTTCTCTTACACCTATAGAGAGATTAAAAAAAAACAAACTCATTTTCTCATGCTCCCTCCTCCCAAATACAATCCCACACTATTACTTACTAAGAGTATATATCAAAGGAGTTAGTCAAAGTGTAAGGAAGGTGAATTGGTTTTCAAATCTCTCATTCTGATTAAGAAATATGCCACTCTGGAAACACTCAAGGTCCTTTAATGATGTAACTAACCATCACATATCAGATAACCCCAGTGAAATGAGTGTGTCCCCATTGCACAAAGGTTCTAAATGCATGGAATAGTAACAAAAAATGGGGACAAATAGAAGTTGGTAAGAAAAATTTAGGAACTAAAACTGGACAGTAGTGGTGCATGACTTCAATCCAGCACTTGGAAAGCAGAAGTAGGCAGATCTCTGAGTTCAAAGCCAGCCTGGTCTACAGAGTGAGTTCCAAGACATTCAGGGATGTTACATGGCGAAACCCTGTCTTGAAACACCACCCCCAAAATTAGAAACTGGAGTGAATAAAGCTAGTAGAATTATGGAGTGTGACAATGAATTCAGTCTTGAGACAAACATGAAACAGCCAGGTTGTGTTCTTTTGGATAAAGAAAAACACAGAGTAAAATAGATGAAAATAGGGGTTTTGACCATGAAACAACAGTGAAGAGTAGAAACAAATTGGGTTGGACAAAGCAGAGTAAAAATGGAAATTGACACTCTGTTCCTTTGCCATCCACCTGGATATGATGTTTGTATGAGGACAGAATTGGGAAAGGCTCATTTTCGTTCTTCTGGATGTCCATCCCATGACGGGGCTCCCTGTATTGGACAGGCTGTTCTGTTCCCGCTATCATAAATGAAACCCATGTGTATAAGGGTCTCAGTCTGGTTCTACTTCCTGTCTTCTGAAATTCAACTTGTACCAGCATCACACTTTCTTAATCATTGACTCTATCTTGATAGAAATCAGAAAATTCTTTTTTTAAAGATTTATTTATTCATTATGTATACAATATTCTCAATACTCTGCCTGCAGGTCAGAAGAGGGCACCAGATCTCATTACAGAAGTTTGCTGAGAATTGAACTCAGGACCTTTGGAAGAGCAGGCGGTGCTCTTAACCACTGAGCCATCTCTCCAGCCCCCAGAAAATTCTTGCACCTCCTCTTATTTATATACAATTTGTAAGGATGATCACAGATTAGTTAACACACCCATAACTATCTATGTTTTACATTAGACCCTCAGAACTTTCTTATGCTGTAGCTAAAAGTTTAGACCTTTTGATCAACATCTCATTTCCTTGTACTGCCATGTTCCTGGCAACCACAGGGCTAGGCCCAAATTTTAACCACTTTAGATTTAATATGTAAGATCATGAAGCAGTTTTTCTTTATCTGGTTGCTTTTATTTGATATATCATTTCAAATTAAAAGATTTCCCATTTTTATAGATGAAAACCTTCCACTGTATGCATGTACACATTACTGTGTGCATAAATGATCCTGTGTGTGTGCATGCATATATATGACACATTTTTCCTTTTATCTGTTGATGGACATTTTGCTGTTAACGTATCTTAGTAAGTGTGGTACTGCCAATGTCTCTTTGACAAACTGATTTCATTTCCTTTGGACATATAATCCTGGTCCTGGAACTGCTGGATCATATGGTAAACCTATTTTTAATTTTTTGAAGAAAGCTTCACATTTTCCATCATTTCTGCACTAATTCACATTCGTATAACTAGTATGTAAGTATTTTCCTTTTTCCACCTTCTTACCAGCACTTGTGATTTTTTTTATGGTCGTTATTGTAGCTGGGCTGAGTTGATAATCTAATTTTGAACTTCCCTGATGGTTAACAATGTTGAACATTTTTCATATATTTGTTGGCCATCTGTTGCCTTCTTGAAAATATCTATTAATCTTTTTTGAAGGTTTATTTAATTTTATTTTATATGTATGGTTATTTTGTTTGCATGTATGTCTGTGTACAACGTTTGTGCATTGCGTGCAGAGGCTAGACGAAGGTGTAAGATCCTTTGAAACTAGGGTTATAGATGGTTGTGAGCTACTATGTGGGTTCTTGGAACTGAACCTTAGTGCTCTGCAAGCTGTTAGTGCTTGTAACCACTGAGCCATCTCTCCAAATTCTATTGATCATTTTAAAGTTGAATAACTTGCTTTTTTGTTGCTAAATCTTTGAGTTCATTATAATATATTCTTATGTATTTACTATTTTATATTTATTGTCAAATACATTTTATTTGTCTCTTTTGATGTTGTATGAAATTCAAATTGATTTTGTGTTTTGATACCATATCCAGATTTTCTAATATGTAGATTTTTAAAGTTTTTTTGTATATATATACATATATATTATCTGCAGAAAGTATTAACATCAGTTCTCATTTTTAATTCTTATATCAATTTATGAATAAACCTATTGTAAACATTTTTGCAGTTTTTGCATGCTGATAAATTTTTAATTCCTCTGGATAAATAAGGAATTCAATCGCTGGACCATATGGTTGAAAATAGGTTTAGGTTTTTATAAAATTACCATACTATCCTCCAAGGTGATCATATCATTTTGCATTCCTGCCAGCCAGGAATTATAGTTCCTTTCACTCTACATCTTCACTAGTATGGGGTGGTGTCAGTAGTCTGACTTCTAGCCATTCTATTGGTTATTTCATTTTCATTTCCTTAATATCATATGATATAGAGTATCTTCTCATAAGCTTATTTGCCATCTGTTCATAGTCTATAGTAAGGTGTCTGTTAAGCTCATTTTTAGTAGATTCTTTCTTTATTGTTTATTTTAAAAGTTCTTTGTATGTGTTGTGTAGCAGTCTTTTATCAGGGATGTTTACTTTTAAAATGTCTTTTCCTAGTTTGTTCTTGCTTTCCCTATCTCTTGATAGTGTTATTTTTTTTTAAAAAAAATGACATCAGTTCTTTTTTTCATCACGAGATACAAGATCTTCTGTTTTATTGTAGTAGCAGTGCCTTAGTTTTTCATTTTACAGTTAAGCCTAAGATCTACTTAGAGCTAATTTTTGTGAAAGGTATAAGGTCTCTGTTTAGATTTCTTTTATAAGTAGGCATTCAATTGTTTCAGCACCATTTGTTGAAAAGATAATGTTTTCTACAGTGCATGGCATTCACTTCTTTTTCAAAGTTTAGCTGAACATATTTATGTGGCTCTACTTTAGCATTCTCAATTCCAGTTTATTGAAATATTTGTTTGTTCTTTCACCAGAGTTTTAAGGAAAAATTCTAGGCTCCAGGGAGGATCCCAGTGGACTAGGTTCCACTACCTGTTTGAATATGCTAATTAAAGAAGTCGACAGAGAAAGAATTTTTAACCAATGGGATTGCACTAGATCAAACAAAACAAAACAATGAAAACAAAACAGATTAAAAAAAGAGAGATTCATTGACCCCAAGTCTATCTTAAGAAAATTTTGAGAATTTATAGGAGATGAAATAAATCAAAAAGAATTGAGGCATGCATAGCTGAGGGAATGACAATGTTAGATAGTTGACACAGTAGGTAATCTCGTTCAGCCTGGTGATCTGATCAATCATTATCTCTGTTCTGGTTTTAGAAAAGTTGTTATTATAGTCATAACTTGAAGGAAACAATCTGATTTCCATGAGATGATTGCTCCTGCTTAAGGGTGTTGTCTCTATTCCCTGCATGGAGAAATTGCCTCCATTTGGGGAACAACTTCATCATGGGAGTAATCTATTCTTTGAGGCACATCATTTCTTGGGGATACTTTCAATCCTTTGTTATAATGACATTTATTCATTAGTCCTGACCTTCTTGGAATTCAAGGTACCTGAAGAAGAGTGGGAGTTAGAGGAAAAAAATTAGAAAGGGAAAATAGAGCCAGAGTGGAATACAATGAACTTAGGCTAGTGACTGAGTTTTCCTTCAGTACGACACTGTCTTGATTACTATAACATTAGAATAAATAATGAAATCAGATAGTGTCAGTTCCTATTATTCCAGAAAAATATCATGTCATATGTAAACAGAGATGGGATTTTGGTATTTTTGTGAGATAAAGTCTTAAACTGCCCAAACTAACTTCAAACTCATCATGTACCCTAGATTGGCCTTGAACTCTTGGCAACCCTCCTGCTTTGGTCTTCTGAGTGCTGGAGTTATAGTCATGCACCACCATGCCTAGCAACAAAGAGAAGCTTAATTTCTTCCTTCCTAATCTGTATACTTTTTCTTTTCTTGTCATATTGCATTTTTTAGTACTCATAGTACAATGTTAAAAAGCAGTGTGAAGAGGGAACATCCTTGATTTTTTTTCTTTTTTAGGAGGAATGTTTGGAGTTTCCAACCACTAATTATGTCATTAGCTATAGGTTTCTTTGTAGGTTTTCCCTTGCTTCCTTTCCTCTTACCCTTTCTCCTCCTCTCTCCTCCCTCCTTCTCTCCTGCTTCTCTCCCTTTATCCCTTCTGTTCCTCATTACCTTTCTTCTTTAGTACTGCAAATTAAACTCATGGCCTTGAGCATGCTAGGCAGCCACTCTTCCACTAGCTACATCCCCTGCTCTGTAACTTTCTTTACCAAGCTGAGGACATTCCTCTTTTTTCCTAGTTTACTGAGACTCTCTTCCTTCCTCTCTTTCTTCCTTCTTTTCTTGATTTCTTTTTCTTTAAACAATGTTTATGTTTGCCTGTCCGGTTATATACATACTAGTGCAGGTACCTATGGAGGTCAGAGGCATTGACCTCCTTGGAATGGAGTTACAAGCTCCTGTGAGCCACTGATATGGGTGCTGGACTGAACTCAGATGCTTTGGAAGAGCAAAACTTGCTCTTAAATAAACACTCAGCCACCTTTCCAACTCCTCTTTTTCTTTTTAAAATCATGAATGGGTATTGGATTTTGTCACATGGTTTTTCTTCATCTGTGGATATGATTTGTAATTTTATTAGCCCTTTCTGAGTATCAGAAAAAGTTTATTTAGCAAAAAAACATCATATTAAAAATGCACATGACCCCATTTTACACCATAGTTAAACAGGCTCTTTGGGGAAGGCATGGACTTTTCTACTGAACACCCATTGTTTAGGCTCTTTCCAAGGCTTCTAACATGAGGATCTTGTTTTCTCATATTATCACCGTTCCAGTGTTATTCTGCTGCCCACACTATATGACATCTATACATACTCATCAATCTCACGATTCATAAAGGGGTCAAAGCCCCAAAGTATGCCTTAAACTTAATAATGCAGATTATAATAATTGATTTTCAAATGTTGAACCAGACATGTATAACTATTATAAATCCTACTTGTTCATATTAGATTTTTCCTAAGCATCATCAAATTAAATTTATTAGTATTTTTAGAATGTCTGCATTTATATTTATGAAATATCTTGATCTATAGTTTCCTTATAATATCTTTGACTTTATATTAGAGTAATTCTGGCCTTACTTGATGAGTTAAGAAGTACTCAATATGCCTTATAGACATTTCTTCTTTCAGTTCAGCAACTATTCTAAATTTTGTTTCATGACCACATCTGTGTAGTAAGTTTCTGATTCTAGATTAGTTCAAATATCTGTCTTTCCGTGCCCATACCTGAGTATCTGATTATGGTTGCAGAAGAGCTCAACTGAGTCCTTAATGCTGAACACAATGCTGCTGTTCTATGCTAAACTTGTTTTCTTACTTACTACAAATGGATATTTCAAACATTTTCTCCTGAAACTCACAGGTCTATCTCCCCTATCTTCATGCTCAGAAGACTTTTTTTTTAAAAAAAAAATTCAGAAAATACTTGTTAATTACTTGCTGTTTTTTCCTTCTGATTTATGAAGAGAACCAAAATCATTACACAGCATAAGTATCTTTAGAATCTGGACTCATTTTCCATCTCTTGGGGAATGGTTTCTGACTTCAAGCTACATTTAATAGCAAGCTTTTTGTATGGAAATTATGTATTATGCGTCCCTGCTTCTCCGGAGCTATAGGCATAGGCCCTGGGGAGAATTCAGACTTGGATTTTAGTTTCAGTGGATATTGTCTTGTAGCACTCACCACTCCAGACTCTATCTTTCAGGTGATGTACAAAGCCAGTCCCCGAGACACAGGGATAAGCGGCTCAGTTTAAATCTGGTAAGTTTGGTCTTTTTGTTCCTTTAGGTTTCAGTTTGACCAGAAATAACCTGACATATATGTGATATTTTCTTTAAGTCTTTTGAGATTCAGTACTCTGAATCTCTGAGAACTCTTTCAGTAATCCCCTAAAGATTTGAACTGATTTAGGTCACTATTAAAGCACAGTATTATACTTGAAGCGTGTATTGTTATTTTGCTCATTGATATGAAAAAAGTACTTGACCAAAGCCACTTAAGGGAAAGGTTCATTTTGCTCCATGGTTTATTCAGTTCAGGGTTCCAAGATTCAAGGAGGTTGGTACTGTATACGTTCAGAGTGGGACCTCTCTTATCAGTTAAGCCTCTCTAAAAATACTCCCAAAAATGTATCTCCGAGGAATCCCAAATCCAGCCAAGTTGATAATCATAATTAACTACCACAGAGCAAATCACTAATTCAAAACCTTTAGTGTCCTAGCTTCAGATATTGGAGAGTTATCTATTCTCATGTGGATTCAGACACAGAATTTTTGACTAGGTGCTTGTCTGGTAATTTGGAACTGAAACTGAATGCACAGCTATAGTGCCTACTAGTAGCAGTTTACATTTGTGGTCTGTAGTTTCCAACCTATACTTATTCTGTCTTGCAGCCATGCAAGTTTTCACCGATGTATCCCACAGCTTCACTCACTGTTGAAGACAGTTATGTGCCCATGAGCCCCACAGGCACTGTTTCTAGTCTGAGGCCCCATTACAGCCAGGATGACTACATCCCAATGAACTCAAGCATGCTACCTGAGTTACCTGCAGATTTGGAGCCACCTCCAGTGAACAGAGATCTCAAGCCCCAGAGGAAATGTAAGACATTTGACTAGGATTGTTGTGTTGGGTAGGAAGGCAAGCTCTTTTCTTATTAGAAAGAGTCAGGCAATGTTGGCACGCACCTTTAATTCAGCACTTGAATGACAGAGGCAGGCAGACCTCAGTGAGTTTGAGACCAGCCTGGTCTACAAAGTGAGTTCCAGGAGATCAAGGACTGTTACGTAGAAACTCTGTCTCAAAAAAAAAAAAAAAACAAAAAAGAAAAAGAAAAAAAGATTATTAGAAAGAAATTAGGAAGAAATAGGACGTTGGGGGTACCTTGCATTCCAAGACTGCTATGATTAAAAAGAGCCAGGGGGCCTAAAGGTACTCAGTCAGGCTCTGAAAACGCAACCTACAAATCCAAGTTCATACCAGAGGGCTCATTTTTTATTTAATTCCATAATGAAATCCCAGGAGTAAGTGGTAAGAATCATAATGGAAGCCACAAAACATCTCATTTAAATAGCTTTTGAATGTATAATGCTAGTCTTCTGGAAGGCAGCCTACTATAGTCTTTAACAGCAATTCCTTAATGTCCTTCATACTCAAGTTCATTTTATAACTTATTGCTCTGTCTTACCACATGTCAGCAGGGGTAGTGGTATGGAACGACTTCAACTGTGAACTACATGACTACTGTGTTCACAGTGCAACCTTTAGTTTCTGTGTTACTACTCCCAGGCAGCCCTTCTGATCTGCTAAGCATCATAGACATACAAGGAGAAGAAAAAAACAGATCGAAGTGAATTCTTTTTATTTTTTGAAATTCTTTTATGTATGTGGGTATTTTGCCTGCTTTTATTTTATCTCTGTGAACCACGTGCATTCGATGTCCACAGATGCCATAAGGGAGCATCAAATCCCCTGGAATTGTAGTTACAGACAGTTTAAACTACCATGTAGGTGCTGGGAACAGAAATGGATCCTCTGGAAGAGCAGTAAGTGCTCTTAATCACTGAGACATCTCTCCCTCAAAGTGAATTATTAACTTCATTGTTACCCTCACCTGCCCAGTAGGCTATGTAATTACAAGGAAGCATCTGGTGCAATAGCTATTATCCCTGTCACACCATGTGGTCTACTTTTGCCTCCCATTTCTCTTTGGAAAAACCACTCATTCTGGCAGCTATGCCCAAAGCTGCTAAATGAGACCTTACTCAGGTCTGGCCATTCCAGCCACACCTTTTGAGTGTAAGCCAACCATGTGTTGACCATGTGTGCATTGGCATGTTAGGCATCAGAGAGTATCCATAGATAAAAACTGAGGAGGTTCTTTGGTCTGAGGAGAAGGATTATATATCAAAGCCAAGTGGAAGAATCTAGAAGCACTACAAAATCGGTATTAAATAGAACAGACTTTGTCTTGTGGGGAACAAAGGAATTAACTAACCATTCTAGTCAGAAACAATTTCAGACAATTTTAAGCAAAGAGAAGGTATTTGATGGACTCAGGAGTAAACACTTGGTAGGAAGGTGAAAAGGTGGGAATATGAACCAGGACAGGTGAGTTGTAGGATGAATCCCGGAGTTCATGTAGAGAAGAACAGGTGGTGAAGCCTTAAGACAGTTGGTTGTTGTTATGCTACCAGGAGAGGTTTCTCCCCAGGAACTTCGTTCATGTGTTTCTACCTCCTGAGCTTAGACAGTTGCCTAGGCCTATGGTACCTAAGAAAACAATTTGGTTGCAAGAAGGTCTCTGTCAGCATGGTTTTCTGCCCATGTAGTTTAGTGGAGGAAATAGATATCAAAGCAGCCAGATAGGCCACTGAGGCAAGTACTAAGTATGGAAGTTGCTGCCTTGAGCAAACCAAAAGGAAACCATGCCATCTGGGATCACATTCTAAACTACAGTCAAATAATCACAGTTATTGTTTCATTATAAACTGTGGGGGGAATGCATGGAGTATAAGCAAACAAAAGCATGAGGCCTGTGGTGAGGGATCTGGCACTGTCTAGAGGCTAGAGAAGGCCACCCAAAAAAAGGGTCCATTGAACTGAGATGTGAAGATGAGTAACTAGGGAACAACATGAGGAAGAATATTTAGGTGGGAGGACCCTTAGGTGGAGACATGGAATTAGAACCTGGTGATCATTTCTTCCTCTTAGACATGTAGAGTGTCTGGAATACATTAATCTTCCTGAGGCTACAGATTTCTGTGTATTTGGTTAATACTGTGTTTCCAGTTTGATTTCCATTGTGATTCATGACTGAGTTCCCAATACATGTTTGTTGACTAAATGTATGCTATGAGACCATTTATTCAATAGTTGTCCTTATTCCCAGAGAGCCTGGCAAGAATGGAATGTTAAGATTCTCACTCATCATCAGTAATTTCTGTTAGTATATTCTAATTTGGCATGTAAAGAAAGAGGATTATGATAGCTTTTATAATCTTTAAATTCCCTGCTTAAAATTCCTGAGCACCAACTATACTGAATACCTGTACTGTTTTTTAGCACGGCCATCTCCCTTGGAACTGAGAAACCTTTCCACCATCCGAGAACACACATCTCTAACCAGGACTCACACTGTGCCTTGGTAAGCCTCAAATCTTAGATCTCTTGTGGTTGAAACTCATTTCATCTTGCTTAAGGGAGCCAAAGGAGGAGTTTGTCTTGTTATCAAGAACCATGAGTGATTTCTAGACCACAAAGGAAGGTATGTGACTGGATTCTTCTGGATTCTGAAGCCTGGAAATAGCAGTGTTGAGAACGTCTCTCTCTTCCTTCTGTACCTGTTCTCTGCAGAGCTCTTTTCTTTGTTGCATGATCCTGCTCTGTATTAGTCAGGGTTTTCCAAAGAAATAGAACTGATAGAACAAATATGTATATATTAAAAGAGAATTTGTTAAAGTGGTTTACAGGATGTGGTCTGAGTAGTCCAACAATGGTTGTCTCCCAACGGGAAGGCCAGGAATACAGTAGTTGTTCAGTCCATGATGCTAGATGTCTCAACAGTTCTAATCTGGTTCTGGAGTCCCAGGGAATTCTCAGAGAGATCCTGGTCTTCAGTCTCCATTAGAATCCTAAAGAAATAGGTTCTAACACCAGTGAAGGAATGCCTAAGCATCAGGATAGATGAACTTGCTAATGAGAGCTAAGGCAAGCAGTCAAAAAGCAAAAGTTTTCTTCTTCCACATCTCTTTATGTGAGCTGCCATCAGAAGGTGTGGCCCAGATTTAGGGTGGGTTTTCTCACCTCAAATGATATAATAAGGAACATCCCTCACAGCTATGCCCAGCTGCTTGTGTTTTAGTTGATTCTAAAAGTAGTCAAGTTGACTACAAGTCAAGTTGTCCAATATTATTGATTATAGACTCCAAGCTAGCTTACATGCTTCAATTCTAGAACCAACAAAGATGGACTATTTTTATAATCCTAATATAGACTTTCAAGGGAGACAAAATTAAGGGATTCTGTCAGATTGGAATAAAGTAGTGTACAGGTAACACTACTAACTAGAGAATTCCAACTTTATAAATTGTATCTGAGAAAAGAACTTTCAGAGAAAATGGGTTTATGGGCTAGGTACAAAAACCTTAACACATCTGTGCCTGTTCATTTTACCTTCTATAAGCTTCATTTTCCTAGCTCGTGATAAATGCCACAGGACATGGTAACTTTTTTTGAGGCAGTGCTCTCTATGTAGCACTGGTTGGCCTGGTGTTCACTATGTAGACTATGAAGGCATTGAACTCACATAAATCTGCCTTTTTCTGCTTCCTGAGTTCTGGGATTAAAGGTAAAGGGATGCACCACCATACCCATGCAGACATGCTAACTTTGTAAAATAGCATTCTGCAGAGAGCTTCATTTCCAGACTGAACTGTAGAGACACATAGCCTGTTATTCTGTCTCAGAAGGAAGTCAGAAATTAATACACTGTCTTTCTTGTCCTTTCTGATTAATGAGTACACTTTCATTCTTCTGGCTACTTTGGAAGCAAAAAGACCCCAAGGAAGGGGAGGGTTGTTGTCTGGTTGGTTGGTTGGTTGTTTAGATTTTGCTTTGGAGTATTTTTTTATTCTGTCAGTCAGCTTTATTACTTTGAAGCATTTTTTATTAATTTGTTGTTTACTAAATAAGATGTATTTGTATGTGTTACATGATGGGCTTAGGAAAAAAACAGTTGGGAAGCATTTGCTCCAGGGTGGGAGAGGGCTACTGGGAAGTGTCTTCTTCAAGAATTGTTTGGGCCAAAAAGAAGCTATGTCTGGAAGGGGAGGACTCAAACCCCACAGGGCTGTGTCTGTTCCTGGCTATGTTTCACAGCAGCTGTAAGACATTGCATTGACCTCATCTGTATTTTTTGGTCTTAGCAATCGAACCAGCTTTCTCTCTTCACAAAGAAATGGTATTAATTCTGCAAGATTTTTTGCCACTCCTTCTTCCAAAGAAGAAGAAGAAAGCTACATCCAAATGGTAATCTTGTATTTTTTATGTTCTTTTTCTCTCCAAATCTATAATCTTGAGAGTTCGTTATGATAAAAGCACATTCCTCAGAAGTCTCTGTGCAGTCATAAAGTACACTTGATTGTAAAACCAGGTCACCATTTTTTTTTAGATTGGGAGCAAATTAATTTAAAGCTAATTTCCTTTTTTCTTTTTAAAAGTGTATTGTAAGGGTGTTCATGGGTGTAGTATATGCGTATGCATATGTGCATATTGGTGCATGTGCACATGTGTATGCACATACGTGTGAGGGCCAAAGGTTGACATCAGGAGTCTTCCATTATCTCTCTTCACCTTACCATTTTTTCCCTTAATCTTAAGATAAGGTCTCTCATTGAACCCAAAGCTCACTGATTTGCTAGGCTGCTTGGCCAGAGAATTCCAGGGATTCATCTGTCTTCCCCCAACCCTGTACCTGAATTACAGATGTATGTAATCATGCCTATATTTTATGTGAGTTCTGGAGATCTGAACTGAGACCCTAATATTTGAGTGCAAAGCACTTTATCTTCAGAGTCACTCCTCAGCTCCCTTGAAGTTGGTTTTCTTTCTTGCAATATTCAGCTTTTTATACCATTTAAAGTCCACATTATTTCATGAGAACCTAGGACCTAAAGTCTGTGTTATGGAAAATAGAAATGGTAGCCAATTCTTTTTTCAGAAAACTATGATGTTCTGTTTGATTACAATAGGTTTGTAATTCTCTAAATGTCCAAAGTCCAGGCTGTAAAAACAAGTTTCTTGGAGGCTTTATTTTATAAAACACCTGCCTCTGAACTTTCTGGAGATTTGTGTTTTAGGGTCTTTCTGTCGATGTGAGTGTGTAAAGATGTTACATTTTTGTCCTTTGATTAGCCATCAGTTCAAGAGTGCTAATATATCCTTTTTGTCCTGTTGCCCTATTCTCTTAATGTGGATTCTTTAGCTAGAACTATATCTATTCACAAAATAGAAACAGGAAATTCCAGAGAGAATTTCACTATAAACATTAGGTTTTGAAGAGATCTTCTCCATCCTGCTAAGGCAGGATGATGTTCAAGGCACTGATATATACTCTTAAGAAGATACTCTTATCCTCCTATGTATGAGGAGACAAGGCAATTAAAGTACATTGTGTGCATTATGAAATTTTCAAAGGATGTATTAAAATATTATATAAAAATAAAAGTCTAAAATGGATTACCACTAGGGCAGTAACAGCTGACTGCTTCATTTTGTCTTATTTGATAAAAGTTGTGCTGTGATTCACTTAACTATATGCAGGTGGGAAGTGACTCATCTATAAATCTGCTGTGTTCTTCCCAATATTTCTTACACTTAATAATAGCCCTTGGGAAACTTCTAGAAGAAAACATTCCTATAAAGGATCCTGAACAGCTGTGCTCTGTCTCTGGAGAACAGAAAAGGGAAGTCAACCTAAAATATTATGGAAGCAAGTGTAAAGTTATTCCAGACACCAGCAGTTTGCTTCTGATATTTGAGACAGTAAGACTAGTAATTTCACAAACAACACAGTTAAATATTGATTACTTGCATAAATATGTATAGGTTGTCAATGAATGTGTACTACTGCACAATATGACACAGAAGTTGAAGAGCAGGCAATACTGGTTGATGGTAGATGTGAGCAAAGTCCTATGTGAAAAAGGTGGGGGGGTGTCTTCCCTCCTTCCCTCAGCTGAATTTGTTTTAACTCCAGTTTACAATATACTCTAAAATGACTTGCTTATACCTTGTGCCACACAATTGCCCAATATGATAGTAACAGCTAACATGATGGCTTACAACCACTCTGGATTTTAATCAAATAAGGAAGTTGTGGGGGTCCCTGATACAGTTTTTCTTGGTTTGCAGTTCTCTGAGTTTGGGTATATAGAGATAGATAAATTTAGATACACAGATAGATGGGAAAGAGGGAGGGAGGGAGGGAGGGAGGGAGGAATAGAGGGAGGGAGGGAGAGAGAGAGAGAGAAAGAGAGAGAGAGAGAGAGAGAGAGAGAGAGAGAGAGAATACTAAACATGGCCATCAACCCCAGATATTCACTCATTCTATCTCTTTATACTCTTTATACAACACTGCCACTCTAAACTCCTGGTATCAACTGATCTATTCTTCATAACTATCGTTTTGGATTGTCAATGATGTTACATAGAGAGAATCATACAATACTTTTGAGTCTGGTATAATTTACTCAGAATATGATCTGAAATTCATCCAAACTGATACACATGTCACTACTGCTTCATTGCTGAGTAGCATTCCCTTGTATGGATTTTTCACATTTTGTTTACCCACTTACCCACTGAGGAACATTTGGACTCTTTCAAATCTAGGGGCAAGTAGAACAGTTATCAACATTTTATATTATTTAATATACAATTTATTATAGTAAAATACACATAACACAAAATTTGCCATTTTAACCACTTTGGAGTATATGATTAAGTATGTTACTTATACTTCACCACAGTTCATTTCCAGGCTATTTTTATCATTTCAGGCACAAACTCTGTGCCCAGTAAAAACTCACTCCCCTTTCACTTTCCCCAAGTCCCTGGTAACTTCTGTTCTATTTTACATCTTTATATTCTAGGTCCTTTATAAAAGTAAGACTAGCGCTGTTAAGATGGCTCAACAGGTAAAGATACTGGCCAACAACTGTTATGACCTGAGTCTTCCAATATGGAGGCAGCCAACTGCATGTTGTGGCCTATGTGTGTACACACAAACGAATAAATGTTTAAAAAGTGGAAGCACACAATATTCTTTTATATCTGTCTTTCATTTAGCATAGTGTTTTTAATATTCATATATGTAATGTATGTGAATATTATTTAATAAGAGCATACTGTATTTTCTTTGTCCACTTATTGTTTGGTGGACATGTAGGTTGTTTCCAACTTTGGGCTGTTGTGAATAATGATGCTGTAAACATCAGATACAAAAATATGTCTGAGCACCTGCTTTCTCAAATCTTTTGAGTACTTGCCCACAGGTGGAATTGTTGGACCATATACATACATTCTATGTTTTAAGGAAATACCAAATTTGTCTTCTACAATGACTGTGCCATTTTACATTCCTACTAGCAAAACCCAAAGATTTCAAATTTCTCCACATCTTAACATTTTTATTCTCCCCCTTTTTGTAATAATTACCCTAATCAATATGAAGTGGATTGTCATTGTGGTTTTCATTTGTCTTTTCCAAATGAATAATGACATTATATATCTTAAATGTACTTGTTTACCATTTTGTTATCTTCTTTTGAAAAAATTACTATATAATACTGTCTAATTTTTAATTAGTTTTTGTTACTGGTATTTCTTCTATGTTATGAACATTAACCCTTATCAAATGCATAATTATAATTTATAGATCTTTTCCCAGGTCTCTGAGTTGTCTTTTCACTCTATCATCTTTTCCCTAAACTTTGGGATCTCTACAGGCTTTTATGTGGATAAGATTTTTCTTTTCTTTTTCTTTTTTCTTTTTGTTGTTTTTTTTTTAAATTTTTTATTGCTTTAAAAATAATACCAATCAAAATTCCCACTTCTTCCCCTCCTCCCACTTTCCTCCCACTCCCCCCACACCCTCCCCCTCCCCTTTTCCTAAGAGAGGGCAGGGTACCCTGCCCTGTGGAAGTCCAAGGCCCTCCCCCCTACACCAGACTTAGGAAGGTATACATCCAGAGAGAATAGGATCCAAAAAAGCCAGTACATGCAGTAGAGACAAATCCCAGTGCCATTATCATTGGCCCCTCAGTTTGCCCCAATTGTCAGCCACATTCAGAGAGTCCAAATTGATTCCATGCTCGTTCATTCCCAGTCCAGCTGGAGTTGGTGAGCTCCCATTAGCTCAAGCACACTGTCTCAGTGGGTGAACCCCTCGTGGTCCTGACTTCCTTGCTCATATTCTCCCTCCTTTCTCTTTTCAACTGAACCTTGGGAGCTCAGTCCAGTGCTCCAATGTGGGTCTCTGTCTCTGTCTCCATCCATCGCCAGACAAAGGTTCTATGGTGATATTCAAGATAGTTATCAGTCTGACTATGGGACAAGGCCAGTTCAGGCACCCTCTGCTCCACTGCCCAGGGTCCTAGCTGGGATCATCCCCGTTGACTCCTGGGAACACCTCCAGAGCCAAACCTCTTGCCAACCCCAAAATGGCTCCCTCAATTAAGATATCTTCCCTGCTCCCAAATCCATCCTTCCTCCGTCTCAACCATCCCACTCCCCCAGTCTCTCCCCAGTCCTTCCCTTCTCCCCTCTCCCTTCCCATCTCCCCTTCCTTCTATCCTCTGCCCCCATGCTCCCAACTTTTGCCAGGCAATCATATCTGCTTCCAATTTCCAGGTGAATCTATATGTTTTTCTTTGGGTTTACCTTATTACTTAGCTTCTCTAGGATCATGAACTATAGGCTCAATGTCCTTTGTTTATGACTAGAATCGACTAATGAGTGAGTACATACCATATTCATATTTTGGGGTCTGGGTTATCTCATTCAGGATAGTCTTTTCTACTTCCATTCATTTGCATGCAAATTTCAAGATGTCATTTTTTTTTTTTTTTACCGCTGAGTAGAACTCTAAAGTGTATATGTGTCACACTTTCTTTGTCCATTCTTCCATTGAGGGGCATCTAGGTTGTTTCCAGGTTCTGGCTATTACAAATAATGCTGCTAATGAACATAGTTGAACAAATGCTTTTGTAGTATGATTGGGCATCTTTTGAGTATATTCCCAGGGAGTGGTATTGCTGGATCCTGAGGTAGGTTGACTCCCATTTTTCTGAGAAACCACCACACCGATTTCCGGTCCCCTCAGCACTGGAGCAGGGTCTATTGCAGGGTTCCAAGGACTTCGCAAATGAAAAGGCAGGCTTGGGGGCAGGGTGGGATGGGAGAAAAAAAGCCCAGCAGCAGGAATACTCCCTGCTGGCTCTCCAGTCCCCTCAGCTCTGAAGCAGGTTGTGTTGCCAATTTTTCTTTTCTTGAGGGCAGTAGTTCAGAATTGGCTATAATTTTGACCCTCAAATGTCATTGTCAGTGTCTATATACAAAACTAGAGTAAAAAGAGATGATGCAGTTGGTTTGTAGTGGGAAATATTAAGAAGTGCTGCTACAGGGGCTAAAGAGATATTTCAATAGTTAAGAGCACTTGTTCTTACAGGGTACCTCGGTTCAGCTTCCAGAACCCATATTGTAGCTCAATACCATCTGTAACTCCAGTTCTAGGGAATTTGATGCTCTCTTCTGACCTCTGTGGGCACCCAGCATGCGTGTGTCACATAAATAAAAGTAGACTAAACACTCATACAAATAACAATAAATAAAATTAAAAGAAATGTTGTTATATATTCTACAGTGAACAGTACATCCCCTTAAGGGGGAAAAACAAAACTGTTCAGCTTAAAATGTAAAGACATTACCATTTAGGTGTGCATAACTAAGTTTTAGGTCAGTGTTTCTCAACCTTCTTAATGCTGCAACCCTTTAATTCAGTTCCTCACGTGTGGTGACCCCCAACCATAATTTTTTGTTGCTACTTTATACCTTTAATTTTGGAAACGATAACTATCTCAGAGTCAAGAATATGTACTGTGTCATTATTAGCCTGTGGTAGTGACACATAGATTCCACACTCTTCACCTAAAGAACCCTTCTCCTCAATACATACATTATTTTATCAAAGGTATATTTAACTTTGAAAGCCTTAAAGTATTTATCTCCCACTTATAGTATTGTTAATAATTGATTTATCCCACATTATGCACCTAGGAACAGTTGCAATTCTCTACTTCTCAAAGGGTACTTTTTTTCAGTATACACTGAGGTAGGACAAGCATGGTGACAGTTATAGTTAGGTCTTTCCTACTCACTCTAAAACATGATCTGTTTATATTTAAGATTCTCTGGCATACTATCAGTGGTTAATAAAAACCAATCTATTCAGTCTTCTTATGTCCTTGGAAAGGAACATAGGTCAAAGGTCACCTTGGATCTTACTGCTATAGGTAAGACATCAAACATCATGTTGAAAAGTTGAACATGAACACTTTTGTCTCATTCCCAATTTTAGAGGAAAGCCTTCAGTTTTTTCCCATTTAGTGTATTGCTGGCTGTAGATTTGTTCACTGAAAGAAGCCATATTCATATAGATAAATATCACATTTTCTGTCATATGTACAATACAAAGAAAAAGAAAAGCAAAAAATAAAATTGGGCAATACTAGGCATTATTATATACTAAGGATATGTATTATATGGATTTTTGTTTTGTTTTGTTTTTCCAGACAGGGTTTCTCTGTGTCATTGACTGTCCTGAACTCATTCTGTAAAGCAGGCTGGCCTCAGACTCACAGAGATTCCCCTGCCTCTTCCTCCTGAGTGCTGGGATTAAAGATATGCCAAGCTATATGTATTAGTTATTAAAGCTAGGCAACTTATACCAGGAAATTACATAAGGAGAGATGGGAAAAAAGAGGACAGATAAGAAAGATCTGAGTTAGGCAACTGTCCTCTATATTCAGGGTCTTGGGTCTTTAAACCCATGCACAGCTCCCTTATTTTCTCACCAGGACCAGGGCAATTATACTCTCCTGCCTTGTTCCCTAGCATGGAAGGCTCTGCAATATGAGCCACCTACCATTCCAGATCTGCCAGTTCATTCATCCAAGCCGTAGTATGGGAGGAAGGAAAGCTAGTTTCTAAATATTATGTTGATAAAAATGTTATTAATGTGCATTGATTGAACAAAAGAGTTTTATTATGGCATTTGCACATATGTATATAATATACTTTGATCATACTCAATCTTCTATTGTTCTTTGTTGTCTGCCTTTCCCTCTGTCTTTTAACACAATATCACAAACAAGGTGAACAAATGGATATGAGATTTCTCTGCCCTTTTTTTTCCACGTCTGATTGACAGCCAAACCAAAACCTTTACAACTGGTCCTGAAAGCTGGAAGATAATAGATCTCTAGGCTCTCTCAGCAGCCCAAAAGATTCTAAATCCTGAAATTAGGTGTTACCCACAAAAACAAACCAGTAATACCCCCTTCAGGAAACTCCAGGACTTACAATTTTTACTCATATTTGCAAAGCTTTGTGTTAACCATTTTTTTTTTTTTGGAGACAGAGTTTCCCTGTAGCTTTGGTGCCTGGAACTAGCTCTTGTAGACCAGGCTGGCCTCAAACTCATAGTGATCCACCTGCCTCTGCCTCCCAAGTGCTGGGATTAAAGTTGTGTGCCACCACTGCCCAGCTTGTGTTAACCCGTTTAAAAAGATTTAAAGTGTGTATGTGTGTGGAGGGGTATGTGCTCATGATTGTAGGTCTTCTTAGAGGCCAAAGACATTGGATTCATAAGTTGACTTTTCTCTCTGGAAGAGCAGTATATGCTTTTAACTCTTAAGTCATCTTTTCAGCCCCATATGTTAGTCTTCTGACCATTTGCTTTTATTACTGTTTGGTTGGGTTATTTTTGGTGTTGTCTTGTTTTGCTTTGCTTTGTTTTGTTTGAGACAGAGTCTCACTGGGTAACTCTGACTGGCCTGGAACTCTTTATGTAGACCAGGCTGGTCTCAAATTCATATAAATCCACCTGTCTTTGCCTCCCTAGTGCTGGGATTAAAGATGTGTGCTACCACTCTTTGCTTTGACCATTGATTTTTAAATGAGTGACAACCAATAATTTCACCTGACACTTTGAGAAAGCATGAAAGACAGGGGTCTAAACAGATGGGAAAAACAAAAACTGTGCTATGTTGTGGCTTCTTTTTTACTCCTTACTTTTTTGAGCTCTCAGGAAGCTTCCAAACAAACCACATGGAGGCTTATTCTTTTTTATGAATGCCCAGCCTTAGCTTGGCTTGCTTCCTCTAACCAGCTTTTCTTGGCTCAAGTTTTCCCTTCTATCTTTTGCCACTGGGCTTTTATCTTTTTGTATTCTATATACCCCAACGCCCCCCCCCCCCTTTTTTACTTCTTATGCCGTGTCTGACTGGGTGGCTGGGTGGCTGGCCCCCAGCATCCTCCCTCCTTTCACTCTTGCCCCTTGATCATTGATCCTTTCTTCCCAAATTTATCCTCCTATTTATTCTCTCTGCCTGCCATCCCAACCTGTTCCTTTCTCCTGCCTTGCTCTTGGCCTTTCAGCTCTTTATTAGACCAGTCAGGTGTTTTGGACAAGCAAAGTAACACATCTTAACAGAGTTTAACAAATACAGCATAAAAGAATGCAACACATTTTTGCATCATTAAAACAAATCTTCCATAGCATAATCAAATGTAATACATCTTTTTTTTGAAAGTAATTTTATTAAATTATAAAAGTTTCCATTTACGCCCCTCTTCCCAACACCCTCCCACTCCCCCCCTCCCTCTCCTCCTCCCTCTTTGTCCCTAAGGGCAGTCAGGGTTTCCTGCCCTGTGGGAAGTTCAAGTTCCTCCCCCCTCCCTCCAGGTCCAGGAAGGTGAGTATCCAAACAGACTGGATCCCAAAAATCCAGTATATGCAGAGGAAACTAGACCCAGTGTCATTGTCAATGGCTTCTCAGAAAGACTCCAGGCCAGCCACATTCAGAGAATCCGGCCACATTCAGAGAATCTGGTTGGATCACGTGCTCGTTCAGTCGCAGTCCAACTGGCCTTGGTAAACTCTCATTAGATCTGTCCCCTTGTATCGGTGGGTGATAGCATCCCTCGCAGTCCTTCGTCATTTTCTTCGTCCTTCTGCTCCTCATTTGGATCTTGGGGGGCTCAGTCCGGTGCTCCAATGTGGGTCTCCGTCTAGAAGGGAGTAGGGGAGGAATGGAGAAAGCTCGGTTGACTGGGATGGGGGGAAGGGAGGAAGGATGAATATGGGATCAGGGAAGAATATATTTCAACTAAGGGAGTCATTTTAGGGTTTACAGGAAACTTGATTATATATGGGATCCCAGGTCCAAGGAGAGATCCCCAGATTGTTCTCTGGACAGAGGAGAGGGTGCCTGAACCGGCCTTGGCCCATAACCATACTGATGTATATTTTGCTTATCACCATAGATCCTTCATCTGGCGTTGGATGGCGATACAAATGTAATACATCTTAAACTAATATTCTACAACAGTGCTAGAAGGAAAAACCTTTTAAAAACTGAATTATTATCAATACTTAGTAAGATGAGCTATTAAAATGACAAGCCAGGAATATCTATTATCTTAATTAAGAACATTAACAAATTAGAAGTTCCTGCCAAGAGGATCTGAATTCAGATTCCCAGAACCCTCGTTAAAAATCTGGACATGGGATCTGGAGAGAAGGCTCAGTGGTTAGGAGCCCTAGCTGATCTTCCAGAGGACCCAGATTCAGTTCCCAGCACCCACATGGCAAGTCACAACTGTCTGTAACTCCCATTCCAGGGGATCCTACACCCTTACAATAATGCACATAAAAAATTAAATCATTTTTAGAAATCTGGGCATGGCAGCAAGTGCCTCTAACACCTTATGATACTGTATATGGAATGTCAACTTATTTGTTTGTTTCAAGACAGGGTTTCTCTGTGTGACCGTTCTGGCTATCCTGGAACTCACTCTGTAGACCAAGCTGTCCTCAAACTCACAGTGATCCGCCTGCCTCTGACTCCCTGCTGTTGGAATTAAAGGCATGCGCCATCATGCCTGACTGAAATGTCAACTCTAACTCAAATGTGCAGGCCCCAGATCACCCTTTTATGATCTGGCAGCAGCTGTTTGGATGAAGCCCAGACTAGCTTTTTCCCCCCACATGCACCCTAAATATTCATTATTGATCTCAGTCTTGTGATGTTGGTTCCTAGGAAGAATATAGAACAGTCAATTCCATGAGTAGTAGTGCTCTTAATTGGACAAAGAAATTCAGCCTGGATTATTTGGCCCTGGACTTCAATTCAGCATCACCAGCCCCTGTGCAGCAGGTAGGAATAATTCCCAGGTGATTTCAGTTTTGCTTAGATTTTTCTTTTTCTTCTTTTTTTATTAATTTTTTTATTTTATATACCAATCACAGTTTCCCCTCCCTCCTCTATTCCTGTACCCTTGCCCCACCTCTCGTCAACTCCCCCTCCCATCCAACTCCTCCTCCATTCCTATGAGAGTCAACAAAGTATGGCATATCAAGTCGAGGCAGGACCAAGCTCCTCCTCCTGCAGCAAGACTTGGCATGGCATCTCTGCATGGGGAATGTGTTTCAAAAAGCCAGCTCATGTGCCCTGGATAGGTTCTGATCCCACTGCTGGAGATTTTTCTAATGATCAAACATGTATATTCTCTTTAGATCTTAGAAGATGTCTATAATCAGAATGCTAAAATTAACCTTAATCCTGACCCCCAGAAAGAATTAAATCCCAGTATGTTTTCTTTAGGATATTTTCTCTGGGTGTCTGTGTATAAATACATGTAATATTCATGCTCTCTGAATTTGGGGTCATAGAAGTTACAGAAAAAGTCCCTAGGCAGAGATGAGGTTGAGGCACATACAGGTTCTTGAGGCATAGGAAGAGTTTGTTTAGGGAACAAGTAATGACTTAGTCTGTCTAGTTATTAAGGATTGGTGAAAGGAGCTCTAAGTTGAAGTGGATCTCAGTGAATGCCCTTGAATGCCGTTTCAACTCCATTGGGTAGTATTCTTCTCTATACATTAGAGATCAGAAATAATGCCACATACATCAAGGAATATGAGAATTGAGTAGTTAGTAAGCAAGTAGCTATTAACTGATATCACACACTTGACAGCCTCATGATGATGGTATGTGAACAAGGGATGGTCATGATCCACACTAAGAATGTATTATTTGGTGGATAAAAAGCAACCCATTGAACAGAATGTATAGAATGATTCCATTTGTGTGTCTCTTTACATTCCCAAACACTGTTCTGACATTGAAGTGAGATGAGTGAGAGAAACAATACAGGAGGCACATTTGTCAGTTTGAGTAAGCTAGCCACTCAAAGCAGACAATTTCAGATGCTTACAGAAACAAAGTAACATTTAGCTATCACTCCTAAGAAAGGCTTTTATAGGCCAGGTCTTTTGTGTTGCAGACAACTTTCAATCCAGGGCTCTTGTCAGAGGGGAAAAAAAGAGAGAAGACTGAGTTTCAGGATGCTTCTACTTAGCGTCAGCATAAATCACTTCCACTTAGATCCTATTGGTCTAAGCAAATGAAACAACTAAGAAATGCTTACAAACTTAATACACATATAGTACCAAGTTTCTATATGGAGGAGAGGAAGCAAATATAATCTGCCAAAGAACATTTAAATTAAGATGAAATTAAAGCCTTCTTGTTCTCCCCCTTCAGAAACTTCTTTCAGAAGAGCAGAGAGTAGACTATGTCCAAGTGGATGAGCAGAAGACACAAGCTCTCCAGAGCACCAAGCAGGAGTGGACCGATGAGAGGCAATCCAAAGTGTGAGAGGTGTGGGCTTGGTCAAATTGTGCAGCAGGGAAGTTTGGGAGTATGTTTGCAGTTCTTTCATTCAACATTTTTCTTTGCTTTATAAGCTTATTGATTCTGGCAGAGAAATTTTTTAGCACCTCAGGGAATACATACATTGTTGTTGGTTTCCCTATAAAGGACTAAAGCTTTTAAGTGATAGAAATGACCAGAAAAATTATGTATCTTTTAATGCATTTATCTGCTTATTAATTTATTTGTTTATTTGTTTATTTTGCATCCTCACCGCAGTTTCAAATTTAACAAAGAGTTCTACTCTCTGGTTTCCTGACTGTTTTTTTTACTCCACTTGAAAATGACTTAAGTCCTGAGATTGAAAATTCAGCTGTTTCCTTTATGATTCTGGGGGCTGAGGAACCCAAAACAAAGGTCTCAGTTGGGAATGGCGTGCTAGTGAATTTCCTTTCTGATCTTTCAGAGCACTTACAGAGAGAAGATATAACTGAACTGGGAAATTAACAGTTCCAGCTCTGCCACTTCATCCTGGCCATTGCTTCTTATATATGAAGATGGATCAAATAGTCAGCCAGTTCTATGAGGGTCAGTGTAGACAGAGAAGTTGTAGGCTTTGACATTGGGTGTCAACATTTTACACTGCCTCAAATGAAAATAAATGACAAAATATTTTTCATACCATACAAGAAATCACTTTGATTTTCAAAACAGAATGTTGTGTATACATTTTTTTTTCAGTGTGGAAAAATAGGGAAAGTGTCCAGTACTTTAAACAAGTTCAAGGACCTTAGTACACTTGGACCTCATATCCAACTCCAAACCACAACACACAGGCTAGAGCCTGTGAGGAAGTTCCTTTTTTTTTCTTGTAACTGACAAACAATCACAGAAATCCCAAGCAGGAATCCAGGACTGCAGACTCTCAATCCTTATAGACAGGAACAGAGCTTTCCC
Organism: Myodes glareolus; assembly: GCF_982192425.1. Lineage (NCBI taxonomy): Eukaryota > Metazoa > Chordata > Mammalia > Rodentia > Cricetidae > Myodes > Myodes glareolus. Next base: position 1,160,668 of record NC_142053.1, read on the forward strand.
ATGTATGAGATACTTGTATTTGAATCATGGAAAAAGCTAGTACAGAAAAATGATAACCCTAAGGGTCAAGAGCCACACAAGGATGAAGATAGAAGTTGCAGCTGAAGTTGCCAGCAGAGAATTTCACTCAATATTCAAATTTATCTTATCTACAAAACGTTTCTAACAATATATTTTCAATATTAGTACATAAGTAATACAACCCTTTTAGATATATTAAAAACAAGAGTGCCCTAAATAGGCACTCCTTTACAAGGCAAAGATGACATCATTTTTAGGATGTATACAATTATGCCCTGCTTTGATGAAACTGCTGAAGGATGCCTGCATAAGAGCACAGTAAAACAAAGTACAAGTAATTTGTAAGCTGGAGACAGCAAATGCTCCTAAGAAAGCTACCACTGAGACAAAGTGATGCCAATTAAATAGGACAGTGCTGATATTAATTTCACTGTTTTCTGTAGCTCCTTTCCATTTTATTCCCAGTGCAGGATGGGGAACAGGAGGCCTTCAACCTGAAAGTTGGGAAAGTCGGCAATCCCAGAACTGGTGAGGAGTTAAGCTTTCCTTAGGGAAGAAGAAGGCCTGAGGCACACACAGCCTGCCTATAAAGACACAAAAACCTATCTGTAGTTGCTTCACTATAGAGATGGAATCAACTGAATCATCATGACATGTAGTTCAGTGTCCAAACCCACAAACATTCCTCTTCTTAATGGTCTCCTTTAGTACCCCCTGTTCATATCATCTCTGTACCCACAATGACACTGAGTTTTCAATTTTGTTTCACTTTTAGTATTTCATTTCTGGCATTAATAAAAGTTTTATAAGGAGAAATTGTGACTGAATTTCTTTCTTATTAATTTTAATTGAAGATGTAAATAATATAGATATAAATAAGTCACATGTTTGGAAAGCTTGATACTTGAATAAAGGCTTCATTATGTTTTCAAGTATGACAAAGTTAATCATACTTAGTTGCAATGACATACCCATGTTACTTGAATGCAAATAGTTGAGTAGATGGCTGTCACAAAACAATACTTCTACTCAGCCAAATCTTGACATTTTTTTTCATCAAGAACTAGATTCACGACTGTGAAGAAGGCTTGGAGGGTAAAAGTTGTTGTTTTTTTAGTGTGTGGATCTGAGTTGGCCTCCTCAGAACATGTGTAAAGTTGGGCACAGTGGCACATGTCCATAATCCCAGAGAGGGAGGGAAGATGGGAGGCAGAGACAAGGGAATACCCATACTTACACATAGAAATCACACACATATTCACAGAGAACAAAGAAAAATAAAAATTAAAAACCTTTTTTAAAGCACCCTAGATTAATTTATGACATGAGCTACTGTGATAGGACGGCTTTCCCAATGCAGGGAACCCCATCATGGGATTAACATTCATATGGATAAAATGGGCCTTTCCCACTTCTGTTTCCACACAAACACCACATCCAGGTGGATGGCAATGGAAAAGGAGTGATCAACTTCCATTTCCTTCTGCTTTGTCCAACCTAGCTTGCCTGTACTCCCCACTGTCTCTATTTCCATTAGTTTTAACCCATGTTTGTCATTTTGTGAAACAACACAACCAGTATTTATGTTGAATTTTCTAATTGTTTCAATGTTTGCCCTTACATTCAAAATATTTCAATTCTATTATTCTAAAATGTGAGTTTTTTTTGGTTCATTTTCATATTGTTTGGTTAGGGAAGTAAGAATAATAGTTAACTCAATTAGAGAAACTATTGCTTTAAAAATATTTTATTTGTATAATTTTTATTTGGGTGTATATATTGGTGTTTGTGGAGGCCAGAAGAAGGGGGTTAGATTCCTTAGAGCTGAAGTTGTAGGCAGTTGTGAGCCACATAATATATGTGCTAGGAACTGAATTCAAGTTTCCTGAAAGAAGAGCAAAAACTCAAAGTACTGAGCCATTTCTCCAGGTCCTGAAAAACTATTATTGATTGAAAAGGGTAATAAAGAACTTTCTGGAATGAAGGAAGAAAATGTTCTGATTCTCAGTATAAGTAATGGTCACATGGATATATACACATACATAAAACTGATCAGTCTATAAATTTGATATTTTTACATTTGTTTCATGTAAAATATATCATGATAAAACAGTTACCAATAGAGGATGGAAGAAAGACTTTTGAGGGATTAGCAAGTTCCTGTAAGATACACAACTCTAGAACAACTAGAAGATACAGGAAACATTTATTGTCTTGGATGTAGAAGACATTAAGCAGCAAGGAATTAAAAAAAAGTTCATTTCTATTGACAGTCCCATTTAATTCAACAAATATTAGTGACCACCTACTATGTGATAGGCACTCTTTTTTTATTTGTTTATAAAACTTTCCACTTCCGCCCCTCCTCCCAATATCCTCCCACTCCCCCCACTCCCTCTCCTCCTCCCTCTCCAGTCCTAAGAGCAGTCAGGGTTTCCTGCCCTGTGGGAAATTCAAGTTCCTCCCCCCTCTCTCCAGGTCTAGGAAGCTGAGCATCCAAAAAGACTAGGCTCCCAAAAAGCTAGTACATGCAGAGGAAACAAGTCCCAGTGCCATTATCAATGGCTTCTCAGATAATCCTCGTGTCAGCCACATTCAGAGAATCTGGTTTGATTGCATGCTCGTTCAGTTCCAGTCCAGCTGGCCTTGGTGAGCTCTCATTAGATCAGTCCCCTTATATCAGTGGGTGAACACATCCCTCTCGGTCCTGACTTCCTTGTTCGTGTTCTCCCTCCTTCTGCTCCTCATTTGGACCTGGGGGGCTCAGTCCAGTGCTCCAATGTGGGTCTCTGTCTCAATCTCCATCCATCATCTGATGAAGGTTCCCTCTGATCCTGACTTCCTTGCTCACATTCTCCCTTCATCTGCTTCTCATCTGAACCTAGGGAATTAAGTCCAGTGTTCCAATGTGAGTCTCTGTCTCTATCTCCATCCATCGCCAGATGAAGGTTCTATGGTGATATGCAAAATATTCATCAGTATGGTTATGGGCCAAGGACAGTTCAAGTCCCCTCTCCTCTGCTATCCAGGGAACAATCTGGGGATCTCTCCTTGGACCTGGGAACCCCTCTAGAATCAAGTCTCTTGCAAACCTTAAAATGGCTCCTTTAGTTGAGATATATACTTCCCTGCTCCCATATCCATCCTTCCTTCCTCCCCCCATCCCATTTCCCCAAGCTTTCCCCAATCCTCCCCTACTCCCTTCTCTCTAACCATCTCCCCTTCCTTCCACCCCCCCCCCCCGGTGCACCCAAGGTTGCCTAGAAATCTTGTCTACTTCCAATATCCAGAAGGATAACTATATGATTTTCTTCAGGTTCACCTTCTTATTTAGCTTCTCTAGGATCACGAATTATAGGCTCAAAGACCTTTAGTTATGGCTAGAATCCACTTATGAGTGAGTAGATGCCATATTCCTCTTTTTGGGTCTGGCTTACCTCACTCAGTAATGCATTTTCTATTTCCATCCATTTGCATGCAAAATTCAAGATGTCGTTGTTTTTTACCGCTGAGTAAAACTCTAATGTGTATATGTTCCACACCTTCTTTAACCATTCTTCTATTGAGGGGCACCTAGGTTGTTTCCAGGTTCTGGCTATTACAAATAGTGCTGCTATGAACATGGTTGAACAAATGCTTTTGTGGTATGATAGGGCACCTCTTGGGTATATTCCCAAGAGTGGAATTGCTGGGTCCTGAGGTAGGTTGACTCCCAATTTCCTGAGAAACCGCCACACTGATTTCCACAGTGGCTGCACAAGTTTGCATTTCCACCAACAATGGATGAGTGGTCCCCTCACTCCACATCCTCTCCAGCATAGGCTATCATTGGTGTTTATGAGTTTAACTATTCTGACAGGTGTAAGATGGTATCTCAAAGTTGTTTTGATTTGCATTTCCCTGATTGCTAAGGAGGTTGAGCATGACCTTAAGTGTCTTTTGGCCATTAGAAGTTCTTCTGTTGAAAATTCTCTGTTCAGTTCAGTACCCCATTTTTTAATTGGGTTAATTAGAGTTTTCGTGTCTAGTTTCTGGAGTTCTTTGTATATTTTGGAGATCAGACCTTTGTCTGATGAGGGGTTGGTGAAGATCTTCTCCCAGTCAGAAGGTAGCCTTTTTGTCTTACTGACAGTGTCCTTTGCTTTACAGAAGCTTCTCAGTTTCAGGAGATCCCATTTATTCATTGATTCTCTTATTGTCTGTGCTGTTGGGATTCTACCTAGGAAGTGGTCTCCTGTGCCTATGTCTTGTAGACTACTTCCTACTTTCTCCTCTGTAAGGTTCAAAGTGGTCAGATTAATGTTGAGGTCTTTAATCCATTTGGACTTGAGTTTTGTGCATGGTGATAGATATGGATCTACTTTCACTCTTCTACAGGTTGACATCCAGTTATGCCAGCACCGTTTGTTAAAGATGCTATCCTTCTTCCATTGTATACCTTTAGCTCCCTTGTTGAAAATCAGGTATTCATAGGTTTGTGGGTTAATATCCGGGTCTTCTATTCAATTCCATTGGTCGACTTCTCTGTTCTTATGCCAATATCAAGCTGTTTTCAATACTGTAGCTCTGTAATAGAGTTTGAAGTCAGGGATGGTTATACCTCCCGAAGTTCCTTTATTATATAAGATTGTTTTGGCTCTCCTGGGTTTTTTGTTTTTCCATATAAAGTTGATTATTGTTCTTTCAAGGTCTGTGAAGAATTTTGATGGGATTTTGATGGAAATTGCATTGAATCTATAGATTGCTTTTTGTAGAATTGCCATTTTTACTATGTTGATCCTCCCAATCCAAGAGCAAGGGAGATCTTTCCATTTTCTGGTATCCTCTTCAATTTCTTTCTTCAAAGATTTAAAGTTCTTGTCAAATAGGTCTTTCACTTCCTTGGTTAGAGTTATCCCAAGATATTTTATGCTATTTGTGGCTATCATGAAAGGTGATGATTCTCTGATTTCCCTCTCTACTTCTTTATCCTTTGTGTGTAGGAGGGCAACTGATTTTTTGGAGTTGATCTTGTACCCTGCCACATTACTAAAGGTGTTTATCAACTGTAGGAATTCTTTGGTAGAGTTTTTGGGATCGCTTATGTACATTCTCATATCATCTGCAAATAATGAGAGTTAAACTTCTTCCTTTTCAGTTTGAATCCCCTTGATCCCCTTATGTTGTCTTATTGCTATTGCTAGAACTTCAAGCACTATATTGAAGAGGTATGGGGAGAGTGGACAGCCTTCTTGTGTTCCTGATTTTAGTGAAATGGCTTTGAGTTTCTCTCCATTCAGTTTGATGTTAGCTGTCGGCTTGCTGTATATTGCTTTTGTTATATTTAGGTATGATCCTTGTATCCCCAATCTCTTCAACACCTCTATCATAAAGGGGTGTTGAATTTTGTCAAATGCTTTTTCAGCATGTAATGAAATGATCATATGGTTTTTTTTTGTCACGACTGCCTTGAATCAGCAATGACGACACGACACCGGAGCTCTTCTTGCAGGCAGTTTATTCAGGACCTTCAACAGTGGCTTCTCTCTCGCTTCTCTCCCATTTCTCTTTTGGTTCTCTCTCCAGGCAGACCTCTCCCAGCCCTTATATAGCCTATGGTCGCCTATCCCGGAGTGCCACGTGGGCATCGCCCATAGACTCAAGCATACACAAGCAACACACGATCATAGCAAGTTACAGGCCATAACCATAAAAGGAGTTTTTTGTCACAGAGAGCACTCGCTTTTGGGCTTGTGTAGGGTGGCAGCTGGCGCCTTCTTGAAGGTGCGGCTTCATGCAGCTCTCTACAGTTCCCCTTTTTTGTTTTCACACAAGCAACAGCTAAGAGTAGGGGTCTGATCTCTGTCAAAAAATTAGGAGCAATATACTGATGTCTAGCCAGGTGCTGTCCACCCAGAGAAACACCAGATCCGCCCAGTGCCTTTTGCGCAGAGATGGGAGATCAAGCACCAACCCACATGCAATCAGACTTGCTCTTCTTGAGACCAACATTACGAGTTCTCAAGTGCAGTGCATAAGCCTCGCAATCTGTGTCAACAATCTTTTAACATAGCTAGCCATATTTGGGGAGACTTTCCTGCTTCAATGGCCGTAAAAGCCTGGATGATCACAGCTGCATTGCGACGCTGTGAGGTCCGTATGCAACATATGTACCACAGACACACCAAGGAGGCAAGCACCATTAGACCTGTCAGGGCTCCTATTCCCGCCCACTCCTTAAAGTAACTAAAAGTTCATTTCAGTATGTTAAGAAAAGCATCATCAGTAGGTAACTCCAGCTGTGTGGCATTCTGGTTGATCAAGGTGTTCGTCAGGTTCTCGAACTCCTTGCTCCATTCTCCCTGGAGGTATGCGCTCAGCTGCTGGTTCAGGTTACCATTCTTTGTAAAATTCTCAGCCAATCTGGAAGTAATACATAAGGAGGAGAGGGAATGAATACATCCTACACTGGTTAAGGTTACTAGGTCATCTACTTGCTCTTGCAAGAGGTTTACTCTTTGGTTTAATGTCAAAATGCCAGCTTTTAAATGACCATCGATGGATTTCAAAGTGGTCATTGTGGAGGCTGTTCTTTCCACAATTTCATTAACTGTCTCTGCAGTCTGAGTTGTTGCAGCCATGGCTACAACAGCTGTCGTGGCAGCTGTAGCAGATACAGCAATTGCGGAGACTAGGGCTGTTGTTATCCCAAAGTCTCGTTTTGTTCTGAGCAAATGAGCGATTGGGAAGGTACCGGTATCAACTCTGACTGAGATGGGAACATATGTGGGAACTCTCATCACCACAGCTGTGTTATAAGTACCATTCCAGCACTGACTTGTGAGGCAAGTTGCCTTAGAGGAATTACAATAGATCACATCCTCTATGGCATTGGTAATATTAGTCATACAGTAACATTTGAAAGAACGTCCTTCGTATCTCTGCTGGCAGAGATGTTAAGTAGCCGAACAGTCAAATTACGAAGGGCAGCAAAAGGCTCTAGGGATGAAAAGGCCCCTCTTTCATTAGAAAGAATCCATTGAAACCAGGGCCAAGTATTTTAAAACTTTTGACATAGAATGAACAGGTATAGGAATTGGCCATGATTTTGCTATGGCCCACAAGATCTGTTCATTGGCCTGAATCAACAACGGGGACATCAGGACCATCACCATCAGTAGGATCACAGTTTGAGGCTTCATCTTGCTTGTCGTTCCTCTGCACCTGTACTTTTCTCACCAAGTGCTCCGGTACCCAAATAGGGTCCAAATGATCCTGTGGAAAAACACAAACAGAACCTCATGCCCATGCCAGCACGGGATCAGGGCCATACCAGACTCCTGTCAGAATGTCCTTCTACTTCACTAGACCTTTATGTTGGCTATTTGGACAAGCATGTCTGTCTGCTGAAGATTGGTTGGAATTATCCAAATTTAAAAAATTCAAGGTAAATAAGGCCAAAGAAAGTCTATTCTTAGGAGATTGTTCTAAGCCAATTCCCCCCTTTTGTTTTTGAAGCATTTCTTTTATGGAGTGATGGGCACGCTCCACAATACCTTGGCCTTGTGGATTATAAGGCAGTCCATGTACAAGGTGAACACCCATACGTTGGCAAAATGATGTAAACTGTTTACCAGTATAGGCAGGGCCATTATCTGTTTTTAGCTGTTGGGGCTTGCCCCATGCTGCCCATGCTTCTAAACAGTGGGCAATCACATTGTTTGCCTTTTAAGCCTTTTAAAGTAGTGGACGACCTCCCTAACAGCAACCCTACAGTGCCAGGTTGAAGGGGGCCCTTAAAGTCGGAGTCTATTGCCTGGATTCCCATCTGAGGAGTTAATATGAGTCTGGTGGTGGCATGGAGGTCCAATCCTGCTGAACCTACAGTGGCTCTCCACGGTCCTTGGGGTGTCTGAAAGTTGGCCACTGCTTGTGGCTCTCTATCCCTTTCTGTGTCTCCACTGCCCCATATATTCGTGGGCACTGAGGCCGGGGGCCTTGCCGTCCATTTTTTGGTCTAACATCAAGAGGCTGTCCATTAATATCTCTCACTGATCTGCACTCATCTGCCCAGTGTCTCCCATTTTTACATATAGGGCACACCCCGGGGCTAGGTTGTAATTCCTGTGCAATTGCTGGCATGCCGCTAGGTGGTGCCCTCCCTGTTGAGGGCAATTGCGTTTTAAATGTCCTTGTTTGGCGCAATGGAAACAGGCCCCATTAGCGGAGCATCCGCCTCTAGTCAGCCTTAGCACTGCCGCAGCAAGGCCTGCATTGGTCAATGGCCTTCCCAGTTCCCTACATACTCTCATCCAGGGCTCTATTCCTCTATGTTTATGCGGGGTAATAGAGGCTCTGCATTCTTTTGTGCACTGTTCATAAATCTATTGTTTTAGCATGGGCAGAGCAGAGTTCAAATCCTCAAATATCTTACCTGCTGCCTCCATTATTCATACCACAAAATCAGAAAAAGGCTCTGTATGGCCTTGGATAATTTTAGATAAATTTCCTCTCACCTCTCCTTTGTTAGGTACAGACTTCCAGGCTCGGATGGTAATAGTATTAATCTGTTCATATACCTGATTAGCATATCCATTTTGATTGTTTGCAAATCTGCCTTGTCCTAGCAACATGTCCACATCCCAGATGGCCTGGGGTCCTCCAGCGGCCTGATTTATAGCAGCCTGTGCATGTGCAAATTCAAATAGGAAAGTCTTCCATTCTAAATACTGTCCAGGAGACAAACAAGCCTTGGCAACATTTGCCCAATCAGTGGTGTCATAGCAAATCTGGTTAAAGATTCCACCTGGGCCATGGTAAAGGAGACTGTATTGCCATATGTCCAGACAGATTCAGCTAGATTTTTAACCATTTTAAAATCCAAAATTTCATGATACATATTTCCTTGTTGATCCTGAAATACAGGAAAATTGGCCATCATTCTTGCCCCTCCTTGAGTTATCATTTCAGTTCTGACCTCTCTCCATACTGCGGGGTTGAAAGAATTTCCACTAGCGGGGGTAAAAGGGCCTCCTGCCGCAGCCCCTCTAGCCTCCACATAGGGAGGAGGAGCTGTGAGAGTGAGATCCCTTTCTGTATTATGTTCATAGCCTTTCCTTATTCTCTTTTTACGGCACAGTTTTATCATTTCAAAGGCTTTTTGAGCTGCCTCTATGGCCTCTTGATCATCCTCACTCTCACTACTTCTTTCGGACTGACTGACGCTAGGGCTATCAGATTCATCTAATTCGGAAAGGCTGGGATATAATTTTCTCTCCTTTGTCCGGGATCCTTGCCTGAATGTGTTTTATCAAATGTTCCCTTTTCAGATCTTTCCTCTTGTAGCATTTCCAATACTGCCTGGCCATTTTCTACTGCTTCATTGCACCTCTGGTCACTCAGGCAGCTTCGTACCAGCTTCCAAACTGGTCTAACCCCACCTTTCAGTGTTCCCTGCTCGAACGCAAAATCGAGATCTCTACCTAACTTATCCCATGATGGTAAGTTGAGATGTCCTGAGGTTGCAAACCAAGGAGCAGCTACATCCACCTCTCCTAAAAACTGCTCAAGGGTATTCCTTTTTAACTTCAAATTCTAAGGTCGGAGTAGCTCCTTAAGAGCTATAAAAATTGGGTGTGAAGAAGAAGTGCCCATAATCGAACGATCTCCCTTCTTTTCTTCTCTTTCAATTCGTCTATCTGCAGACTCGCTACTCTCAGTTTGACAGCTTCGGTCTGACAGCTTGTGAAACCGCTTTGGTCTGACAGCTCGCTAAACTGCTTCGGTCTGACAGCTCACGAAAACCGCTTCTTACTTTCGGTTTCGCAGCTTGCGGACCCGCTCTTTCGCTTTTGATTTTACTTCACCTGCTCACTCTCTACCTAGAAAAGGGAGCAGACTGCTCGCTTTTGTTAGCCCCGCTCTTGATGCGGTCATTATCCCCCCCCCCCCCCCGCCCGCTCTTGACGCAGTCATTATACCCTGCTCTTGACGCAGTCATTAAACCCTGCTCTTGATGCAGATCCCCAATCTTACCTTGAGGACTTTTCTGGTGCACCCCCTGACTGCTGCAAGTTTTGGGCTCCAGGGAGAGGAAGTGGCTTCTTTCCCGTACAGGCCACCACTTGTCACGACTGCCTCGAACCAGCAATGACAACGCAACACTGGAGTTCTTCTTGCAGGCAGTTTATTCAGGACATTGTTTATTGAACAATGGCTTCTCTCTCGCTACTCTCCCATTTCTCTTTTGGTTCTCTCTCCAGGCAGACCTCTCCCAGCCCTTATATAGCCTATGGTCGCCTATCACAGAGTGCCACGTGGACATCGTCCATAGGCTCAAGCATACGCAAGCGACACACGATCATAGCAAGTTACAGGCCATAACCATAAAAGGAGTTGTTTGTCACAGAGAGTGCTCACTTTCGGGCTCATGGAGGGCAGCAGCCAGCGCCATCTTAAAGGTGCGGCTCCACGCAGCTCTCTACATTTTTTTTTGAAAGTAAATTTTATTAAATTATAAAAGTTTCCATTTCCGCCCCTCTTCCCAACACCCTCCAACTCCCCCCACTCCCTCTCCTCCTCCCTCTTCGTCCCTTAGGGCAGTCAGGGTTTCCTGCCCTGTGGGAAGTTCAAGTTCCTCCCCCCTCCCTCCAGGTCCAGGAAGGTGAGTATCCAAACAGACTGGATCCCCAAAATCCAGAATATTCAGAGGAAACAGGTCCCAGTATCATAGTCAATGGCTTTTCAGAAAGACTTCGGGCCAGCCACATTCAGAGAATCCGGCCAAATTCCGAGAATCTGGTTAGATCACGTCCTCGTTCAGTCCCAGTCCAACTGGCCTTGGTAAACTCTCATTAGATCCGTTTCCTTGTATCAGTGGGTGATAGCATCCCTCGCAGTACTGATTTCGTTTTTCATGGTCTTCCTCCTTCTGCTCCTCATTTGGACCTCGGGGGTTCAGTCCAGTGCTCCAATGTGGGTCTCCGACTTTATCGCCGTCCTTCGCCAGATGAAGGATCTATGGTGATAAGCAAAATATACATTAGTATGGTTATGGGCCACGGCCGATTCAGGCACCCTCTCCTCTGTCCAGAGAACAATCTGGGGGATCTTTCCTTGGACCTGGGATCCCATATATAATCAAGTCTCCTATAAACCCTAAAATGACTCCCTTAGTTGAAATATATTCTTCCCTGATCCCATATTCATCCTTCCTCCCTCGCCCCCCCCCCATCCCAGGCCACCGAGCTTTCCCCATTCCTTCCCTACTCCCTTCTCTCTAACCCTCTCCCCTTCCATCAACCCTCCCCCCCCATGCACCCGAGGTTACCTGGGACTCTTGTCTATTTCCTACCTCCTGGTGGATAGCTAAATAATCTTCATCAGGTTCATCTTCTTATTTAGCTTCTCTAGGATCACGAATAATAGGCTCAAAGACCTTTAATTATGGTTAGAATCCACTTATGAGTGAATACACACCGTGTTCCTCTTTTTGGGTCTGGCTTACCTCACTCAGTAAAGCGTTTTCTATTTCCATCCATTTGCATGCAAAATTCAAGATGTCATTGTTTTTTACCGCTGAGTAAAACTCTAATGTGTATATGTTCCACACCTTTTTTAACCATTCTTCTATTGAGGGGCACCTAGGCTGTTTCCAGGTTCTGGCTATTACAAATAGTGCTGCTATGAACATAGTAGAACAAATGCTTTTGTACTATGTTAGGGAACCTCTAGGGTATATTCCCAAGAGTGGAATTGCTGGGTCCTGAGGGAGGTTGACTCCCAGTTTCCTGAGAAACCGCCACACTGATTTCCACAGTGGCTGCACGAGTTTGCATTCCCACCAACAATGGATGAGTGTTCCCCTCACCCCACATCCTCTCCAGCATAGGCTATCATTGGTGTTTTTGACTTTAGCTATTCTGACAGGTGTAAGATGGTATCTCAAAGTGGTTTTGATTTGCATTTCCCTGATTGCTAAGGAGGTTGAACATGACCTTAAGTGTCTTCTGGCCATTCGAAGTTCATCTGTTGTGAATTCTCTGTTAAGTTCAGTACCCCATTTTTTAATTGGGTTAATTAGAGTTTTAGTGTCTAGTTTCTTGAGTTCTTTGTATATTTTGGAGATCAGACCTTTGTCTGATGAGGGGTTGGTGAAGATCTTCTCCCAGTCAGAAGGCAGCCTTTTTGTCCTACTGACAGTGTCCTTTGCTTTACAGAAGCTTCTCAGTTTCAGTAGATCCCATTTATTCATTGTTTCTCTTATTGTCTGTGCTGCTGGGGTCCTACTTAGGAAGAGGCCTCCTGTGCCTATATCTTGTAGACTACTTCCCACTTTCTCTTCTATCAGGTTCAAAGTGGTCGGATTAATGTTGATGTCTTTAATCCATTTGGACTTGATTTTTGTGCATGGTGATAGATATGGATCTACTTTCATTTTTTTACAGGTTGACATCCAGTTATGCCAGCACCATTTGTTAAAGATGCTTTCCTTCTTCCATTGTATACCTTTAGCTCCCTTGTCGAAAATTAGGTGTTCATAAGTTTGTGGGTTAATATCTGGGTCTTCTATTCGATTCCATAGGTCGACTTCTCTGTTGTTATGCCAATACCAAGCTGTTTTCAATACTGTAGCTCTATAATAGAGTTTGAAGTCAGGGATGGTAATGCCTCCAGAAGTTCTTTTATTGTATAAGATTGTTTTGGCTATCCTGGGTTTTTTGTTTTGCCATATAAACTTGATTATTGTTCTCTCAAGGTCTGTGAAGAAGTTTGATGGGATTTTGATGGGGATTGCATTGAATCTATAGATTGCTTTTGGTAGAATTGCCATTTTTACTATGTTGATTCTCCCAATCCAAGAGCAGGGGAGGTCTTTCCATTTTCTGGTATCCTCCTCAATTTCTTTCTTCAAAGACTTAACGTTCTTGTCAAATAGGTCTTTCACTTCCTTGGTTAGAGTAACCCCAAGATATTTTATGCTATTTGTGGCTATCATGAAAGGTGATGTTTCTCTGATTTCCCTCTCTGCTTCTTTATCCTTTGTGTATAGGAGGGCCACTGATTTTTTGGAGTTGATCTTGTATCCTGCCACGTTACTAAAGGTGTTTATCAGCTGTAGGAGTTCTTTGGTAGAGTTTTTGGGGTCACTTATGTAAACTATCATATCGTCAGCAAATAACGAAAGTTTAACTTCATCCTTTCCAATACGAATCCCCTTGATCTCCTTATGTTGTCTTATTGCTATTGCTAGAACTTCAAGCACTATATTGAAGAGGTATGGAGAGAGTGGACAGCCTTGTCGTGTTCCTGATTTTAGTGGAAAGGCTTTGAGTTTCTCTCCATTCAGTTTGATGTTAGCTGTTGGCTTGCTGTATATTGCTTTTATTATATTTAGGTATGATCCTTGTATCCCCAGTCTCTCCAACACCTTTATCATAAATGGGTGTTGAATTTTGTCAAATGCTTTTTCAGCATCTAGTGAGATGATCATATGGTTTTTTTCTTTCAGTTTATTTATATGATGGATTACATTGATAGATTTGCGTATGTTGAACCAGCCCTGCATCTCTGGAATGAAGCCGACTTGATCATAATGGATAATTTTTCTAATGTGCTCTTGGATTCGGTTTGCCAGTAGTTTATTGAGAATTTTCGTGTCGATGTTCATGAGTGAGATTGGCCTGTAATTCTCTTTCTTGGTTGTGTCTTTGTGTGGTTTTGGTATTAGGGTAACTGTAGCTTCATAAAAGGAGTTAGGCAATGACTCTTCTGTTTCTATATTGCGGAATACGTTAAGGAGTATAGGTATTAGCTCTTCCTGGAAGTTCTGGTAGAATTCTTCATTGAAACCATCTGGTCCTGGGCTTTTTTTGGTAGGGAGATTTTTGATAACAGCTTCTAATTCTTCGCGACTAACAGGTCTATTTAGATTGTTCACCTGTTCTTGGTTAAACTTTGGATTATGGTACTTATCTAAAAAAATGTCCATTTCTTTTACATTTTCCAACTTTGTGGCATATAAACTTTCATAGTAAGATCTAATGATTCTCTGAATTTCCTCTGTGTCTGTTGTTATGTCCCCCTTTTCATTTCTGATCTTATTAATTTGCATGTTCTCTCTCTGCCGTTTGATTAATTTGGATAGGGGTTTGTCAATCTTGTTGATTTTCTCCAAGAACCAGCTTTTTGATTCATTGATTCTTTGGATTGTTTTCTCTGTTTCTATTTTGTTGATTTCAGCCCTCAGTTTGATTATTTCCAGTCTTCTAGACCTCCTGGGTGAATCAGCTTCTTTTTTTTCTAGATCTTTCAAGTGTGCTGTTAAGTTTCCAATGTGTGCTTTCTCCGCTTTCTTTAATTGGGCACTTAGTGCTATGAACTTTCCTCTTAGCACTGCTTTCATAGTGTCCCATAGGTTTGAGTATGTTGTGTCTTTGTTTTCATTAAATTCAAGGAAGAGTTTAATTTCTTTCTTTATTTCTTCCTTGACCCAGGGGTGATTTAGTAGTTGACTGTTCAGTTTCCATGAGTTTGTTGGCTTCCTGGGGGAAGCATTGTTGTTGAATTCTAATTTTAGTCCATGGTGATCTGACAAGACACAGGTAGTTACTAATATTTTTTTGTATCTGTGGAAGTTTGCTTTGTTACCGAGTATGTGGTCAATTTTCGAGAAGGTTCCATGAGCTGCAGAGAAAAAGGTATATTCTTTCCTATTTGGGTGGAGTGTTCTATAGATGTATGTTAAGTCCATTTGATTCAATACCTCCAATAAATCTCTCAATTCTCTGTTTGGTTTCTGTCTGATTGACCTGTCCATTGGTGAGAGAGGAGTGTTGAAGTCTCCTACTATTAGTGTGTGTGGTTTGATGACTGCCTTGAGTTCTAGAAGAGTTTCTTTTACATATGTGGGTGCCTTTATATTAGGAGCATAGATATTCAGGATTGAGACTTCCTCCTGATGAATTGTTCCAGTTATGAGTATGAAATGTCCATCTCCATTTCTTCTGATTGATTTTAGTTTGAAGTCGATTTTCTTAGATATTAGAATGGCCACGCCCGCTTGTTTCTTAGGTCCATTTGCTTGGAAAACCTTTTCCCAACCCTTTACTCTGAGTAAGTGTCTGTCTTTGTGGTTGAGGTGTGTTTCTTGTAAACAGCAGAATGTTGGATCCTGTTTTCGTATCCAATCTCTAAGTCTGTGCCTCTTTATAGGTGAATTGAGTCCATTGATATTAAGTGATATTAATGACCAGTGGTTGTTGACTCCGGTCATCTTTTTTTTTTTTTTAGGTAGTAGAGTGTATGTGTTTTTCTTCTTTGATTTGTGCTTGTGAATGGTCGCTAGATGTTCGAGTTATTGTAGGCTGTGTTGGGAATGTTGGATTCCTTCGGTAGTGATTTTCCTTCTAATATTCTCTGTAAGGCTGGATTAGTAGCTACGTATTGTTTAAATTTGTTTTTATCCTGGAATATTTTGTTTTCTCCGTTGATAGTGAACAATAGCTTGGCTGGGTATAGTAGTCTGGGTTTGCATCCATGGTCTCTTAGTTTCTGTAGTACCTCTATCCAGGATCTTCTGGCTTTCATGGTTTCCATAAGAAATCCGGTGTAAGCCTGATAGGTTTACCTTTATAAGTTACTTGATCTTTTTCCTTTGCAGCTCTTAAAATTTTTTCTTTAATATTTATGTTTTGTGTTTTGATTATTATATGGCGAGGGGATGTTTTTTTTCTGATCCAGTCTATTCGGTGTTCTGTATGCTTCTTGAACCTTCATAGGAATATCGTTCTTTAGGTTGGGAAAGTTTTCTTCTATAATTTTGTTGAATATATTTTCTGGGCCTTTGATCTGCAGTTCTTCTCCTTCTTCAATCCCTATTATTCTTAGATTTGTTTTTTTTATTGTGTCCCAGATTTCCTGAATGTTTTGTGAAGAGAATTTGTTGGATTTGCCGTTTTCTTTGACCAGAGCATTTATTTTCTCTATGGTATCTTCAGATTCTGAGATTCGTTCTTCTATCTCTTGTATTCTATTGGTTATGCTTGATTCTGTAGTCTCCGTTCGTTTACCTAGGTTTTCCATATCCAGCCTGTTCTCGGTTTGTGTTTTCTTCATTGCCTCCATTTCAGTTTTCAATTCTTGCACTGTTTCCTTTACTTGTTTGATTGTTTTTTCTTGGTTTCTCAGGGTCTCATTCACGGATTTACTTATTTCTTCAAACTTTTTGTTATATTTCTCATCTATTTCTATACTCATTTCTTCAAACTTTTTGTTATATTTCTTATCCAATTCTTTAAGGGAGTTATTCATATCCTGTTTATGGGACTCTATTGCTTTCATAATGGCACTTTTTTCCACTTCTTCTGGGTTAAGGTGTTCAAGCCCTTCTGTTGTAGGTTCCTTGGGATCTGGTGTTTTCATGTTGTTTTTCAGATTGTTGGATGAGGTCTTGCCTTGGCGTCTGCCCATCTCTTACTTCAAATGTTCTCTATTGGAACTTCTGTTACCGGGTCAGGTTCCCTTCTTGGGCAGGGACTTCACTGACAGAATGCCCACCTTTCCTCAGGCAGGCTATTGAAGCACAGGCACTCCCTCTTTCCTGGATGTGCTTACAATGCAGGCTCAGCTTGCAAGGCAGCTGAGCTGGGTAAAATTTTATGGCCCCAGGGGGAAGGGAGAAATATAGGAATTCGTACCTGGATGGGAGCGAGCTAGGATGGCAGGCGGGAGGGGGTAGCCAGCACTGCAGGGCGACCTGGGCGTCTATGGGGTCGGGGAACACCCACGCTCCTCCTCACCGGGACCCTGCCACGGCCCGAAGCAAACTCACCCCACCGATGGTCCTCTGTTAGAAGTCAGGGCCCCTGCTGGATGGGAGCCGGGATGGCAGGCGGGAGGGGGTAGCCAGCACTGCAGGGCGACCTGGGCGTCTATGGGATCGGGGAACGCCCAAGCTCCTCCTCGCCGGGACCCTGCCACGGCCCGAAGCAAGCTCACACCACAGATGGCCCTCTGCTAGAAGTCAGGGCCCCTGCTGCTCAGGAATGTGGCTGAGCTGGCACCTGGTCCACCTGTCCTCAGGGAGGCCTTTAAAACCCAGGAACTGCCTCGAGCCGAGCTGCGCCTACAGCCAAGGCCCAGCTTGCAAGGCAGCTGAGCTGGGGAAATTTTATGGCCCCAGGGGGAAGGGAGAAATATAGGAATTCGTACCTGGATGGGAGCGAGCTAGGATGGCAGGCAGGAGGGGGTAGCCAGCACTGCAGGGCGACCTGGGCGTCTATGGGGTCGGGGAACACCCAAGCTCCTCCTTACCGGGACCCTGCCACGGCCCGAAGGAAACTCACCCCACCGATGGTCCTCTGCTAGAAGTCAGGGCCTCTGCTGGATGGGAGTCGGGATGGCAGGCGGGAGGGGGTAGCCAGCACTCTCTCTACATTTTTTTCTCTCAGTTTATTTATATGATGGATTACATTGATAGATTTGCGTATGTTGAACCAGCTCTGCATCTCTGGGATGAAGCCTACTTGATCATAATGGATAATTTTTCTAATGTGTTCTTGGATTCGGTTTGCCAGTTGTAGTGAGGGGCTGCGGGCAGGTCTGCTTTTTGCCTCACCCGTCTCCCGCACGGCTAGCTTGGTTCCAGAAATAACAACATACAAATTGTATTCATTTAAGCACTGCCTGGCCCATTATCTCTAGAGAGTTAGTTACTGACTAACTCTCATATCTTGATATTAACCCATTTCTAATAATCTGTGTATCACCACGAGGTGGTGGCTTACCGGAAAAGATTCAGCATGTCTGACCTGGTGGCTGGTTGCATGGCGCCTGCCTCATAGCCCTCTTCCCAGCATTCTGTTCTGTTTACTCCGCCTACCTAATTTTCTGTCCTATCAAAGGGCCAAGGCAGTCTCTTTATTGACCAATGAAAATAACACAATAGACAGATAACCCTCCTCTATCAGCCAGTATTTTGTTGAGAATTTTTACGTCGATGTTCATGAGTGAGATTGGCCTGTAATTCTCTTTCTTGGTTGTGTCTTTATGTGGTTTTGGTATCAGGGTAACTGTAGCTTCATAAAAAGAATTTGGCAATGACTCTTCTGTTTCTATATTGTGAAATACATTAAGGAATATAGGTATTAGCTTGTCTTGGAAGTTCTGGTATAATTCTGCTTTTAAACCATCTGATCCTAGGCTTTTTTGGTAGGGAGGTTTTTGATAACAGCTTCTAATTCTTCACAACTAACAGGTCTATTTAGATTGTTCACCTGGTCTTGATTTAACTTTGGTAAATGGTACTTATCTAAAAACAAGTCCATTTCTTATATATTTTCCAACTTTGTGGCATATAAGCTTTTGTAGTAAGATCTAATGTTTCTCTGAATTTCCTCTGTGTCTGTGGTTATGTCCCCCTCTTCATTTCTGAACTTATTAATTTGAGTGTTCTCTCTCTGCCGTTTGATTAGTTTGGCTAGGGGTTTGTCTATCTTGTTGATTTTCTCCCAGAACCAACTCTTTGTTTCATTGATTCTTTGGATTGTTTTCTGTGTTTCCATTTTGTCGATTTCAGCCCTCAGTTTGATTATTTTCAGTCTTCTACTCCTCCTGGGTGAGTCTACTTCTATTTTTCCCAGAGCTTTCAGGTGTGCTGTTAAGTCTCCAATGTGTGCTTTCTCCGTTTTCTTTAATTGGGCACTTAATGCTATGAACTTTTCTCTTAGCACTGCTTTCATTGTGTCCCATAGGTTTGAGTATGTTGTGTCTTTATTTTCATTAAATTCAAGGAAGACTTTAATTTCTTTCTTTATTTCTTCCTTGACCCAGGGGTGATTCAGTGGTTGACTGTTTAGCTTCCATGAGTTTGTAGGCTTTCTGGGGTTAGAATTGTTATTGAATTCTTACTTTATTCCATGGTGATCTGACAAGACACAGGTGGTTACTAATATTTTTTTGTATCTGTGGAAGTTTGCTTTGTTACTGAGTATGTGGTCAATTTTCGAGAAGGTTCCATGAGCTGCAGAGAAGAAGGTATATTCTTTCCTATTTGAGTGGAATGTTCTATAGATATTTGTTAAGTCCATTTGATTCATTACCTCTATTAATTCTCTTATTTCTCTGTTAGGTTTCTGTCTGATTGACCTGTCCATTGGTGAGAGAGGTGTGTTGAAGTCCCCTACTATTAGTGTGTGTGGTTTGATGACTGCCTTGAGTTCTAGAAGTTTTTTCTTTTTTTTTTTTTGCATAAGTGGGTGCTTTTATATTAGGGGCATAGATATTCAGGTTTGAGACTTCCTCCTGATGAATTGGTCCTGTAATGAGTATAAAATGTCCGTCTGCATCTCTTCTGATTGATTTTAGTTTGAAGTCAATTTTGTTGGAAATTAGAATGGCCACACCCGCATGTTTCTTAGGTCCTTTTTGTGTTTCTTGTAAACAGCAGAATGTTGGATCCTGTTTTTGAATCCAATCTCTTAGTCTGTGCCTTTTTATAGGTGAGTTGAGTCCATTAATATTAAGTGATATTAATGACCAGTGGTTGTTGACTCCAGTTATTTTTTATTTTTTTATTTTTGTGTAGTAGAGTTTGTGTGTTTCCCTTCTTTGAGTTGTGCTTGGGAAGGGTCGCTAGATGTCTGAGTTATTGTAGGCAGTGTTGGGAATGTTAGATTCCTTGGGTTGCGATTTTCCTTCTAGCACTTTCTGTAAGGCTGGATTTGTGGCTACAAATTGTTTAAATTTGTTTTTATCCTGGAATATTTTGTTTTCTCCATTGATAGTGAACGATAGCTTTGCTGGGTATAGAAGTCTTGGCTTGCATCCATCTCCTCTTAGTTTTTGCAGTACCTCTATCCAGGACCTTCTGGCTTTCATGGTTTTCATAGAGTAGTCCAGTGTAAGTCTGATAGGTTTACCTTTTTAAGTTACTTGACCTTTTTCCTTTGCAGCTCTTAATATTCTTTCTTTAATCTGTATGTTTTGTGTTTTGATTATTATATGGGAGGGGATTTTTTTTATCAAGTCTATTTGGTGTTCTGTATGCTTCTTGAACCTTCATAGGAATATCGTTCTTTAGGTTGGGACAGTTTTCTTCTATAATTTTGTTGAATATATTTTCTGGACCTTTGATCTGCAATCCTTCTCCTTCTTCTACCCCGATTATTCTTAGATTTGGTTTTTTTTTTATTGTGTCCCAGATTTCTTGAATGTTTTGTGATGAGAATTTGTTGCATTTTCTGTTTTCTTTGATCAGAGTGTTTATTTTCTCTATGGCGCCTTCAGAATCTGAGATTCATTCTCCTATCTCTTGTATTCTATTGGTTATGCTTGATTCTGTAGTCTCTGTTCGTTTACCTAGATTTTCCATATCCAGCCAGCCCTTGGTTTTTGTTTTCTTCATTGCCTCCATTTCAGTTTTCAATTCTTGAACTGTTTCCATTACCTGTTTGATTGCTTTTTCTTTGTTTCCCAGGGTATTGTTTACAGATTTACTCATTTCTTCAAACTTTCTGTTATACTTCTCATCCAGTTCTTTAAGGGAGTTATTCATATCCTGTTTAAGGGACTCTATTGCTTTCACAATGGTACTTTTTTCCACTTCTTCTCGATTAAGGTGTTCAAGTCCTTCTGTTGTAGGGTCACTGGGATCTGGTGTTTTCATGTTGTTTTTCAGATTGTTGGAGGAATTCTTGCCTTGGCATCTGCCCATTTCTTCCTTCAAATGCTCTCTATTGGATCTTCTGATATAGGGTCAGGTTCCCTCCCCTGTGTATCAAGGCTGAGCATGATATTCCACCATAGGGAATGGGCTCCAAAATGCCAGCCCATGAATCAGAGATAAGCCCTGGTCCCACTGACAGCTCCCCAACAACAAATCAAGCCACATAACTGTCATCCATATTCAGAGGGCCTGCAGGTTCTGCAGCTGTCAGTCCAGAGTACTTGAGCTCCTATTACCATTTCGATGAAAGAAAGACAATTGCAGTGATATTCCGTATGTATTTTAATTAATAAAGCTTTCCTGAAGATCAGAATGCAAAGCAGCCACACTAGTCAGTCATAGGGACCAGGCAGTAGTGGCACATACCTTTAATCCCATCAGCCACATTAGTCAGCCATAGGGGTCAGGCAGTGGTGGTGCACACCTTTAATCCCATCAGTCGCACTAGTCAGTCATAGGGGCCAGGCAGTGGTGGGTGGCACACACTTTTAATCCCGGAAGCCACATTAGTCAGCCAGAGGGACCAGGCAATGTTGGTGCACACCTTTAATCCCATCAGCCACACTAGTCAGTCATAGAGGCCAGGCAGTGGTGGCACACCCCTTTAATCCCGGAAGCCACATTAATCAGTCAGAGGGCCAGGCAATGGTGGTGCATACCTTTAATTCCAGAAGCCACACTAGTAAGCCAGAGGGGCCAGGCAGTGGTGGCACACACCTTTAATCCTAGCAGCCACACTAGTTAGCCATATAGGCTGGGCAGTGGTGATGCACATCTTTAATCCCAGCACTAGAGAGGACTATAAGGTGAGATGAGACAGAAACTCACTCTCTTTCAGACTGAAGATTTCATAGCAGTAAAAGCTCTCTAGTGGCTTGGCTGCTTTGCTTTTCCAAACCTCATGTTCAACTCCAGTATCAGTCTCTGGGTTTTTGTTATTCATGCTACAGTTGGCACCAAATGTTTGGGGTACAAATTCACACACACACACACACACACACAAAGCCATATACAACAAGAGTCACTGCCCTATGAGCTAATATACAACAGGAGTCACTGCGTTACTGGCCAGGTTTTTCTTTTTTCTCTTCTGGAGGGCTCTCCCTGAACCACTTTCTGGGGGTTTCTCAAACTAGGTAACTGCCCTGAAATTCAGTCAGGCTTTCACTGTTTGATATAGCAGCAATAAGCCTAATATCTTCATCAACATCAGTGGAAGATTTCATAAGACAATTGGGGACTCTTAAAGGGAGGAATTAGTTTAAAAAGAAAGTTTTTCCCACATTAAAAAATGGAAAAACCACTACAATGGAGGGACTTGGGGACATATGATAATATGCTAGACAGTTTGAAAGTGGAATGATTAAATGGTAGGATAACTAATTTAGATGAGATTTATACAATGTCAATTGTAAGCAATATCAGCTTTATCATTTTGTCTTATCACTAAAATGTTGGGTAATCTGAGAGCTAAGATATAGGCCTTAGAAAACCTAATAAAACAGATCACACAGATATTCAAATTCAGACAGGAATCTAATGGAGAACCAATTTCAACATTGCATTATAAGAATAGAGAGGAGAGGGAGGAGGAGAGGGAGTGGAGGGAGTGGGAGGGTATTGGGGGGAGGGGAGGAAGTGGAAGTTTTTATAAATTAATAATAAAAAAGAATAGAGAGGAACAGCCTAAGGTTTTCGAACAACCAACCTTAATATATCCAGTAACCTTACAGGAATTACCAAGTGACAAAGACTCTGTTACAGGTAACTGGACTTCTGTGCTATTGTTAGATTTAAGGAGATTCAATGAAGCAATAGTCTCAGATGGCATGTATTCACTTTTTGTGAAGCAAATGTTAAAGTTGTGGTCAGTTTGTAATAGAATTATCCCTCAAGACTGAATAGAACTGGTTAAAGGTGTTTTAGAGCCTGGTTCATGATTACAGTGGAGTACCTGATTCAGAGAAGAGGCTGAGATTATTGAACAATGGAGTAGAGCTAGACATAGGGAAATTCCCCAAGATCAAATATGTGGAGAAGGAGATTATTCTACAATTCTCTATACAAAAGGATAATTGGTGATTAAAGGCAAGGTCAGAATTTTCGGAGGAATAGATTCAAGATTCAATTAATATTGAATCTCATGACCATGATGATGCATGGATAGGAGAGATGATTTTGAGAGATTTGAGGAAAAATTGAAATGCTAAATGCTATAATTGTGGCAAACAAGGTCACCTTAAGAAGGATTCTAAACAGGTTGTTCCTAGAAACAAAGTTTTTTTCTAAGCATAATCCATTCAGAATGCATGTCCCTTCTGGATTATGCAGAAGGTGTGGCAAAGGCAGTCATTGGACTAATGAATGTAGGTCAACAAGAGATATTCATAGTAATCCTTTGCCTTCAGGAAACTCTGTGAGGGCCCTCTCATAGGACCCTATGCTAAATCCAGTTTAGTTGTTTCCTGCCATCATAGAGGAATCTCTGTCCCAGAGCAATTAAAGACCCTAATGCCTATTGTAAGAAAGCATATAGCTCTCTATAGTAGAAAGGTTACATAAGAGAAAACAAAAAACAGGAAAAACCATAAAACAAGTATTTTGATAAGCTTCTATGAATGAACAAAAAACAAAATTAAAAACAAACACAGAGGTTTATATTAATTTTACAGTGTTTGGCCTATTGCTCAGGCTTATTACTGAGTAGTTCTTACCATTTAAATTCATCTATAATTCTTGTCTTTGCTTAACCATGTGGTGTGGTTTCTCTTCTCTGTAAGGCATTCTTATCTAGCTTCCTCTGTATATGGCTGGTGACTGACTATCTGTCTTTCCTCTTTCCAGAATTCTCTTAGTCTGGTTGTCCTATCTATACTTCTTGCCTGGCTACTGTGCAACCAGTGTTCTATTAAATGAATATGAATGATAAATCTTTATAGTGTACAAGAGCATTATCCCACATCAGATACCTATTCTGGTTTTCAATGGAAAACTACTTTGAGTTCAGAAAAGTCTGATTTGGTAATCATACATTTGCTAGATGTTATGGCCATCATAGGTATATCTGTGTAGGAAAATAAGGCCTACCATCCAAAAGGAGCCAACCTGGAGTCTGTCATTGTCAGAAGTCTTGATTGTGCCAAGCCAATAAAGAACCACCAAGTGATGTTTTCTGCTGTAAGCCTTCTACCTTATTCTGGCATCCAAGTTTGTTGACATCACACATTTTCATCCACCTTCCCCGAGGAAGACATTAAGACCCAACTACATCTGGCACCTAGAATAGGGACTTCTAACACAGATTTTGAGCTAGCCTGATCAGAGTGCCTTTTTTCATTGTGGCTGTAATTTTTGTGTCTTGCTTGGAAGAGGTTCTAATAGTATTCCTCTCCTCACACACAGTGCTGCACAGAATCATCTAAACAGTGTATTTTCAGTGAGAAGACCCCTAAGTCCCTTTGACAGGTAAACATGGGGACACCCCTGTTGTAGTAAGGCTCCCTTTTTGTTCCCGGCTGTTTGGCCCAAAAATAACCACACAGAAGCTATATTATTTGCAATATTGTTTGGCCAATAGCTTAAGCGTATTTCTGGCTAACTCTTATATCTTAATTTAACCCATTTCTGTTAATCTGTGTATCACCATGAGGCAGTGGCTTACCAGCAAAGTTTCAGCATGTTTGTCTCTGGAGGCAGATCCATGGCTCTCTTGACTCTGCTTCCTTTCTCCCAGCATTCAGTTTAGTTTTCCCTGCCTAGCTCTACTCTGCCTTATCAGGCCAAGCCAGTTTCTTCATTAACCAATGGAATTCACAGCATACAGAGGAGAATCCCACATTACCTCCCCTTTTCTGCTTATATAAAAAGGAAGATTTTAACTTTAACATAATAAAATTGCATTAAACAGTTATCAAACAAGAATTACAGTTACAATATTTATATCTATTTTATCTTTTATCATATCTAAGGAAAGCTGTATTATTACTATCTACTCTTCAACTCCATCAAAGACTACAGAAAGGTATAATATTACCTAAGTAAACAGGAAGTACATTGTAAGCAACTTCCAGAACTCTAGAAATGACAGAGATATCTTGCTATCTGGATTGTCACCCAAAGTTCTTCTGTTCTGTTGAGGCATTCATTTTCAGCCTATAGGCCCATAGTATTCAGCAGACTTTTCCATGAAGCAGGAAAATTCAAAGACAGTTCTACCCATATTGTTAATTTGTCAGTTATTTTCTTCTGTGTCCTGCAGAATGTCTGGCAGACTCTTTCATGTAGCAGGAACCCCAAAGGACCATCTCACCTTTACACAAGTTCAGCAGTCATTTCTCTGTGGGTCCTGCATGTCCAGTTCATCAAACAGTCCAGGCAAGAGCAGTCTCTTGCCCAAATGCAAACTCCATAAGGAGCCTCTTTGATGCTCATCTTCTTCTTGAAGTAATTGGTGCTGCCAGGTGTAGATGTGTCTCACTGTCATGAAATGTCTTAAGCTTTTAAAACATTTTAAATGCCATATTCTATAGTCTTTGAAAGGTTTGAAGACTATCTATCTAACTGAAATTTATCTTTATATATCTAAGAAAACTTAAATAGCATGATTAGAAGCTTGACTATTATATATGACTACCTATTAAACTATATTTCTTAATTATGCATTACATTTTTAAATGAGCTATACAGACACAATACCTTAATTGTTACAAGGAGGGCCCTTTTATTCTTCCCAGCCACTTGACTAGCTTAGCCCCTGAAATAACCACACAGAAACTCTATTCATCAAAACACTGCTTGGACCATTAGCTTTAGTTTCTTATTGGCTAATTCTTATATCTTAG
The DNA here is from genome assembly GCF_982192425.1 of Myodes glareolus. Taxonomy (NCBI): domain Eukaryota; kingdom Metazoa; phylum Chordata; class Mammalia; order Rodentia; family Cricetidae; genus Myodes; species Myodes glareolus. Next base: position 1,186,234 of record NC_142053.1, read on the forward strand.
TTTAACCCATTTCTATTAATCTGTGTATTGCCATGTGACTGTGGCTTACTGGCAAGATTCTAACCAGTGTCTGTCTCAGGCAGGAGATCTATGGAGTCTCTCACTCTGCCCTTCTTCCCAGAATTCAGTTCTGTCTTCTCCACCTACCTAAGTTCTGCCCTATCAGGCCCAAAGCAGTTTCTTTATTCATTAGCCAATAAAAGCAAGACATGAACAGAAGAACCTCCTACACCACTTAATCATGAACAGAAATATACATATAACAAAATTGACCTTAAATTTGTATTAATAAACCAAGATCCATACCAATGCAAATCTCTATAGCATATCCTCCTTTAAATGTAAAGAAACATTTATAAACAATATTTAGGATTTTGGACATAGTTCTCTAGACGACTTTCTGCTGATTGGGGTCATTGTTAATCAGGTCTTTCATAGTGTATCCTGTGTGTTGGGTTCATCTCAGTCAGGAGTTGGTTGAAGTAATTTTTGGGGGTGTTCACAACAACCTTTCAGGGGGTCTTGGTTTATCAAATCACATTAGCCTGAAATGAATCTACAGGTTCTTGTCCTCTATGGAAACAAAAGAAGAACCTTTTTTCCAAACCAACATATCTTTAGACCCATATTTTGAATTCAAGATACTTTAAACATATATGTTGGTTTAGCTTACAGTCATAAAATTCAAAGAAAACACAATAATATACATAATCCAGATTCTCTGTGAATTTTCCATTTTTATGTGGCTTAATTTTCTTTACTCTTTTAAATCTATGACGGTCTATACTCTGTCTCTTTAAAGACTTTACTTTTTAAAAAAACCATTTACTTCTTTTTATAACTATCTATATTCTTTTTCTTCTCTCTCTCAAGCCTATGTACATTTATCCAACAGTGTGACCATTTAGAGGTCTTTTCCATCTGAATTTGTCTTTATTGCATATATGTAATTATTTTCTCACCAGAAGCACTTTTTAAAATGCTAAGCCCTTCTTATGAACATAAGCTGCACCATTGCTAGGGGAAATACAGAACTTCCTGCTTGCCCTGCCCAATCCAACATGACAGAGCTGCTTGCTACCTCTGAGAGCCATGCACACTGCCACATCTCTAGGCATACAGCCAGTCCATGTTGCTACCAAGCAAGCCACAGCACGTTGCTCATAAACCCCATTCAAATGCTTGGCCTTCTGAAAAAGCCAGATTTCATGCTGGCAGCATGGTCCAGAAAGCCAGCATTTCACAACGACATAGCTTTTTTTCTGCTACTGCTGAATCAGGAAAACCTCTCTTAAAGAAGCCATGCCTCTGCTTGCTTCTATCAAACAAAGCTCACCCAAGAAAATGCTGCAACCAAATCATGCTTAACTCTGTTCTTTTGTGTCTAGGATTCCTTTTTAAGCTTTCTCAGGTTTTACATGGATTTAATTGACCACACTGGGAAGCAATTTGTTGTTAGGAAGGTTGGTTGTTGGTTCCTGGCTGCTCAGCCCCAAAATAATCACATAGAAACTGTATTATTTAAATAACTGCTTGGCCCATTAGCTCTAGCTTCTTATTGGCTAATTCTTACATCTTAATTTAAACCATCTTCATTAATATGTGCATCACCACGAGATCTGTCTCCAGTGGCAGTTTCATGACTTCTCCTTCTCTCTCCCAGCATTCAGTTTTGTTTTCCACACCTACCTCTATTCTACTATATCAACAGGCCAAGGCAGTTACTTTACTAACCAGTGAAATTCACAGCATACAGGGGGGAGTCCTACATCAGTAAAGTACTTGTGGTCCTTTATTTGTCAATTTATAGAAAATCCCTTTCAAGAAACTATAGAACCAGCTGTTCAGGGAGCAAATACCCACCTTAGCACCTTCAGCTTTACAAAAGTGAATGTGGCTCAGCAGTCCCTTAGAATCAATGGTGGTAAGGTTTATACTAAAAATGTAGACAAAAGACAAATTATTCTGAGCCTTCAGATTAGTTTTGCAGGAAATTGTGAGATTGACTTTTAAATTAAACAATATGTTTGTAGAGCTGATATGAAAAGTAGTCAGATTCAGGTACAATGTGAGTGATCCTGGAGTCCTTGATTGCTGGCATGCCTTTTGTTGGAGCATTGTCAATGTGTATGTTTCTACATGTATGCCTATTTACAATTCAATGACTTTCTGGGCTCTTGAAAGATTTCCCATACCACTGGCATCACCTACAATCCACAGGGACAAGCCATTGTGGAGAGGACTAATGGAGATCTTAAGCAACTGTTTGCCAGGACTATCTTGCCAGAGACTAGGAGAGATCCTCATCTGTCCTCTCCCATGTGAACTTTCTCAGTTTTGATGACAAGGGACTCAGCCCAGCTTACAAGTACTAGAAATCTCTGCCAAGGAACACATCCTTGCTGGTAAAATGGAGAGATCTTATCTCCTTCCAATGACTGCTGCCAAACCCAAGATAATCCATGGGAAAAGGTATGATTTTGTTTTTCCTCAGACTGCCACAATGCCAATATGGGTTCTGGTAAGAGATGTATGCCTAGCTATGGATCAGTCTGCTTCCACCAAGGATGGGTAATATATATTCATCTCTTTCTTGCTCTCATTGCCCCCCAACAAATTGGTTTATTAAGGGCAGAGGTTATGACCTTTGACTTCTTATTTTTTGAAAAAGTTTGGCACAATATAAAAAGGCTATTGGATCCCTCCTGGATGATTATATATGCATTAATTGTTGGGGTGGTATTGTTAATCTTTATTCTCTTTAAATGTCTCATGCAGCAGATACAACATCAGCAGACAGCAAGTAAGGTGACTCTTCAGTTGTTAAAGACTCTTAAGCATCCTTCTTGCATTCCTCCACTGGAGGTTAAACATGCCTAATCATTTATAATTCAAAATGTTATTACCTAGTTCCTCAACCCTGGAAGCTCTCTAGGAATGAACACTCTTTGAGGGATGGTAATCAAAGACAGGTAAGAGCTTGTTTGGCAGGCCAACCTAAGACAGGCACAGTCCAGTTGCTGAGCCCTCTTGAGGCAGGGTCAACAAGGCCTGAGCAAAGAACTCTGGCTTTTGCTGAGTGCCCTATATAATAAATAAAAAGGTTGGATATGTAGGAAGTTAAGGTCTACCAGGCCAAAAGGAGCCAACCTGAAGTCTGGTACTATCAGAGGTCTTGACCATGCCTAGTCAATAAGGAGTGACCAAATGATATTTCCTGAGTGCCTAGTAACAGGTGCTGTCAGAAGTCCTGATCATGCCTAATCAATGAGAAACAAGCATGAGATGCCAACTGTCAACAAATGTATCAGAATGCCTGGGTGCTGGAAGGGTATATAAGTTTTTGCCCATTGTTAAATAAATGAGTCTACTGCAAGCCTTCTACCTGATTCCTGGTGTCTATGTTAATTTACACCACACATTTTCACCCCCTCCCCCAAGGAAGACACTAGGAGACAGAAGTTTTGATACCACCTAGTTCTGCAGCCATTCAGTCCCAAATAAACACACAGAGGTTAACATTAATTATAAACTGGCCTATTGCTCATTTGTATTATTGACTAGCTCTTACCACTTGAATTCACCCATATTTTTTGTCTTTGCTTAGGTATGTGTCTTGGCACCTTCTTGCAGTAAGGCATTCTCATCTGGCTTCCTCTGCATTTAGCTGGTGACTGAATTTCTGCCTTTCCTTGTCCCAGAATTCTCCTAGTCTGGTTGTCCTACTTATACTTCCTGCCTGGCTAATTAACAATCAGTGTTTTATTAAACTAATATGAATGACAAATCTTTATAGCATACAAGAGCATTATCCTACGGCAGATACCTATTCTGTATTTCAATGGTAAACTGCTTTGAGTTCAGAAAAGACTGACTTGGTAATCACACATTTGCTAGAAGTTATGACCATCAAGTGTATACCTGCACAAATAAAGACAGACAATGCTCTAACATATGTGTCTAAGAAAATGAAACAATTCTTGCTTATTATACTATAAAGCATATTACAGGTATGATACACAATCCTACAAGACAGTCAGTTACAGAAAGAACAAATCAAACTCTAAAGAATATGTTAAAGAAGCAGAAATGGATGATATATACTCCCAGAAATAGATCGCAAAATGTATTATTAAGTTTGAATTTTCTAAGTGCTAATGAGAAAGCAACAACAGTTGGAGAGAGACATTGGAGAGTATAAAAAGCTACAGAATTATATCATCTGGTACGCTTTAAAGATATACTGACTTCATAATGGAAACCAGGGCATGTGTTACACTGGGGAAGGAGAAGGGATTTTTCTTTTCTTTCCGAAGGAGAAGAAAAGTTATGGATGCCTTCAAAATTGATAAATATTCAGTTTGAACAAGAGATACCTCTTAATTAGAAGAGATGATAGCTCATTAAGCACCATGACCATTTAATATTAACTAACCTATAAAATAAGCAATTGCTTTTCTTTTGATCAAATATAAATTGTTAAAATAAAACTTCCCCAAATCTAGGGTTGTGGAAGAGTTTTGTTTTTCTCTTTCTAGAAGAATAAACTTATCCAGTTAAGGAATCTGAAGACCACTGGACAAATAAGACATCTGATGAAAAAGGACAAATCATCCAGGAAAAAAATATCTAAAGAAAGGGAGTAAATTGGCCTATTGGTATACCACATTTCCAACAGAATAAAATTTCATTAATTGTCCCAAATGTTTGTTTCTGCTGTTTTCTAGAGACATATAATGCAAATGGTCTTTTTGTAGTCCCAATCCAATTAAAAATTAAAGTTGGCTTTTGGGGTGTGGCTCATTTCTTCTCTAAATCCAAGCTTGTTTACTAAAGTGAAATCCAAAATCCCTCTCATGTCAGAAGAGCCACCTGATATAGAACAGAAGAAAACCAAGTATTTAAAAAGTATTGTATTACCGCTAATCTCATAATTCTTTGGTTTTATATTGACTTTAAGTTATCAAATTTATAAGGTTATTTTATAAATTTATTATATATAATATATATATATATATATATATAGTTTTTGGTTGTTCAGTGGGTTGAGGGTATTTGTCATTGTTTTGGATGTTTGATTAAAAGTTATTCATTACAGTCAGGAGGAAAATTGAATAAAAGATTAGATGCAGATTTCCTGTTTTGAAAAGAAAATGGGGATAAAAACATGATAGGATAAAAGAATAGATTATTGAATATACTTTGAAAAGTAAAAAGAGTGAATACAGATTTGATAAGATAAAAAGGTAGATTATTGAATCTACTTTTAAAAAGTAACTACTAGTTTTAAATGTTTGACAATGGATGGATTTTTTTATATTTTATGCCAATTTTGTATATTGATACAAATTTGAGATTAATTTTGTTAGAACATACTATACATACATTTCTATTCTTGTTCAAAGAATTGTAACTATATAACATTTAACAATGTGATACAAATTTCTGGTCCTTGAAAACTATTATTACCAACAGTTTAGAATAATAAGGAAATGCAGGTTAGTAGTTAATCACCTGTTATAATTAAACTTGTCACATTAGATATGCTTTTTCAGTCAAACAAAGATACATTTTAGATAGATAGGTCATCTTCAAACACTTCAGAGATATAAAGAATATGGCATTTAAAATGTTTTAATAGCATAGGTTCTTTTTATAGTTTTTAAAAAAATTTTTTTATTCAAAAATTTACACTTCCTTCTCTCCTCCCATTCCCCTCCTGCTCCCCCCACTCACCCTCCTCCCTCCCCCTCCCTCCTTAAGAGAGGGCAGGGTACCCTGCCCTGTGGGAAGTCCAAGGCCCTTCCCCCTCCATCCAGGCCAAGAAAGGTGTGCATCCAAATAGACTAGGGTCCCTAAAAGCCAGTACATGCAACAGAACCAGATCCCAGTGCCATTATCGATGGCTTCTCAGTCTGATTCCATTGGCAGTCACATTCATAGAGTCCGGTTTCATCACATGCTCGTTCAGTCCTGGTCCAGCTGGATTTGGTGAGCTCCCAATAGATCAGGCACACTGACTTAGTAGGTAGACCAATCCCTCATAGTCCTAACTTCCTTGCTCATCTTCTTCCTCCTTCTGCTTCTTCATCTGGACCTTGGGAGCTCAGTCCATTTCTCTGATGAGGGTCTCTGTCTCTATCTCCATCTGTTACCAGACAAAGAGAAGATCTTCACCAACCCCGCATCAGACAAAGGTCTGATCTCCAAAATATATAAAGAACTCAAGAAACTAGGCATTAAAATTCTAATTAACCCAATTAAAAAATAGGGTACTGAACTGAACAGAGAAGTCTCAACAGAAGAAGTTCAAATGACCAAAAGGCACTTAAGGTCACGTTCAACCTCCTTAGCAATCAGGGAAATGCAAATCAAAACAACTTTGAGATACTATCTTATACCTGTCAGAATGGCTAAATTCAAAAACACCAATGATCGCATATGCTGGAGAGGATGTGGAGTGAGGGGAACACTCATCCATTGCTGGTGGGAATGCAAACTTGTGCAACCACTTTGAAAATCAATGTGGCAGTTTCTCAGGAAATTAGGAATCAACCTACCTCAGGATCAAGCAATACCACTCTTGGGAAAATACCCAAGAGATGCCCAGTCATACTACAAAAGCATTTGTTCAACTATGTTCATAGCAGCATTATTTGTGATAGCCAAAACCTGGAAACAACTTAGATGCCCATCAATGGAAGAATGGATAAAGAAAGTATGGAATATATACACATTAGAGTACTACTCAGGGGTAAAAAAACAATGACATCTTGAATTTTTCATGCAAATGGATGGAAATAGAAAACATTATCCTGAGTGAGATAACTCAGACCAAAAAAGATGAATATGGTATGTACTCACTCATTAGTGGATTCTAACCATAAACAAAGGACATTAAGCCTACATTTCACAAGCCTTAAGCCTACATTTCACAAGCCTAGAGAAGCCAAATAACAAGGTGAACCCAAAGAAAAACATATATAGATCCTCCTGGAAATTGGAAGCAAACTAGATTGCCAGGCAAATGTTGGAAGCATGGGGATGAGGGTAGGGGTGGGGGATGGGGTTGGGGGAAGGGGAGAGGGGAAGAGAGAAGGGAGAAGGGAAAGACTGGGGAGAGCTTGGGAAAATGGGAGGGTGGAAATGGAGGAAGGGCGGATATAAGAGCAGGGAAGAAGATATCTACATTAAGGGCGCAATTTTAGGGTTGGCAAAAGACTTGGCTCTAGAGGGGATCCCAGGTGTCCACTGGGATGTCCCCAGCTAGGTCCTTGGGCAACAGAGGAGAGCGTGCTTGAACTGGACTTGCCCCACTATTACACTGATGATTATCTCGAATATCAGCATAGGTTATTTTTTATTATAATGACACATGTCTGCTCCTGTCAACACCAATATGCTTCAAAGAAGATAAAGAGCATCAAAGAAACTTGACATGGAGTTTACTTTCTTGGTTGCAAAAGTAAGTCACTGGGAAAGAAAATGCCCTTGCCTTGACTGCTGACAGTATGTTGTCCTAATTGGATAAGCAGGACACAAAAGAGAGTGCCAAACATTGTCAAGACAAGGAGGTACAGTCCTTCAGAATATCCTACTTCACAGAAAAGGCTATTGAGTATGTTAGACCTGTAGGCCAAAGATGGTTGCTCAGTGTTGCAGAAGAACTTTGGGTGACTGTCCAGGCAGTTAGCTATTTCTGTCATTTCTCACATTTTTTTTTGGAAGTTACTTGCTTGCACTTCCTGCTTACTCAGTTAATATTATTTCCTTCTTGTGTCTCTGAAGGAGTTGAAGACTAGATCATTATAGTTATAGTTTTCCTTATTTACCAGTTGCAGAAAGCAAGTTATGATAGACAGTAAATTAGGTAGAAGACTTTGGACTCACCAAGATAGGATAGATATGGAGTAATTTCTCTGTCAAATGCAAATGAACTAGACACTGTTGATGTATTTATTAGTTGTATATATTGTATATAGTTATTGTACTTATTGTATATAGTTTTTCTAATATTAGTTATAGTCTTTATTTTAGATAAAAGGGGAAATGTAGTGATATTTCATTTGTATTTTAATAAATAAAACATGCTAGAATAGCATGCAAGACATACAGTCCAGGCAGTAATGGTACACCCCTTTAATCTCAGAAGCCACACTAGTTAGCCGTTGAGGTGGATGGTACATGTATTTAATTCCAGTACTAGATAGGAATATAAAGCAGGATGAGACAGGAACTTGCTCTCTTTCAGTCTTAAGATTTCGTAGAGGTAAGAACTCTCTAGTGGCTTGGCTGCTTTGCTTTTCTGATCTTCAGGTTCAACCCCAATATCTGTCTCTGGGTTTTTATTATTAATGCTATAGGCAGTAATTATTTGTGTGTGCTTTTGGTGCATGCATACGCAATGTTTGTAGAGAGCAGTGATCAAATTTGAGTGTTTTACACTTTTATTCCTTCTCTCCTTCCTTCTTTTCTTCCTTTCTTCTTTTCCCCCTTCCTTTATTCCTCTTCTCCTTCCTTCCTTCCATCCTTTCTTTCTTTCTTTCTTTCTTCCTTTCTTTCTTTCCTTCTTTCTTTCATTCTTTCTATCCTTATTTCTTTCTTTTTGGAACATTAGGACCTGTGGCTTACTAATTAGACCAAGCCGGCTGGCCAGAGAGCACAGGTGTAACATGACGGGGGCCGGCTTGTTGGGGCTTCTGTCCCGCCCGGTACCCCAACAGCTGGCAAATCCCAAAGAGAAATTACACACAGGACTCCATAAGGTTATAAACTGATTGGCCCATTAGGTCAGGCTTCTTGTTAACTCTTATAACTTATATTATCCCATTATTCTCATCTATGTTAGCCATAATGGCTCCGTACCTTTCTCTGCTGGGCAAGTTACATGCTGCCTCTTCGGTGGTCTGTACAGGAATGGCAGAGGAACCTCTCTGCTTCCCAGAATTCTCCCAGTCTCTTTGCTCCACCCCTACTTCCTGTCTGGCTTTCCCGCCTATACTGCCTGCCTGGCCAATCAGCGTTTTATTAAAATATGATTGACAGAATACAGATAATTCTCCCGCACCATTTCCCTCTCTTTTTTTTTTTAAACAAAGGAAAAATACCCATAATCCATTTGTTGGGAATGTGGGCGTAGTATTTCAGGCTACTTCCTGCTGGTTGGGGGCGCTGATAGTCTTAAGGGGACCTAAAGAAAATTTAGAGTTATAGTCAAGTCCTGACTGAAGTATCCTGGGAGTCTTGATCATCTCAGGCAGCAGTCTTGAATCAGTTCTGGATGTAGAACTCTGTCATCTGGGCCATCTGTTCCTGTCGATTTCTCAGGTGGCCTCCCTTGGTCAAAGATGATTTTTCTTAACTCTGAATAAATCCAGAGTCTCTCGTTTTCTGTGGAAACAAAAGCAAAATCTCTTCTCCAAAGTAACATACCTTTTGACTTCAGTTTTGAAGCCAAGGTATTTTCAAAATTCCTATCTTGGGTTAGTTCAGCAGCATTTATAAACAAAAGTCTTTTAGCAGTTATTGCTCCTTCCTCAGCAATCAGACAATTTAAAGAGAGCATAATAGCATACAGTATGAAGATTCTCTGTGCATTTTCCATCTTTATGTGGCTTTATTTTAACCTCTATTTCTTTTATTTTTACTTTTACTTTTTGAGACAGGATCTTTGTATATCTTTGTCCTGGAATAACTCTGTAGACCAGGCTGTCCTTGAACTCAGAGATCCTCCTGTCTCTGCCTCCCCAGTGCTGGGATTAAAGGTGTATGCTACCACACCTTGAACTTACAGAGATCTGTCTGTCTCTGCCTCCCAGGCATTGGGATTAAAGGTGTGCACTACCACACCTTGAAGTCACAGAGGTCAATCTCTACCTCTGTCCCTTGAAGTCACAGAGGTCAATATGCCTCTGCCTCCCAGGCATTGGGATTTAAGGTGTGTACCACCACACCCAACTACTCTCTTTCTTCCTTTTTTTTACATTAAGAACTTTAACTTTTAGCCTGCATATACACACTGTAAACCATTTAGAGGTTTTCTTCCTCTTTGAATCTCTCTTTACTGTATATTTTTCTTTTTCTGACCATATGAGTCTTTAATTTACTAAGCAATATGGAGAGCCGTGGCTTTGACGGCTAGATCCAGCTCATTCCTTAGCTTTTCAGCCTCAAGGCTGAGGTACCAGCCAGAGCTGTGTTCACTGCCACAACTCTATGGCGTTTCAAGGTCCTTGCCAGCAAGCAAGCTGCAGCATTCTGCTCACAGACCACACTCAGTCAGACTGCCTGCCTGAAAGAGTCAGAGTTTGCTCTGGCAGGACAGCCCAGATAGCCGGCATTTTAAAACAGCATAGCTTTTCTCCTGCTACAGCTGAAAACTGAAAAGAATGCGTTCAGTTTGTCATCAACAACATTTAAGTGTTTTGTGGCAGGACCTCTTTAAAGAGCTGCAAGGTTTTGCAGCTAAAGCTGAGTCAGGAAGCCTCTCTCAGATGAGAGCGCTTGCTTGCCTCTAGCAAGCAAAGTAGACCTGAGAAATTGCTGCCACCAAGAAGCCATGCTTTACTCTATTCTTTTCCAAGCTTTCTCAGGCTTTCTGTGGATTCAGTTATCCACGTCTGGGCGCCATATGTAACATGACGGGGGCCGGCTTGTTGGGGCTTCTGTCCCGCCCGGTACCCCAACAGCTGGCAAATCCCAAAGAGAAATTACACACAGGACTCCATAAGGTTATAAACTGATTGGCCCATTAGGTCAGGCTTCTTGTTAACTCTTATAACTTATATTATCCCATTATTCTCATCTATGTTAGCCATAATGGCTCCGTACCTTTCTCTGCTGGGCAAGTTACATGCTGCCTCTTCGGTGGTCTGTACAGGAATGGCAGAGGAACCTCTCTGCTTCCCAGAATTCTCCCAGTCTCTTTGCTCCACCCCTACTTCCTGTCTGGCTTTCCCGCCTATACTGCCTGCCTGGCCAATCAGCGTTTTATTAAAATATGATTGACAGAATACAGATAATTCTCCCGCACCACACAGGGTCTGATTATTTTCATCTCTCTAGTGCTGAGATTACAAGTATGTCCCATTATACCTTGCTTTTTATGTGGGTATTAGAGATTCAAACTCAAATCCTCATTCTTCCATGGCAAGTGCTTTACTGATTAGAGCTATCAAACCAGTGGTGACAATAATGTTTTGATATGTCAGGAGAGATTCATCCTAGATATGGATCATCTAGGATAAATCTGGTGAACATAATTTTGTTGTTCAAAGCATAAGGGTGCTAGCTGGCTTATATAGCCTTTTGTTGAAACCATCCATACACCAAGGTTCGAAAATATCCATCTTGATATCTATTATTTTCAATTGTTGGCAGAGTAGTACTAGAAAGGGAAGGTTTAAAAAAGTTTCTATGTGACTGTGGTGTTTGTTATGGAGTGCCTGATCCCTGGGAAAAGACTATAAACTCAATACAATTATAATTAAAAATTTGATTGCTGCTAGCAGGACAACAATCCCTGAACCAAATGAGATTTCCATGAGAGGGAAGACAAGTGAAGGATTTTAAAATTCAAAAATCACAAAAGGACCTTGACTATTGGCACAAGCAAGCCAAAAGCTGTTTTACTCTGCCAAGATTAGGTAGTCAAGGCAACCTGAATGTCTGCATAAGCAGGTTACAAAAGCCAAAATTCACTTAGTTATAACATAACAAATAGATGGCCATGGTTGTACATTTCTGCTGTGGGAGCTCCTTCTGCTCCTTCAGCCAATAGCTGTTGAGATACTAGCCCATTGGGGTGTGGTCTCTCGCTCTTTAAAAATGCAGCGTCTGTCCTCCATTCTCTCTCTGGCTTCTGGCTCTGCTTCCGGCTCCTAGACTCCTTTTCCTGATCGCGCAGAGGGGCTGTTGTCTGGGACGGTAATCTGTAAGTTTTTTCCCCTTTGAATAAATAACCATTCTATTAATCATAATTCCAAACTGGTGTGGGATTGTTTGTAACTTATGTCTTCACATTTCTAGAAGTGGGGAGTTGTGTTCCAGGTACTGAAGTTAGAGACAAATGGCCAGTAAGTACCAAGATGGATGCTTAGAATAAATTTTTAAGGTTATTAAAATCTCCTCCTTTTCAAAGTTCTTTCTGGGTCCCTTTTGATGTTGAGATATACTAACAGGTCATTGGAAAATATACTATTCACCAACCATGTTTGAGATGGAAAGCAAACCTATTGTACTGTTGTGATTGATTCTAATCATATCTTTGAAGAGTGTATACCTACTAAGGAAACACAAAAGCACTAGAAATGCTAGAGCTCATAGATACAAAAATTATTTTGTGTCCTATCTTGGGCATAGTCAGGAGCCATGATAATAAGTTTTCAACTTGAATACCATAGAAAGATAGAAATAAAAGGCCAGAACCAAACACAATGATACCATATAACTTTTTGATGAGGAATGAACAAGCAGTAAAACTTTTACTCATCTGCTCATTTGAACAGGTATTTTAGGTCACTTATATGTTTACTGTCCGAAGAACTCAAGTGAATATTTTGAGGAGCTTTTTTTTTTTCAAAATGCCCCTTAACTGAGAAAGTGATATACAGCTTGAGAGTTCCAGAGTCTTGATGAATGTAGAAGATGAAATTATATTTTTAAAAAGGCCTTTCCTTTAGCTGTTAGCCCTGGTTGCCTTCTCTATGCATTTTAATTAGCACCTGCTATCCTGGTTAAATAAGAGGTTTATCTGTGTCTTTTACAATAATTTTATTAATTCTTTAAGGACATTGTATAATGTATTTTGAACATACTCTCCCAACTTCCTCCTTACTACCTTCTCCATGCTCCCATCCCTTCTCACCCAACTCTGAAATTACTTACTTTTTTTTCTTTCCCTATCAAGTCTAGTTTGTATTGTCCAGATAGTCATGGGACCTGTCCTGGTGTGTGGTCAAGCTCCCAGTGCTCACATAATTTTAGAAAAGGTGACTCTCCTTCTCCCAGTACCTTTTCATATGGCCATTGTTCCTCAGCTAGTGGTGGGATTATGTGTCCAACTTCCTCTTTTTAATATATCGTGCAGTTTCTGTAACCCATATTCTTGATAACCTGCTAGAATTCACCGAGGCTACAGGCAATATGGCTTAAAGACAGAGCTTCATCATTTCAGAAGGATCTGAATATAGGGGTTTCTGTAAAGTTTCTGTATCCCAATACGCCACTCTGCTGACACAATAATCTGAACCAGACCAAATCAAACCAAATTAGAAAAAGGCCAGGTTCAAAGAATACCAAGGCTCCCAGATGGCTTTCCAGACTCTAGAGAGGAGCCAGGGAAGGAAGATCAGAAAACTACATGTTTGTTCTCTAGGTTGCTGTTTAAATACCCTGTGTGAGTGGTCTTGAGCATCTCTGGGAAGGTGTCATCGTTTGGTGGGCTTTCTCTAGGTGGAGTCTGGACTGAGGCAACTCCCATGGGAGGGGGCTTAGAATTGAACTTCCACTCAAACATTCCAGATTCTTTGGATATACAGATGCCAGGGGCTGGGATAAAGCCTGAACCCAAACATTCCAGACTTTTTGGGTATGTGGATGCCAGGATTGATGCTTCCACTCAAACATCCCAGACTCTTTGGGTATAGGGTTGTTGGCTCAAGTCTGTCTACTTCCTGTGGTCATGGAGAGGAGATGGGGAGAAAGGGAGAGTTGGGAGTTGGTGGGCTCATGCTCAGCAGGAGGTGTGGTTGGAGAGGTATCTGGTTAACTGCCATCCTGGAAACCTCAGACATATGTTTCTTAAGGGAGATGAGAAGGCAGGGTGCTAGGAGAAAAAAATAGATTGTGGTTCCACTCAACTCTGCCCTGCCCCCATGGTCGCCTTTTTGTCTCCTGTGTCCTTGGAATACCAACTATCCCTGTTTCAGTGCTGAGGAGTTCCATCCAGAGGGGTGTGTGTGTGCTATCGGGGCAGACTGTCCTGGAAGAGATCACAGCCCCCCTCAGCTTCTCCTGCAGGGTCTTCAGTGTTCCACTAGACCCTACCCTGCCCACATGGTCCCCCTTTTGTCTTCTGTGTCCTTGGAATACCAGCTGTCCCTATTTCAGTGCTGAGGAGTTCCATCCAGAGGGGTGAGTCTGTGCTATCTGGGGCGGACTGTCCTGGTAGAGAGCACAGTCCCCCTTCCCAGCTTCTGCTGCAGGGTCTTCTGTGTTCCACTCGACTCTGCCCTGCCCCCACGGTCACCCTTTTGTCTCCTGTGTCCTTGGAATACCAGCTATCCCTATTTCAGTGCTGAGGAGTTCCATCCAGAGGGTGCTGAGGAGTACCATCTAGAGGGACAGGAACAGTTCCTGCTCCTGCATCGAAGAGATTCACCCAGAGAGTCAGTCACAGCAAAAACTGACCCAAAACACCAAGACTCTCCTGGCTCCATTTGAAGGACGAGATGGGAAGGCGCCAATGCAAGAATTCCTCCAACAACCTGAAAGGCAACATGACATCACCAGAATCCAGGGATCACGATACTAGAAGAATTGAACACCCTACTCCAGAAGAAATAGAAGAAATTGACTCTAAGCGGAACTACATGAAAATAATAGAGGAACTTAAACAAGAGGTGAAAATCTGACGTAAAGAAATGAAGATAACAAACAAAAAATTAGATGAAATGAATAAATCTCGCAAAGATACCCAAGAAAAGCAAGAAATCAAAGAAAAAGCAATCAAGCAGGTAAGGGAAACAGTTCAAGACTTGAAAAATGAAATGGAGGTAATGAAGAAAACACAAACCGAGGGAAGGTTGGATATGGAAAATCTGGGTAAACAAATAGGAACTGCAGAGACAAGTATTACCAATAGAATACAAGAGATAGAAGAAAGAATCTTCCAGACACTGAAGATACTGTAGAGGAAATAAACTCATTAATTTTCTCTAGGATCACGAATTATAAGCTCAAAGACCTTTAATCATGGCTAGAATCCACTTATGAGTGAGTACATACCATATTCCTCTTTTTGGGTCTGGGTTATCTCACTCAGTAAAGCGTTTTCTATTTCCATCCATTTGCATGCAAAATTCAAGATGTCATTGTTTTTTCCCACTGAGTAAAACTCTAAAGTGTATGTGTTCCACACCTTTTTTAACCATTCTTCTATTGAGGGGCACCTAGGTTGTTTCCAGGTTCTGGCTATTACAAATAGTGCTGCTATGAACATAGTTGAACAAATGCTTTTGTAGTATGATAGGGCATCTCTTGGGTATATTCCCAAGAGTGGATTCTTAACCATTTGTCAGGTGGTATAAAGCATTCCCCAGTTGAATAGGTCTGTCTGACTTTATTTTTCTTGGATCTAATTTACATTGTTGGCATAAATGTGGGTATTCCCTTACAACAGAGAAAACTTATATGTAAGATACCTTGGGCCTTTGCCCAGTAATCTGCAAAAGAGAACTAGTTGTAAAGTAAGATTTCTTTTTTTTCTTTTTTTTTCTTTTTTTTAAAAATTATAAAAGTTTCCATTTCAGCCCCTCCTCCCAACACCCTCCCACTCCCCCCACTCCCTCTCCTCCTCCCTCTCCATCCCCTAGAGAAGTCAGGGTTTCCTGCCCTGTGGGAAGTTCAAGTTCCTCCCCCCTCCCTCCAGGTCCAGGGAAGATGAGAGTCCAAACAGACTGGAGCGCCAAAATCCAGTATATGCAGAGGAAGCAAGTCCCAGTGTCATTGTCAATGGCTTTTCAGAAAGGCTCTGGGCCAGCCACATTCAGAGAATCTGGTTGGATCACGTGCTCGTTCAGTCCCAGTCCAACAGGCCTTGGTGAACTCTCATTATATCAGTCCCCTTGTATCAGTGGGTGCTCGCATCCCTCGCAGTCCTGATTACTTTTTTTATTTTCTTCATCCTTCTGCTCCTCATTTGGACCGTGGAGGGCTCAGTCCGGTGCTCCAATATGGGTCTCCGTCTGTATCACCATCCAACGTTGGATGAAGGTTTCCTCTGCCCTTGCCTTCTTTGCTCACGTTCTCTTTCCTTCTGCCTCTCATTTGGACCTAGGGAGCTAGGTCCAGTGTTCCAACGTGGTTCTCCGCCTCCATCTCCATCCATCGCCAGATGAGGGTTCTATGGTGATATGCAAAATATTCATCAGTATGGTTGTGGGCCAAGGCCGGTTCAGGCACCCTCTCCTCTGTCCAGAGAACCATCTGGGGATCTCTCCTTGAACCTGGGATCCCCTTTATAATCAAGTCTCTTGTAAACCCTAAAATGATTCCCTTAGTTGAGGTATATACTTGCCTGATCCCATATCCATCCTTCCTCCCTCCCCCCCATCCCAGTCCCCCGATCTTTCCCCATTCCTCCCCTACTCCCTTCTCTCTAACCCTCTCCCCTTCCAACAACCCTCCCACCCCCATGCACCCGAGGTTACCTGGGACTCTTGTCTATTTCCTACCTCCTGGTGGATAGCTAAATAATCTTCATCAGGTTCATCTTCTTATTTAGCTTCTCTAGGATCACGAATAATAGGCTCAAAGACCTTTAATTATGGTTAGAATCCACTTATGAGTGAATACATACCGTGTTCCTCTTTTTGGGTCTGGCTTACCTCACTCAGTAAAGCGTTTTCTATTTCCATCCATTTGCATGCAAAATTCAAGATGTCATTGTTTTTTACCGCTGAGTAAAACTCTAATGTGTATATGTTCCACACCTTTTTTAACCATTCTTCTATTGAGGGGCACCTAGGCTGTTTCCAGGTTCTGGCTATTACAAATAGTGCTGCTAAGAACATAGTAGAACAAATGCTCTTGTAGTATGTTAGGGAATCTCTAGGGTATATTCCCAAGAGTGGAATTGCTGGGTCCTGAGGGAGGTTGACTCCCAGTTTCCTGAGAAACCGCCACACTGATTTCCACAGTGGCTGCACAAGTTTGCATTCCCACCAACAATGGATGAGTGTTCCCCTCTCTCCACATCCTCTCCAGCATAGGCTATCATTGGTGTTTTTGAGTTTGGCTATTCTGACAGGTGTAAGATGATATCTCAAAGTTGTTTTGATTTGCATTTCCCTGATTGCTAAGGAGGTTGAGCATGACCGTAAGTGCTTTTTAGCCATTCGAAGTTCATCTGTTGTGAATTCTCTGTTCAGTTCAGTACCCCATTTTTTAATTGGGTTAATTAGAGTTTTAGTGTCTAGTTTCTTGAGTTCTTTGTATATTTTGGAGATCAGACCTTTGTCTGTTGAAGGGTTTGTGAAGATCTTTTCCCAGTCAGAAGGTAGCCTTTTTGTCTTACTGACAGTGTCCTTTGCTTTACAGAAGCTTCTCAGTTTCAATAGGTACCATTTATTTATTGTTTCTCTTATTGTCTGCGCTCCTGGGGTTCTGCTTAGGAAGTGGTCTCCTGTGCCTATATCTTGTAGACTACTTCCCACTTTCTCTTCTATCAGGTTCAAAGTGGTCGGATTAATGTTGATGTCTTTTATCCATTTGGACTTGAGTTTTGTGCATGGTGATAGATATGGATCTATTTTCATTCTTCTACAGGTTGACATCCAGTTATGCCAGCACCATTTGTTAAAGATGCTATCCTTCTTCCATTGTATAGCTTTAGCTCCCTTGTCAAAAATCAGGTGTTCATAAGTTTGTGGGTTAATACCCGGGTCTTCTATTCGATTCCATAGGTCGACTTCTCTGTTCTTATGCCAATACCAGGCTGTTTTCAATACTGTTGCTCTGTAATAGAGTTTGAAGTCAGGGATGGTAATGCCTCCAGAAGTTCCTTTATTGTATAAGATTGTTTTGGCTATCCTGGGTTTTTTGTTTTGCCATATAAACTTGATTATTGTTTTCTCAAGGTCTGTGAAGAAGTTTGATGGGATTTTGATGGGAATTGCATTGAATCTATAGATTGCTTTTGGTAGAATTGCCATTTTTACTATGTTGATTTTCCCAATCCAAGAGCAGGGAAGGTCTTTCCATTTTCTGGTATCCTCCTCAATTTCTTTCTTCAAAGACTTAAAGTTCTTGTCAAATAGGTCTTTCACTTCCTTGGTTAGAGTTACCCCAAGATATTTTATGCTATTTGTGGCTATCATGAAAGGTGATGTTTCTCTGATTTCCCTCTCTGCTTCTTTATTCTTTGTGTATAGGAGGGCAACCGATTTTTTGGAGTTGATCTTGTATCCTGCCACATTACTAAAGGTGTTTATCAACTGTAGGAGTTCTTTGGTAGAGTTTTTGGGGTCGCTTATGTACACTATCATATCGTCTGCAAATAACGAAAGTTTAACTTCATCCTTTCCAATTCGAATCCACTTGATCCCCTTATGTTGTCTTATTGCTATTGCTAGAACTTCAAGCACTATATTGAAGAGGAATGGTGAGAGTGGACAGCCTTGTCGTGTTCCTGATTTTAGTGGAAAGGCTTTGAGTTTCTCTCCATTCAATTTGATGTTAGCTGACGCCTTGCTGTATATTGTTTTTATTATATTTAGGTATGATCCTTGTATCCCCAGTCTCTCCAACACCTTTATCATAAATGGGTGTTGAATTTTGTCAAATGGTTTTTCAGCATCCAATGAAATGATCATATGGTTTTTTTTCTTTCAGTTTATTTATATGATGGATTACATTGATAGATTTGTGTATGTTGAACCAGCCCTGCATCTCTGGACTGAAGCCAACCCGATCATAATGGATGATTTTTCTAATGTGTTCAACTCACCTATAAAAAGGCACAGACTAAGAGATTGGATACGAAAACAGGATCCAACATTCTGCTGTTTACAAGAAACACACCTCAACCACAAAGACAGACATCTACTCAGAGTAAAGGGTTGGGAAAAGGTTTTTCAAGCAAACGGACCTAAGAAACAAGCAGGTGTGGCCATTCTAACCTCCAACAAAATTGACTTCAAACTAAAATCAATCAGAAGAGATGGAGATGGACATTTTATACTCATAACAGGAACAATTCATCAGGAGGAAGTCTCAATCCTGAATATCTATGCCCCTAATATAAAGCCTCCTACTTATGTAAAAGAAACACTTCTAGAACTCAAGGCAGTCATCAAACCACACACACTTCTCTGCAGCTCATGGAACCTTCTCGAAAATTGACCACATACTCAGTAACAAAGCAAACTTCCACAGATACAAAAAAATATTAGTAACCACCTGTGTCTTGTCAGATCACCATGGAATAAAGTAAGAATTCAATAACAATTCTAACCCCAGAAAGCCTACAAACTCATGGAAGCTGAACAGTCAACCACTGAATCACCCCTGGGTCAAGGAAGAAATAAAGAAAGAAATTAAAGTCTTCCTTGAATTTAATGAAAATAAAGACACAACATACTGAAACCTATGGGACACTATGAAAGCAGTGCTAAGAGGAAAGTTCATAGCACTAAGTGCCCAATTAAAGAAAACAGAGAAAGCACACATTGGAGACTTTCTTAGATTTAATGTTTCTTAAGACACATTAACAGCACACTTGAAAGCTCTCGAAAAAAAAGAAGCTGATTCACCCAGGAGGAGTAGAAGGCTGGAAATAATCAAACTGAGGGGTGAAATCAACAAAATAGAAACACAGAAAACAATCCAAAGAATCAATGAATCAAAAAGCTGGTTCTTGGAGAAAATCAACAAGATCGACAAGCCCCTATCCAAATTAATCAAACGGCAGAGAGAGAACATGCAAATTAATAAGATCAGAAATGAAAAGGGGGACATAACCACAGACACAGAGGAAATTCAGAGAATCATTAGATCTTACTACGAAAATTTATATGCCACAAAGTTGGAAAATGTAAAAGATTTCTTTTAACAATAAATATAGGAGAATTCCAAGGGCTGGTTGTTTCTTCAATATGCTGAGCATCTAGCTGCTCCTGTACCAGCTGTTCTAAAGCCTGTAGGCTCTCTGTTGTTAAAGATCATTGTGCAACCCATACAGGTTTGTCTGTCAATCATTTTAAAGGTAGGGCTGTTGGTGTCTTTGGAGGATCAGCAGCTGTTGTGCCCTGCTCTTTAACAACCTGAATGGTCATTGATTGTTCTTTATAATATTTTGCAATATTTTATCCAGAAGTATACATTAATTTATGGTTTGATACTAACACTGGGGAAATGTTAATCTGTGTATTCCATTGTTGTAACAAATCATGTCCCCACAAATTCTTTGATATGCTAGCCACAAAATATTTTAATATTTTTCTCTGTATTCCTGGCCAGGCTCAGGGACAGATTATCAGACAAATGACTTGGGGTTGCAAGGAGTGGGGCAGTGCTACTTGTGGAATGCCCAGGTTTGTCACGCAGCTCCTCAAATGGCAGCAGCTTGGAATCAGAGTGAGTGTGGCAGTGCTCCTAATTTGTTTTGATTTTATGGGAGTTCACAGTTAAGAGAATTTGGACTTGTAACTTGAGAGATATGCTAACGTTTATGGGGACTTTAAAAGTTGAATTGAATGCATTTTACCTTGAAACATGGTTGAGAACCTATAGGGACAAGAGGTGGAAGAAAATGGATTAAAAATAATGTGCTTGGGTGCCAAGCTTACACTAGGTGGACTTGTGATGGGCAATGTTGTCAGCTTAACAGAATCTACAATTGCCTGGGAGATAGGCCTCTGGGCATGCCTATGGAGTATTATCATGATTGCCTTAACAGAGACAGGGTGACTTGGCCACTGTGAGTGCCACCATTCAAAAGCTGAGATTCTGGGCTATAAATGAAGAAACAGACCTAAACTGCAGCATACTTTCATCATTCTCTGCTTCCTAATTGTAGATGTGCTTCATTAGTCTCTTGCTGTCTCAATTTCCCTACCAAGATAAATATTACCCTTTAAATGTGAGATAGAATAAATCCTTTATCCCTTAGGTGGCTTTTGTCAGGCTATTGCATCACAGTGGCAAGAAAATAAGGTAAGAAGTCAAGGTTGGAGTGCCAGATGGGGGATATCAGTGGAGTTGGAGCCATAGGCACTAAAATGACAGCTCTTCTTTACCTGAGATAAAGTTCCAATCCTTAAAACCCAAACATTTTTATTCTGAATATGTCAATTTGGTTGGAAGCAGACAAAAGTTGGGAGCATGGGGATGGGGTGGGGGTGGGATGGGGAGAAGGGAAGACCGGGAGAGAGAAGGGAGAAGGGGCAGATTGGGGAGAGCTTGGGGGAGTGGGATGGTTGAGATGAAGGAAGGGCGGATATGGGAGCAGGGAAGAAGATATCTTAATCAAGAGAGCCATTTTAGGGTTGGCAAGAGGCGTGGTATAATTATCTGTTCTGTCTCTTTAAGAAACAAGCCATGCCCACTACCTACCCCATCCACTGAGCAAGCTGATCTTCAGCTTCCAACCTGAGTTCTTTCTCTTTTCCATCTCCCTCTAGAAGAGGCAGCTTCTGCCTCTCTCCACTTCTCCCGTTCCCCCGCTTCTGTCTCTCCCTTCTCTCTCTCTTCTCTCTCTCTCTTCTCTCTTCTCTCTCTCTCTCTCTCTCTCTCTCTCTCTCTCTCTCTCTCTCTCTCTCTCTCTCTTCCTCTTCTTCCCCTTTCCCTTCTCCTCCATAACCCACTTAATAAATATCCAACCTCACTCTGCATGGTGTGCCTATCGTCTGTCTCTCGCCTGCTGCCGCCACATGGCTTGCCATCTGGGATCAGCCAACAAAAATTTAAGCAGTCTCTCTTCCAGCAACAGGACAAGAATAAAAGTCCTGTTGAAATAACCAAGAACCAAAACAGTCAAACTGTTAGACTGGAAGATGAAGTGGAAGCCAGCAAAACATACTTATTAGGGAAAGACTTAAGAAACATTAGGCTAGCCTTAGCTTCTTCTGCCTAGAAGCCTAGGGGAAAAATGAGGGCACAAAATGTTGCATGACTTGCACCAATAAGGCAACATAATCTATACAGAAGTTTATTAAAATCTCCAAGTACCCAGAATCTTCACCAGTCAACTCACTAAAAGTGAAGGTAAGAAAGAAAAAAGTGACAACTCCACTGTTGTTTCTGGTGAATAAAGGTGTGCTCTTGGGTCATAGTGGTTCTTGAGTGATACCATTGACCTCTTAATGACTCTCCAATGGTGACTGAACCCACCTGTGAGACATCATGACCCACTCAGACCCCCTTTATGTACTCATATTGTAGGTACATTAGCTTACACTGTGAGCTGTCTCTGAACTGTGCCCTAGAGGAGCTGATCCTATGGGGAGGCCTGAAAGAGCAAGTCTGCTTCTGTGCTCACCAAGGAAGGAAAGGTGAAGACACCTGTGGGAGATACAGTTAAAGTAGGCCTCCCTATTACTAAGAGAATTGTATTGACCCAGGTTGCTCTCAGGCCTCTGTACCTATTTCACACCACTCAAGTGTGCCTCTGGGTGCGGATGAACCAATCCCCTACTATTTTCCTGGATGGGTTCCCCTTCCTTCACATTCTCCATGAATCCTTCACATTCTCCATGAACTCTGTTCACCATTGAACATCACCACCACAACAACACACTGTATGGAGTCATATAAATGAAGTAATCTGCTGCTGACTCACTTGCTGAGGTCTTGCAAAATTCATCCAGTCCTGACTCAGGCCATGGGCCAAACCAACCTCTGGAGATTTCAACTATTCAGATTGTTCAAAATGCCCTCTGAGTCCTGGAGAATTGTATACTTCAGATTCAGGCAGGATATCACACTACACAAGCTGGGGACAAGAGGTACAGATGAGTCCCTCACAGGTCTGTAACATGAGTCTTCTGACTTTTTATTTATTTATTTATTAAAAATTTCCACCACCTCCCATTTCCCTCCCACTCCCCCCAATTCTCCTCCCCCTCTCTCTCCAGTCCTAAGAGCAGTCAGAGTACCCTGCCCTGTGGGAAGTCCAAGGTCCTCCCCCCTCCATCCAGGTCCAGGAAGGTGAGCATCCAAACAGACTAGGCTCCCACAAAGCCAGTCCATGCAGTAGAATCAAAACCCAGTGCCATTGTCCTTGGCTTCTCAGTCAGCCCTCATTGACTCTTGTGTACCATCAGGGTCACATGGAATGACAAAGATGTTCAGGTAAACAGGATGGTCTTGTCCATACTCTGATCTCAGCAGTCCCTATGAATCCATCTACAAGCTGTATGTACACCAGATCATTCACTTTGAAAGTCAGGCCATACACTTCCCCACAAATTCAGCACTACCAGATACCAAGAAACACCACTTCGATGCACTAGATTCAGCCTTGCCCTTCAAGAGCAGGAATAAACTCCATCCTTAAAGGACAGCTTTCTTCACTATGAATGGGAAAAGCACTCCACAGTATCCTGTCATAGACTCAAAACTAAGGTCAATGTCCTAGCAGAGGGTTCCTTGATACTATGCCCCACATTATGTCAAATGAGTCCCAGGCCTTTGAAAATGCTGTTATCACCCATAGGGACAAATGCACATATCATCCTGCTGACATTTCCTCCATCGATCATCCAGGTCTAGGAGAGAAGCAAATGTACCTCTGGGTAAATCCCATGCCATGCCATCCCCAACACAGGGTCCAGCTTTAGGAACATGATTACAGGGATGCAGTGAAGATCTGTCTCTGATCTCAGCCAGCACTAATGTCTTTCAGTACACTTATCAGTGTCATTAAGGGTTGCCCCTCTGGTGAAGGATATAGGGATGCATTGTGTACAAGGGTATTCTGGATTCAGGAGGAACAGTTTGGCTCAGGAGAGACATCTCTCAGGGTTCCAACAACTACGGGTATGCTAGACACAGACTGGACCTGCTTGCTGAGGCCAACTTGCAGCACCATGCACTGCCTGTGCCACAGAGAGCTTCATGACGCCTCGGGCTTTCTGTGTGTCAAGAAAGCAGTGACACTCGAGGATGGAGAAGAATCTACACTGAAAGGTTTCATCAGTACAAGCCACCTAGAGGAAGAGCCTAGTGAGGAAGGAATTCTGCCTGTGTGGGGGGGAAGGGGGGAAAGCAGACACACCCACCAAGAGCCAGGCAGTATCTCAGCAGGAGCCACGCCTAGCAAGAACTTGCTTGCAGGGAGCAGGAGCTATTGGTGTCCATACACCCCCCCCCCCCCCATCTACCAAAAGATAGGAAGTAGCTCAGAAGGAGTCAACCCTAAGGAGAACTTGCTTGCAGGGATCAGGAGCTATTGGCGTGTTCCCCCCCATCTCTCCCCCACCTTCCCCTGCCTCCCACACATCTACCAAAAGACAGGAAGTAGCTCAGCAGGAGCCAACCCTAGCCCTAGCGAGAACTTGCTTGTAGGGAGCAGGAGCTATTGGTGTGTTCCCCCATCTCCTCCCACACACATCTACCAAAAGACAGGAAGTAGTTCAGCAGGAGCCAACCCTCGCGAGAACTTGCTTATAGCCGAGTTGTTGTTGTCCCGCCCCCAGACACACCCACCGAGAGCCACGCAGTAACTCATCTCACGAGAACTCGATTGTGAAAGCACAGTGGGCCTCACGTGGTGTGCTCAGTGGGGCTCATAACCGTCACCTCATCTCGGTAGCTGAGCCTGAGTGGCGCCGTCGATTGAGCCAGGGGAGCTGAGTGGAAAGTCAGAATCGCCATGCAGGATCCTGGCGAGGACACAGGTGGTAGAACAGGGGTTGAAGAAGACGAGGATGGGCAGCAGAGACCTGGAGCTTCCGATATCCAGGCTAGCTCTCAGAGTTCGGCGGCAGAGGGTGACCAAGACGAGGTCCCTCGTGAGAGTGGCCCACAAGATGCCAGTAGCCAGTCTGTTCCAGGCAGGTCCCGCCCAGGGAACCCTTTAGGGTTAGGTGTGGCAGCCGAAGAGGCAGCTGTCGTTCCCCAAGACGAGCTGCCACCACTTCTCCCTGGACCCAGTGGAGATGTTGCAACAACTGCAAGTCGACTCCTGGAGTTGTATCCTTTCCTGGGAGACCCTTGGCAGGGGCAATGGGAAGACAGGAAGGATGAAACGTGAAACGAAGTCTTTCGGGTGGGTGAGCAGGAAGGTTGACAGCAGGGGAAGGAAGAGACAGAGTGGTACACTCTGGACTGTTAGTCCAAGAAGAAACGTCATGCTGGCAGGACAGGGAGTTGCCTAAGCCCGAGAAGACTTCATAATGTAGAAGAAAACCTGAACCGTTGGGGAGGCGGGAGGTGGATGACACTTGTTTGGCATCGTCAGAAAGAAGATTCTGGGGCAGTCTTGGTCTTGAGTTGCACATGGGAGCAGTGTCAGACAGGCCTCAGAAGTATACCAGGCCACATAGCAATAGGAAACCTAATAGTGGATGATACCTTAACCATAGCCCCCTTCTAGCTCTGTAAGAGTGCCTTTCAGGTCTGCTGTAGAGGCAGACATGGCCCGCAGGTCCCTGGTTGCCAATGCCCAGCGCCAGCTACTAATGGTTCCACAGGAGTACACCGTGAATGACAGTACTTTGGTTGTGTCAGTTTTCCCAAAGCCCGGAGTAGGGGTGGCTTCGGGGTTGGGAGGCAGTGTGCGCTCTAGGGGTGTCCTAATGGGGAGACACTGGTGGGTTAGATATAAGTGGGAAGGTATGGTGTGAGGGACCTGAACAGATCCCTCATTTCCCTGATGGTGTTTCTTTCTCTCACATTTAGTAGGTGGACAACTGACGACACCAGTCTCTTCCAGATTTCCATCAATAGCTTCCTTGACCAGCTCTCCCTGGTGATGAGAAATATTCGGCACTTCCAGTTTGTGGCTGTTGTCAAACGAGGAAGAGGAAGGATTCATCACACCTAAACTTTCTCCCCCTAAAAGACAGGACAAAGGCATTTTGTGTTTTTGGTAATTGTTACCTTGCCTTCAAATTTCAATGTTTTGATGTGATTTCCCCTTTATCAGTCCCATGCTTGGCTTGTTTCCCTTTTGCTTAAGGAAAGGGTGCTTAAAAGTTTGTTGCTGAACAAAATAAAACTAACGTATTGTGGTTTAGATGTTTTGGTTAGGTTTTGGTCTGACATTACTTTTGGCTATGGCAGAAGCCTCCAGTTTTCTCATCTGTGTACTTCGGTTCGAAGGAAAGTTCTGAAATTTAAAATTTCTCACAGTCCAAAGCAGGGAAAGATATTTTAGTAAATGGAAAGAAAGTTACATTATTTAAAGTCAGTTACTTATTCAGCACATAATATGGTTATCTTTGAAGTAAGATTTTTTTTGTTAGAATATGATAAAGAGCTTTGCTAGCATGCCAGAGTCCCTGAGTTCAATCCCAAAGTACTATTAAAAAAAAAAAAGGTGTGTGTGTCCTATAGAACTAAGTATATAAAGGCAATAAAGACATTTTTAGGTTTATCCTTTAATATTTTTCCTGGAATATTTCTCTTATGGAATACTAGCTTTTCCATTTCCTCACACTTTTCAGGAAAATTTTATGTTAAAAACATCCTCTATATACAGATAGAAAACGTTTAGGCTTATCCACTTTTTCCTATACAATAAATAATTTAGTTCATGAAAGCTTACTTCCTTAAGGTATATTAGAAGAGGTAGATTTCCTGAATTAAACATTTATGTAGTCACGTATTAAATTTCTCCACGGATACTACTTGACCGTTTTCTAATATGGGTCTTACACTCGCCAAATCTCAGTCTGCAGACTCTCTTTCATGACCACTGGGTTGATCGTTTTCATACAGAAGGGAAAAACTGATTTAGTTTGAGAGGACAAGAAAGAAACACCAGAGCAGGATATTTGAGGCTCCCAGGCCTTCTTTCAGATTAGTGTAGAGTAACATCGAGACAAATGATTGTGCTTGTTAAGTAGTGGCTAGCTGTGTACAAACAGCCTGCATGCGAGAATCTTGCTAAACTCACTCATTAGTTCTTGTGACTGTGTATGTGTGTGTATATATATATGTGTGTGTGTGTGTGTATATTTGTATATGTATGTATGTATACGTATGTGTGTTAAAGGCAATTTTATTTCTTTCTCATCTGATGCTGTTTCTTGATTGATTGTTTTCTTTCTTCACTCTGTCTTGGATGCTCCCAGTCCTTCTGTCTATCCCTGGTATGTGTTGGGTGGGGGTCAGGTCTCTCCGAGAGCCCTGCCTACTGCCTCCGGAATGATGAGGTTTTGTATGCAGGTGGACAGGCACAGTCACAGGCTCTTGGCTCGATCGGGTTGGGCATTTACCTGTGATCTTGTGAGGACTGTGTGTGGGGTGAGCCATTCCTGGTCTCCAGTAGTTTTCTCATGTGCTGGGCTTGCAGGTCTCTAGCTGGGCCCTCTGGGAGGGGCAGTGCTCTGTCCCTCGGCAGCTGTCCCAACTCAGTCTCAAAGGCTGCAGCTGCCCAGATTCTCACAACCATCTCTTCAACTCTGGGTGTCTCCTAGGGTCTACTGACAGTTTCTCCCTCCAGGAGGATGGGCACCAGATATATTGCAATTTCCAATTGGTCTTAATACTAAAATCCCAGAGTCAGGCATTAGGGGGTGAAATCTGAAAGATGAGAGAAACAGAGCCGCCAGCCACTAGTGCTTACCTATACAAAATCCTCAGACAGAATGGGGTATCCTGTCTCTTTAAGTCCTCAGGCTGAATGCCATGCCCTCCTGTCTCCTCCCACCTTGAATTACCCTCTCAGCCCAGCCATATCCCTTCCTTTCTCCATCTCCCTAGTGCTGCTGGGGTTAGAGGCCTGTGATCACCAAGTACTAGAATTAAAGGTGTGAGCCACCGCTACCTGGTTCTATGTCTTGGAGACTGGATCAATTTCGTGTAGTCCAGGGTGGCCTTCAACTCATAGAGATCGGTCTCCCTCGGCCTCCCGAGTGCTGGGATTAAAGGTGTGTGGAACCAGTTCTGGGCCTCTATGGCTAAATAGTGGTTTGCTCCACACTCTGATCCTCAGGCATACACATGGGACATAGGCATACATGCAGGCACAACATCTACACATATAAAGTAAAAAACAATGGAAAATGAAAAATACACATGACTTGAAAACAAAAGGGAGGTGTAGAATGAGGAGGCAGGGGCCTGGTGTGGAGGTCCTTCTGTCTATGTGTTGCTTTTATTGGTTAATGAATAAAGAACTGCTTTGAGCCTATGGCAGGGAAGAACAGAACTAGGTGGAGAAAGCTAGGCTGTATGCTGGGAGAAAGAAAGGCAGAGTCAAGAGAGAAGCCATGTAGCCCTGCCAGAGACCAGACGCCAGAACCTTAGCCGGTAAGCGACAGCCTTGTGGCGATATACAGATTAAGAGAAATGGGTTAAGTTAATATGTAAAAGTTCGCCAATAAGACACTAGAGCTACGGGCCAAGCAGTGATTTAATTAATACAGTTTCTGTGTGATTATTTTGCTTCTGGGTGGCCAGGGCGAACAAGTGGCCCTCCTCTAACAGGGCCCAGCAGGGGAGGATAATGGGTTGATGAAGGAAGGCAGGGGAAGAGCTTCAAGACAAAATATGTAGAAAAGCCCCATACTGAAACCCATTTCTTTGTGACTAAGTAAAAAAAAACAAAGCAAAACAAAACAAAAAACCATCCAACCAACCACCAAACAAAAAAGTAATTGGGTCTGGAGAGATACCTCAGCACTGAAGATCACTTACTTTGCATCCAGAGGATCAGAGTTCATTTCCCAGCAGATACTCTGGGGAAATTCATGAGTCTCATGAATATATATCTGGCTCCAGGGAGTCTGATACCTCTGGCTTCTAGGGTCATGTGTACTCATGAGCACATGCCCCACTCCCCCAAACTTACAGTGAAAATAAATCTTTTGTAATAAAACAAGGAAAAGGTATGTGCTTACTGTGGAATCCATGAGAAGCAAAGAAGTTTACCAGGGAAACATACAGAAATGCTTATGAGCCCTCATCCAAGATGGCAGAAGTAGGGGCACAGGGAGGAGGACAGGCACGACATGCTCATCAAGTGTAATGTAAAGAAGTTTTTTTTAAGGAGTCAGGGTCTGTCT
Organism: Myodes glareolus; assembly: GCF_982192425.1. Taxonomy (NCBI): domain Eukaryota; kingdom Metazoa; phylum Chordata; class Mammalia; order Rodentia; family Cricetidae; genus Myodes; species Myodes glareolus. Next base: position 1,215,186 of record NC_142053.1, read on the forward strand.
TAGGGTTTCGAGTGCTGTGATAAAACCACCATGACCAAAAGCAATTTTGGGAGGAGTGGGTCCATTCGAGCTCACACTCTACAGTTCATCACGAGAGAAGTCAGGGCAGGAACTCAAGGCAGCATCCTGGAGGCAGGAACTGAAGCACAGGCCATGGAGGAATGCTGCTTATTGGCTTGTTCCCTGTGGCTTGCTCAGCTTGCTTTCTTAGACAACTCTGGATCACTTCCCCAGGGAGTGGCACCTGGGGGCACCATGTGCTGGGCCCTCCTACACAAATCATTAATCAAGAAAATACCCTGCAGATTTGACTACAGGCAATCTTGTTTGTTTGTTTTGTTTTGTTTGTTTGTTTTTCCTCAATTGAGAATCTAGATAACTCTAGCAGGTGTAATGCTGACAAAAAAAAAAGTCAAACCTGGACAATGTCTGTCTTGAACTCCCAGTCCTCCTGCTCAGACTCCCAAGTACCAGGGTTTCAGGCAGGCACCACCATGGTGGGTTGTGGTGTACTTATTCAATTTATGTTTGTGGGCATGCTTTAGAATGAGGGGAAGCCAAGCTCTTACATCACATATAAATATTTCCAGAAGTAAACTGATTTTAAACTGGCACGGTCAACCTTTTCTACCCATGACATTTCTACACATATCAGGAGTGTCTTGGACTTCAACAGTTCAAATGCATTTTAAAGTGCTTGTGGTAACTAACAATGAATGACAGGACCCAACTGATAATACATTTCCGAATCTACCTGCAATCACCTTGCACTACTTGAGCATCTGAATCCCAGAGGCTCTCCTGCAATGCGGGGCTGAAGATGAGGCAATCTGGACTAGCGATAGCTGGACAGAGACACAGAGCCAGACCAGTCTCTCAGTTTTATTCTATTTTCAATGCTGGCAAACATTTAGCCATCGGAGGGTAGGTACAGAGAAACAATTACCACCACCACCCTCCCCTCCCCACTAAAGCAAGGACTGTGGGAGTCTTTGCCCTAGGGAAAGGTGCAGTGTCTAAGACAGAAGGATGCATGCTGAGAGCCCAAGCCCTCTCTCTATCCCTGGTGAGGTTTGAAGAACTCAGGCACAAAGAACCTCAGGTCAATCGCCACTGTGGGAAGCTGGCTGAACAGGGAGGAGACAGGACTGTGGAGGAGGCTGGAGTTTTCAGAAGTTAATCCACTAAAAGTGAGGGAAGAGGAAAAGGCACTGAATGCTCCCCTCGGTCCACTCCTCCCCCATGCCTCCCCTGGAGACACTGGACACAATCCTTCCAGGACTCCCTCAGTCTCCCTGCCAGGCTCCTACAGGCCCGGCTCACCACACCCCCTCCTTTCAGTGACTCTTAAGGTGTCTGCCAATGTACAGTGGGGTAGGCTCCTCAGGCAGAGACAGGAAAGGCTGCCTACTGCCCCCATGCAGGCTCCTCCCCTTCTGGAACATACATAATGAGGTCACTGCCAGTCACTCTGAGTTCCCTGTGAACTGCTTCTTCCAGGGACTCCTCCTCCAGGGTCAGGTACAAGCGTGCGATCTCTGCATCTATGAAAGACTGGAAAGGCACCTTGAGGTCACTGGTGGGATACTGTTAAGGTAACTCGGTCTTGTTGTCCCTGGGTGCTCTCCACATAGACTGCCTCCTCCAGGGCCCTTGATTCCCCCATTTCTCCAACACTGCTTCCTCAAGACGTCTCCATGTTGGGCTCCCCAACCTTCTCCCTGGCCATCTCAGGCCACCTCCAGACTATCCCTCAGTAGCTGTCACAAACGTCATAAAGGATACAACTCCAACAACTGGCTTTCGTCGCTTTCTCCCTCCTCTGGATCATGTGGTGGCTTCTCCACAAGGGTAGCTTTCTCCACCAACGTGCCCTCATCGTCTTTGCCTTCACAACCTTGGGGGATTCCAGAGCAGTCAGGACCATTCGGCACACCGGCACACTGGCATTGTCCTCATCTCTTTCGGTACTGTCTCTGCTGGCCTGAGTACCAGAACTTGGGAAGCTACTCGGGTCTTCTCTGCTGCTAGGTGTGTCACCCGTCAGCTGCCAGGGTCGTTCATGGCTGTCTGGGGTGTCTCAGAACCCACCACCAACACTACTGCCCCCTGCCGATTCTAGGATGGCCTGAGGTGCTTCTGCCAAGCCCTGCCCTGTTCTCCTCAGGGCACCAGGTGAGGCGAGGCCCATGCCACTTGTGAAAACAGGACCTCACGAGGATTGGTTCTGGCCAAACTGGTCATCTCTGTAGAGCTGGTGAAACTCTAATGGTCTGCAGGGGAATTGATCAAATGGAACCCACATCATCCATTCGCGAAAAGCTGGCTCACTCACGATTATCAGGAAACCCTCAGGCTTCAGATAATTCAGTGTGACACACACACAAACACAACACATACACACAACACACACAGGCAACACAGAACACACGGATGCATCTTCATCTCCACTTTCCTCTCCAGCTTGGCATCACCCAAAGAAACCGATTACTGTGATTGATGCAGCATGGTCCATCACAGCCCTTGTCTTGGCTGAGTTCAGAGACTTATCCCTCTCAACACATTCCTAAGGTTGGAGAACGTGTGGAGGACAGGAGGGAGTTTGACAGGATTGGCCCAGAGTGACATGACTCTGTGTCAAAACTTGATTAGAGAGGACAGTCATCAGCATAAGTATGGGGGAGCTTGTCCCTATGGCCACTTTCTGTGTGTTCCTTAGGAGGAAACAAACTCACTAGAAGACATTCCCACTCTATGCCGCCAAGTGGAAACATTTGCAAAACTCTGCCTAGTCATTTATTTGTGGAAAAAATTTTTTACTAAAATAAGGGTTTAAATATATTATGTCGCATTAAAGCTATAAAGGAAAAAAAAGAACCAAAAACCAGTTTGTTCCTTCACATGGCATTGGGCAGCAGCTGCTAGTGAGTTGTGGGCTCTATATCCAGCTAATGAGTGGCATCTGTTTGTTATTTGTTTCCTTGTCTAAAGTATAATGGGTGTTAGGCTATTGTCACATTCTGTTGTTCAGATATCCCTAAGCTAGGATATGTCTGGTTAAAAAAAGATGACCATGGTGGCAAGCCAGATGCCTTATTACCTCCCTGGAAGAAAAGTATCCCTTTCTGAATTCTGTTGACCTAGTCAGGTTAGACATAAGTGCAGTGCAAATTCTAACAGGTCTTAATAATAAAAACTTGGAGTCAGATATAAGGGGTGAAAGCTGAAAGATCAGAGAAGCAGAGCAGTCAGCCACTAGTTCTTAGTGTTAGGAATATTTCCTAACACAAGTTTTCTGCCGACACAAAAACCCCAATCAAGCCAAATCACAACAAGCCGAATTAAAGGGTATCCAGGTTCAATGGGATTCCTGTACTTTCGGGTGGCCTTGAGGGGAACCAGAAAGCTGCGAATGCGACCGAGGTACATGTGTGGCAGGGGTTGGGGGCTGGGGTGGGTGGGTGGAGAGGTTGGGGGGGGCGGGGGGGAAGACCACGAAGGGACTTTCCGGGAAGCAGTTTAAATAGACTGGGGGAGTGGTCAAGATCTGGCAGGCTGCCTTGCCACTGCTCAGGAGAGGGGTCAAGGTGTTTTGGCAGGCCACCCTGACCCTCCTCTGGGGAGGGGTCAAGGTTCGGTGGACACAGGGGTGAGGCCTCCAAAGATGGAGGTCAGAGACCGGGCCTTACACTTAGCTCTATGAATTCCTCAGAACCAAGGGGGAAAGATTCTGTCTCTATGTGCTCCTGCCTCCTCCTGCCTTATATTCCTCTGCACCCAGCCATATCCCTTCCTGTCTCCACCTCCCTAGTGCTGGAATTAAAGGCATGTGACTCCCAAGTACTGGGATTAAAGGTGTGAGCCACCACAGCCTGACTCTGTTTCTTTTTTAGACTGGCTCAATCTTGTGTAGCCCAGGATGGCCTTGAATTCACAGAGATACCTCTGCTTCTGCCTCCAGAGTGCTGGGATTAAAGGTGTGTGCCATTACTACCAGCCTCTACGGCAATCTAGAGGCTTAGCTCTGCACTCTGACCTTCAGACAAGCTTTATTTGTTATATAGAAACAAAATATCACATTTCCCTTTTCTTCTGAAGTAAAAAGTAGGTTATAACTACTATAAGAAAAACTATATAAAATAAGTACAATAACTATATATAATATACACAGGCAATAAATACATCAACAATGTCTAGTCCATTTGCATTTGACAAGTTCAGAGAAAATACTCCATTATCTCTCCTATCTTGGTGAGTCCAAAGTCTTGTACCTAATTCACTTTCTATCCTAACTTGCCTTACTACCCAAAACAATATTTTGATGTCTCTCAACCTCATACACTTTACACTTCTTTAGTGAGTCTCTTTTCTGGGTCTGGTCAACAAGGAAAACTATAACTATCTAATCTTCAACTGCCTGAAGATGTGTGTTTGTGTGTGTGTGTGTGGGGGGGGGATCCAGCTGGAGTTGGTGGGCTCTCATTAGCTCAGATAAACTGTTTCAGAGGATGAACCTATCATGGTCTTGACCTCTTTGCTCATATTCTCACTCCCCCCATTCTTCAACTGGACTTTGGGAGCTCAGCACAGTGCTTCACTGTGACTCTCTGCATCTGCTTTCCTCAGTTGCTGGATGAAGGTTCTATAATGACATTTACGGTATTCATCAATTTGACTACAGGACAAGGCCACTTCAGGCACCTTCTCCACTTTTGCTTAGGGTTTTAGCTGGGTCATCCTTGTGGATTCCTGGGAATTTCTCTAGTACCAAGTTTCTTGTTAGCCCATAATGACTTCCTCAATCAAGATATCTCTTTCCTTATTCTCTGGCTCCGTCCTTCCCCCATCTCAACCATCCAGTTCCCTCTAATTCTCTCCCCCTTCTCACTTCCTCCTTCCCTTCTGCCTTTCCTTCACACCCACCCCCATGCTCCCAATTTTCTTAGGGGATCTTGTCTGTTTCCCCTTCTCAGGGGGATTTATGCGTGTTTCTCTTAGGGTTCCTTAGAACCTAAGAAGCTAAGTTCCTTGTTACTTAGCTTCTCTGGGGTCATGGACTATAGGCTCCTTATCCTTTGTTTTACAACTAGTATTCACCTATGAGTGCATACATACCATGCTCATCTTTCTAGGTCTGGGTTACCTCACTCAGGATGTTTTTTTTCTAGTTCCATCCAATTGCATGCAGTTTTCAAGATATCATTGTTTTTTTTTCCCACCGAGTAGTACTCTATTGTGTAAATGTACCACCAAGAAAGAGAATTACAGGTCAATCTCCCTCATAAACATTGGTGCAAATATACTCAATAAAATACTGCCAAATCATAAGCCAAAAACATATCAAAAGAAATCATCCACCATGATCAAGTCAGCTTCATTCCAGAGATGCAGGGATGGTTTAACATATAAAAATCTATCAATGTAAACTACTATATAAATAAACTGAAAGAAAAAACCATGTCATCATCTCATTAGATGCTGCAAAAGCATTTGACAAAATCCAAAATTCCTTCATGGTAAAGGTTTTGGAGATACAAGAATAATAAAAGCAATATACAGCAAGCCAACAGCCAACATCAAGTTAATTTCAGAGAAACTCAAAGCGATTCCACTAAAATAAGGAACAAGACAAGGCTGTCCACTGCCTCCATAACTATTCAACATAATTCTTGAAGCTATGGCTAGAGCAATAAGACAAGAAAAAGCCATGAAACATTAATGAATTAATATTATATGAATTACTGTTCATCCACATTAGAAATCAGATGTTTCCATATGTGGTGGCACACTACTGTAGTCACAGCATTTGATAGGTAGGATTATGTGAGTCCAGCCTAAGATACATAGAGAGGTTCTGTCTCAAGAAGGACAAGGAGGAAGAGAGGGAGAAAGAAGAGGAGGAGGAGCAAATTAAAAAAATAAAAGGAAACATTTTCATTACGGCTAGGAGTCTTAGGTGAGATCACCCTTACAGATTTGTGGGAGTTTCCCTTGCATCAATTTTCTACCTGAACCCTGAAAACCCCCCAAGCCCTTCTAGTCATCTCTTTTTGTACTCTCCCATTCCAGCCCCAACTTGATCCCTCAAGTTTCCATTCCCACCTACCCCCTGTCCACCCAGGAGAACTCTTCTATTGCCCCTTCCCAGGGGGTTTCATGCTTCCCTCCTTGGGTGGTGAGCAGAGGAGAAATAGGCAAAGGGGATGGGAGGAGAAAAGGGGGGGAACTTCAGTCAGAATGTAAAATAAGTAAATTAAATAAAAAATAAAAATAAAGGGAAAGGGGAAATCAGAAATGAAATGAAATTCATTTGAGATACAATTAAAAACTTTTGCTATTAAAAATGTATGTGTATGAGTGTTTTATCTGAATGTATATCTGTGGATGATTTGGGTTTGGTGTCTGCAGAGGCCAGCCAGAAGAGGGCACTGGATTTCCTGGGACTGGACTTACAGAGAGTTGTTAGCTGCCATGTGGGTTTGAAACACCATGTGTTCTTTTTGAGTTAGGTAGGATACAGAGGAACTGAATCTGGCACAAATTTTGAAAGGATCATTTCATAATATATGCCAAACACTAAAAGCAGCTCATTCTTTGATCCAGTGATTACTTTCCTAACAAGCTTGGGTTTAGAGGAGAGTGTCACACTCCAACTCCAAAGCCAGTTTCAATTTCTAATTGGACTGGGACTACAAAAAGACCATTTGCATTATCTGTCTGTAGAGAACAGCAGCAACAAACATGTAGGAAGGTTTATGAAATTTTATCCTGTTGGAAATGTGATATACTAATATGCCAATTTACTTGTTTTCTTGAGACATTTTTTTTCCTGGATGATTTGTTCTTTTTCTTCAGATGTCTCATTTGTCCAGTGGTTTTCAGATTCCTTAGCTGGATGCCTTCATTCTCCTGAAAATACAAACACTTTCCCAACTCTAACTTTGGGGAGGTTTTCTTTTGGCAAGTAATATCTGAGCAAATAAAAATCATTTGTTTGTTTTATCAGTTAGTTTAGATTGAACAGCCATGCTGTTTGATGAATCATCATCTCTTCTAATTAAGAAGTCTCTCTTGTTCAAATAGAACCTTTTTCAATTTTGATACAAATTCTTCTCCTGTGCAAAGAAAAAACAAAACCCCTTTCCCAATATAACACATGTCCTGGTTTCCATTCTGAGGTCAGTACATCTTTAAAGTATACAGGCTGATTTAATTATGTAAGTTTTTTATATTATTTAATGACTCCCTGAAGGCATAAGTCACAAACAATCCCACACCAGTTTGGAATTATGATTAATAGAATGGTTATTTATTCAAAGGGGAAAAACTTACAGATTACTGTCCCAGACAGCAGCCCCTCTGCATGATCAGGAAAGGAGTCTAGGAGCCAAAAGCGGAGCTGGAAGCCAGAGAGAGAATGGAGGACAGCCGCTGCTTTTTTAAAGAGAGAGAGACAATGCCCCAATGGGCTGGTATCTCAGTGGCTATTGGCAAAGGAGTAGAAGGAGCTCCCGCAGCACCTCACCCTTTTGTTTAAGTAAGAAAGTTCTAAGCCTACTACAAAATTATATACAACAAGTACAAACCTACAAAATTATATACAATAAGTACAAATATCCTATTCTAACTAGCTTAAGTCTTGTATAATAAATAACTTGGCCAAGTCATGAGAGGAAAGTAACTACATTTATATAATCTTCAATATGATTAGCATCTAGTTGCTCTTGTACCAGCTGTTCCAAAGCCTGCAATTTATCTTCAGCTAGAGGCCACTGCTTGATCCATATTGGCTTCTCAGTTAGCCATTTTAAAGGTAGGATGGTTGGTACCTCTAAACGTTTGCTATTTGCTGTATGTTCTTGTACAGCCTGAATGGCTGGTGACCTTTTTCCATAATACCTCATTATATCCTTCCCAGAATTGTGAGTTCCTGGAACTACAGGAATGTTAATCTGGGTATTTCATTGCTGTAGCAGGTCACGGCCCCATAAATTTATTGCAATGTTGGCTATATATGGCCTTAGTCTTCCTATTTGCCCTTCAGGCCCTATGCATTCAACCCATATTGTGCTTTGTTTTACACGAGATAGGGTTCCAATTCCCAGGAACTGAACATCTACCTCTTGAAGAGGCCAATTCGGATGCCAAGATTCTGGAGTAATGATACTTACATCTGCACCTGTGTCTAATAAGCCTTCAATTAAAATGCCATTTATACAGACTCTTAGCTTTGGTCTTTGATTGTTAATAGAAGTCTGCCAAAATATATGTTGACTCTGTCTTATTGGATTTTTTGACTCATTCTCCACATGTAATTCATCATTTAGACCAGTATTACTTTTTATGGCAGACACTGGAGTTTTCAATTTTCATGGTGAGACATGTTTTCTTTTGGCTTGGGGGCCTGCGAGAGGCCCCTCAAGGGGTTTCCCAATGGTATCAGGTTGCCTTGTCTGTCTGTTGTTGACCTGCCTTCGTTGGACCAATGTCAGCCTTTACCACATCTCCTACATACACCTGAAGGCTGAGGTCTCCTACTTTTATCATTCCCAGAGGAGATATTATTCCTAGAAATTCTTTGCCTGCAATCCCTTTTCAGATGTCCTAATTTGCCACAATTAAAATACTTGGTAGTTTGATGTCTCCTCATAGCTTCAGAAATCACTTCTACCCAAGATTCATCATTATAGCTAAACGTCTCAACATTCATCATATGTTGAATCCATTCTTCCATAGGTGCTGATCTAGACCTTAAAGGCCCAATTATCTTTTTTCATTCTATGTTTGCATTTTCAAAAGCTAGAGATTCAAGAAGTATTCGTCTAACTTCTGGGTCTGTTATCCCTATGTCCAGAGCCTTAATTAATCTTTGCACAAAGTCAGTAAAGGGTTCTTACTGTCCCTGCCTAACCCTGGTATATGATGCGACCCTTTTTGCTGGATCTTGTATTCTATTCAAAGCATTCAAGGCTGCTTTGTGACATAAGGACAGTACTTCTTTGTCATAAAGAGCTTGGACCTGTGGATCAGCATATGCTGCTACACCAAGAATTTTATCTTGGGAAACCTCCACACCTTTTGTTATTCCTTGCTGTTCCATATGTTTGGATTCTTCTCTGAAATAAATCCCAAACATCAAGGAAGGTCCATCATCTAAAACTGCAGACACTAACTGAGAGAAATCACGGGGAGTAGCTCTGACCTTAGAAGCCCAAGTCCTTATCATTTCCTTAACAAATGCACAGTGCAAGCCATAATTAACGACAGCTTGCTTAATTTCTTTTAAATAATTCATTGCTATTGGCATCCATCTAGCTTCTTTAACTTCCTTTGAGCCTTTAGAAGTTGACGCTTTGTCAGAATAAATTACAGAGTATGTCGTTAGAACCCTGGGTAAGCCAGTTCTAACAGCTGGTGGTGGCATTGTATCCTGTCCTTGTGCCTTCTTACTCTGTTCACCAGCTCCAATAATTTCTTCAATCATTTCAAATCTTTTTATCATTGTCTCTCTTAAATCCTAAATCTCCTGACCTACATGTGTTTCTAGGGATTTCACTAAGGTATCAATTCTTTGGTTCCCATTCTGGAGGTACATTCTATCTGTTACCTTATCAAAACTTTGTGATAATGTCTGAATGTCAAATTCAATAGCCTGGATCCTTTCAGATAACTTCCTAGTACCCTTGGATATGGAGTCAATTTTGTCTATCATAGTATCCACTTGTTCAGATAACCCCTGATTTTCAATAATTTTAATCCTTTCAACTAGTCGTTCATTATTAGTCCATAAAATTGTATCTCTCTTAATGATAGACTATTGAAAAGAAAACTGAAACCTAGTAACAAGTAAATTAATGTATCCCCATAGTCATATAAACCTTGCATGACATAATCCATTGTATTAGTAAAGAAAACAGTAAAATTTGCATTGGAAATGAAAACTACCATATTACCTATTATCCAGTAGGAGTTGCTGTTGTCAAGTCATGACCAGAACCACTGCAAAGGTGACGGAAATGGGGTGCTGTTTCAATGTCCACCTTAGTATTTGTTAAAAACTAGGAGATATAAGCTGCTCAACAAAGAAAATGTAATTAAATCAATTTCATACACAGAACCAGAAACCCAGAATCCAGGGGTAGAGAAGAGCAACCCAGAAGCCGTGTATGCCTCCACATGACGGAGTCACCCTGAGGGGTTGCAGCTTTTGGCAACCACTTTCGTTCTGATTCATGCCACTCAAGTGGTGCACTTGCAAGGGAGATTTAAAAACAACTCAGAAAAAAAGCAAAACAGGTGGGCAGAGACTGTCCCGAGCCTGTGGAGCTCGGGAGGCATGAAGTTTAAATCCACTTGGGGGCTTGAAGCCAATCTGAGGCGTGTAATGAAAAAATATAAAGAATTGGAGCAAGAAAGGCCACTGCGTGATAGTTTATATTGAACTGCTGGCTCCACACACAGGGCACAGGCCGCAGCTGAGGGGGGGCTCATGCCTAGCCGAGCTGTTGGCAGGCAGCCAAGTTGGGGGGAAGGGGGGTGGTTCTACAACCAAACGTTGGGTGCCAGAAGAAGGCGTAAGTCACAATCCCACACCAGTTTGGAATTATGATTAATAGAATGGTTATTTATTCAAAGGGGAAAAACTTACAGATTACCGTCCCAGACAACAGCCCCTCTGCGCGATCAGGAAAGGAGTCTAGGAGCCGGAAGCGGAGCTGGAAGCCAGAGAGAGAATGGAGGACAGCCGCTGCTTTTTTAAAGAGAGAGAGACAATGCCCCAATGGGCTGGTATCTCAGTGGCTATTGGCTGAAGGAGTAGAAGGAGCTCCCGCAGCAACTCCCTTCAGCTTTTGTTCCTTTCTCATTAGTATTTAGAAAATTCAAAGTTAATAAAGCATTATAAAATCTATTTCTGGGAGTCTTTATTATATCTGTTTATTTAACATATCCTTTAGAGTTCAATTTGATCTTTCAACAACTGCCTGCCCTGTTGGAGTGTGTTTTATACCAGCAATATGTTTTATATTATAATAAGCAAAAACCTGTTGCATTTTCTTAGAGACATATGCTGGAACATCATCTGACTTTATTTGTGCAGATATACCTATGATTGCCATAATTTCCAGCAAACGTGTGATTACAGAATCAGTCTTTTCAGACTCAAAGCAGTCGCCTATTGCAATCCTGAATAGACATCAATGGAGTGGTATACATATTTTAATTTTCCAAATTCTACAAAATAGAACACATACATCTGCCAGATTTCACTCCTTTGCATACCCTTTGGGTTACTTCCTGCAGGTAGTGATGTTTGGTTGTATAAAGAACAAGTAGAACATTTCCTTAACATTTCCTTAGTTTGTTGCCACATGATAAAAAAATCTTTTTTAAACCTTTCCTATTGACATGATGTTTTTAAAATGAAATTTTGTGGCCTGTAGCATATTTCCTTGTAGGACAAGTTCTAATTGGTCATAACAGAGGCAGATACTAGGCAGTGAAAGTTGAAGGATCAGAGGAGCAGTGCGACCAGCCACTAGAGGGCCTTTTACTTCTACCAATGCTCAGATGGAAGGTACAATCATGTCCTCAGACTGTCTCCTCAGACTGCATGCTCAGATTGCAGGGGTGATCCTCGGACTGCAACTATCTCCATCAAACCTCAGACTGCATCTGAGTCCCTCTCTCCTCTTGCCTTACATTCTCTCTTCACCCAGCCATATCCCTCCTGTCTCCACCTCTCTAGTGTTGGGATTAAAGGTGTGGGATCCTAAGTGTTGGTATCACCTTTGTGTGAGCTCTGTTTCTCTTTTAGACAGATTCAGTCTTGTTTAGTGCAGGGTGGCCTTGAACTAACAAGAGATCCCTCTGCCACTGTCTCTTGAGTCCTGGGATTAAAAGTGTGTGCCACCACTCCCTAGTTAAAAGATCCATTCTGATATAATATATTATATTATATCTAATATAATATCTTCCTTCTTCCTTAATATTCATGTAGGAGAATGCTTAAAAAGTAAAATAAATAGAAAGCAATCAAGATCTGGATACAAATGATCCAGATACAAATGATCCACAAGTGCATTCTGTAATTTCTTTTCCACCAAAGTCAGTTCTCTCTCAGTTTTCACTGATAATTCTCTTGAACTATGTAAGTCCTTGTCACCATCTAAGCTTCCAAACAAATTTCTAAGTTCATGATTTTTTTATCCTAATAATGGACTGTAGATTCAAAATGTCTCCTAGCTATCTTTGAAATGCAGAAAGGGGGACAATATTAGCAAAGAAGTCAAGACAATGAGGGGTTCACCCACTGAGACAGTATGCCTGAGCTAATGGGAGCTCACCAACTCCACCTGGATTGGGAATGAGCGAGCATGGGATCAAACTAGTCCCTCTGAATGTGGTTGACAGTTCGGGCAGACTGAGGAGCCAATGACAACGGCACTGGGATGTATCTCTACTGCATGTACTGGCTTTTTGGGATCCTATTCTCTTTGGATGTACACCTTTCTCAACTTGGATGTAGTGTGGAGGGCCTTGGACTTCCCACAGGGCAGGGTGCCTTGCCCCCTTAAGATTGGAGGGGGTGGAAGGGAGGGTGTGTGGAGGGAGTGGGAGGGAAGTGGGAGGAGGGGAGAAAGTGGGAATTTGAATTGGTATTTTTTAAAGTAATAAAATAAAATAATAATTAATAATAATAAAGAGAAAAAAAGAAATTAGAGATGCTAGGCACTAGTGGCACATGCTTTTAATCCCAGTACTTGGGAAGCAAAGGCAGGTGGATCTCTGTGAGTTCGAGGCCAACCTGGTCTATAGGAGTTAGTTTCAGGACAGACACCAAAGCTACACAGAGAAACTCTGTCTCAAAAACTGAAAAAAAAGAAAAAAGAAGAAAGAAAAAAAGAAATTAGAGAGAACTCATATTAGCAATTGAACAGCACACCTGAAAAGTCTAAAACAAAAAGAAACAAACACTGAAGAGGAGTAGATAGCAGGAAATAATCAAACTCAGGGTTGAAATCAATAAATAGAAACAAAGAGAACAATACAAAGAATCAATGAAACAGAGTTGGCTCTTTGAGAAAATCAGCAAGATAGACAAGACCTTATCCAAACTAACTGTAAGTCAAAGAAATAATATCAAAATTAACAAATCAGAAATGAAAGGGGGACATAACAACAGATACTGAGGAATTCTGAAGAACAGTTAGGTTATGTTTCAAAAATCTGTACTTTACAAAATTGGAAAATGTAAAAGAAATGGACAACTTTCTTGGTAGATACCAGATAGTTACCAAACTTAATTCAAGATCAGATAAATAATTCAAATAGACCTATAACCCCTAAGAAAATGGAAGCAGTCATTAAAAGTCTCCCAACCCAAAACAGCTCAGGGCCAGATGGTTTTAGCACAGAATTCTCCCAGACATTCAAAGATGAACTAATACCACTTCTCCTCAAATTATTACACAAAATAGAAACAGAAGGAACATTGTCAAATTCATTCATTCCTTTTTTTAAATTTTTTTTTTTGGTTTTTCGAGATAGTAGTTTTGGAGACTGTCCTGGAACTAGCTCTTGTAGATGAGGCTGGCCTTGAGCTCACAGACATCCACCTGCCTCTGCCTCCAGAGTACTGGGATTAAAGGAGTGTGCCACCACCACCTGGCTGTCAAATTCATTCTGTGAGGCCATAGTCTACCTGATACACAAACCACACAAAGTTTCAACATTAAAAGAGTACAGAGTAATTTCCTTCAAGAATATTGATGCAAAAATACTTAACAGAACATTCACAAACTAAATCCAAGAACACATCAAAAAGATCTTCCAAAGTGGTTGTACAAGTTTGCACTCCCACCAGCAATGGAGAAGTGTTTCCCTGACTCCCCATCCTCTACACCATAAGCTGTCCTCAGCATTTTCAATCATAGCCATTTTGACAGGTGTAAGATGGCATCTCAGAGTCATTTTGATGTGCATTTCCCTGATGATTAAGGGTGTTGAGCAATTAATGAAATGTCTTTCAGCCATTTGAGACTCTTCTGATGAGAGTTCTATGTTTAGCTCTGTACCCCATTTTTAAATTGCATTATTTTGTATTTTGATGCTTAGTTTCTTGAGTTCTTTACTGCAAATTGTACAGCCATCAGTTCATTTCCCAGCTTCCCAGACCGAAATAATCACACAGAAACTAAATTAATTACAGCACTGCTTGACCAATGACTCTGGAGTATTTCTAGCTAGCTCTTACATTTTAATTAACCCATTTCTATTAATCTATGTGTCACCATGAGGCTGTGGCCTACCAGTAAAGGTTTTGGGCATCTTTCTCCTTCAGCAGCTACATGGTGTCTCTTTGACTCTGCCTACTCTTTCTCTCTCTCACACACCTAGCTTTACTTTGCTAAATGATTATTAACCAATGATAATAAAACATATTCACAGCATACAGAGGGGAATCCCACATCTTCTCCCCTTTTCTGTCTAAATAAAAACAAAGGTTTTAACTTTAACATAGTAAAATTACATATAACCAAAGGTAATAAGCAAGAATTACAGTTAAAATATTTAGTCCATTTACATCTGGTAAATTAAGGAAAATATTCTATCATCTATCCTATCTTTGTGAGTCTAAAGTTTTATATTTTATTTATCTTTTATCATAACTAAGGGAAACTCTAACAATCTGTCTTCAACTATTCAAAGACCCCAGAAAGATATAATATTACCTAATTAAACAGGAAGTTCATTGTAAGCAACTTCCAAAACTCTAGAATTGGCAGAGACATCTCACTGGACAGTCACCTAAAGTTCTTCTGTAACATTGGGATTTTCATCTTCAGCCTACAGGCCCATAGAATCTGGCAGGCTTTTCCATGAAGCAGGAAATTTGAAAGACTGCTTTGCCTATATTGGCAGTTTATCAGTCACTTTCTTCTGTGTCCTGTAGAATATCTGGTAGACTCTTTCATGGATCAGGAACTCTGAAGGACTGTCTCACCTTCTTTAGACAATTTCAGAAGTCATTTTTCTTTAGTTTCTGCATGTCCAATTCATACAGGATACCATCAAGCAATCCAGGCAAGAGCAGTTTCTTGCCCAAATGGCTAACCTCATCACATTGAAGGCAAATTCCATAACGAGATTTTTCAATGCCCATCAATGTCTCTGAAGTAATTGGTGCTGCCAGAAGCAAACATGTCTCACTGTGGAGAAAAGTCTAAGTTCTTAAAACATTTTAAATGTCATATCCAGTAAGTATTGGAAGTGTTGAAGATTATCCATCTAACTGAAATATATCTCTGTATATCTAGAAAACTTGACTAACATGACTACAGTTTGACTATTATAGATAACTATATTAATATGCTTTTCTTCATTATACATTACATTTTTAAATGAACTACACAAATATAATACTGGTGTGGGAAGTCCTTCTGTATATGTGTTGCTTTTATTGGTTAATGAATAAATCTGATTTTGACAAATGGTTTAACAGAATATATCAAGGCTAGAAAAGATATAGAGAGTAGGCAGAGTCAGGAAGAAGCCATGTAGCCACCAGAGAAAAAGACATGAGTCTGCCAGCTGGAATCTTGCTGGTAGGTCACGAGCTTTGGGTTAAAATATAAAATGAAGTAAATGGGCTAATTTAAGATGTAAGAGGTAGCCAATAAGAATCTAGAGTTAAAAGGTAAAGCAGTATTGTAAATAATATAATTTTCTGAGTGATTATTTTGGGTCTGAATTTCAGGAACAAACTAAAAAAGCCTCTGACAACATACCTTACACAAGAACAGAAATAAATATACACAGGGTAGCAAAATGAACCTTAAATATGTATCAATACACCAAGATTCATACCAATGCAAAGTACTCATCTCTACATCTTATTTCCCCCACTTTTTAGAAAGAGACTGACTGTGACCATTTAACCATTTATAATCAACCCCCTTTAAATGAAAATAAACATTTATAAGCAGTCATTTTTTATATTCTTTCTAAACTGCTTCTTGCTGTTTGTTGGGTGAAGTATTTTTAGAAGTTCATGGAGACATCTTGAGGGGTCTTGTTGCATCAAACCACATTAGCCTGCAAGGAATATACAGGTTCTCAACTTCTGTGGAAACAAAAGCAGAACCTCTTTTCCAAAGCAACATAGTTGTAGACCCAAATTCTGAAGTCAAGATACCTTTAAAGTATATATGTTGGTTTAGTTTAGCATCCCCCAGAATCAAATGTCTCTCTCCAGTTAAAAATTCAAAGAAAACAAAATAATATGCATAATCCAGATTCTCTGTGCATTTCCATCTTTACATACCTTGTTTTTTGTATTCTATTACTTTTTGACATTTATCTTTACTCCTTTAATCTATGACTGTCTGTACTCTTTTATATTACTTTTATTGTCTCTACTAATCCAGCCTTACAGAGAATACTAGAAGGAAAATTACATCCCAAGGAATCCAACATTGCCAACACTGACTACAATAATTCAGACATCTAGCGACCCTTCACTAGCACAATTCAAAGAAGGAAAACACATACACTCTATTACCCCCCACCAAAAAAATTACTGGAGTCAACAACCAATGGTCATTAATATCTCTTAATATCAATGGACTCAATTCACCTATAAAGAGGCACAGACTTAGAGATTGGATACGAAAACAGGATCCAACATTCTGCTGTTTACAAGAAACACACCTCAACCACAAAGACAGACATCTACTCAGAGTAAAGGGTTGGGAAAAGGTTTTCCAAGCAAATGGACCTAAGAAACAAGCGGGTGTGGCCATTCTAATATCTAACAAAATCAACTTCAAACTAAAATCAATCAGAAGAGATGGAGATGGACATTTCATACTCATAACAGGAACAACTCATCAGGAAGAAGTCTCAATCCTGAATATCTATGCCCCTAATGTAAAGGCACCCACATATGTAAAAGAAACTCTTCTAGAACTCAAGGCAGTCATCAAACCACACACGCTAATAGTAGGAGACTTCAACACTCCTCTCTCACCAATGGACAGGTCAATCAGACAGAAACCAAACAGAGAGTTAAGAGATTTATTGGAGGTATTGAATCAAATGGACTTAACAGACATCTATAGAACACTCCACCCAAATAGGAAAGAATACACCTTCTTCTCTGCAGTTCATGGAACCTTCTCGAAGACTGACCACATACTCGGTAACAAAGCAAACTCCCACAGATACAAAAAAATATTAGTAACCACCTGTGTCTTGTCAGATCACCATGGATTAAAATTAGAATTCAACAACAATGCTACCCCCAGGAAGTCAACAAACTCATGGAAGTTGAACAGTCAACTACTAAATCACCCCTGGGTCAAGGACGAAATTAAGAAAGAAATTAAAGTCTTCCTTGAATTTAATGAAAACAAAGACACAACATACCCAAACCTATGGGACACTATGAAAGCAGTGCTAAGAGGAAAGTTCATAGCACTAAGTGCCCAATTAAAGAAAACAGAGAAAGCACACATTGGAGCCCTAACAGCACACCTAAAAGCTCTGGAAAAAAAAAGAAGCAGACTCTCCCAGGAGGAGTAGAAGACTGGAAATAATCAAACTGAGGGCTGAAATCAACAAAATAGAAACAGAGAAAACAATCCAAAGAATCAATGAATCAAAAAGCTGGTTCTTGGAGAAAATCAACAAGATTGACAAACCCCTATCCAAACTAATCAAACGGCAGAGAGAGCACATGCAAATTAATAGGATCAGAAATGAAAAGGGGGACATAACCACAGACACAGAGGAAATTCAGAGAATCATTAGATCTTACTACGAGAGTTTATATGCCACAAAGTTGGAAAATGTACAAGAAATGGATTGGTTTTTAGATAAATACCATTTACCAAAGTCAAATCAAGACCAGGTGAACAATCTAAATAGACCTGTTAGTCGCGAAGAATTAGAAGCTGTTATCAGAAATCTCCCTGCCAAAAAAAGCCCAGGACCAGATAGTTTGAATGCAGAATTCTATCAGAACTTCCAGGAAGAGCTAATACCTATATTCCTTAATGTATTTCACAATATAGAAACAGAAGAATCATTGCCAAACTCTTTTTATGAAGCTACAGTTACCCTGATACCAAAACCACACAAAGACACAACCAAGAAAGAGAATGACAGACCAATTTCACTCATGAACATTGACGCTAAAATACTCAATAAAATACTGGCAAACCGAATCCAAGAATACATTAGAAAAATTATCCATTATGATCAAGTGGGCTTCATCCCAGAGATGCAGGGCTGATTCAACATACACAAATCTATCAATGTAATCCATCATATAAATAAACTGAAAGAAAAAAAAACATATGATCATTTCATTGGATGTTGAAAAACCATTTGACAAAATTCAACACCCCTTTATGATAAAGGTGTTGGAGAGATTGGGTATACGAGGATCATACCTAAATATAATAAAAGCAATATACAGCAAGCCGACAGATAACATCAAATTGAACGGAGAGAAACTCAAAGCCATTCCACAAAAATCAGGAACACGACAAGGCTGTCCACTCTCTCCATACCTCTTCAATATAGTGCTTGAAGTTCTAGCAATAGCAATAAGACAATATAAGGGGATCAAGGGGATTCGAATTGGAAAGGATGAAGTTAAATTTTCGTTATTTGCAGACGATATGATAGTGTACATAAGCGACCCCAAAAACTCTACCAAAGAACTTCTACAATTGATAAACACCTTTAGTAATGTGGCAGGATACAAGATCAACTTCAAAAAATCAGTGGCCCTCCTATACACAAAGGATAAAGAAGCAGAGAGGGAAATCAGAGAAACATCACCTTTCATGATAGCCACAAATAGCATAAAATATCTTGGGGTAACTCTAACCAAGGAAGTGAAAGACCTATTTGACAAGAATGTTAAGTCTTTGAAGAAAGAAATTGAGGAGGATACCAGAAAATGGAAAGACCTCCCCTGCTCTTGGATTGGGAGAATCAACATAGTAAAAATGCAATTCTACCAAAAGCAATCTATAGATTCAATGCAATTCCCATCAAAATTCCATCAAACTTCTTCACAGACCTTGAGAGAACAATAATCAAGTTTATATGGCAAAACAAAAAACCCCTGGATAGCCAAAACAATCTTATACAATAAAGGAACTTCTGGAGGCATTACCATCCCTGACTTCAAACTGTATTACAGAGCAACAGTATTGAAAACAGCTTGGTATTGGCATTGCAACAGAGAAGTCGACCTATGGAATCGAATAGAAGACCCGGGTATTAACCCACAAATGTATGAACACCTGATTTTTGACAAGGGAGCTAAAGGTATACAATGGAAGAAGGAAAGCATCTTTAACAAATGGTGCTGGCATAACTGGATATCATCCTGTAGAAGAATGAAAATAGATCCATATCTATCACCATGTACAAAACTCAGGTCCAAATGGATAAAAGACATCAACATTAATCCGACCACTTTGAACCTGATAGAAGAGAAAGTGGGAAGTAGTCTACAAGATATAGGCACAGGAGACCACTTCCTAAGCAGAACCCCAGGAGCGCAGACAATAAGAGAAACAATAAATAAATGGTACCTATTGAAACTGAGAAGCTTCTGTAAAGCAAAAGACACTGTCAGTAAGACAAAAAGGCTACCTTCTGACTGGGAAAAGATCTTCACAAACCCTTCAACAGACAAAGGTCTGATCTCCAAAATATACAAAGAACTCAAGAAACTAAACACTAAAACTCTAATTAACCCAATTAAAAAATGGGGTACTGAACTGAACAGAGAATTCACAACAGATGAACTCCGAATGGCCAAAAGGCACTTAAGGTCATGCTCAACCTCCTTAGTAATCAGGGAAATGCAAATCAAAACAACTTTGAGATATCATCTTACACCTGTCAGAATAGCCAAACTCAAAAACACCAATGATAGCCTATGCTGGAGAGGATGTGGAATGAGGGGAACACTCATCCATTGTTGGTGGGAATGCAAACTTGTGCAGCCACTGTGGAAATCAGTGTGGCGGTTTCTCAGGAAACTGGGAGTCAACCTCCCTCAGGACCCAGGAATGCCACTCTTGGGAATATACCCAAGAGATGCCGTATCATACTACAAAAGCATTTGTTCAACTATGTTCTTAGCAGCACTATTTGTAATAGCCAGAACCTGGAAACAACCTAGGTGCCCCTCAATAGAAGAATGGTTAATAAAGGTGTGGAACATATACACATTAGAGTTCTACTCAGTGGTAAAAAACAATGACATCTTGAATTTTGCATGCAAATGGATGGAAATAGAAAACGCTTTACTGAGAGAGGTAAGCCAGACCCAAAAAGAGGAATATGGTATGTATTCACTCATAAGTGGATTCTAACCATAATTAAAGGTCTTTGAGCCTATTTTTCGTGATCCTAGAGAAGCTAAGTAAGAAGGTGAACCTGATGAAAATCATGTAGCTATCTGCCTGGAGATTGGAAATAGACAAGAGTCCCAGGTAACCTCGGGTGTGTGGGGGGCGGGGTGGGAGGGTTGTTGGAAGGGGAGAGGGTTAGAGAGAAGGGAGTAGGGGAGGAATGGGGAAAGCTTGGTGGACTGGGATGGGGGGAGGGAGGAAGGATGGATATGAGATCAGGGAAGAATATATTTCAACTAAGGGAGTCATTTTAGGGTTTACAAGAGACTTGATTATAAATGGGATCCCAGGTCCAAGGAGATCCCCAGATTGTTCTCTGGACAGAAGAGAGGGTGCCTGAAACGGCCTAGGCCCATAACCATACTGATGAATATTTTGCTTATCACCATAGAACCTTCATCTGGCGATGGATGGAGATAGAGACAGAGACCCACATCGGAACACTGGACTTAACTCCCTAGGTCCAAACGAGAAGCAGATGGAAAGAGAACGTGAGCAAAGAAGGCAAGAGCAGAGAGAACCTTCATCCCACGATGGATGACAATACACACGGAGACCCACATTGGAGCACCGGACTGAGCCCCCCAAGGTCCAAATGAGGAGCAGAAGGAGGAAGAAAATGAAAAAGGAAATCAGGACTGCGAGGGATGTGATCACCCACTGATAAAAGGGGAAGAATCTAATGAGAGTTTACCAAGGCCAGTTGGACTGGGACTGAACGAGGACACAATCCAACCAGATTCTCTGTATGTGGCCAGATTCTCTGAATGTGGCTGGCCAGGAGTCTTTCTGAAAAGCCATTGACAATGGCACTGGGACTTGTTTCCTCTGCATATACTGGATTTTGCGGATCCAGTCCGTCTAGACACTCACCTTCCTGGACCTGGAGGGAGGCGGGAGGAACTTGAACTTCCCACTGGGCAGGAAACCCTGACTGCTCTTAGGGATGGAGAGGGAGGAGGAGAGGGAGTGGGGGAAGTGGGAGGGTGGTGGGAGGAGGGGCGGAAATGGAAACTTTTATAATTTAATAAAATCACAAAAAAATATTCACAGGTCAATAAATAAACAAAGGACTTTGAGCCTGTAGTTTATGATCCTAGAGAAGCTAAGTAATAAGGTGAACCCAAAGAAAAACATATATAGACCCACCTAGAAATTGGAAACAGACAAGATCACCTGACAAAATTTGGGAGCATGGTGGCAGGGTAGAAGGAAGGGGAGAAAGGGAGTGTTGAGGAGAACTTGAGGGAATGGGATGATCAAGATGGAGGAAGGACAGATATGAGAGCAAGGAAAGAGATATTTTGATTGAGAGAGCAATTATGGGCTTAGCAAGAAACCTGGCTCTAGAACAGTTCTCAGGAATCCACAAGGATGACCCCAGATAAGACCCTAAGCAGTTAAGGAGAGGATGTCTGAACTGGCCTTGCCATATAGTCAGACTGATGATTATCTTAAATATCACCATAGAATCTTCATCCAACAAAAGATGGAAACAGAGGCAGAGACCCACATTGGAGCACTGGACTGAGCTCCCAATGTCCAATTGAAGAGTGGAAGGAGTGAGATTATGAGCAAGGAAGTCAAGACCATGTAACAGTAGCGAGCGGGCTGCTTGTTGTTCTAGCCACCCTGCTAGCCACACCCAAAATAATCACACAGAAACTATATTCATTTAAACACTGCCTGGTCCATTATCTCTAGCCTCTTATTGGCTAACTCTCACATCTTGATTTAACCTATTTCTAGTAATTTGTGTATCACCATGAGGTCATGGCTTACCAGGAAAGATTCAGCATGTCTGATTCTGGCAGCTCCATGGCAGCTCTTTCTGACTCGCTTCCTTCCTCCCAGAATTCAGTTCTGTCTTCTCTGCCTACCTAAGTTCTGCGCTATCAGGCCAAGCAGTTTCTTAATTGATTATCCTATGAAAACAACACATAAACAGAAGGACCTCCTACACCAAGACCGTGAGGGGTTTATCCACTGACACAATTTTCTTGAGCTAATGGGAGCTCACCAACTCCAACTAGATTGAGAGTGAATGAGCATAGGATAAAACTAGTCCCTTTGAATGTGGTTGACAGTTTTGGCAGACTGAGGGACCAATGATAGTGGTACTGGAATTTGTCTCTACTGCATGTACTGGCTTTTTGGGATCCTATTCCCTTTGGATGTATACCTTACTCAATCCAGATGTAGTTGAGAGGGCCTTGGATTTTTCAAAGGGCAGGGTGCCTTGCCCTCTCTTAGGATTGGAAGGGATGTGATGGGAGGGTGTATGGAGGGAGTGGGAGGGGAGTGAGAGGAGGAGAAGGAGTGGGAGCTCACCAACTTCAGCTGGACTGAAAATTGATGAGCACAGGATCAAAAAGGACCCTCTGAATGTGGCTAATAATTGGGGCAGACTGAGGGGCCAATGATAATGACACTGGGATTTGTTTCTACTGTATGGACTGACTTTTTGGGAAGCTATTCTCTTTGTATGCATACCTTCCTAAGCCTGAATGTAGGGGGGAGGGCCTTGAACTTTCCACAGGGCAGGGTGCCTTGCCCTCTCTTAGGACTGGAGGGGGGTGGGGGGAGTGGGAGGGAAGTGGCAGGAGGGGAGGAAGTGGGAACTTTGACTGGTATTATTTATAAAGTAACTATATTAAGTGGTTCTGAAAAAGCTAGTAATCCTAAAAGAATAGCATAATTCTGATTTCTGATCTGAATTATAAGTACTTGGAGACACTTTACTTATTTTTTTTCTAACTTATAACCAGCCTTTCCTGATTTATTTGCATCAGTATAGAATGTAGGAGCTCCAGAAATAGGTTAATGTATAGCATGAATAATAAAAACCCAGAGACAGATATTGAGGTTCAACCTGAAGATCATAAAAGTAAAGCAGCCAGTCACTGGCTCTTACCTCTACCTCAGACCAAAAATGGGTGATCCTGTCTCCATGAATCCTCAGATTCAGACTGAGTGTGAGACCTGTCTCCTCCTGTATTATACTCCTCTCTAGTGCTGGGATTAAGGGTATGCAACACCACTGCCAGGCCTGTATGGCTGACTAGTGTGGCTGTTTGCACCGATCTTCAGGCAAGTTTTATTTATTATAACACAAATAATTTACCACCATATTACCCCCTTTGTCTAATATAAAAATGTTACAACTAATATAAGAAAATCTATAAACAATAACTACAATAAACATATACAGTACTTACAGGCAATAAATAGCCCAACAATGTCTAGTCCAATTGCATTTGATGAGTTCAGAGAAAATACTCCATTATCTATCCTATCTTGATGAGTCCAAAGTCTTGTACTTAATTTGCTTCCTATCATAACTTGCCTTACTATCCAAAACTACCTTTTGATGTCTCTCAACCTTATATACTTTACTCATCTTTAATGAGTTTCTTTATGTGTCTGGAAAGGACAACTATAACTGTCTAATCGTTTTTTAAATTTTTAAATATTTTATTTATTTATTAAAAATTTCCACCTCTTCCCATCCTCCCATTTCCCTCCCACTCTCCCCACTCCCCATCCCCCTCTTTTCCAGTCCTAAGAGCAGTCAGGGTTCCCTTCACTGTGGGAAGTTCAAGGTCCTCCATCCAGGTCTAGGAAGGTGAGCATCCAAACAGACTAGGCTCCCACAAAGCCAGTATATGCAGTAGAATCAAAACCCAGTGCCATTGTCCTTGGCTACTCAGTCAGTCCTCATTGTCAGCCACATTCACAGAGTCCTGTGTGATCACATGCTCATTCAGTCCCAGTCCAGCTGACCTTGGTGAGTTCCCATTAGATCAGTCACACCGTCTCCGTGGGTGGACGCACCCCTCGCGGTCCTGACTTCCTTGCTCATGATCTCCCTCCTTCTGCTCTTTATTTGGACCTTGGGAGCTCAGTCTAGTGCCCCAATGTGGGTCTCTGTCTCTATCTCCATCCATTGCCAGATGAGGTTCTATGCTGATATACAAGATATTCATCAGTGTGGCTATGAGAAAAGACCTGTTAAGGCACCCTCTCCTCTGCTGTCCAAGGAACAAGCTGGGGACATCTCCTTGGACACCTGGGAACCCCTCTAGAGTCAAGTCTCTTGCCAACCCTAACATGGCTCCCTTAATTATAATATCTACTTTCCTGCTTCCATATCCACCCTTCCTCCATCTCAACCATCCCATTCCCCAAGCTCTCCCCAATCCTCCCCTTCTCCCTTCTCTCTCCCCATATCCCCATACTCTCTATCCCACCCCCACCCCATGCTCCCACCTTTGGTCTGGCAATCTTCTCTACATCCAATATCCAGGAGGATCTATATAGGTTTTTCTTTGGGTTCACCTTCTTATTTAGCTTCTCTAGGATCGCGAATTATAGACTCAATGTCCTTTATTTATGGCTAGAATCCACTTATGAGTGAGTACATACCATATTCTTCTTTTTGGGTCTGGGTTATCTCACTCAATAAAGTGTTTTCTATTTCCATCCATTTGCATGCAAAATTCAAGATGTCGTTGCTTTTTACCACTGAGTAAAACTCTAATGTGTATATGTTCCACACCTTTTTTATCCATTCTTCCATTGAGGGGCATCTAGGTTGTTTCCAGGTTCTGGCTATTAAAAATAATGCTGCTATGAACATAGCTGAACAAATGCCTTTGTAGTATGATTGGACATCTCTTGGGTATATTCCCAAGAGTGCAATTGCTGGGTCCTGAGGTAGGTTGACTCCCAGTTTCCTGAGAAACCTCCATACTGATTTCCAAAGTGGTTGCACAAGTTTACATTCCCACCAACAATGTTTACATTCCCATTATTCCACATCCTCTCCAGCAAAGGCTATCATTGGTATTTTTGATTTTAGCCATTCTGACAGGTGTAAGATGGTATCTCAAAGTTGTTTTGTGATGGGTGTGGTCAATCAACAGAATTAACCAGACCAGCTCAAAGATAAAGAATAATATATTTAATAATTGGAAAAACAGAGAAAACTTACATGACCAATGATCCAAGGAACTCCAGGAGAGAAACAAAGAGGAAGGGCTGACTCGCCTGGATGCCTTTATCTTTACTTCTTGGCCTCAGGGGACCACACCCTAAACAGAAAGTGATTGGCTGAGCTTCCCCATCAGTTGATTTGCATTTCTCTGATCACTAAGGAGGCTGAACATGACCTTAAGAGTCTTTTGGTCATTTGAATTTCTTCTGTTGAGAATTCTCTGTTCAGTTCAGTACCCCATTTATAATTGGGTTAATTAGAGTTTTAGAGTCCAGTTTCTTGAGTTCTTTATATATTTTGGAGATAAGACCTGTGTTTGATGCAGGGTTGGTGAAGATCTTCTCCCAATCAGAAGGTTGCCTTTTGTCTTAATGACAGTGCCTTTGCATTACAGAAGCTTCTCAGTTTCAGGAGGTCCCATTTATTCAATGTTGCCCTTTTTGTCTGTGCTACTGGGGTTATACATAGGAAGTGGTCTCCTGTGCCCATGTACTGCAGACTACTTCCCACTTTCTCTTCTATCAGGTTCAGCGTGATCAGGTTAATATTGATGTCTTTAATCCATTTGGACTAGACTTTTTGTGCATGGTGATAGATATGGATCTATTTTCATTCTCCTACAGGTTGACATCCAGGTATGCCAGCACCATTTGTTTAAGATGCTTTCTTCCATTGAATAATTTTAGCTCCATTGTGGAAAAACGGGTGTTCATAGGTTTGTGGATTAATATCTGGGTCTTTGATTCGATTCCATTGGTCAACTTCTCTCTTTTTGTGCCAATTCCAAACATTTTTCATTACTGTAGCTCTGTAATAGAGTTTGAAGTCAGGGATGGTAATGCCTCCAAAAGTACTTTTAAATGGGTTTTTTGTTTTTCCATATAAAGTTGATTATTGTTCTCTCAAGGTCTATGAAGAATTTTGTTGGGATTTTGATGAAGAGTGCATTGAATCTATAGATTACTTTTGATAGAATTGCCATTTTTACTATGTTGATACTTCCAATCCAAGAGCATGGGAGATCCTTCCACTTTCTGGTATCCTCTTCAATTTCTGTCTTCAAAGACTTAAAGTTTTTGTCAAACAGATCTTTCACTTCCTTGGTTAGAGTTATCCCAAGATACTTTATGCTATTTGTGGCTATCGTGAAAGGTGATGTTTCATTGATTTCTGTCTCTGCTTCTTTGTTCTTTGTGTATAGGAGGACAACTGATTTTTTGGAGTTGATCTTGTATCCTGCAACATTACTGAAGGTGTTCATCAGCTGTAGGAGTTCTTTGGTAGAGTTTTTGGGGTCACTCATGTATACTATCATATCGTCTGCAAATAACGAGAGTTTGACTGCTTCCTTTCCAATTCGAATCCCTTGATCTCCTTATGCTGTCTTATTTCTACTGCTAGAACTTCGAGTACTATATTGAAGAGGTATGGAGAGAGTGGACAGCCTTGTCTTTTTCCTGATTTTAGTGGAATAGCTTTGAGTTTCTCTCCATTTAATTTGATGTTAGCTGTTGGCTTGCTGTGTGTTGCTTTTGTTATATTTAGGTATGAACCTTGTATCCCTAACGTCTCCAAGACCTTTATCATAAAGGGGTATTGAATTTTATCAAATGCTTTTTCAGCATCTAATGAAATGATCATATGGTTTTTTTGTTTCACTTATATGATGGATTACATTGATAGATTTTCATATGTTGAATCAGACCTGCCTCTCTGGGATGAAGCCTTCTTGATCATAATGTATAACTTCTTGGATGTGTTGTTCTTGCATTCCCTCTGCCAGTATTTTATTGAGAATTTTTGCATCGATGTTCATGAGTGAGACTGGTCTGTAGTTCTCTTTTTTGATTACATCTTTGAGTGGTTTTGGTATCAGAGTAACTGTAGCTTCATAAAAGAAGTTTGACAATGACTCTTCTGTTTCTATTTTGGAAAACACATTAAGGAGTATAGGTATTAGCTCTTCTTGGAAGTTCTGATAAAATTCTATATTGAAACCATCTGGTCCTGGCTTTTTTGCTTGGGAGGTTTCTGATGACAGCTTCTAATTCCTCGTGACTTACGGGCCTATTTAAATTGTTCTCCTGGTCCTGATTGAATTTGGGTATATGGTACTTATATTAAAAAATGTCCATTTTTTCACATTTTCCAATTTTGTGGCATACAGGCTTTTGTAGTAAGATCTAATGAGTCTATGAATTTCCTCTGTGTCTGTGGTTATGTTCCCCTTTTCATTTCTGGTCTTGTTAACTTGCGTGTTCTCTCTCTGCCTTTTGGCTAGTTTAGGTAGGGGTTTGTCACTCTTGTTGATTTTCTCCAGGAAGCAGCTTTTTCTTTCATTGATCCTTTTGATTGTTTTCTGTGTTTCTATTTTGTTGATTTCAGTCCTCAGTTTGATTATTTCCAGTCCTCTAATCTTCCTGGGTTAATCTGCCTCTTTTTTTTCTAGAGCTTTCAGGTGTGATGTTAAGTCTCTAATGTGTGTCTTTATTTTCATTGAATTCAAGGAAGACCTTAATTTCTTTCTTTATTTCTTCCTTGACCCAGGGGTGGTTTAGTAGTTGACTGTTTAGTTTCCATTAGTTTGTAGGCTCTCTAGGGTTAGAATTGTTGTTGAATTTTAACTTTATTCCATGGTGATCTGATAGTACACAGGTAGTTACTACAATTTCCTTGCATATATGGATGTTTGCTTTGTTACCATTTATTTGATCGATTTTTGAGAAGGTTCCATGAGGTGCTGAGAAGAACGTATATTCTTTCCTATTTGGGTGGAATGTTCTATAGATGTCTGTTAAGTCCATCTGGTTTATTACATCTGTTAGTTCTCTTATTTCTCTGTTAAGTTTCTGTCTGGTTGACCTGTCCTTTGGTGAGAGAGGAGTGTTGAAATCCCCTACTACTAGAGTGGGGATTGATGTATGCTTTGATTTCTAGTAATGTTTTTTTTTTACATATGTGGGTGCTTTTATATTAGGTGCGTAGATATTCAGGATTGAGACTTCCTCCTGATAAATTGTTCCAGTTATGAGTATAAAGTGTCCATCTCCATCTCTTCTGATTGATTTTAGTTTGAAATCAATTTTTTTAGGTATTAGTATAGCCAAACCTGCTTGTTTCTTTGGTCCATTTGATTGGAAAACCTTTTCCCAACCCTTTACTCTGAGGCAGTATCTGTCTTTGAGTTTGAGGTGTGTTTCTTGTAAACAGCAGAATGTTGGATCCTGTTTTCATATCCATTCTCTTAATTTGTGCCTTTTTATAGGTGAATTGAGGCCATTGATATTAAGTGATATTAATGACCATGTTTTCTCCATTGATGGTGGATGCAAGCTTTGTTGGGTATAGTAGTCTGGGCTTGCATCCATGGTCTCTTAGTGTCTGGAGCAATCTATCCAAGACCTTCTGGCTTTCATGGTTTCCATTGAGACGTCAGGTGTAATTCTGATACATTTCCATCTATATGTTACTTGACCTTTTTCCTTTACAGCTCTTAGTATTCTTTCTTTATTCTGTATGGTTTGTGTTTTTGAAATTTATTTATTTATTAAAAATTTCCACCTCCTCCCTGCCTCCCTTTTCCCTCACCCTCCTCACCTCCCCCTCCCTCTCTAGTCCTAAGAACAGTCAGGGTTCCCTGCCCTGTGGGAAGTCCAAGGTCCTCCGGCCTCCATCTATAAAGGTGAGCATCCAAACAAACCAGGCTCCCACAAAGTCAGTTCATGCAATAGAATAAAAACCCAGTGCCTTTGTCCTTGGCTTCTCAGTCAGCCTTCATTGCCAGCCACATTCAGAGTGTCCAGTTTGATCACATGCTCCATAACTCCCAGTCCAACTCGAATTGGTGATCTCCCATTAGATCAGTCCCACCGTCTCAGTGGGTGGACTCACCCCTCGTGGTCCTGACTTCCTTGCTCATGTTCTCCCTCCTTCTGCTCCTCATTTGGACCTTGGGAGCCAAGTCCAGTGCTCCAATGTGGGTCTCTGTCTCTATCTCCATCCATCGCCAGACGAAGGTTCTATGGTGATATGCAAGATATTCATCAGTGTGATTATCAGACAAGGCCAGTTCAGTCACTCTCTCCTCTGCTGCCCAAGGAACAATCTGGGAACCTTTCCTTGAACCTGGGAACCCCTCTAGAATCAAGTCTCTTGCAAACCCTAAAATGGCTCCCTTAATTAAGATATTTACTTCCCTGCTCCCATATCCACCCTTCCTCCAATCCACCCATCCCATTCCCCAAGCTTTCTCGAATCATCCCCTTCTCCCTTCTCTCTACACATCTCCCCTTACATCCACCCCCACCCCCAGTGCACCCACGTTTTGCCTGGCAATCTTGTCTACTTCCTATATCCAGGAGGATAACTATATGATTTTCTTTAAGTTCACCTTCTTATTTAGCTTCTGTAGGATCACGAATTAAAGGCTCAATGTCCTTTAATTATGAGTGAGTGAGTACATACCATGTCTGGGTTTCCGCACTCAGTAAAGTGTTTTCTATTTCCATCCATTTGCATGCAAAATTCAAGATGTCATTGTTTTTTACCGCTGAGTAAAACTCTAATGTGTATATGTTCCACACCATCTTTAACATTCGTCTATTGAGGGGCACCTAGGTTGTTTCCAGGTTCTGGCTATTACAAATAGTGCTGCTATGAACATAGTTGAACAAATGCTTTTGTAGTATGATAGGGCATCTTTTGGGTATATTCCCAAGAGTGGAATTGTGGGTCCTGAGGTAGGTTGACTCCCAGTTTCCTGAGAAACCGCCACACTGATTTCCAAAGTGACTGAATAAGTTTGAATTCCCACCAACAATGGATGAGTGTTCCCCTCACTCCACATTCTCTTTAGCATAGGCTATCATTGGTATTTTTGATTTTAGCTATTCTGATAGGTGTAAGATGGTATCTCAAAGTTGTTTTGATTTGCATTTCCCTGATCGCTAAGGAGGTTGAGTATGACCTTAAGTGTCTTTTGTGCATTCAAAGATCTTCTGTTGAGAATTCTCTGTTCAGTTCAGTACCCCATTTTTTAATTTGGTTGATTAGAGTTTTCATGAGTAGTTTCTTGAGTTCTTTGTATATTTTGGAGATCAGACCTTTGTCTGATGAGGGGTTGTTGAATATCTTCTCCCAGTCAGAGGGTAGCCTGTTTGTCTTAATGACAGTTCAAGATGCAGTGCGATCGGTGATTAAAGATCCGCCAGACTAGCTTACAAAAGATACAGCTTTAATAAAACAGAATGAAAAACTTACCCCAGAATCCCAACTGTCCAGAAGGCTGGAGCCAAGCCAGAGAGAGCGGGGAAGTGCACCCACCAGGTTTATAGGTAAACTTTTGCCTTAGGACAAAATGCTCCATGGACAGAATGTGATTGGCTGAACTCCCCTACCATCTTCCCCTTTTTTCTAAAATAAGACAGAACAAAACCAAATACCACTATATACAATAGAAACAAATAATAAAAATAAAATTACAAACAACAAACAATATTAAGCATGAAACATATAACAAAAGTTTTACTAAACATTCTATTTCAAGGAGTCTAAATAATATAGAGGGTAACTACAACTATCTAATCTTCAACTCCATCAAAGATATGAGAAAGGGAAATAATTTTACTCAAGCAGCCCAGAAGTACAAGCAGGACACTTCCGAAATGTGCAACAAATGGAAGAGACAACTGAATACCTGGGCAATCACCCAAAGTCTCGTTTGCAATGTTGAGTCAACCAACTTTGGCTAAGGCCTGATGTAACTGACATGCCATTTTTTAAAGGCAAGAAACCTTTTAGGACTCTCTCACCCTGTCTTGGCAAGATAAGACAATCCTGCTTTTATCCATTTACAGATATTCTGTAATTCTGTCAGTGTTTGAGGTATGGACCTTTTCTTTGCCCAAAGGCCAGTTCTGCCAGGAAGAAGACACACTCCAAGTGGAGTGCCTTTGGTGCTCAACGTTCTCTCGGGAGTAGAGCGGTGATGCCAGGAGCAATTGTGTCTCACTACTATAGAACTATGAGTTAGATTAAAGGCCTTTTTCTACAGCTCTTCGAAGAGGTTGAAGATTATACTATCTATACTAAATATGATCTCCATGCACCTAAATAACCTGATTAGCCTAAATATAAATATAACAAACATATATGACTATTGATTTCTATCTATCTAACTTAAAGACTAAGAGAATGAACAACTGTGCAATGAGTGAGGACAATGACCTCCAAATGTAAACAATGTATATCATTACATAAATATCTTAATCAGAAGTAGAAATATAAATATATGTATATATATCAATACAAATAGAGGTAGAAGCATACTCACATACAATATTCAATATATCAATGTACAAGAATCAACACCAATACAATTTTCTAAAAACAATAACTTGCAAATACCAATATATTATTACCCCATCACCAATCAATCCCCCCCTTTTTAATGATAAACACCCCTGAGCTTATAAAATACCTCCCCCATCCCCTCAACCTTATATCAATTATAACCAACCCCTAAATGATGTCCCTAAACCTGAGGGCAAATTCTACTGGGAGAGGGGATGTCATCCTCTAAAATTGCTTCCAGCTGTCATGGGGGCAATGTTTCTCTTAGGGGGTTCTGTGAAAATAATTCATGGTAAAATTCCAATATTAACATTTGGTGTGAGAAAGTTGCAAATAGTCTCTGAGTAGTCAGAGGAGGTCTGGTAAGAGTGTTGTCAAAATTTGTGCACCATTCAGAACTGTCTTGTGTAGCTGGTACCAAAAAACAGGTCTAAAAGTAGCACTATCAGCATTATGACATCATAGTAACCAGGTGGAGTTGATGTTGTGGGGCCCCATCTTCATCATAGAAACTATAAAAATTGCTGCGGGAAAATTTATTGTTTGTTATGGGAAAATTAAACATTACCTATGAAGACATATACAGACATATATATTAATAAAGGCAGAAACAGATGTGGGGAAAGGCAAAGAAAATTTATCAATTGTAATTATTCTGTCCCATGCTTAATATTATAATAAGCAAAAAACTGTTTCATTTTCCTAGAAACATAAGCTGGACCATTATCCATCTTTATTTGTGTAGGTATGCCCATGATGGCCATAACTTCTAATAAATGAGTGATTACTGAATCAGCTTTTTCTGAGCTTAAAGCAGTTTCCCATTGGAAACTTGAATACGTGTCAATGGTGTGATATACATATTTTAATTTTCCAAATTCTGCAAAGTGAAACACATCCATCTGCCAAATTTCATTCCTTTTAATACCCTTTGGATTAGTCCCTGCAGGCAGTGGTGTTTGGTTATAAAAAGAGCAAGTAGGGCATTTCTTTACAATCTCCTTAGCTTGTTGCCATGTAATAGAAAACTCTTATTTCAAGCCCTTCCTATTGACATGATGTTTTTTATGAAATTCAGATGCCTGCAGCACACTACCAATCAATAATTAATCAATATCTGCATTACCTTGTGCTAGAGGACCTAGCAGACCCGTATGGGATCGGATGTGTTTTATATACATAGAACAAAGCCTGTTCCTGATCATGTCTTGTACCTGGATAAACAATGAGGTCAATTCTGTATCATCAGGTATAAATTCAGCAGTTTCAATATGCAAGATAACTCTTTCTGCATATTGTGAGTAAGTAATTATATTAAGAGGTACTTTAAAATCCCTAAGCACCATAAGAATGGCATATAATTCTGCATTCTGGACAGAATCATAAGGACTTTGTTCCACTTTACTCAATTCTTCTGATTTGTAACTTGCTTTCCCTGATTTATTAGCATCAGTATAAGATGTACGGGCTCTGGTTATTGGAGCATCATGGATGATTCGAGGAAGAATCCAAGAAGTTCTCTTTATAAAGTTAAGTCTCTTGCTTTTTGGGTAATTGTTATTAATTTCTCCCAGAAAATTAGCACAAGTTCTTTGCCATGGTTCATTGTCTTCCCACAACTTTGTTATCTCATCAGCAGTGAAAGGCACTACAATTTCTGCTGAGTCTATACCTGCTAATTGATGAAGTCTCAATTTTCCATTTATAATCAATTCAGAGACTTTTTCCACATAAGTTTTTAATTTTTTACTTGGTTTGTGTGGCAAAAAGATCCATTCCAAGATAATATCATCTCTTTGCATCAAGATTCCTGTAGGAGAAATTCTGGAAGGCAATATGACGAGAATACAACTAAGCTTTGGATTTACCCAGTCCACATGAGCCTCCTATAATTTTTCTTCAACCACTGCCAGTTCCTTTTCTGCTTCAGCTGTTAATTCTCTGGGATTGTTCAAGTCTTTATCACCATCCAAGGTCTTGTTTAAATGAATTATTAGATCAGGTGTTATCCCAACAGCCAGTCATAGGCTGGAGATGTCTCCTAATAATCTTTGAAAGTCATTAAGAGTTCGTAACCGGTCTCTCCTGATTTGTGCTTTTTGTGTCTTAATTCTTTGTAAACCTATTTTATAACCTAAATAATTAACAGAATCTCCTCTCTGAATTTTTTCAGGAGCAATTTGCAATCCCCATTTAGGTAAAACTATTTTTACTTCTTCAAACAGCCTTTCTAAGGTAATCTTTGTTTTGATCAGATATCAAGATATCGTCCATATAGTGGTAAATTATTCACTTGGGAAATTGTTTGCACATAATTTCCAATGGTTGGATTACAAAATATTGGCACATGGTGGGAGAATTTAACATTCCCTGTGGGAAGACAGTCCACTGGTACCTCCTTGTAGGCTGAGAATTATTATAAGTAGGCACTGTGAAGGCAAACTTTTCTCTATCATTTTCTTATAAAGGTATAGTGAAGAAACAATCTTTCAGATCAATACCTATAAGAGGCCATCCCCTTGGTAACAGGGAAGGCAGAGAAATTCCAGATTGCAGAGGGTCCATAGGTTGAATAACCTTGTTGATAGCTCTAAGATCTCTCACCATTCTCCATTTACCAGATTTTTTATTAACAACAAATACAGGAGAATTCCAAGGGCTGGTATATTCTTCAATATGCCAAGCATTTAATTGCTCTTGTACCAGCTGTTTTAAAGCCTGCAACTTTTCCTCAGCTAAAGGCCATTATTTAGTCCATATTGGTTTCTCAGTCAACCATTTTAGAGGAATGGCTATTGGTACCTCTGAAGGGCCATCAATTGTTTTGTGTTCTTGTACAGCTCTAACGGCCGGTTTCTGCCATCTGTAATATCTTGTAATATTTTCCTCAGAAATATAGACTCTAGAAGCAGCAGGAATGTTAATTTGGGTATTTCATTGCTGCAATAAGTCACGGCCCCAGAAATTCACTGCAATATTGGCTACATATGGCCTTAGTTTTCCTATTTGTCCGTCTGGACCTATACAATTGACCCATCTCGTGCTTTGTCTTATTCGAGATAGAGTTCCAATTCCTAGGAACTGAATATCTACTTCCTGAAGAGACCAGTGCGGATGCCAAGATTCTGGAGTAATGATACTTACATCTGCACCTGTGTCCAGTAAGCCAGTAATAAATTTGCCATTTACACACACTCTTAGCTTTGGTCTTTGTTCATTTATAGAAGTCTGCCAGAATATTCGTTTACTTTGTCCTCTTAGATTTCTTGATTCATTCACCACATTTAACTCATCCTTCAGGCCATTATTGCTTTTAACAGCAGGTATGGGGCATTCTAATTTCCCTGAAGAGGCATGTTCTCTGCAGTGACTGGAAATGACTGGACCACATTCGCCATGGGGGCCTGCAAGAGGCCCCTCATTGCATTTCCCGATGGTAACAGGTTGACTTGTTTATCTCTTGTTGATCTACACTCATTCGTCCAGTGCTTGCCCTTTCCACATCTCCTACATAAACTGGAAGGCTGAGTCTTCCTATTCCTGTTATTCCTAGAAGAGGTATTATTCCTGGAATTCCATTGTCTGCAGTCCCTTTTCATGTATCCCATTTTGCCACAATGAAAGCATTTTGTAATCTGATGTCTCCTTTTACCTTTGGAAATTGCTTCTTGTACCCATTTTCATTGCCGTAGTCAAATGTATCTATGTTCATTGTATGCAGGACCCATTCGTCCAAGGGTGCTGCACTGATCTTTAAAGGTCCAAGGATCCTTTTGCATCCTATGTTGACATTCTCATAAGCCAAAGACTCAATTACTATATTTCTTGCTTCTGGATCAGGTATCCCTATTTGTACAGCCTTAGTTAGTCTTTGTAAAAAGTCACTAAAGGGTTCTCTCTGACCCTGTTTTACCCTGATATATGATTCTATTCTCTGACCTGAGTCTTGAACCCTGTCCCAGGCCCTTAGAGCTGCTGTGGCACATATGGATAAAATGTTTTCATCATAAAGAGCTTGTTCCTGAGGATCAGAGTAAAGTCCTTCACCTAGAATTTGATCTAGAGAAACCGCAATTCCTTTTGCTGATTCTTGTTGTTGTAAAAGTCTGGCCTCTTGTTTGAATAGGCATTTGAAATGCCATAAAGGTCCATTCTTGAGGACAGCTGACATGAGCTGATTCCAATCTTGAGGGGTTGCCCTGTTGCTGAGAGTCCAGGTTTTTAACATCTCTCTAACAAAGGATGAATGTAGTCTGTAATTCACAATTGTTGGTTTAAATTCTTTCAGATCACTCATACGTACAGGCTCCCATATATGTTCTTTATGACCTTAGGGGTTTTGGAGCCGGTTATCTTTTCTGGTGTTATTACTGGAAAGGCAGGTATAACTCTGTGTAGACTGAGAGTTTTTGGAGTTAAATGTTGCCTTTCTACCTTTTGTTCCTGTTCATCAGCATCTATGATTTCTTCAATCTTATTAAATCTGCTCACCATTGCCTTCTGTAAGTCCTGAATCTCCTGTCCAGTGTTATGCTCCAAAGCCTTCATTAAGGACTCTAAGGTATGGAGTTTGTCCATTAGAGACACCATCTCCTCCTTGGACACAATCACCTTCATTGAGGATTCTAAGGCATGGAGTTTGTCCGTTAGCGATACCATCTCCTCCTTGGACATAATCCTCATGGCAAGTACTGTGCCTTCTTGTATGGAAATCCTGTCAATTAATCTATCATACCCTTTTGATAAAGTCCGATTTTCACATTCAATGTTTTTAATCCTCTCAGCTAATGATTCAGCACTTACAGTCATGGACTGGAGGTTACGAGTCATTTTAGTTGTTCCCTCCTCCAGAGCAGTGAAGCTCCCTTTTAAAGAAGTAATATTAGACTGAACCTTCTGGATATTTTGGTCAGTCGACTGAGTCATATCAGACAAAGATCTAGTCTCCTCCTTGAGAACTCCAAACTCTTTTTTGAGGAGCTTGGTGTCAGTCTGAATTGTCCTTAAGGTTTGAATCTCTGCCCTCAGCATTCTGCAGTCAGTCTGTAAAAACTACATCATTCTTAAAAGCCAGCCAAACATCAGAAAAAATGATAAGCCCCAGAAATAACCAAGTAAGAGGAATATCAGAAACATCTTGAAGGATATCCTCCATGGGACAATTAAAAAGGCTATTGAACCCTTGGATAGTAATGTTTTCTGACATTTTCAATCAAAAGAAATCTTACTTTTATATATGTATGTATGTATTTATTTTCAACCGAAAAAAAAAAATCTTACCTGTAATGACCGTTGCCTGCCAGTAGGTAGCGGGGCGCACCTGAATCCACGTGGCAAGGGAGTCAAACCGGGAAGGATTCTGAAATACATATATTCAAATCCAGAGGTTAAATTCACAGATGGTGTGCTGTGTGGATTACTTTCAGGCGAGCGGTGCAGGCCAGACTCAGCCAGGGCAGCAGGAAAGACACTGCCCGAGTGGGGTAGAGCAGCCATGGGGGCACGCTTCCCGAGTTCCGAGTTCTGCAGCATCTGCAGAAGCCAGGAAGTCCCCTCCCCAATCCGCCTGAGTTTCGGTGAGTGGTCAGGGCCAGTCGGGAGCGACCAGCGTGAGCGAGCAGCGATGTGTGGCTCTGGTAGGAAGTTCCCTGCATCCATTCTATTGAATGAAGCCGGATCTAGTGTGCAGGTTTTATGGCATGCAATAACGCTGTAGTTAGCCGCCTGCTGTTTTGCTGTCGGAGGCCGCGCGAGGAAATTCAATAGGGGAGCTGAATAGTGTGCGGATGGACTTGGGGTGCGCTGTGGGCTAGTGTGCAGCCCGTGCTGACTGCGGGGAGGGGTGTGTGTGTGTGTGACCCGCACGTTCGGGCGCCAGATGAAGATGCAGTGCGATTGGTGATTAAAGATCCGCCAGACTAGCTTACAAAAGATACAGCTTTAATAAAACAGAAGGAAAAACTTACACCAGAATCCCAACCATCTGGAACGCTGGAGCCAGGCAAGAGAGAGGGTGGGGAAGTGCACCCACCAGGTTTATAGGTAAACTTTTGCCTTAGGGCACCACGCCCCACAGACAGAATGTGATTGGCTGAACTCCCCAATCAGACAGTGTCCTTTGCTTTACAGAAGCTTCTCAGTTTCAGGAGGTCCCATTTGCTCTTATTGTCTGTGCTACTGGGGTACTACCTAGGAAGTGATCTCCTGTGCCCATGTCTTGTAAACTACTTCCCACTTTCTCTTCTATCAGGTTCAATGTGGTCAGATTAATATTAAGGTCTTTAATCCATTTGGACTTGAGTTTTGTGCATGGTGATAAATATGGATCTACTTTCATTCTTCTACAGGTTGACATCCAGTTATGCCAGCACCATTTGTTAAAGATGCTTTCCTTCTTCCATTGTATACTTTTAGCTCCCTTGTCGAAAATCAGGTGTTCATAAGATTGTGGGTTAATACCCAGGTCTTCTCTTCGATTCCATAGGCTGACTCCTCTGTTTTTATGCCAATACCAAGCTGTTTTCGATTATTATATGAGGGGATTTTTTTTGATCCAGTCTTTTTGGTGTTCTGTATGCTTCTTGTACCTTCATAGGAATAGCCTACTTTAGGTTGGGAAAGTTTTCTTCTATAATTTTGTTGAATATATTTTCTGGGCCTTTGAGCTGTAATTCTTCTTTTTCTTCTACCCCTATTATTCTGAGGTTTGGTCTTTTTGTGGTGTCCCAGATTTCCTGGATGTTTTGTGTTAAGAATTTGTTGGATTTGTTATTTTCTTTAATCAGTGAGTTTATTTCCTCTATAGTATCTTCACCATCTGAGATTCTTTCTTCTATCTCTTGTATTCTGTTGGTTATACTTCACCCAGACTTTCCATATCCATCCATTCCTTGGTTTGTGTTTTCTTCATTACCTCCATTTCATTTTTCAAGTCTTGAACTGTTTCCATTACCTGTTTGATTGCTTTTTCTTGGGTATCTTTGAGAGATCTATTCATTTCTTCTACTTTTTTGCTTGTCTTCTCCATTTCTTTAAGGCAGTTTTTCACATCCTGTTTAAGGTCCTCCATTATTTTCATAATGTTATGTTTAAAGTTGATTTTTTTTCTACTTTTTCTGGAATAGGGTGTTCAAGTCTTCTTGTTGTATGATTCGTGGACTCTGGTGTTGTCATGTTTCCTTTCAGGTTGTTGGAGGAATTCTTGCATTGGTGCCTGCCCATCTCTTCCTTCAATGCAGCCAGGAGAGTCTTAGCATCTTGGTCCAATCTTTGCTGTGACTGACTCTCTGGATGGATCTCCTCAGTGCAGGAGCAGGAACTGTTCCTGGGCAAAGGACCTCGCAGACAATAGGGCAGGCTTGTGGGAGGCAGGGTCATGTGGAACAAAGAAGCCCCTGCATCAGGCACTGGAGGGATTCTCTGCTCTGTTCCTGGACCATCCACCCCACCCAGGGATGGGCACACACTCACCCATCTGGATGGATATCCTCAGCACAAGAACAGGTACTCCCAGAAGTCCAGGACCCCACAGACAAAAGGGCAAACTTGGTCGGGAGGGCAGGGTTGTGTGGAACAAAGAAGCCCCTGCAGCAAGAGCTGGAGGTGCCCTACAGTCCCTTCAGGGGACCTCCCACCTGGGTGGGAGCACGCTCACCCCTCTGGGTGGATAGCCTCAGTACAGGAGCAGGAACTGTTCCTAGGCCGAGGACTTTGCAGACAATAGGACAGGCTTGGGGGAGGCAGGGTCATGTGGAACAAAGAAACCCCTGCAGCAGGAGCTAGAGGGGTCCTGTGCTCCATTCCTGGACTGACCACCTTGCTCCAGGATGGCACACACTTACCTGTCTGAATGGATCTCCTCAGCACAGGAACAGGGACTCCTGGTAGTCCATGGACCCCGCAGACAAAAGGGCGAACTTGGGGGGAGGGCAGGGTTGTGTGTTGAAATATTTCTTTTTATTATATAAATATATGTTACTGTGATTGGTTTAATAAAGAAGCTGACTGGCCAATAGCTAGACTGGATGAGGTGGGAGAACGAGACTAAGGACTCTGGGAAGAAAGAGGCTGGAATTAGAGGAGTCACCAATGAGACACAGAGAAGAAGCAAGAGGTATAAGATGAAAGAGAGATAATGCCACATGGAAGAAGGCAGATTAATAGAGATGGATTAAGTTGTAAGAGCTAGTCAGTAGAAAGCCTAAGCTATTGACTGAGAATTTATAATTAATATCAAGTCTCTGAATGGTTATTTGGGAGCACTTGCCAAGACTCAGGAATAACTTTGCCTACAAATGGTAGCCAAACATCCAACACTTACATCCACATAAAACTTGAGAGAGATTTTAAAAGGTTCTAAACACATAAAAATTGAGCCAAATAGAGCTTCCTAGTCTCATATCTCTCTTGCTGGCCACAATACTGAGATGCATCTTCTAGTAACTGTCTGTGGGAGGAGTCAGTCACCAGCTGCCATGCACTAAGGTAAGCTTCACCAATGAGCACTGACATGGCAGTATAACATTCATCTCATGTGATCAAAAAAACATACAGAAGCTGAGTAAAGTCAGATCTACATGGGGGAAAAAACCTCTAAATGGATTGTAGTGTGTTTAAAAATATGCATAGGTTTGGGAGAAAAAGGAGAAAGAATAAAGATAATCATAGATTTAAAAAATAGTCTAAAATTAATACTACAGTCCTTAAAAAAGGAATAAAATAAAAAAAGAAAATAAGCTACATAAAGATGAAAATACATAGTCTGGATTCTATATGTTATTATGTTGTTTTAGATTTTCTAATTGTTAATAATGAAATGATAGCTGTTAAAACACAATAAACTATGAAAATGCTGGATTAAACCAACCTCTATATTTAAAAAAATTTCTTGATTTTAAAATGGAAGCCAGGTGATATATTACTTTGGGAAAGAGGTTTTGCTTTTACTTCCACAGAAAATGAGAGGCTGGGGATTCATTCTAGATTGATATGGACCAGGTCTGATAAAGGAAGATCCCTTGAAAGTCCAGATTATAAACACAAAGAAATAAACCTTTAAAAAAACCCTATGAAACACATGCATGTTTTACCTTCTCAAATATAAAACAAAAAATTCATTTTAGACTAACTTGTGTACCACAAAGTCTATACTAATGTTAACACAAATGTGTATGTTACCTTTGAATGTTTTTGTATTTTCATAACAAGGAATGAGACACCAATGAAAACAGATGGCCCAGGTGATCCAACATCTCAGAATGCCTCTGTTGCAGTTTCTTCACATTTCTACATCCAGAAAACCTTCACAGCTGCTGGTTGAGATGATCCAGCCTCACAGACTACTAGTGTCAAGACTAAATCAACCATAATTACAAAGCAATCTCACTTATGAACATCGACAAAAAAAATTATCAATAAAATATAGGCAAACAAAATCCAAGAAAACATCAAAACTTTAGCCATTAGAATAAAGTAGGCTTCATCCCAGAGAGGCAGGCTGGTCCATCATATGAAAATCTATCAATGTAACCCATCATATAAATAAACTGAAAGAAAAAACCGATATAATCATTTTTTAAAATGCCAAAAAAGCTTTTGACAAAATTCAACACCCCTTTATGATAAAGGTCTTGGAGAGGTTAGGAAAACAAGGTTCATGCCTAAATATAACAAAAGCAATATACAGCAAGCTGACAGCTAACATCAAATTAAATGGAGAGAAACTTAAAGCCATTCCACTAAAATCAGGAACAAGACAAGGCTGTCCACTCTCTCCAAACCTCTTCAATATATTGCTTGAAGTTCTAGCAATAGCAATAAGACAACATAAGGAGATCAGGGAGATTCAAATTGGAAAAGAAAAAATCAAACTTTCGTTATTTGCAGATGATATGATAGTGTACATAGTGACAAAAACTCTATCAGAGAACTTCTGGTAGATAACAACTGATAAATTCCTTCAGTGATGTGGCAAGATACCAGATCAATGCAAAATAAAAATCAGAAGCCTTCCTATACACAAAGGATAAAGAAGCAGAGAGGGAAATCAGAGAAATGTCACCTTTCATGATAGCCACAAATAGCATAAAGTATCTTGGGGTAACACTAACCAAGGAACTGAAAGATCTATTTGACAAGAACGGTAAGGCTTTGAAGAAAGAAATTGAAAACAATACCAGAAAATGGAAGGTTATCCCATGCTCTCAGATTGGTAGGATCAACTTGGTAAAAATGGCAATTTTACCAAAGGTAATCTATTCAAAGCACTCCCCATCAAAATCCCAACAAAATTCTTCACAGACCTTGAGAGAACAATAATCAACTTTATATGGAAAAACAAAAAATCCAGGATAACCAAAACAATCCCATAAAATAGAAGTATTTCCGGAGGCATTACCATCCCTGACTTTAAACTCTATTACAGAGCTACAGTAATGAAAACAGCTTGATATTGGCATGCTCTTAGGAATAGAGAGGGAGGGGGAGGGGGGAGGGGGAGGGAAAAAGGAGGCGGGAAGGAGGTGGAATTTTTTTCCTTTTTTTTATTAAATTATAAAAGTTTCCATTTCAGCCCCTCCTCCCAAAACCCTCCCACTCCCCCCACTCCCTCTCCTCCTCCCTCTCCATCCCCTAGAGCAGTCAGGGTTTCCTGCCCTGTGGGAGGTTCAAGTTCCTCCCCCCTCCCTCCAGGTCCAGGGAAGGTGAGAGTCCAAACAGACTGGAGCGCCAAAATCCAGTATATGCAGAGGAAGCAAGTCCCAGTGTCATTGTCAATGGCTTTTCAGAAAGGCTCTGGGCCAGCCACATTCAGAGAATCTGGTTGGATCACGTCCTCATTCAGTCCCAGTCCAACAGGCCTTGGTGAACTCTCATTATATCAGTCCCCTTGTATCAGTGGGTGCTCGCATCCCTCGCAGTCCTGATTACTTTTTTTATTTTCTTCATCCTTCTGCTCCTCATTTGGACCGTGGAGTGCTCAGTTCGGTGTTCCAATATGGGTCTCCGTCTGTATCGCCATCCAACGTCGGATGAAGGTTTCCTCTGCCCTTGCCTTCTTTGCTCACGTTCTCTTTCCTTCTGCCTCTCATTTGGACCTAGGGAGCTAGGTCCAGTGTTCCAACGTGGTTCTCCGCCTCCATCTCCATTCATCGCCAGATGAGGGTTCTATGGTGACATGCAAAATATTCATCAGTATGGTTGTGGGCCAAGGCCGGTTCAGGCACCCTCTCCTCTGTCCAGAGAACCATCTGGGGATCTCTCCTTGGACCTGGGATCCCCTTTATAATCAAGTCTCTTGTAAACCCTAAAATGATTCCCTTAGTTGAAGTATATACTTGCCTGCTCCCATATCCATCCTTCCTCCCTCCCCCCCCATCCCAGTCCCCCGATCTTTCCCCAGTCCTCCCCTACTCCCTTCTCCCTAACCCTCTCCCCTTCCAACAAACCTCCCACCCCCCCATGCACCCAAGGTTACCTGGGACTCTTGTCTATTTCCTACCTCCTGGCGGATAGCTAAATAATCTTCATCAGGTTCATCTTCTTACTTAGATTCTCTAGGATCACGAATAATAGGCTCAAAGACCTTTAATTATGGTTAGAATCCACATATGAGTGAATACATACCGTGTTCCTCTTTTTGGGTCTGGCTTACCTCACTCAGTAAAGCGTTTTCTATTTCCATCCATTTGCATGCAAAATTCAAGATGTCATTGTTTTTTACCGCTGAGTAAAACTCTAATGTGTATATGTTTCACACCTTTTTTAACCATTCTTCTATTGAGGGGCACCTAGATTGTTTCCAGGTTCTGGCTATTACAAATAGTGCTGCTATGAACATAGTTGAACAAATGCTTTTGTAGTATGATAGGGCATCTCTTGGGTATATTCCCAAGAGTGGAATTGCTGGATCCTGAGATAGGTTGACTCCCAGTTTCCTGAGAAACCGCCACACTAATTTCCATAGTGGCTGCACAAGTTTGCATTCCCACCAACAATGGATGAGTGGTCCCTCATTTCACATCCTCTCCAGCATAGGCTATCATTGGTGTTTTTGAGTTTGGCTATTCTGACAGGTGTAAGATGGTATCTCAAAGTTGTTTTGATTTGCATTTCCCTGATCGCTAAGGAGGTTGAGCATGACCATAAGTGCTTTTTAGCCATTCAAAGTTCATCTGTTGTGAATTCTCTGTTCAGTTCAGTACCCCATTTTTTAATTGGGTTAATTAGAGTTTTAGTGTCTAGTTTCTTGAGTTCTTTGTATATTTTGGAGATCAGACATTTGTCTGTTGAAGGGTTTGTGAAGATCTTTTCCCAGTCAGAAGGTAGCCTTTTTGTCTTACTGACAGTGTCCTTTGCTTTACAGAAGCTTCTCAGTTTCAATAGGTACCATTTATTTATTGTTTCTCTTATTGTCTGCGCTCCTGGGGTTCTGCTTAGGAAGTGGTCTCCTGTGCCTATATCTTGTAGACTACTTCCCACTTTCTCTTCTATCAGGTTCAAAGTGGTCGGATTAATGTTGATGTCTTTTATCCATTTGGACCTGAGTTTTGTGCATGGTGATAGATATGGATCTATTTTCATTCTTCTACAGGTTGACATCCAGTTATGCCAGCACCATTTGTTAAAGATGCAATCCTTCTTCCATTGTATAGCTTTAGCTCCCTTGTTAAAAATCAGGTGTTCAGAAGTTTGTGGGTTAATACCCGGGTCTTCTATTCGATTCCATAGGTCGACTTCTCTGTTGTTATGCCAATACCAGGCTGTTTTCAATACTGTTGCTCTGTAATAGAGTTTGAAGTCAGGGATGGTAATGCCTCCAGAAGTTCCTTTATTGTATAAGATTGTTTTGGCTATCCAGGGGTTTTTTGTT
This sequence comes from Myodes glareolus, assembly GCF_982192425.1. Taxonomy (NCBI): domain Eukaryota; kingdom Metazoa; phylum Chordata; class Mammalia; order Rodentia; family Cricetidae; genus Myodes; species Myodes glareolus. Next base: position 1,259,842 of record NC_142053.1, read on the forward strand.
TTGCCATATAAACTTGATTATTGTTCTCTCAAGGTCTGTGAAGAAGTTTGATGGGATTTTGATGGGAATTGCATTGAATCTATAGATTGCTTTTGGTAGAATTGCCATTTTTACTATGTTGATTCTCCCAATCCAAGAGCAGGGAAGGTCTTTCCATTTTCTGGTGTCCTCCTCAATTTCTTTCTTCAAAGACTTAAAGTTCTTGTCAAATAGGTCTTTCACTTCCTTGGTTAGAGTTACCCCAAGATATTTTATGCTATTTGTGGCTATCATGAAAGGTGATGTTTCTCTGATTTCCCTCTCTGCTTCTTTATCCTTTGTGTATAGGACGGCAACCGAATTTTTGGTGTTGATCTTGTATCCTACCACATTACTAAAGGTGTTTATCAACTGTAGGAGTTCTTTGGTAGAGTTTTTGGGGTCGCTGATGTACACTATCATATCGTCTGCAAATAACGAAAGTTTAACTTCATCTTTTCCAATTTGAATCCCCTTGATCCTCTTATGTTGTCTTATTGCTATTGCTAGAACTTCAAGCACTATATTGAAGAGGAATGGTGAGAGTGGACAGCCTTTTCGTGTTCCTGATTTTAGTGGAAAGGCTTTGAGTTTCTCTCCATTCAATTTGATGTTAGCTGACGGCTTGCTGTATATTGTTTTTATTATATTTAGGTATGATCCTTGTATCCCCAGTCTCTCCAACACCTTTATCATAAATGGGTGTTGAATTTTGTCAAATGCTTTTTCAACATCCAATGCAATGATCATATGGTTTTTATCTTTCAGTTTATTTATATGATGGATTACATTGATAGATTTGCGTATGTTGAACCAACCCTGCATCTCTGGGATGAAGCCCACTTGATCATAATGGATAATTTTTCTAATGTATTCTTGGAATCGGTTTGCCAGTATTTTATTGAGTATTTTTGCGTCAATGTTCATGAGTGATATTGGTCTGTAATTCTCTTTCCTGGTTGTGTCTCTGTGTGGTTTTGGTATCAGAGTAACTGTAGCTTCATAGAAAGAGTTTGGCAATGATTCTTCTGTTTCTATATTGTGAAATACATTAAGGAGTATAGGTATTAGCTCTTTCTGGAAGTTCCAGTAGAATTCTGCATTAAACCCATCTGGTCCTGGGCTTTTTTTGGTAGGGAGATTTTTAATAACAGCTTCTAATTCTTCACGACTGACAGGTCTATTTAGATTGTTCACCTTTTCTTGGTTCAACTTTGGTATATGGTACTTATCTAAAAAAATGTCCATTTCTTTTACATTTTCCAACTTTGTGGCATATAAATTTTCGTAGTAAGATATAATGATTCTCTGAATTTCCTCTGTGTCTGTGGTTATATCCCCCTTTTCGTTTCTGATCTTATTAATTTGCATGTTCTCTCTCTGCCGTTTGATTAATTTGGATAGGGGCTTGTCGATCTTGTTGATTTTCTCCAAGAACCAGCTTTTTGATTCATTGATTCTTTGGATTGTTTTCTGTGTTTCTATTTTGTTGATTTCAGCCCTCAGTTTGATTATTTCCAGTCTTCTACTCCTCCTGGGTGAATCAGCTTCTTTTTTTTCGAGAGCTTTCAAGTGTGCTGTTAAGTCTCCAATGTGTGCTTTCTCCGTTTTCTTTAATTGGGCACTTAGTGTTATGAACTTTCCTCTTAGCACTGCTTTCATAGTGTCCCATAGGTTTGAGTATTTTGTGTCTTTATTTTCATTAAATTCAAGGAAGACTTTAATTTCTTTCTTTATTTCTTCCTTGACCCAGGGGTGATTCAGTAGTTGACTGTTCAACTTCCATGAATTTGTTGGCTTCCTGGATGTAGCACTGTTCTTGAATTCTAACTTTAATCCATGGTGGTCTGACAAGACACAGGTGGTTACTAATATTTTTTTGTATCTGTGGAAGTTTGCTTTGTTACCCAGTATGTGGTCAATTTTCGAGAAGGTTCCATGAGCTGCAGAGAAGAAGGTATATTCTTTCCTATTTGGGTGGAATGTTCTATAGATGTCTGTTAAGTCCATTTGATTCAATACCTCCAATAATTCTCTTATTTCTCTGTTAGGTTTCTGTCTGATTGACCTGTCCATTGGTGAGAGAGGAGTGTTGAAGTCTCCTACTATTAGTGTGTGTGATTTGATGACTGCCTTGAGTTCTAGAAGTGTTTCTTTTACATAAGTAGGAGGCTTTATATTAGGGGCATAGATATTCAGGATTGAGACTTCCTCCTGATGAATTGGTCCTGTTATGAGTATAAAATGTCCATCTCCATCTCTTCTGATTGATTTTAGTTTGAAGTCAATTTTGTTGGAGATTAGAATGGCCACACCTGCTTGTTTCTTAGGTCCGTTTGTTTGAAAAACCTTTTCCCAACACTTTACTCTGAGTAGATGTCTGTCTTTGTGGTTGAGGTGTGTTTCTTGTAAACAGCAGAATGTTGGATCCTGTTTTCGTATCCAGTCTCTTAGTCTGTGCCTTTTTATAGGTGAATTGAGTCCATTAATATTAAGTGATATTAATGACCAGTGGTTGTTGACTCCGGTTATTATTATTTTTTGTTTGTTTGATTAATAGAGTTTGTATGTGTCCCTTCTTTGAGTTAAGCTCGTGAAGGATCGCTAGATGTCTGAGTTATTGTAAGCAGTGCTGGCAATGTTGGACTCCTTGGGTTGCGATTTTCCTTCTATTACTTTCTGTAAGGCTGGGTTTGTGGCTGCAAATTGTTTAAATTTGTTCTTATCCTGGAATATTTTGTTTTCTCCATTTATAGTGAATGATAGCTTGGCTGGGTTTAGTAGTCTGGGCTTGCATCCATGATTTCTTAGTTTCTGCAGTACCTCTATCCAGGACCTTCTGACTTTCATGGTTTCCATAGAGAAGTCCGGTGTAAGTCTGATAGGTTTACCTTTATAAGTTACTTGCCCTTTTTCCTTTGCAGCTCTTAATATTCTTTCTTTAATCTGTATGTTTTGTGTTTTGATTATTATATGGCGAGGGGATTTTTTTTTTTTGACCAAGCCTATTCGGTGTTCTGTATGCTTCTTGAACCTTCATAGGAATATCATTCTTTAGATTGGGAAAGTTTTCTTCTATAATTTTGTTGAATATATTTTCTGGTCCTTTGATCTGCAGTTCTTCTCCTTCTTCAATCCCTATTATTCTTAGATTTGGTTTTTTTATTGTGTCCCAGATTTCTTGAATGTTTTGTGATGAGAATTTGTTGGATATGCTGTTTTCTTTGATCAGAGCATTTATTTTCTCTATGGTATCTTCAGACTCTGAGATTCGTTCTTCCATCTCTTGTATCCTATTGGTTATGCTTGATTCTGTAGTCTCTGTTCGTTTACCTAGATTTTCCATATCCAGCCGGCCCTCGTTTTGTGTTTTCTTCATTGGCTCCATTTCAGTTTTCAATTCTTGAACTGTTTCCATTACCTGTTTGATTGTTTTTTCTTGGTTTTCCAGTGTATCATTCATGGATTTACTCATTTCTTCGATCTTTTTTTGTATTTTTCATCCATTTCTTTACTCATTTCTTCAATCTTTTTGTTATACTTCTCATCTAGTTCTTTAAGGGAGTTATTCATATCCTGTTTAAGGGACTCTATTGCTTTCATAATGGCATTTTTTTCCGCTTCTTCTGAATTAAGAGGTTCAAGTCCTTCTATTGTAGGGTCATTGGGTTCTGGTGTTTTCATGTTGTTTTTTAGATTGTTGGAGGAGTTCTTGCCTTGGCGTCTGCCCGTCTCTTCCTTCAAATGCTCTTTACTGGATCTTCTAGTACCAGGTCAGGTTCCCTTGTTGGGCAGGGACTTCACTGACAGAAGGCCTACCTTTCCTCAGGCAGTCTATTGAAACACAGGCACTCCCTACTACCGGGTTGCACTCACAACCCAGGCCCAGCAAGCAAGGGAGTTGCTCTGGGGAGATCTTGTGGCCCCAGAGGGAAGGGGGGAAGGGAGGAAGGTGTACCTGGATAAAGGCTGGGACGGGATTCGGGAGAGCTCCGCAGGGAGGAGTCGCCTCTGCCCAGTGACCAGATTGTCGAGGGGGGCGGGGAAAGACTGAATTCCTCCGAGCCGAAGCCCTCTGGCCAGGAGAAAACTCACCCCTCCTCCAATGGAAGTCTGCTAGAAGTTCACTCTCTCTTGCTGGCCAGAAATGTGATTGAGCTGAGACAGGGCTTGCCTGTCCTCAGGCAGGCTCTCAAAGCACCGGAGCTGCCCCTGCCGGACTGAGCCCACAGCCCAGGCCCGGCGTGCAAGGGAGCAGCTCTGGGGAGATCTTGTGTCTCCAGAGGGGAGGGCAGAGGTGGAAATTTTAATAAATTAATTAATTAATTAAAAAAACAGAGACATTGACCAATGGAATCAAATCAAGACCTGGATATTATTCCACAAACCTATGAACTCCTGATTTTCTGCAAAGGAGCTAAAATTATACAATAGAAGAATGAAAGCATCTTTAACAAATGGTGCTGGCATGACTGGATGTGAACCTGTAGAAGAATGAAAATAGATCCATATCTATCACCATGCACAAAAACACAAGTCCAGATGGATTAAAGACATCAGCATTAATCTGTCCACACTGAACCTGATAGAAGAGAAAGTGGGAAGGAGTGTGCAGTACACGGACACAGAAGACCACTTCCTATGTATAATCCCAGTAGCACAGACAATAAGAGAAACAATGAATAGATGGGACCTCCTGAAACTGAGAAGCTTCTGTAAAGCAAAGGATACTGTCATTAAGACAAAAAGGCAACCTACTGATTGGGAGAAGATCTTCACAAACCCTGCATCAGACAAAGGTCTGATCTCTAAAACATAAAGAACTCAAAAAACGAGACATTAATACACTAATTAGCCCAATTAAAAAATGGGGTACAGAACTGAACAGAGAATTCTCAACAGACATTCAAATGGCCAAGAGATACTTAAGGTCATGTTCAGCCTCCTTAGCGATCAGGGAAATGCAAATCAAAACAACTTTGAGATATCATCTTATACCTGTCAGAATGGCTAAAATGAAAAAACACCAATGATAGTCTATGCTGGAGAGGATGTGGAGTGAGGGGAACACTCATCCATTGTTGGTGGGAATGCAAACTTGTGCAGCCACTGTGGAAATCAGTGTGGCGGTTTCTCAGGAAACTGGGAGTCAACCTATCTCAGGATCCAGCAATTCCACTCTTGGGAATATACCCAAGAGATGCCCTATCATACTACAAAGGCATTTGTTCAACTATGTTCATAGTAGCACTATTTGTAATAACCAGAACCTGGAAACAACCTAGGTGCCCCTCAATAGAAGAATGGATTAAGAAGGTGTGGAACATATACACATTAGAGTTCTCCTCAGTGGTAAAAAGCAATGATATCTTGAATTTCGCATGCAAATGGATGGAAATAGAAAACACATTACTAAGTGAGATAACCCAGACCCAAAAAGAAGAATATGGTATGTACTCACTCATAAGTGGATTCTAGCCATAAACAAAGGACATTGAGCCTATAATTTGTGATCCTAGAGAAGCTAAATAAGAAGGTGAACCCAAAGAAAAACATATATGGATCCTCCTGGATATTGGAAGTAGACAAGATTTCCAGGCAAAACTTTGGAGCACGGGACTGGGGATAGGGTTGGGAGGAAGGGGAGATGGGGAGAGAGACGGGATGTGGGGAGGATTGGGGAGAGCTTGGGGGAATGGGATGGTTGAGATGGAGGAAGGGTGGATATGGGAACAGGGAAGTAGATATCATAATTAAGAGAGCCATGTTAGGGTTGGCAAGAGATTTGACTCTAAAGGAGTTCCCAAGTGTCCAAGGGGATGTCCCCAGCTAGGTCCTTGGGCAGCTGAGGAGAGGGTGCCTGAAGTGGCCTTCTCCGATAACCACACTGATGAATATGTTGCATATCACCATAGAAGCTTCATCTGGCGATGGATGGAGATAGAGACAGAGACCCACATTGGAGCACTAGACTGAGCTTCCAAGGTCCAGTTGAAGAAGAGGAGGGAGAACATGAGCAAAAAAGTCAGGACTGCAAGGGGTGCGTCTACCCACTGAGATGGTGGGACTGATCTAATAGGAGCTCACCAAGGCCAGCTGGACTGGTACTGAATGAGCATGTGATCAAAATGGACACTCTGAACGTGGCTGACAATGAGGAATGACTGAGAAGCCAATGATAATGGCACTGGGTTTTGATTCTACTGCATGTACTGGCTTTTTGGGAGCCTAGTCTGTTTTGATGCACACCTTCCTACACCTGGATGGAGGTGGGAGGGCCTTGGACTTCCCACTGGGCAGGCCTTCTCTTAGAACTGGAGAGGGAAGGAGAGTGGGGAGGGGGAGGGAAATGAGAGGAAGGGAGGAGGTGGAAATTTTTAATAAATAATTAAATAAGTAAATTTTTAAAAGTATCAAGTTTCTTTTAACTTTTCTATGTATTGTTAGCACATTTATAAGATTTCTTGATAAACGAATATGAGTTTCTGTCTAAAGAGAAGCAAAGTTCTTTAAACTGATGAAAGCATTCTTAGTAGAATAAGGTGTACTCACACAACAAATATATGCTGCAGTGTAAAGAATCAGCATATTTTATAAGAGTGTCCGTAGCTTAATAGCATCGTTAGTTACCCTGAAATAAACACAAGAATCTTTCTGTGAGAGAAGCACAGTTCTTTTAACATTTCTGTGCCTGTTAGCAAATTTAAAAGATTTCTTGAGAAACTCCTATGCATTTCTCCCTAAAGAGAAGGAAGTTTCTTTAAACTGTTCAAAGTATTGGTAGTAGAATACGCAGTGTTCTTCTATTAACTATATGCTGTAATTTGAAAAAAATCAGCACTTTTTTATAGGAGTTTATTTAGCTTCTTAAAATCAAGAGTTTCCCTCAGATAAATGCACTAAGTTTCTGTGAAAGAAGCATGTTTCTTTTATCTTTTATATGCACTTTTTATACATTTATAAGATATCTTGAGAAACTCATATGCATTTCTCTCTGAGGGGAAGCAGGTTTCTTCAAACTGTTCAAAGCATTCTTAGTACAGTAAGGGTATTATCCCAGTAACTATATGCTGCAATTTGAAAGAATCATCACATTTTTGTAAGAGTGTCTTTACCTTAATAGAATCATGATTTACTATGAAAGAATCATACCAAGTTTACAGTAAAAGAACAGGTTTCTTTAAATTTTTCTGTGTACTTTTAGCATATGTCTAAGATTTCTTGACAAACTCATATGCGTTTCTCTCTACAGAGAAGCAACTTCATATAAACTGATCAATGAATTTATAGTGAATTTTGCTCAAAGAAACGCACAAAGCTTTATGTGAAAGAATCACATACTTTTAACTTTTCTATAAAGTGTTCACACTTTTACATATTTCTTGAGAAACACATGCATTGCTCTAAAGAGAAGCAAGTTTCTTTAAGCCATTTCAAGTAATGTTAGTTGAATAAGGAGTGTTCTCCTAGTAATTATGCTCTGTAATTTGAAAGAATCAGCACATTTTCATAAGACTGTCTTTAGCTTAAGTATGGTGAGTTATCCTGAATGAAATGCACAAATATTTCTTTGAAAGAATCCCATTTCTTTTAAATTTTCTATACACTGTTAGCAGATTTACAATATTTTTTGAGAAACTCATATGTAATCTCTCTAAAGAGAATCAAGAATACTTAAATGGTTCAAAGCATTATTAGTAGAATAAGGAGTGTTTTGGTTTTAACTCTATGCTGTAATTTGAAAAAAATCAACACATTTTTATAGGAGTATATTTAGCTTCTTAATAAAATCACTAGTTTACCTCGAAGAAATGCAGTAAGTTTCTATGAAAGAATCGTATTTCTTTTATCTTTATATGCACTATTTGCACATTTATAAGATTTCTTGAGAAATTCATATGTGTTTCTCTCTAAATGGAAGCAAGTTTCTTTAAAACTGTTCAAAGCATTCTTATTAGCATAAGAAGTAGCAATGTTAGTGGAATAAGGAGTGTTCTCCTAGTAACTTTATGCTGTAATTTGATAGAAACAGCATATTTTTATAGGAGTATCTCTAGCTTAAAAGTCGTGAGTTACCCTCAATTAAACACACAGAAATTTCTTTGAAAGGACCTCGTTTCTGTTAACTTTTTATTATTTTTTTATTTGTTTATTTATAAAAATTTCCACTTCCTCCCCTCCTCCCCATACCCTCCCATTCCCCCCACTCCCTCTCCCCCCCTCACTCCTTCTCCTCCTCCCTCTCCAGCCCAAAGAGCAGTCAGGGTTTCCTGCCCTGTGGGAAGTTCAAGTTCCTCCCCCTCCCTCCAGGCCTAGGAAGGCGAGCATCCAAACAGACTAGGATCCCAAACAGCCAGTACATGCAGACGAAACAAGACGCACTGCCATTGTCAATGGCTTCTCAGTCAGCCCCCATGTCAGCCACATTCAGAGAATCCGGTTTAATCACATGCTCGTTCAGTCCCAGTCCAGCTGGCCTTGGTGAGCTCTCATTTGATCAGTACCCTTGTATCAGTAGGTGAACGCACCCCTCGAGGTCCTGATTTCCTTTTTCATGTTCTCCCTCCTTCTGCTCCTCATTTGGACCTTGGGGAGCTCAGTCCGGTGCGCCAATGTGGGTCTCCGTCTGTATTGCCATCTGTCATCAGATGAAGGTTCCCTCTGGTCCTGCCTATCTTGCTCACGTTTTCCCTCCTTCTGCTTCTCATTTGGACCTAGGGAGTTAAGTCCAGTGTTCTAATATGTGTCTCTGTCTCTATCTCCATCCATCACCAGATGAAGGTTCTATGGTGATATGCAAAATATTCATCAGTATGGTTATGGGCCAAGGCCGGTTCAGGCACCCTCTCCTCTGTTGCCCAGGGAAGAATCTGGGGACCTCTCCTTGGGCCTGAAAACCCCTCCAGAAACAAGTCTCTTGCCAACCCTAAAATGGCTCCCTTAGTTAAGATATAAACTTGCCTGCTCCCATATTCATCCTTCCTCCCCCCCATCTCATTCCCCCACGCCATCCTCAATCCTCCCACTCTCCCTTCTCTCTAACCATCTCCTCCTACTTCTACCCCCCACCACACCCCCATGCACACAAGTTTGCCTTGCAATCTTGATTACTTCCTATATCCAGGAGGATAACTATATGATTTTCTTCAGGTTCACCTTCTTTTTTAGCCTCTCTAGTATCACGAATTATAGGCTCAAAGACCTTTAACTATGGCTAGAATCCACTTATGATTGAGTACATACCATATTCCTCTTTTTGGGTCTGGGTTACCTCACTCAGTAAAGCATTTTCTATTTCCATCCATTTGCATGCAAAATTCAAGATGTCTTTTTTTTTTCCGCTGAGTAAAACTCTAATGTATATATGTTCCACACCTTTTTTAACCATTCTTCTATTGAGGGGCACCTAGATTGTTTCCAGGTTCTGGTTATTACAAATAGTGCTGCTATGAACATAGTTGAACAAATGCTTTTGTAGTATGATAGGGCATCTCTTGGGTATATTCCCAAGAGTGGAATTGCTGGATCCTGAGATAGGTTGACTCCCAGTTTCCTGAGAAACCGCCACACTGATTTCCACAGTGGCTGCACAAGTTTGCATTCCCACCAACAATGGATGAGTGTTCCCCTCACTCCACATCCTCTCCAGCATAGGCTATCATTGGTGTTTTTAAGTTTAGCTATTCTGACAGGTGTAAGATGGTATCTCAAAGTTGTTTTGATTTGCATTTCCCTGATCGCTAAGGAGGTTGAGCATGACCTTAAGTGTCTTTTGGCCATTAGAAGTTCATCTGCTGTGAATTCTCTTTTCAGTTCAGTACCCCATTTTTTAATTGGGTTAATTAGAGTTTTCGTGTCTAGCTTCTTGAGTTCTTTGTATATTTTGGAGATCAGACCTTTGTCTGATGAGGGGTTGGTGAAGATCTTCTCCCAGTCAGAAGGTAGTCTTTTTGTCTTACTGACAGTGTCCTTTGCTTTACAGAAGCTTCTCAGTTTCAGGAGGTCCCATTTATTCATTGATTCTCTTATTGTCTGTGCTACTAGGGTTCTACTTAGGAAGTGGTCTCCTGTGCCTATATCATGTAGACTACTTCCCATTTTCTCTTCTATCAGGTTCAAAGTGGTCAGATTAATGTTGAGGTCTTTAATCCATTTGGACTTGAGTTTTCTGCATGGTGATAGATATGGATCTACTTTCATTCTTCTATAGCTTGACTTCCAGTTATGCCAGCACCATTTGTTAAAGATGCTATCCTTCTTCCATTATATACCCTTAGATCCCTTGTCAAAAATCAGGTGTTCATAGGTTTGTGGGTTAATATCTGGGACTTCTATTCGATTCCATAGGTCGACTTCTCTGTTCTTATGCCAATACCAAGCTGTTTTCAATACTGTTGCTCTGTAATAGAGTTTGAAGTCAGGGATGGTTATACCTCCTGAAGTTCCTTTATTATATAAGATTGTTTTGGCTATCCTGGGTTTTTTGTTTTTCCATATAAAGTTGATTATTATTCACTCAAGGTCTGTGAAGAAGTTTGATGGGATTTTGATGGGGATTTGATATATAGATTTTGATAGAATCTATATATATAGATTCTATATATAAAGAATCTATAGATTGCTTTTGGTAGAATTGCCATTTTTACTATGTTGATACTCCCAGTCCAAGAACATGGGAGGTCTTTCCATTTTCTGGTGTCCTCCTCAATTTCTTTCTTCAAAGACTTAAAGTTCTTGTCAAATAGGTCTTTCACTTCCTTGGTTAGATTTACCCCAAGATATTTTATGCTATATGTGGCTATTGTGAAAGGTGATGGTTCTCTGATTTCCCTCTCTGCTTCTTTATCCTTGTGTATAGGACGGCAACCGAATTTTTGGAGTTGATCTTGTATCCTGCCACATTACTAAAGGTGTTTATCAGCTGTAAGAGTTCTTTGGTAGAGTTTTTGGGGTTTTTTATGTATACTATCATATCGTCTGCAAATAACGAAAGTTTAACTTCATCTTTTCCAATTTGAATCCCCTTGATCCTCTTATGTTGTCTTATTGCTATTGCTAGAACTTCAAGCACTATATTGAAGAGGTATGGAGAGAGTGAACAGCCTTGTCGTGTTCCTGATTTTAGTGGAAAGGCTTTGAGTTTCTCTCCATTCAGTTTGATGTTAGCTGTCGACTTGCTGTATATTGCTTTTATTATATTTAGGTATGATCCTTGTATCCCCAATCTCTCCAACACCTTTATCATAAAAGGGTGTTGAATTTTGTCAAATGCTTTTTCTGCATCCAATGAAATGATCATGTGGTTTTTTTTCTTTCAGTTTATTTATATGATGTATTACATTGATAGATTTGTGTATGTTGAACCAGCCCTGCATCTCTGGAATGAAGCCAACCCGATCATAATGGATGATTTTTCTAATGTGTTCTTGGATTCGGTTTGCCAGGATTTTGTTGAGAATTTTAGTGTCGATGTTCATGAGTGAGATTGGCCTGTAATTCTCTTTCTTGGTTGTGTCTTTGTGTGGTTTTGGTATTAGGGTAACTGTAGCTTCATAGAAAGAGTTTGGCAATGACTCTTCTGTTTCTATATTGTGAAATACATTAAGGAGTGTAGGTATTAGCTCTTCCTGGAAGTTCTGGTAGAATTCTGCATTGAAACCATATGGTCCTGGGCTTTTTTTGGTAGGGAGTTTTTTATAACAGCTTCTAACTCTTCACGACTGACAGGTCTATTTAGATTGTTCACCTGGTCTTGGTTCAACTTTGGTATATGGTACTTATCTAAAAAAATGTCTATTTCTTTTACATTTTCCAATTTTGTGGCATACAGGCTTTTGTAGTAAGATCTCATGATTCTCTGAATCTCCTCTGTGTCTGTGGTTATGTCCCCCTTTTCATTTCTGATCTTATTAATTTGCATGTTCTCTCTCTGCCGTTTGATTACTTTGGAGAGGGGTTTGTTAATCTTGTTGATTTTCTCCAAGAACCAACTTTTTGTTTCATTGATTCTTTGAATTGTTTTCTGTGTTTCTATTTTGTTGATTTCAGCCCTCAGTTTGATTATTTCCAATCTTCTACTTCTCCTGGGTGAATCTGCTTCTTTTTTTTCCTAGAGCATTCAAGTGTGCTGTTAAGTCTCCAATATGTGCTTTCTCCATTTTCTTTAATTGGGCACTTAGTGTTATGAACTTTCCTCTTAGCACTGCCTTCATAGTGTCCCATAGGTTTGAGTATGTTGTGTCTTTATTTTCATTAAATTCAAGGAAGACTTTAATTTCTTTCTTTATTTCTTCCTTGACCCAGGGGTGATTTAATAGTTGACAGTTCAACTTCCATGAGTTTGTTGGTTTCTTGGGGGTAGCATTGTTGTTGAATTTTAACTTTAATCCATGGTGATCTGACAAGACACAGGTGCTTATGAATATTTTTTTATATCTGTGGAAGTTTGCTTTGTTACCGAGTATGTGTTCAATTTTTGAGAAGGTTCCATGGTCTGAAGAGAAGAAGGTATATTCTTTCCTATTTGGGTGGAATGTTCTATAGATATCTGCTAAGTTCATTTGATTCAATACCTCCAATAATTCTCTTATTTCTCTGTTGGGTTTCTGTCTGATTGACCTGTCCATTGGTGAGAGAGCTATGTTGAAGTCTCCTACTATTAGTGTGTGTGATTTGATGACTGCCTTGAGTTCTAGAAGAGTTTCTTTTATATAAGTGGGTGCCTTTATATTAGGGAAATAGATATTCAGGCTTGAGACTTCCTCCTGATGAAGTGTTCCTGTTATGAGTATGAAATGTCCATCTCCATCTCTTCTGATTGATTTTAGTTTGAAGTCAATTTTGTGAGATATTAGAATGGCCACACCCGCTTGTTTCTTAGGTCCGTTTGCTTGGAAAACCTTTTCCCAGCCCTTTACTCTGAGTAGATGTCTGTCTTTGTGGTTGAGGTGTGTTTCTTGTAAACAGCAGAATGTTAGATCCTGTTTTCATATCCAATCTCTAAGTCTGTGCCTTTTTATAGGTGAATTGAGTCCATTGATAATAAGTGACTCAATGGTTGTTGACTCCGGTTATTTTTTTGGGGGGGAGTAGTAGAGTGTATGTGTTTCCCTTTTTTGAGTTGTGGTTGTGAAGGGTTGCTAGATGTCTGAGTTAGTGTAGGCGGTGTTGGGAATGATGGATTCCTTGAGTTGTGATTTTCCTTCTAATACTTTCTGTAAGGCTGGATTTGTAGCTACGTATTGTTGAAATTTGTTTTTATCCTGGAATATTTTGTTTTCTCCATTGATAGTGAAGGATAGCTTGGATGGGTATAGTAGTCTGGGCTTGCATCCATGGTCTCTTAGTTTCTGCAGTACCTCTATCCAGGACCTTCTGGCTTTCATGGTTTCCATAGAGAAGTCTGGTGTAAGTCTGATAGGTTTACCTTTATAAGTTACTTGATCTTTTTCCTTTTTAGCTCTTAATATTCTTTCTTTAATCTGAATGTTTTGTGTTTTGATTATTATATGGTGAGGGGATTTTTTTTTGATCCAGTCTATTCGATGTTCTGTATGCTTCTTGAACCTTCATAGGGATATCGCTCTTTCGGTTGGGAAAGTTTTCTTCTATAATTTTGTTGAATATACTTTCTGGACCTTTGATCTGTAATTCTTCTCCTTCTTCTACCCCTATTATTCTTAGATTTGGTTTTTTTCATTGTGTCCCACATTTCCTGAATGTTTTGTGATGAAAATTTGTTGTATTTGCTGTTGTCTTTGGTCAGAGTGTTTATTTTCTCTATAGTGTCTTCAGAGTCTGAGATTCTTTCTTCTATCTCTTGTATTCTGTTGGTTATGCTTGTTTCTGAAGTCTCTGTTCATTTACCTAGATTTTCCATAGCCAGCCGGCCCTCGGTTTGTGTTTTCTTCATTGCCTCCATTTCAGTTTTCAAATCTTGAACTGTTTCCATTACCTGTTTGATTGTTTTTTTCTTGGTTTCC